>NC_079236.1:699765-1399531 GCF_028502605.1 Trichoderma breve | reverse complement strand
TAGCACGTTGGTTATCTGCTAGGCACAGTAGCTTGGGTAGCTCGATTCATACAAATCAGGCAAAAATACTGGATACTGTCAAGGGCCATCACATGCAGGGACGACCAAATCCGTGATGGAGGATCAAAGACCCGTTGGTCTACCTGCCGCATTGATGAGGGAGATCGTCAAGGAACCACATGGTCCGTAGTTTACGAGTAGTTAGCCTGCCGCATTCATGGAGCATAGGCGCGGCACCCCTTGACCGAATATCTGTAGACTTGTTGAGCAACATCAAGACTTTGGATCCAAGCGCTGATCCTAAGGACTAGCAGTTTCCATACATACAAGACCGCCGATTGGACGCGCTTATCACAGCGCAAGGGTCCCTTTCATATCTTTTTTCTTATATACCTACAGAACCACTTCACTAGTACAGTTTTACCTGGGGTTTGATTCCTAGCACGAGTTTACGCTCGTATAAACGGGAAAATGGAACTACTTAATGTATGTATGTCATCTGCAGACATACATGGATGAATGAATCCTTCGCCTAAAAAAAGAGAGTCAGACAAGCTATCTCTAATTTTTTTTTCTTCTTTCTCCTTCCTTTTCGTTGCCGTTAGTTCCTCGGCTCCGAGCCTATTTCACGTTTCGAAGGATTTTTCTTGCTTGAGCGAGAGCCGCCCCCGGGCCGTACCCTACTGTATGTATGCTTACAAGCCTTACCACTATATCCTACCTTGTATGTGTGAACTTACTCGTGCTCTCTCTATGTGGTTTGCCACGGACCCCGTTCTTGGCACGAAATTGCGCCTTTGGAAGGGGAGGGGGGTTTTGGGGGTTGACCTACCCTGGAATTTTTCGGGCTCTTCTCTGCCGCCCTACCTAATACGGGGAATTGGTGGATCTTAGATATGTTTCGTTTTTCTCTTTACTATTACTGTAAGAGGCTGGCCAATCAAACTGCTCCAAGGATTATCCTGACAAGAACCTCGAAATTCAATAAGAAAGTGTCCGAGTAGTTACTCGTATGAAAGGGGGGAAGAAAGGAAAGAAAGGTTCCTAATGTCCTTTCTCATTGGTGCGGAGAAACTTTCTTTGTGTTTCTGATAGAGCGGGATAAGGACAAGGAGAGAAAATCGGGGGAGGGGTGGCTTTGAGTGAGCTGCCATTGGGTGTTTGGGGGCTGAAGACGGAACAAGTGACAGGCTGTGTGTCCCCTTGGCCTCTTTTTCTCTTCTTGTTTCTTCCGTTGTTACACAAGTAACGGGTTAGTCAGGCTGAGTGTCCGGTGACTTGCGTGTATGTTCCAGGTTTGAAAAGCTCCAGTCGCCACATGTATGATGAGAAGGTCGCATCTGGAGGGCTTACGTACTACGGATATGCGAATGCGAATCCTACTAGGGGGCACTTTGTATAGGTTGTGCCGCTGATGTGCTTGCGTGCCCTTTCTCGACAAGTGTTCTCACGACATGCATTGGCAGCACCCTCTTTTGGGTGCAAAAGGGCCAGGAAGGGGTCTTAACAGGACACCCTTCCGATGAAGCTCCCTTGTCTGGCCGCCTATCTGTTCTTTTCTCTCTCTTTCTTGTCCTTGTCCCTGTTGTCACTCTCTTTCTCTCTTGTCCCTTGATTATAACCTTGCAGCTTTTTGCTGCCCAATCCCTGGCGACCGAATCTCGGCACATGCAAAACTCGGCCACCAAAACAGACATTTGGCGTAAAACCCGGCAACAAAATCCGTAGTCGTACTGTACATGGCCGGTTCGGTAACTTTAGCTGCAGCATATCGGAACTTCTCCGAAAATGGTCCCTAAGCCGACCGTTTTGCTGCCCGCCAAGTCGTGATGCTGATATCCAAGATACAGAGCCTGCATGCTCCTGATGCGCAGATTCATACAAGCAGTATAGTATAGGTCGTCGGAGGATTTTGCATCCTTCCTGAGCCAGCAAGGTATGCTAATTACAGTATCAACAGCGAGGACTCGTTGGCCCTGACCTAACTGAATACAGGTATGTCTCGTATAAAGAGCGAATCTCCAGCCATGGCTCAATATCGCTCAGGTCCAGAACCGTCAACGAGGTAGCTGGGTAGGGCCTAAATCTGTGTAGCGTCTCGTGATGCCTACCGCATCTGTGCCTGTGCCTTTAGACTGTGGGGGATGCAAGTCAAGAGATATTGGCTGAGGGCTTAGGTTCATCAACACTTGCAAGTCGGTGAAGTTGCTGTTAGCCCTGTCTGTCGGAATTGCCCTGCATTGCCCAGGGTTATTCACGGGTAGTCGGGCAAAGGTGGATAACGGAGCTTAGTCCAGAAATGCAAACCGTTCAGAAGCTCCGTTTCACTTGACTTGTCCCACAAAGGGCTGAACCTCACAAGCCGGGAGATGGCGGCACTGTTTCTAGAAGATTCAAGGTCTAACAAATCATTATGCCCGTGACAGAGAATAGCGGCCATGCTAGATACCCGTTGATGATTGCGCCGAGAAAAAACTCAGGTATATCTGGTAAAAAAAAAAACATTCATGACACGGCGATGATGTAAAGAGAAATACCTTGAGGGGAACAAGTAGCAATACCATGCTCCGTAGAGTGGCATTTGCTCTCTTGGGCTGAACTGGGGGGTCTGACGGGAACATGAAGCGAGGCTAAAAGGAGAAACGGCCATGCAATCTGTAATATCTCATATTTTTAAAACAGGCTGAGACGTGCTAGTAGCAGTAGCAGAGATGATTACCTGTGCAAGTATGACCTTGCAATATGTATGCCTGGCTGTGGCGGCCGGAGCATGGCTAGCATGTAAGAAGTTGTGACGAGCATGGAGCGGTAGTCGTACTTTGCAGCACTTGTATTCGTACTACGGAGCTGGTTCCGTTGCTATTGTCTCAGAGCAAAGATACGAGTCTTATTATTTGTCATTGAGACTGTTGGCAGACATAGTCTCTCAGACAGCAGACCCCTTTCAAAGAGGTGTGCCAACAGGCTGGACAAACGGGAAAACAAGGGATGGAAATGCCCGAATGCAACTAGTGCGGGCTTTGCGGAAAGTTGACTTCCTGAGTCGGGTTAACAGCGGAATGGTGTCGCTATATTGCAATTTTTATTGCCGCTAGAGCAATCGTACCCTGTCAGGGCTGGAAAGTGAATTCCGAAGTGGAGAGAAGGGAGCCCAGAACTCGAGCCCAGAGATGTGACGAACATTCCATGAATGATCAAAAATAGATTGCCTAGCATATAAGTTCTGGTAAGCACCAACTCACAAACTTTGCGCCCCTTATAAAGTTACCTCCTAGTACGATAAACTTGTAATGAGAGTTAGTACAAGTAGAGCGCGAGTACTGTCGCGAGCCGAGGACAGGCAGTGGGGGGGTTTTGTCGAGGCGAGTTTGTCCGGACACGGCGCGATACGAATTGCTACCTTGGCTGAAACTGCAGTCATCGACCTTAGTTAAGCACCGGCCCGCCAATCCAATCTTGAAAAGCGAGATGTATGCTCGAGACAACCATGCCAGGGCAGGCTCTGAGATGACGCATATGCGGGGGAATAACCCTGGGTGAGGGGCTGGACTTTGTTCGATTCCATAGATGTGGCCCGCCGTTTGTTGAATGACCTGTAAGAGAGACGGCACCGGGACATGCACGTGGGATAACACCAGGTGGATTGGCTCTGTCTACCTAGGAACCCAGAGGTGACAAGGTTTCGACCACACAGCATACTTTTGTGGTGTACCGGGAGGATATAGGATATAGTGACTGATCAGACGTGCTGAAGACAGAGTTGTGACCAAGTGCGGTGACGGGGTGCCACCTGCGTAGAGATGGCAATAAGCGACGATGACCAGCGGGCTAACTACTACTGGCGCAACACTGGCCTGCGGATTGGGGTAAAGGCCAAGCCAATGATGGTTTAGCAAAATAAACGTCTTGAAGCTGTTGTACATTGCGGGGCGCGCCGGCGGCTGTGTTGATTCATCATCGCATTTCCAACTTTGAACTTGGTGTCTCGGCGTGAGATGCGCAGGGACGCTGAGACTCGGCTGCAACTGCAAGCTGTCACCGGGAGGAGTCTGAGTACGGCCATATCTCCGGAGTCCGCCGAAAGCGGCTGCCCCGTCGAAATAACACCGAAAGGGACATGGATATCGTCAGTAAGGACGCAGTGCAACATGTCGAATGCATGATATCCCGCGTTCCGTGATCCGTGTCCCGTAGGATCGTAAAGGCGGTGATAAAGGCCGGCCGCACGGGGTATCCTTGCAACTCCAACGGGAAACAAAACAGGTGCCGCCAAGGCATCCCGGGAAGAGATGGAATCCCAAAGAATGCATATATAAACTCCGTACTGACGATGCGGAACATGAGAAGATGGTGCTCAAGGAGTGCGGTAGATCTCACAACGCAGGCAAGCTATTTTTCTTCTTCTTTTTCTTCCTTTCTTGGTGGCACATTTGGTCGCCAATGGAGGGAGCCCTGCCGTGAGCAAACCGGACATTAAAGATGATTTCTTGCTGCGCACCGGCCTCCACACTTCAAGGAACGCTGTCCGTAGGGCAAGTCATGCCTGGTCGGAGGTGGAGCTGGGTTTCGGGTCCATCTCGTTCTACAAGTAAGTCAGTGGAGAAACTGGCGAAATCCCCGTTTGTCGGTATTATGTATGTATCGTATGCAACGCTGCCGATCGAAAGTTGAAACAAGGCAGAAGAACATTACTTATCGCCACTGAACCAGGCTGATGCTGATGACTGCCGTAGGTTGCATCGCAGAGTCGTAGGTGAAGCCTGGAGACGTACGTCTGGTACCCACCTCTCACTTGCTGTGCTCTGAAGCAAAACTCCTTGGATCATGATGGCGGCAGTCCGCAACGGTCCTTGGAAACTCGCACCAGGACCAATACTGGCACCAATACGGAGAACTGGCACTGGCACTGCAAAGCTTGCGTGCTTGATTCCGGTGCCTCCACTTGGTCTTTGTTTGTGGGCTTTGCGCCGTCGGGCAACAAGAGAGAGTACGAGTACAAGCAGTCAAGCATCAGTGATCAGATGCAAGGGGAAGCGAAAGACAGGCGGGTTGAATCTCTCGAGGTCAGGTCACCTCGATCTCAGGGGCTGAGCCTGGGGGCGTGCCTGAGTCGAGAGTCCGTATTGCAGTCCGCTGCTCCTGCCCATATCGCATATTGATCCTTGGATCTTGAACGAGGAGGTGAGTCTGAGTCGGGGCAGTTGCCGCGCACGTGCTGTTCCGCAGCCGTACTTTACCGGTACCTGTACCTGTATCCGTACCTGTACTTGAGCCTGGCTGTCTGTCTGTCTGTCTGTGCTTGCAAACGGGCTGTGCACGTATTCGTAGATGCATGTACTCGTACAGGTAGGTAGATACCTAGTAGCTGAGCTGCCATGTCGCTCTGCCCATTGGCCAGGAACGCAGCTGTACAGTACGAGTATGCCCGAATGATTGCGACGCCTTTCTACCTCTTTGGCTTGTTCTCCGGCGGGTGTCAGTTATTGTGCTGCAGGGATTCTTTGTTGGAGGGTCCCGCGTTTAAAATTAACTTAAAAGGCGTGGGAGACCTTGTCCAGCACGACGGGACGTCATGCCAGTTGGCTTGCCTTAGTGCTCTCTCTTTGACAGGGGCCCGCTGCTCCAGGCGGAAAAGCGGTGCCGGGGCAAAAGTTTCAGGGCCAGAGAGGGCTGCTAGAGCGCTGCTGGAGCGCTGCTGGAGCGCTGCTACTAGCTCTAAGTTGTGCTGGCGCATGCAGGCACTTGCAGGCACTTTGGCTCTTGGTTTCGAGTCGCTTGTCGCGCGCAATGCCACCAGACTCGACCGTTCGCCGTCAGCAAGGGGAGACGATCTTTGCTGCCAAGAGTGATGCCTCGCCAGGTTGGTTTTGGTAGTATCCTTGACTGTACCTCTGACTTACTAAGACACTTGTGCAGGTACTTGCTGATTCCAAGCCTGACTCTTTTGCAGATAAGGTAAGGAGGTAGGCGGCAAGTGGGTATGAGTCCGGGGAAGGAAGCAAGTTGCTTGCAGCCTTATCGGCCAGCTCTATTGCTGTTACATGACAAGTACGAGTAAGTTGAAGTACCGTACTGTACGGAGTACTCGTACTGGCCAACCTCAACAAGGTACTCCGTACATGAGTGCATGTATTTGCCTTGCCTTGCCTTGCCTTGCACTCGTAGGAGACATGAGCCCCTTTCAATGCACTAAAGAAGCAAACATGGTATACGTATTTCCATTCCAGGAAAGTCACCGGATTGGTTTCTATGCCGTATTGCCTTAGTTAGTAGTACTTGTGTTGATGTCCTTATGTCTTCAACATGGCACCTTGCCGACCAATCTACTGACTCCCTAGCACTTACTCGTTGATAGTACGAGCACGGACCGTGCATCTACACAAGTGCCTAATAATATCAATACCTGCCCGTACTGATGCGACCTCAGCTGAGCTCCTACCCCCGTAAGCTGTTTGATATTGCCATTTCCTCGTTGGCTAATCGACATGGATAAAGAGATTCAAGCCGTTCGTTCAGTCTTGATAGCATCATCACTGGGCCTAGGTAGGCACTTACTATGTGACAGGTAATGTTTTGATTTCATTCTCGTCCTGGGGTGCCGGAGTTATGCGAGCACTTTGACAAAAAACTTCAGGTTCGTGGATGCTAAAGTTGCGGAGTGGACCTTGATACATGCGGACATGAACGGCAGTTGGTAAACGACAGCTTACCTCGGGGTCCATTTGCAGTTGTGTCCGGCGAGGTCATCATCGGCTCGGGTCTCTGTAGAGCTAGCAGCTTGCAGCCCACACCTCCAGGCGACGGGAATTTGGCCGTGAGCGACGAAGGATTGGCTGCGACTCGATGCCGCTAGTTTAGCTGCTTTGCATCTCTCGTACCCATTGCTTGCGACAAATGCCACATGTTGTTCTAGGGGGCAGATGTGCGTGAAAGCGTTATCGCGCGGGATGAGAATCTCACCGCGGTCCACATGTCCACACAATAGCGAGAGCCAGCCATGAGGGGGCCATGCTGAAGCCATCGACGATGGCCTCGCTTGTTGATGACCTATAATACAATACAGCACAGCACAGGCAAACGGATGGATGCAACGACATATGCTGCCAAGCTCTTATTACCACCGAATTCCAAATCTTGCTGCTACGTCAGCACCAACGCAACTCTGATAGAAATCCGAGAATGTACATATTCGTCTCATGAAGCACAACTCTCCGCCAGAGCGTATGCGGCTATCTTATCTATTATCCGGAGCGTTTTCATGAATTTGAGTTTTGATCTTGCTTGAAACCGTCAAGCAAACGGAGTTTCCGGAGCAAGCCTCAACCCGAACCACACCGTTGCCCTTCTTGGAATTTACAACAGGTATCCTTCGAACCATAGCTTGGCTGTAGTGGCAGGCCGCAGCCACTCGGGGACGATGCCATTCTTTGCGTGCTCAGCCCCCCCGCGCCGTCTCTGCTCCGGCTCTGGCCCAACGGTGACTAGAGACTAGAGCAACGTGTCGCCAGTTACTGTGCACGCCGCGTCGGCTTCAAGACATCCGCCATCTCGATTGGTGGGTATCCTTGATGGTATCGAGTTACTCGGCGGATTTGTTTCCACGTTGTGCAGATTCAAACAGTCTTGACGGAGAGGGCTGCTGCGTCAGCCGCCCAAAGGCGCGCCCCGAGGCACACAATCAGTGCCTTTGCCTCGCTTGGGGGCCTCAGCCGTTCCGGACCCCGTCGCGGCAAAATTTACCCGTGCTATTGATTATCTGCGTCTGCGTCTGCGTCTACGTCTTCCTCCTTGATATCAGGTTGCCGAATACGGGAGGAGGGGAGAGTCAGGAAAGCAAAGGCTCTCTATGGTGATGGCTTCTGTATGATTCATTTCAGAGCAGCCTTGCAATCCCGTCATCGGCGACCCCTCTTCTGGCTGTTTCTGCTGCCCGCCTTTTCTGGCGATCAGACCCTCTAGCTCTGCACATAGTCCTGCTAAATGTTCCTATTCATTTTTAGTTGCCTGCTGCCTGTGAAGTGTCCGAACCTCAATAGCATCGTCAATGGTGTGAGATGTATGTATTTCAACGCTGGTACAGCTCTAGTTCCTATCGTATATATGTGAATCTGTATCCGTGCTGTGTTGGTTCCCATTTGATATGTTATTGATACCACACCCATCCTTATATATTACCGTGCTGATGGCTTCGATGTCTGGGCTCCATTTCAATTTCTGTAGGTTCACCCCAAGCGACCGTGCCCCCGGGGGCCACCGTTTTGGTCAGTGCTTTCCATTCGGCACCAGCTCCGTTTTCACCCCCACAATTAGGCGCCAGCCTGGGGTATTCCCAGCGGCGTGCACTGGCACACTAGGCGTTCAGTGGCGTCTGCAGGCCCCGTCTGGCTGGCGCGCAGGGGACCAGTTGAGTGCTGCACAGGTACCTTGGCTGCTGCTACCAGGTACGAGTACTGGCATGGAGGAGGGCCTCGTACAGTATTGGCAGTACTGCACTTCTACTATACAGCACAACGCTGCATGCACATGCTCACATGGGCATTGCAGCATGGCAGCATGGCAGGACGCACATTTGTGCTCAGGACGGGTATGACAAATACCAGCAGGGGTAAAAGTACGAGTGAGTACTTGGGCTTCTCTGTCTGATGTTGTTATAGTAGATATTGATGTCGGTATCGATAGGTACATGTAGACCAAAAGCGCCTGTCAAACCCCATACCCGTATCTTCAGCAGCCTTGTTCGGGTACTCTGTACATGTGAGCACTGTACTCGTACCCATTGATGGAATGGATGGATATAAGGGTCGAGCACTAACTCGCCAAATTCTCCAGGTTAATGGAACCAACCGACCGCATTAGCCCGCTAATTCGCCCGCCCAACAGGTTCCAGATGTCTTCAGTTAGCCTGTCTAGCAGGCCCTACAGGAGCTGGTAGTCTTGGTCTGGTAGCATTTACTCGCACCCAGCACAGGGGCCACTGAACTTTGCGGCCGCCCACGAACCCTGCCAGAGCTGCCAAGCTCGTGGCTGCACGAACGGAAAAGGGAGCGCCGTTGTACCGAGAACCGAGTCCGGAGTACCTGTACGCTCCGCCGCGCTGTCGAGTACCACCTGGCGCAGCGAACACGCTCGGCGCGGGCAGCAGTCGTAGCCCTGGCAAGCCCTGGCTAGGCGGCGTCAGCATAAGAGCCAAGTACTCGAGTTCGTACCGGTACCTGTGGGCGACCTTACCGATACGCGGCAAGTACGGAGTGCCTGCTGACCCACGCCTTGTGGCTCTCTTCATCGATGCACCTGCCTTGTCCCACCCGCTGGTGCTTGCTTCCTGGCTTGGCTTCATCTGCCAGCACAGCTCAGTTCCAATCTTCTCTCTTGAATCCCCTCTTAGTTTTTGCTCTGCTCTGCCTTTGCCTTTGCTCTGCTTGTTAATCAATCTTCATCCCACATCAACTCCATCGTCGTCACCATCACGGATCTCCCACTCGCCCGCTCGCATAAACCACGCCAGAATCCCCCTGGCCGGACGAACCATTGCCGCTGCATCGCCATCTCCATAGTCTGGCTGCTGGAGAATCAATCAGCTTTGAGCTTCCGGCAGCCCAGTATTTCCAGCCGTGTGCGCCCCTGCTGCGCCGGCACCGTCTTTGACAGATACAGAGACGGCACTGCCGTTGTATCCAGGATTTTAGACCCGTGAAATGCCCAGCAATTGGCCTTCCCATCTGCTGTTCCCCCCCGTTCCCAATTAGAGAGAGTCACTTAGTCTCTTTGGTCTGTAGACCGGATACCAAACCATGTCGGACGGCCGGGCCGGCATGAATCGCCAATTCCGCAACACAAATCGCCACAACTTCGATCCGTCCCAGCTTTACGCGCAACGAGAACCTTCTGGCAGCGGGCAGCGCGAGGTGCCTCCCGACGACATCATGGGCGCCAATCCTCACTTTGGTGATTTTAATTTTCCCTTCTCTGCCATACCCGATCTCCACATGCCTGATCAACCCGGCATCAATAACCACCAGGCCGACCCTTTCTCACAGCATCAGCCCGGCGCCATGACCTCAGTGCCGCCACACAACATGAATGCCGTCAACAGCATTGCGAGGCAGCCATTCGTACCGATACACGACCAGCAGATGCCGAGCGTAGAGCTCTCCAACGGTTCGATGGCGAGGAAATCGACTCCGGCGTCCAACTCCATCACCGATGACGGAAATGACGACTTCGGCCTCTTGAATCAAAATCGCGGTGATGGTACAGACTTGGGAGGCAAGTCAAAGGACGACTCGTCCTCTGCACCTCCGGCCTGGAGCGAGCTCAAGACCAAGGCTGGCAAGGACCGGAAACGCCTACCGCTCGCCTGCATTGCCTGCCGTCGGAAGAAGATACGCTGCTCCGGCGAGAAGCCAGCCTGCAAGCACTGTATGAGGTCACGCATACCATGCGTTTACAAAGTCACCACCCGAAAAGCTGCACCGCGCACCGATTACATGGCCATGCTCGACAAGCGACTCAAGCGCATGGAAGAGCGCATCATCAAGATATTACCAAAGGCTGACCAGGAGACAATATCGACGGTCCCCCGCGCCGTGGTAAAACCCGCCATCCCCGGCACCGGCACAATGTCGTCAAATAAGGTATCTACCAAGAAACGTAACGCCGACGAGGCATTTGGCCGAGATCTTGAGGCTTGGGCCAAGGCCCCCAGGCCGAAGCTACCGGAAGATCATGCGGCCGGCTCGCCCGAGTCTCGCGAAGCTGCAGAGAACGAACTGCTACGCGAAGGAAGAGAAGCCCTCCCCCCTAAAGATGTCCAGGAACACCTCACCGAAGTCTTTTTTGATAACGTTTATGGTCAATCATATCATCTTCTCCACAAACCAAGCTACATTCGCAAATTAAAGTACGACACGTTTTCCACGGGGGAATGAAGCACGTCGCCTTTCCTTCCTAGTGAAACCCTTTCATTCATTCATCCATACAAGATCCAAACAGCTAACGCGAGCTATAGGAATGATACGCTTCCGCCTGTGCTGGTCCTTTCCGTGTGTGCCATCGCAGCGCGCTTCACGTCGAGCCCAAAGTTCAACTCGACTACCAAGCAGTTCATGCGTGGAGAGGAGTGGGCCTCTCATGCCAGAGATATTTGCACCAAACGATACGACTGGCCTAACATAACGATATTGACTTGTCTTCTCATATTGGGAATGCACGAATTCGGAACATGTCACGGCGGCCGCGCCTGGGCCCTGGGTGGGCAGGCCATTCGCATGGCCTTTGCTCTTCATCTTCACAAAGACTTGGAGTACGACCCGCAGTCGCGGAGTAAGAAGGTCAAGCTGAGCTTCATTGACCGCGAAATTCGTCGCCGTGTCATGTGGGCTTGCTTCATGATGGATCGATTCAACTCGTCCGGCACAGACCGCCCAGTCTTCATCAAAGAAGAAACCATCAAAATCCCTCTTCCCGTTGCCGAGAAATATTTCCAGTTTGATATGCCCGCTCAGACAGAATTCCTAGATGGCAGCGTCCCCGAGTCTAACATGTCCGAACAAGGCGAGGTCGATAACCCTCGTGACAACATGGGGCCGTCTGCCTATACTATTCGATGCGTGTCCATTTGGGGCCGTGTCGTTACGTACTTGAACCAGGGTGGCAGAGAACAGGATCCATATCCGATGTGGAATAAAGACTCCGAGTATGCTAAACTGGTGCGGGACACTGAGGAGCTACTGCGTACACTTCCCGAAAGCCTGCAGTGTACTCGCGAGGCTCTGGAGATTCACCGAGCAGAGAGCACAGCAAAGCATCTCCTGTACCTCCACATGGCCATTCAGCAAAACTTGCTCTTTCTTCACCAAGCCGCCGTTTCCTTCTCCCAAGATCGTGTCGGCGAGGAGGCACCGGAGGACTTCATCCCACGAGCCAGCGTCAATACTTTTGCGGCGGCTAATAAGATATCAGACCTGATAAGAGACGCCGAAGAGGTGCAGTGTAGCATCTCGACCCCTTTTGCTGGGTACTGCGCCTTCTCCTCGGCCACTATCCATATCACTGGCATCTTTTCTGGGAACCCGGCGATGAAAGCGACCGCAGAGGCTAATTCTAGCGTAAATGTGAGATTCCTGCGTAACATGATGAAGTATTGGGGCATGTTCCACTGGATGGTGGAAAACATTCGCATCCAGTTTCGCAATGCCCTCGATGCAGCCCGCACAGGGGGCCCCAACAACGGCAGTACCGCTTCATCCCCGATATTGCAATATTCTGACTGGTTCAACCGTTACCCTCACGGAGTTTCGGACACGGACTACATGGATCCCGCTGTATATAGGAAGAAGGAGCGGGGAGAGGATGGTGCTTTGGAACAGAAGCCAGAGCTGCAATCGATTGAAGAATTCTTCACGGCTGTTGGACCGATGCTGAACGACAAAGATGGGCAGCGACCTGGACCATCCAAACGGAAGGGGCCCCTGAAGAAGCCAACCCTGCCGAATACGGGCATTGCGGAGTCGCAGAAGACAAACGAGCAACATGCGGCAGCTATGAGCGGGCAACACCTCCATGACCAGATGAGACTGGCCATGCAGCAGCAGCAGCAGCAACAGCAACAATCTGGACAACCGCCGAGATTCCCCAACTCGCTTGGAGCGCAGACAACCAACCCATCTGGTTTCAACTCCCTGACTGTCTCGCAACCACAAAACTCAACATACCCTATGATGCCACTTGGCCCCGCTAACGCTGCACAATTCCCCCAGAGTGTGCCACTGCAGAATTTCTTCTCCACAGATCTGCTCTCTATGAATATGGAACCGTCGAACAGCATGATGAACTCGCTAGACAAACAAATCTCCTATGGAGACTTCTCCATGGACGCCGGGAATGTTCTGATGAACGGATCTAGCGGCTGGGGAAGCATGTCTGGAAGCAACCCCCAGTCCAATTCTCAGATCCACGGTCAGCAAGGCATGAAGCCTGAGAACATGAGCGGCGACGATTCTCACACCCAAGATCAGATGGGTAGCAATGCTCTGAACCCGTACCTTGGTCAAGACGCGTCTCCTGGGTGGTTCTTATCCATGGAGGGTCAGGACATGGGATTCGGAAGTGTCGATCCCTTTGCGAACTTGTTTGGCAGCAATGGAGGAATGCTTATGGCTGACCATCAGGGTGGCATGTAATGACATACCGTGGAAACTATTGGATGAGAGTTCGTGTGAGGCACACTGTTGTGGGAGAAGGATATATCAAGGCGCCCTTTGGGCGTGTTCTTCATTACTCGTATATTTTATCTTGCTCTTTTTAAGACGGCAGCCAGGAAATGACTGCTGTCTGTGTCAAATTGGTCACAACGTCGGATTATGAAAAATATGTGTGAGCATTTCTGGAAAGGAAAATGGCGCTTGGGAAGGATGGATATTGGATATTTTTTCTTTTTTGGCTCAAATCGGACATATGTATATCCATATATATACCCAGGGAACACGACTTTTTGGTCTTTTGGGAGGGCGGGAGGAGCATTGATGATTGGCCTTGCCTCTAGCATATTTTGGTTTTTTACTTTTATTCCTTTTTATTTTTCATCGCTTGTCGTTGATATATTTCATGGAGATGGACAGGGGGCTTTTTTGCCTTGGGAGGACGGGACGGAAGGGAACAAACAATTGAAACGAAACGGCCTTTCAATCTTTTTTCTTTTGGTATTCAACGGTTCGATATGTGCTATTTGATTGATTGATTGGTGTTTACACTTTGTTCATTTCTCGATGGGAAAGGATTTTAGGGCCCCTCTGAAATTGGTATCGTATGATGAGTTTGATGTGGCCTCCAATTGTATATCTTTTATAATTATCAACTCCTCTTCAACTAGAATGTCATAACGTCATATCATTTTCTAACTTCATCTCCAAATTCATATACGCCCTCCGCTATGCCTAAAAAACAAAACAAAACAAATAAACAGACAAACCGAAAATGGACGTAATCTAAGTAAGGCCAATTTCATTATCCAAACGCTGTGGTCTCATATCCATCATTCAAGGTCATATCAATCCGCTTCCCTTTTATAACATTACCCTGTTGTCCGTCCAACCCTATTTCCTCCCCCAATAGTTTTCCGTGCCATAATTCACCCCAAAAACCATTAATCCTTCTTAATATAGACCGGAATTCCATACAAAACAACTGCCGCACCATTGAGATACTTGAAGCGACACGCATTTCTCGCCGTCGCCACCGCCTCGGCAAGTGATGCATTGCGGAGGCCATCACCGCGCTCATGGCGACTCACTTCCTCAATCTCCTCTGCAAAGCTCCTAGCCTTGCCTTTGCCCTTGTTCGTCGCCCCATCAAACGTGCCCCTCGCAAAGAGCCCCCATTCTTCAAAAGTCTTGCCGGCAAAGCGGTCAATGTCGCGATCAGTCACATCCCAAAGCGTGCCCACGACCGCCGGACACCCAGCCATCATATAGTTCCAAACAGGGCCATAGCTCTCAAACTCGCCCGCATCAGTCAGGGCCGCAGAGCTACAGCCCATGAGAAACGTCGTCGGCCTGCACTTTTCCAAGCGGCGGATCGTCTTGCCGCGGATGTACTGAGCACCGCTGCCGTGGCCAAAGTACACCATAATCTCAGACGTGGCGAGAGCCCTTTCGAATTCCGACTCCTTTGGTGCCTTGTTGATGATGCCGCTCCACGATGAAAGGCCCGAAAAAGCTGGCTGGAAGAAGGTTTGCGTATTGGTCAAGTCGGATGAAGGGTTGAGGATGTACATGCCGGCCTTTGCTGAGACAAAGTGGCCATGCGACTTTCTTGCTGGATTCCTGCCAGCCTCTCGAATAAGCTGACGAAGGCATGCTAAAGACGGTACGCGTGATACGGAAAGGCCATCCATGCAGGGCATCGACTCCCAGGGGAAAGCATGGAGGAGTTTGTCGAGAACGAGCACAGTATGCGCACCCTCCTCCCTTTCAGTAGAATTGGCGGCGTTGTGATATCCACGCAGAGCATCGTACGTCTCCAGAACCATCCCGTCAAAGTCAATTTCATCATAAGCGTTCCGCTCGCCATGGAATTGCAGAATATCCACAACAAAGTAAAGTAAATCATTCAACGCCTCATCAAAGTCGACGTCAGGCTCAGTCGGATCGCCCAACCCGATGAATAGGTCGAGTATCCTGGGATCCAGAGTGACAGTCTCAGTTTTGACTGCCGTCTTCTTGCCGCGGGCCTTGTTTCGAGACGGCAGCATCCTGTCAAGCATTTGGTGGAAATCCCTCTGAAAGCGAGCCAACAGCTCCGCATTCTTACGATGTTGGGAAAACATGCCCTTGAATCCTCCCAGCCATGTGGTCTCGATGGTGACCAAGAGTTTCTTCAGTCGAGAATCCAGGGCCTGTCGCTCGGCCCACCAGGCACCACGCTCTCCTTTGGCAGTAAAGTCTCGTGCGGAGTGACTGCTTTCGTTGGCCAGCTTGATGAGCTCCAACAGCTCCTCGCGGCCATGTTCAAAATTGAAGACCTCGGAATCAGCATCTCGAGAGTTGGCCCTCTCCAAAGGCAAGCGCAAGATGAACGGGCCCTGGCCCGCCTGGAATTTGGTGATACAAAGATCATGGCGATTATCGCTCAAAGAAATCGAAATAACGCTCCATTTCTTCGGGATCAAGTCAACATAGTTCTCCTGGAAGTTGGTCATGTCGGCCATTGCTTCCATCGTCGGTGGCTTGTGGACAGGAGTTGCAACACGGACAGGGATCGTATCGTTATTTAACCCGGCCAGTGTCTGCTGCTCTCGTTGCCAAGTCACATTTCGAGCAATGTCAACAGCAACTGTGCCTAGCCCCGATTCTGAAAGTGATTTCGAGGCCAATGTCGCCGATAAAAAGATGACGGTGCTCTGAAGCAGAGCAGAGATACGACGAACCATGCTGCTGTCAGAGCTTGACAGCGCAGAGGCGTGAGCTTCAATTAAAAGCTCTTGTGCTTTTTTCAACGCATCAGCGAAGGCAGGAGAATCGGAATCGGAATCGCTGGAATTCTTTTGGAGCCCTCCAGCAGCATGTAGGCCCATGGTGGACACGGCAGGGAATGAAATGGTCGAGTCTTGCATAACCGAGAAGACAGGATCAGAAATCATCTGCTCCATACTGTGACCAATTAATGATTCTGCCATCATGACCTGTTCCTGAGATAGCACGCCAACAAGTTTAGGCAAATCCTTGAGCTGCTCTAGGGCTTGCAGAGCCGACGACCAATCCTTCTGGTAAATGAGCCCCAAAGTGCGTGACAAGATGATGGCGGCGTGGAGGCTGGCATAATATATGTCTTTTGGTAGCTGTACGATATCTGCTGCAGTTGCCGCTTTGGACTTGGCTGTGACGCGCTTAGAGGGTTTAGGGGCAGCTGGTGCCTTTGTCTTTGTTGATCTGGTAGATCTCATAGTCCTGGCTTCAGCGGCAGGTTCCTCGGCGGTATCGCTGTCGTATTCATCCTCGGCTGTGCTGAGGAGACGGGCAGTCTCCTCAGCCATCTTCAAAAACTCGGCAGCTTTCTCGTCTTCTCCGATTTCCCAATAAAATTCTCCGAGTTGACGAGCAAAGCGAACACGAGCTGAACAGGTATCACGGGGTAGCTGCTCTTCTGCTTCCTGAAAAGTGGTGAGTGCCTTGGGAAGCTTTCCGGCCTTGAGGTAAACAGATCCAGTCCAGATAGCCACTTGTGCTTTGTAGAGCGAGGATTGAGTGCTCTCTGCAATCTTCCAAGCGGACTCGGCATAATAGACTGTTTCCTGAAACATGCCGATATGGGCGTAGACTGAAGAGATGTGTAAAAGGCTTCGAATAAGTGGACTGGCCAGAGTCCAGAACCGAGGACCAGCCACCTTTCCCTTTGACGACATTAAATCTGTACTGCTGTTATTAATGTCTGAAAGGCTCATATCGACGCTCTTTTGGTCGGCCTCCAGTGCTGCTTCCAGCTTGGTCCAGTTGTGAGTAAGCATGCGGACGCTCGTTTTCACAAGCGAAAGGGCCTCTTGAATATCTCCAGCTTGGAGAGTAACAATGGATTGCAACAATGAGGTGAGAGATATGACCATCGAGGCGTGAGACTTGCTTCGAGCCCAAGAGGAATACGGACTATTGCAAATCTTACTAGCTTTGGATAGGCAATCGAATCTGCAAACTGTTAGCTTTTCCGTTCGTTTTAATATATGCATGGTATTCAAAAGATATACTTACGCAGTGTCCATGTCGCCAATACCGGTGTGATACTCTGCCTGGGAGAGGTAAAACTCGGCAAGAACTTGGCGCGATAGCCCATCATAGCGGCTGAGAAGCTCTTGAGTCTGTACTATGGTCTTTAGAGCTTGAGGGAAAAGTCCAATGTTTACGTATTGCGCTGCCAGCTGGCTATGGCTGAGGACTAGTCCATCACCACTGGCTTCTGTAGATCCAACGAATACTCTTGACAAGGTGATGTTGAGCTCCGAAATGGCAAGCTGGAGACGTGTCTCTCCTTTAAGGCCCGCAAGCTGGTGCAACGAATGCAGATGATCGAGGAGGCCTTGAGGGTCGTCTATTATGGTAAATAGCTCGTCTTGCGTCTCACAAGTCCCAATCATGGACTTCCAGGAATCGATTGCCTCGTTGATTAGCGTCGACATTGATCTATCAACGCGTATCAAAGCACCGATGGAGGTGCAATAAGCCTGCATATGGGGAATGAAGTGGGCTAACGAATCATCCTCCCCGTTGCCTTCGGTTTGCATATACTCCCATGTTTCCTCGGCCAGAGAAAGGATTTTGGCAAGCTGCTCCTCCTCTCCAAGATTCTGGTAGCAAAGATGCAACAACACGCGGAGCCGACGCACCGGATGCTTTTCTAGTGTGTATATGCGGAGTAAAGCAGCCACTCCGGCATCATAAAGACCAAGAGGCTGTGATGAAGCAGAAGAGCTAGTAAGACCAACACGCATCATATGCTCCAAAACCGCAGCACGCTCGGCCTCTGGGAGAGGAAAAGTCCACTCGTTCCACGAACTGTCAATCTTGGACATGGACCGCAGAGTGCGTGACATGAGAGATACTCTATCGTTCATGCTCCATGCAAGGCTTGGAGACTGTGTATCGAGGGCAGCGGCAACATCGGCCAAAACGCCATTCTCAGCCATACTAGAACAGATGTATCGCATTGTTTGCACGGCATCCTCAGTCCTGCCAGAAGTTTTGCACAAATCAGCAAACATCTCAATCTTTGTCGATAGCTGCGCCTTCTCCTTCTCTTCTTCGTTACAGTCCTTAACCACGTCAATTGATCGATGCAAGGCCCGCAGGAAATGCTTATTCTCTTCTTTAGATCGACTAGATTTCTTCCGAAGTTGCGAAAAGATGGAGAAGTAAAGGCTTGAAATCTTGACGGCATAGGTGCCAAGGTTGTCTATCTTGGCGGTGGATAAGGTCGACGCATTCATGCAGTCGAGTAGTGAGACACAATGTTGAAGAACATCATCGATAGCTTGCCACCCACTCGCATCTGACTGGATGTCGCATTTGATGACCATCAAGGTAGCATCGAGGGTCTGTCCTATGGATTGTGCAACTAGCTGTCGTCGCTGATCAAACTGAAGAACTTGCTTAGACGACGCATCTTTGTTTGGTGGAAGTCCTGTCCATCGGCGAACAAATCGTGGATATTTGAGAACGAACGTTTTAAGATGGTTTACCAGGTCGCTTGGAACGGTGCTTTCTCCTGCATTCGGCCCTAAGCATGTCATTAGGAGGCCAACGACGGAACGCCTTGCAAGCGACAAGCTCTCCAGAAGTTCATTCAACTCTGCAATTGTTCCACTGAGGCTGCCATCTAGGCCGTCGATGACCTCACAGAGCAGAAGCTCAATAGTATGATCCATATCGGCCTTCTTTAAGGCTACGGCAAGGAGGCGCGCTGAGACGGAGCATCTGAGAACTGAGGACTCCTGCCCCGGGGTTAGTGAGCTCTTCAATTCCTGAAACCATCGGTGCGCTTCGGTATATCGGCGTTCAGCCTGAGCTGCGGATCCTAAAATCTGATGTATCGATGCTAGAGGAGAGTCGAATGATGTTGCTGGACGATATTTTTGGGCATGAATAAGCTGCATTATGGTGTCGTATGATTCGGAGGCTGTTTGGTAGACGGAGCCTTTGTCTAGTTTTTGGCGACGGGTAAAAGCTCGTAAACAGCGAGAGAAAGGAGAGACTACATCATTATCGATATTTCCTTTGTGACCAGCCAGTTTCCACCACTTGAGTTGGATGCGGAAAGCTAGAGATTGTAGTTCGAAAGCAACATCGGGAGATGGGCTAAGTCGTGGCTCGGTAGCGACTGCGTCCTCCTGGCTGGAGATGCTGGGCGCAAGCGAAAGGAGAACTTGGGATAGGGATGCCATTTGGCGTGCTGCCTTTGCGGCCTCCTTTGCCCCCTCCTTAGCCAGAGTAGACAGTAGATTGAACGGAGACGAAGTATACGAATCGGCGAGATAGGGTAGGATGACTTCTATGTGAGAAGGCTTCTTTGTCGCCGCAATTAGCTTTAGAACCTGCATCTGGTAGCCCGTGATGGTGGCAAGGCTGTTCTTCGTGATGGAGCCATTGAAATTCAACAAATCGGCAATTGCTGATGTGGTGGTTGTGATTTCAGATCCCGACTTCGCGCTGCTTGATTGTGCCCCATTGATTATGCTGTCCAACCTTCGCTTCAGCACTCTCAACTCTTTCAAAGCTTGGTCATGCATCCCCAAAGCCAGTAGCTTCCCTGTCAGCGCTGACATGCCCGTCTCCAGCTGAAAGTCTGCTTCGTCCGGTTTTGTTGGGCCCTTGATAGCTCGAAGCGCAGAGAAGGCAATGCGCGCACACTCTACCGTGGCAAGGCATCCGGTCGATTGGGCGGGCGCTTGTGATTTCGTCTGGTTCGCTTCGACGTTGGCGGACGTAGCAAGTCGATTGAGTGCTCTGGGCTGCGCAGGAGATAGCGGTGAGGATGAGGATCTTCGCGATGACTGTCTGCCCGCATCTTCTCGAAGATCGCCGTTTTGTTTCGACTGGGTAGAGGAAGGTAGAGGCTTCGCGGCCTCTGACAGCGTCTTGAGGGTGACATTGATGATGTGTGTTGCCAAAGCAGCCCTTTCCCGTGAGCTCAGATTCTCGCCATCTGACCCGGCGCTGCTTTTTGTTTTCGTCGCGGTTCCGGCCTTTGTGGATCGTGACTTTGGTTTCGGCGGTTGTGATTCGGGTTCTGGCAGCAAAAGTTCTTTGAGCGTTACTACGGCGGCGGGCGTGCAGCTCGTTGTTGACGAAACGGCTGCCTTGACGGCGTCGACCTTTGCCTGTAATGAAGCCATCTAGAGAGTTCTTTCCGCCCGGAGGTGTTAATCATATCATCTCAATGTCCCAAAAACCAATCCAAAATAGATTCTGCCTTGCGGCGTGAAGCTGATTATACAAATGAGTGCACGAGCCTAATGTGGTAATCAATCTTCAATGTGCTAGAAGAGCAAGGATGCTGGGTTAGAGCTGTCACGGGTAAATATCGGGAGTTGTCTAGGGCAACTGCGCCGGACAAGCGCCATTTCGGAGATCCGATTACGATTTGCCGGGTTCTAGAAAACCTTCAACCAACTGCATGGAAGTAGCCTGAGCGTCAAAATCCGCAGAAAAAACCAGGAACAAATTCGACAATGATGGCTCAACGGCTTTTGCTGCACGCCGGAAGGCAAAGCATGGCGGCCATTGCTGCAAACAACGTTGCACGTGCAAGCCTAGGACTGCGATTTTCCAGCACAGCGCCATACACCATCGTGGAAGGATCTTTTTGGAGGTCGCTTATACCCAAGCCGATGCGCAAGGCGAACCGCAACAAGCTGAAGGCAAAGACGAAGAAGGAATGGAACCCGGCCACGTATTTCATCGTCATGTTCCTGTTCATCGGATCCATGTCAATTCAGATGATTGCGCTGCGGAATCAGACGGAGCGGTACATGCGACAGTCGGCACTGAGAATTGCCCAGCTTCGAGAAGTGGTCCAGCGCATACAGAATGGAGAGGACGTAGATGTAGAAAAGCTTTTGGGAACTGGAGATGCTCAGAAAGAAACAGAATGGGAAGAGGGTGAGTAATCCCGGGAACGGCTCTATCTGTGTATTACAGTCAGGTGGCTGATATATGATTCAAGTGCTGCAAGCCATTGAGCGCGACGAAGCATCCCGGAACCCCGAGAAGCAACCCAAGCAGAAGCAGACGGAATCTCAGGCGAAGATGACGAGCCAACCCGAAAGTAGCGCCCAGCAGGTCCAACCCGAAGCTCCTGTGAAGACGAAGACGGCCAGTTTCGGAAACTTCTTCTGAATCATGGTTTATGACAGCGCAATTATTATCTACAAATGTCTAAGAGAGCATATCTTTGAAGATGGACGAGTTTTCTCGCAGATCGTTGGGCAGTGCGGTATCATGAGGCAGCGTAGATGCGAGCCTCTGGCGAAGCTGAGATACCAGAGTTGGGAGAAGATCGTCTGTCGACACCTCAACCCTGACGGCTCGTTCGCCGGCCTGCTTAGGATCTACATCTTCGAAGAATTGGTCCTCCCCCCTTACGCCACCCATGTTGACGATGGCGATGGGCATGCCCCTCTCTTTGGCTCTTTTAGCCAATCTCCATGCCGAATAGGTGGCAAGCGATGTCCCGAGGACAAGAAGCTTGCCGGCGTTATCGACGGCATCCTCGGCCGCAGTTCGGACGTGGGTGGGAATGTTCTCGCCAAACATGACAACATTCGGCTTCAACACACCAGCTGAGCTTGGAAGGATGAACGCACCGTCACTGTCGGCTCTAACTGTATGTCTGTAGCCCTCTGCCTTGATAGGTGGGTCGGCCAAGCATCGAGGGCAGGGAGGGTACCTAAATGTGGTATAAGGTGCATCGGGAAAGTCAACATCGCCATCGGGGTTGACTTTTAACCCTCTGAACCTCTTTTCCTCAGGATCCTCTGTGTCGAGAGCTCCCGATGCCAGCGCCTCTTCCAGAAGAGCTGCCCAGCGAGGGTTCAGCCGGGCAAGGTGATGCTGGAATTCCTCGCGTGAATATTCAGTGTGGCAGGTAGTGCATTTGGTTGACCTTAGATAGCCATGGAGCTCGAGCGAAGGGATTTGGGGATGGGCTATAGGGTGGAAGGAATCAACATTCTGCGTAATGACAGCACTTATTAAGCCCAGCTGCCCCAAATCTCTGATTGCATAGTGCCCGGAATTGGGCTTTGCCTTGAGAAGACTAGACCATCCAAGAAAACTCCTAGCCCAATACCTCTTGCGAGCCTCGTGATTCTGTACAAACTCGTTGTAGTAGATGGGACGATACGTCTTGTTCACTCGATACGTGCCATTGGGGCCTCGGTAGTCGGCCAGCCCAGATGCTACCGACAGTCCGGCACCTGTGAGAACGACGGTAGAGTGAGGCAGCTGGTTAGGTGGAGGCGCTGCGAAGAAGTTGTGGAGGGCGGCGAGGGCACCTTGGAGAGAATGGGCCGAGGCAGGGATGATTGTTGGCGACGGGAGAATGTCAGTATAGGGGATTCGCATTAATGGTTTCCTCATTGGAATATGCTGGTGCCAATTGGCATCGATGTCGTGAAGACAGTTTTTTTCGGCCTGGGGAAGAGGGATATATCCAAGAGAATGCCGTGGTGGCAGTCGATCGAACTGATTCTCGATACTCCGTTGGGCAGGGCGATCTCGCGTTAGGTACAGGTAGCCGTGAGATACTAGGTCAATACCTAGCAGCCTCGAATAGTAGGCGGCGTGTAAGCAAGCTTGGCAAGTAAGGTTGAATAGATGCGTTCCCAGTGCTCACTGGTTGAAGGCAAATACCTGGCCAGTCTGCAAAGATGGAATCAATCCAGCTCCGTGATTATCTAAACATTTCGTCCGATCTAGGCGTAACGGAGTTGATGCACCCCGATCATGGCTGCTGACAAAGAGTGACGCACCATTACATCAACGGGCAGCTCCGGACACCTTGATGCGCAAGAAGATCAATAGCACGGACTCCAAGTACGGTAAGTACCCTCTTCAGCGCTTTCAGTGGACCAGCGCTCATCTCCAGCGCCCCAAGTAGCACCAACAGTGCCTGGAGCCGCCTGAAGATGGTCCTCAGCAACCCCCCAACATCGGAACTAAGCCCCAAGGTACATCCACCAAATCCCATCAATCCATCCCGGTGCAGCACCTGTTGATCAATCCTGCAGCAGTTCAGTTGCAGTGGCCTGACCGGCGAACTCGGTCTCCGGACCACGGACCCGGTCATTTCTCCCGCTCTTCAACTTCTTTTCGCGCAACTCCCCAGCCGCACGCAATGCAGCGCAATCCGGGCCCTGGAGCAAGAGACAAAAGGAAAACTCTCATGTCTGCATCCAGCTGGCCGATAGTCCCGTAGAGAGCCGCCATTGTCTCCGGCGCATCGTTCCTCTCCCTCAGCATTCCCTTGCGCGGCTCACGGGCTGAAACAGACGCTGTATGTCTGCCCAGGCCAGGCGCTCCACGGGCCTGGCCGTGCGCTGGTCCGGGGCTGCCAGTCTCAAATTATATCCGCCAGGCACGGTCTCGTCCACCACATTTAGCCAGCACCAGCTCAAGAGGACACATCGCATTGAACCTTCGCGCCGGCTGCTACAAACGCTGTCCTCGCCCCCGATTGTGCCGCCCTTCTCGCTGTCGGCCTCGTCCAATTGCCATCTTGCCCTGGCCGACACCTTGACCTCTCGCAGCGCCGTGCTTCACATCTGCCCCGTCTTCCGCGGCCGCATCCGCTCGCTGCCCTTCATCATGGGCGCCGCTCGCCAGGCACGCGACCAGCACAACCACGATCACGACCACGACCACGACCATGGACACGATCACGCCCACGGCCACAGCCACGGCTTATTTGGCCATCACCATCACCACGACAACACATTTCTGATGTCGACGGACAAGAACGACCCCGGCGTGCGCATCACCCGCATCGGTCTGCTCAGCAACCTCAGCATGGCCATTGCAAAGTTCATTGGCGGCTGGGCCTTCAATTCCAAGGCCATGATTGCCGACGCCTGGCACAGCATCGCCGATCTGGCCTCGGACATCCTGACCCTTGCCACGGTGTCGTGGAGCCTTAAATCGCCGACCGACCGATTTCCCCTGGGCTTTGGCAAGGTTGAGAGCCTGGGCGCGCTCGGCGTGTCGGGCATGCTGATTGTGGGCGGCTTCTACATGGGCTTCGAGAGCGCTGTGACGCTTTATGGCCATTGGAACCCGGAAGCTGCCCATCATGTGTTGGAACACGTCGGGCATGGACATGGACACTCTCACTCGCACAGTCACGCGGATCTCGGCATCCCCAGCTTACACGCCGCCTGGTTGGCAGCGGGCACCATTCTGATCAAGGAATGGCTATACCAAGCCAGTATGTGGACTAATTGCTATCTATCCCCCTTCCTCTGTAGTCAATCTGTCTTCTAACACGCGATTTCTATAGCCATGAAGGTTGCGCGCGAACGCAAGTCGTCTGTCCTCGCCTCCAACGCCATCCACCACCGCATCGACAGCTTGACAGGTATCGTGACGCTCTTTGCGATTGTCGGGGCCAATGTCATTGAAAACGCCGCCTGGCTGGATCCCGTCGGTGGTCTCCTCATTTCCGCCATGGTCCTCCACGCCGGCCTGGGCAACACGAAATCTGCCTTCTTGGAGCTGATTGACCAAAGCCTGGACGACGAAGTCAAGGCATCAATTCGGAAGCACGCGCATCGAGCAATTGCAAATGTCAGCGAAGGCCACCGAGCCGAACTGCGAGACATCACCGGAACCAAATCCGGGCCCAACTACCTGGTCGATCTGGAGATGGCAGTGCCCGGCGCATGGACAATCGATGACGTAAAGGACCTGGAAGATGCGGTGCGCACTCTGGTGGGAGGCAAGGTGCGCGGCGTGAAGCGAATCCGCGTGCGCTTTGTATCGCGAGATGCAGAGGTCAACAAGCGATTCGACGAATTCATCCCAGGCAGCGCCCGGGCAAGTGTCTCGGAAGAATCAGAGCAAGAGGAGGAAGAGCACGATCACGACCACAAGCACAAACATTAGAGACGGCAGCACCCTTGTTTTCCTTTGGCATTGATTTCCATTTTCTGTATAAATCCTAGACTAGGTAGATGGGGTCCAGGTAGTACTAGACTTGATTTACACACGGCTATTGCTTCGCCAAGGCCCGCAGAGGCCCCGGCTCCGATCTCTCATGCGAATATTCCGTAGTCCCCTTGCTCCGGCATTGCTCCGGGTCGCGTTCCGGCTCCGCAGTCAGGCCGTTATCTTGGCCGCCTGATGATGCTGATGGTTCGTGACCAGGGTTAGGGGAAGTAGTGCTCAAATTGGTGCATGTAAAGGTAATGGGGTGAACGACAAGATTGTGGATGAATGATGGCACTCTATATATGTTTTATTCTTCAAGCTTAGTCTTACACCCCTATTGGATGGCATTTACTGATTGAGATGGAGAAGTACGAGTAAGATGAAGTACGAAGTTTGTGGATGGCCAGGAGCAATATAGCAGTATCGTCCTTGATGCAAGTACTGTGTACATAAACGCATCACCCAAAATGCCTCTTGCTAGCAGAGTCTCAAAGTAGCAGTGACAACAGCTCTATTTAGGCTAAATTGCTGATACCATGAACCCCTCTATAATCCACATCCACATCTCCTCTCCCCAAGCACTATTCAACCATGGCTCAAGATGATTCGAATCCCATGATCAACCAAGTTGAAAAAAAAAGACAAAAAAAAAAAAAAGAGGACCACGGTGTAGTCCAAGGTGGCTAAATTGTGTCATACCCATCCGCAAATCCTTACTCCATGTACTTTAGCCTAATCGCCCGAGAAAACTAGAACAATGGAACTATTTCCAGGCATATATGGGGAATTGTGTTTAAGCGCGCGTATGTCAGGGCAGCTTTGGGGTGGTGTAACTATTACGTCTGACAGCTTCGTCGCTCCCATAAAGCTGGACCAAAACCCGTTTAAACGCTTTTCAAGCTTAATTTGAATTGTTGAAAGGGTGTGGTTCTCTGCTTTTAGCTTGTGGTGAACTGGCTTGGCGATATTGAGATCTGAGCTATATTATAACCATTTATAGACCCCTCATCACTGCAAGATCTTGTACAAAGATACAAGTGGTGAGGAACGACAAATCATTGGATACGCAACATACGGGAGTTTTAAAGGCATCGATTTTGTGACCATGAGTGCCGACAACGGGCCCCTTTACCTGGGCTTTGACCTTTCTACCCAGCAACTCAAGGGTTCGTCCCCTCTCGAATGAAGAAAACACCGTTCAAAAGACGCGCAAACTAACACACCAAACCACCATCCTTCAGCCATCGTCGTCAACTCCAACCTCAAAGGCGTCGCCGAAGCCAAAGTCGACTTTGACGCAGACTTTGGCCCCAAGTATGGCATCCAAAAGGGCGTCCACGTGCGCGAGCAGACGGGCGAGGTGTTTGCCCCCGTCGCCCTCTGGCTGGAGTCGCTCGACCTGGTGCTGGAGCGTCTGAGCAAGGCGATGCCCGTGCCCATGAGCCGCATTAAGGGTATCAGCGGTTCTGGCCAGCAGCATGGGAGTGTGTTTTGGAGTGCGAGTGCGGAGGAGCTGTTGAGTGGGCTGGATGCGAAGAAGCCCTTGGTTGAGCAGCTGGATAAGGCGCTTGCGCATGAGTTTGCGCCGAATTGGCAGGATCATAGCACGCAGGATGAGTTGGTTGCTTTTGATGCCGAGTTGGGAGATAGGGAGACGCTGGCTGAGGTTACGGGCAGCGGTGCCCATCATGTAAGTTGTCTCATGCTCCCTTTCCCCCCTACTCTTTCCTTGATCGTCATGTGAGGCTGATCGTATATATACAGAGATTCACCGGACTCCAAATCATGAGAATCAGACGAGTCCTGCCTGAAGTCTACGCAAATTCAAAGCGCATCTCCCTCGTCTCCTCATGGCTCGCCTCCGTGCTCATGGGCTCCATCGCCCCCCTCGACGTCAGCGACGTCTGCGGCATGAACCTCTGGGACATCCCCAACCAGACCTGGAGCGAGCGTCTGCTGGCCCTCTCCGCCGGGCCGGCCGGTGTGGCCGATCTACGCCAGAAGCTCGGCGAGCCTCGTATGGATGGTGGCGGCTCTATGGGCGCCATCTCGCCCTACTATGTCAACAAGTACGGCTTCAGCACGGATTGCCAGATCGTCTCCTTTACCGGCGACAACCCGGCTACTATCCTTGCGCTCCCCTTGCGTCCTCTTGATGCCATTGTCTCGCTTGGCACGTCAACGACTTTCCTTATGAACACGCCTACGTATAAGCCGGACGAGTCGTATCACTTTTTCAATCACCCTACAACACCCGGTAACTACATGTTTATGCTGTGCTACAAAAACGGCGGTCTTGCCCGTGAAAAAGTCCGCGATACCCTGCCCAAGCCTGAAGGCGGTGCGACAGGCTGGGAGAACTTCAACAAGGCCGTGCTGGAAACGAAGCCCCTGGGCGTGGACAGCGAGGGCGATCGAGCAAAGATTGGCCTGTACTTTTACCTTCGAGAGACGGTGCCCAATATCCGTGCTGGAACCTGGCGTTTCACCTGCAATGGCGACGGCACGGACTTGAAGGAATCCCAAGAAGGCTGGTCCAAGGAAGCCGATGCTCGTGCCATTGTCGAATCTCAGGCTCTTTCCATGCGTCTCCGCTCACAGAAGCTTGTTCACAGCCCCCGCGATGGCCTCCCCGCACAACCCCGTCGCATCTACCTCGTAGGCGGCGGATCCCTGAACCCAGCCATCACACGAGTACTAGGCGACGTCCTCGGCGGCGCAGACGGCGTCTATAAACTCGATGTCGGAGGTAACGCTTGCGCACTAGGAGGTGCCTACAAAGCGTGCTGGGCTCTGGAGCGGAACGATGGCGAGACGTTTGACGAGCTGATTGGCAAGCGGTGGACGGAGGAGGGCTCGATTGAAAAGGTGGACATTGGATACCGGGAGGGCACATATCAAAAGTATGGCAAGGTTTTAGGTGCCTTTGAAGAGATGGAGGGTAGGCTGCTTGCGGAAGAAAAGCATTGAGAAGAGAGCATGCGTTGTTGTCAATGGATGAAAAAGAGATGTAATGTCGCCATGGAGGCTTTGTGATTCATTATGATGATGGCGTCTATCGTCCTCTAGAAGAAAAAGAAATAGAAAAAATAGAAAAATCTTGCCCGTCGCTAATCCTGAATATTGCCGAACCGCTCCCATCTTTACCGAACATATTTGCTCATGAACCGTCTATGGAAATCAGAACGTAGCATATCCTAAGGGAGGAAATTGTTAGTGACGAAAAAACAGATAAGTGTGACAGAGGAACTCACATTCACAAACTCCTTCTTCTTGTTCTTGTCTTCTGTCCCCCTGGCCTGATTCTTGAACACGACATCATCGTCCCATCGGCGTTTCATCGTGAAATCCTGCTTGTTGAGGAGAGGGTTGCCGAGCGCAATGTCTCGTTCTCGGGCCTCTTGCTCTTCTCTCGCTCGTTCCTCTTCCTCTTTCTTCTTCTTCTCTTCACGCTCCCTCCGTACTCTCTCCAGTTCTCGTTGCAGCTCTGCATCTTCGTCGTCATCGCTGTCCTCGTCCTCGTCGCTATCTTCCTCTTCTTCACTGTCGTCATCTGCATCGATGTCTCTGCTCTCCTCCAATATCCTCCTTCGTTTCGCCTCGAGGTCCTCTTCTTCGTCGCCGTTGGCAGACTGTGACCTCTTCTCTCCTCGCGCGGAGGTCATTTCCACATCTCCCTCTTCGTCATCCTCAGGGGCCAGGACGCCGCCGTTCTTCTTCTTGAAGTGGGCTGCCTCCGCCGCAAGAAGTTCCGCAGCGAGGTCGCGCGTAGGCTCTTCGTCAGCATCGCCGCCTTGTCCTGCCTTTCGGTACTTGAGCTGGGTGTGCGCTGGTAGGAGTCGCTGGTGGTAGGCAGGGCCTCGCAGGGCCTCTTTGCCACGAGCCTAAGAGGTGCGATTAGCATTGTCGATGTCGTTCGCATCCGGAGAGGTTGTTTCTTACCGGATCGAAAGTAGGTCTATGAGCGGTAGTCATCTTGTCAAGATTTGCACAACAAAAGACGCTGAAGCAGCAGATTGAAATAGAATGGAGAATCAGTAATAGCCTGGCGCGTGTGTCGTTGATCGAAGTCGCGGCACCAGCTTAGATGCATGCAACTTTACGCACACCGCCCGGCAGAATTTTTCAGTGGCGTTCTGCACTCTCACTGAGAGCTTCATATCATCAAATTCACCCTTGGAGAGAAACAGAAAAGCAAATTGCATGGTTTTTCTTTTCTCTAAAAAATCACAAAATATTAATTCATCATGCCTCGAGAAGCGGAACCGTCATTAAGCGAGCGGACTTTTACCCTCCAGGCTATTAGCGAAGGGTTGAGGTTAGACGGCCGAAAACTCGACGAATTTAGATCTTTGGAACTCAGCTTTGGAGATGACTATGGCGTGGCTGATGTAAAGCTAGGGAAGACAAGGCAGGTTCAATTCATATCCGATATATAGTGCGCTTCAACTTCATGCTAGAACTGCCATTGCTAACATTCTATGCTCAGAGTACTGGCCAAAGTATCAGCAGAAGTCACAGTCCCGTTCCCTGATCGGCCCTTTGATGGCATCTTTCAAATCACTTCAGAGCTCGGCCCTATGGTGGCCCCTTCGTTTGAAGTCAACCGTCCAACTGAAACCGAAGTCCTGCTCGCCAGACTCCTTGAAAAGACCATCCGGAGATCGGGAGCCCTGGATACGGAGTCTCTCTGCCTCGTCGCCGGGCAGAAATGCTGGTCCGTCAGAGTCGATCTCCACGTCCTATCCGCCGATGGCAACCTTATCGACAGCTCATGCTTCGCCGTCGTGGCTGCGCTGAGGCACTTTCGAAAGCCCGATACCAGCATGGAAGGCGAGACGCTCACCATCTACACACCTGCGGAGCGTGAGCCCGTACCGCTGAGCTGGCTGCATTCCCCGTTCTGCACGACGTTTGATTTCTTCGGCGAGGACGGCGAGATAGTTTTGGTGGATACTACGTGGCTAGAGGAACAGCTGCGGGTGGGAAGTTGCACATTCAGTCTCAACAAGCACGGCGAGATATGTCAGATTTCAAAGCTCGGAGGCAAGCCTATAGAGGCTACGTTGATCATACAGTGTGCTCAGATGGCTTTGGCAAAAGTAAAAGAGTTTACGGACTTGGTGGACAGGAAACTGGCGGAGGATGCCAAGAGGAGAGACAAGGGTGGCCTGATGGCTGAGCTATCTGCGGAAAATGAGAGATGAAGACAAAATGCCAAAGGGGGCAATTAATGTGATCTACCTATATACGTTAACTAAGAAGGATAAAAAATCAGGAAAGCAAAATGCATGATACCCCGACAAATGATTCTTCCTCTAATGAATTACAACATAAAATAATACAATTTCGCCGATGGATTACACTCAGCTTTCGCTTTGCTGGCAACCAGATGAAAGAGCAAAAGCGACCCATATCTATCCAACCAAAAACGCCTCAGAACACCACCCGACGCTCGTTTTGTATGTAACCCATATACAACGATTTGTTCATCCACTCGTTCAACGGCTACCTCATGACAGGTGGCCGTGACTCCTTGTTCCATTGAACCCTCGAACGCACCCAGTCGATTGCTTCCCGCACCCCCTCGCCCGTCAGCGCACTCATAGCCAACACACGCGAGTCGCGAATAGCAGCGCCCTTCTCGCCCTCCATAACCCGCTTCACAAGCCCCTCCTTGATGCGTATCGTCTCAACACAGTCCTCTCTATCCTGCTTATTCGCCAATATCAGGAGCGGCACGCCCTCCGTCTCCGAGTGCTGCAGCACGTCCTCCAGCACTAATCTGCACTCGTCTAGCCGGCCCGTGTTCTCGTGCGCCAGGTCGCCGTCGCCAATGTCCGTGCTGTCGATGATGAAGACGATGGCGTGGCAGCTGGCGTAGTAGCTCTGCCACAGCTTGCGCAGGGAGTGCTGGCCGCCGACGTCCCAGAGCTTGAGGTACATGTCGGGCAGGGTTATCGTCGAGACGTTCTGGCCGACGGTGGGGACGGTCTTGAGTTTTGGTTCGGGCGCATTGGGGAGGTACATGGACTTGACCTGCTCGTGGAAAGTCGTCTTGCCGGCATTGTCGAGGCCGAGGAGGATGACGGAGTATTCTGGGGGACGCTCTTGGTTAGCCGTGGAATGGATGGGAGAGACCAGCGAGGCCAGGCTGTGCTGTGTTCACCTTCTTTGCTTGTTGCGAGGAGGTAGAGGCCCTTGGCAAGGTGGTACATGATTGGCTCTTTATTATATCATATCATGTGGCATGTAGAGCCGAGATTCGCAAAGCAGAGCAGCAGGTCGTGGAGTAGTTGGAAGTTGAGGTTCTTGGATCATGGATCATGGACGATGCATGTGCTTATGGGGAGGACCAGAGGCCGGTGAAAGGCCGTCTTTGTTCTAGCGAGCCGCCCCCGGAGAGCTTCTCCCCACCCCGCGCTGCTGCCCCGAAGAGCCCCGCCAAAGAGAGACGCTGGAAATGGGCTGATTTGATTGTAAATGAGTTGCTGCTATTTGTTGTATTTCCCATATATATAATTTGGCTGAGTAGGCTCATATCAAACTGATAGAAACCAGGGCAGATGATATGAGACAAACCGTTAGAACTCAAGTCACCGCTAAAGTCTGCATCATGTTGGTCGATGTCTTTGCCAAGTCTGCTGTGTAATAAATACCCCATGCCAAGTATACATACAGATTCCCCTCATCAGGCTTGAAAAGATTCACGTCAACCGCATGTATATGAACAAGATTGTATCCAATTCAGGTTTGTCTTTGCCCTCAACTACAAGTACATTGCAAGGGCCGGCGAATATCCGCCCTGCAGCGATAAAATGACACGGACGGCGATCCATCCTCCGTCTTCCGTCTTCCCGTCTTGGCCCTGACACTTGTAGCACGTTGAACCACTGGGATGCTTTGTAATTGGTGCTCTGCCCTGCAGAATGGCTAATGAGACGATGAGGCCACGCGGCATCAATTTGATCTCTTCCAGCAGTCTTATTTTTCTATTCTTCATCTGTATTGACGGGATTAGCATTCAATAGTGTCCATATTGCCGGCAACCTACTCCGTAAAGTACAGAGTGTGTACATGCATGTCCTGGTTGCGGCCTCGTCATCAGCGATCCACTAGCACGCCCAGTTACAGGGCTTAGAGCGCCAACAAGATCGCTATCAACCAGGCACCTGCATAACACGGTATTACTGTACTGCAATAAACAACCGCAGTACAGCCAAACTTCGGACTTGGACTTGGCACATGTTCACACAGTCCCTCGCTGGATTTCTAGCCCGAGCACTGCAACTCTCCTCCGCCAACTCCAGCCTCATCGCCGCTGGTCCGTCTCTCGATTTGCTGCCGTCGCGACTCTGTTTTCCGGCCTGCGATTCCATGCCCGCATCGTCTCGCTTGCGCCGCAAGGCTCGCGCATGCTCCACCATTTCCATTTAACGAATCCGAATCCCACCTCGATCGTGTCCGCATCGGACCTCGACATTGCACGCCATGGCCACCATGGCCGCCACCGAGCTGGCCAATTTGGGCTTCCAGCTGTTACGTACGTCTGGCGGGAATATCGCGCTGTACAATTGCTGCTGTGGACAAGCTGACCATTTCGACGTATAGGGCGAGAGGAAGAAGAGGGCGATCCCGAAGGTAACGTCTCCCGCGATGAATAAGAAGCCCAAGAGAGGGAACATGGGAAAAGATGGGCAAGGGAATAGAGAAAGAGGGAAAAGATGGCTGACAGTTGGCTATATTCAGATGATGTTGGCGAAAAGGAATTCTTCGCGGCCAGAGCCATCTTCATCTCAATCATGCTGCTCATCATCGCCTTCTTCACAAGCTACTTTCTCCAGCAGAAGAAGGTGACTGCTATCCACGAGACAGTTATTTCTATCTTTGCAGGTTCGAATACGCTTCTTCCAAACTAAAAGACTTGTGCTAACGTTGTCGGCTTCACAGGCATGGTGGTTGGCCTTATTCTACTCATCAGCTCAGGCGATTCCATCCGAAACCTCATCAGCTTCGACTACCAGATCTTCTTCAACCTCCTCCTCCCTCCCATTATTCTGTCGTCCGGATACGAGCTGCACCAGGCCAATTTCTTCCGTAATATCGGTACTATCCTGACGTTCGCATTCGCCGGTACCTTTCTTTCCGCCATGGTCATAGGGCTGATCTTGTGGGTATTCAACTTGGTTCCTGGATCCTTGAAACTGAGTCTGGTCGATGCCATCTCCGTCGGCGCAACTCTCTCTGCTACCGATCCCGTTACCATTCTGGCCATTTTCAACACGTACAAGGTCGACCCTAAGCTCTACACTATCATTTTTGGCGAATCCATTCTCAATGACGCCATCGCCATTGTTATTTTCGAAACCGCGCAATACATCAAGAAGAGCGAGGGCAAGGCCAACTACGGCATAATTAGCTTCTTTGATGGTATCGGCATGTTCTTGCTCATCTTCTTTGGCAGTATGCTCATCGGTATGATCGTCGGCATTGGCACGGCTCTTCTGCTCAAGTTTACCTATGTGCGAAGATTCCCCAAGATTGAAAGCTGTTTAATTATCTTGATTGCGTATGCCACCTACTTCTTTTCACATAGTATTCACGCTTCTGGTAAGATTCCCTCGTTCGGCATGCCGTGGATAAGTCTAATCATTGTCTAGGTATCGTGTCGCTGCTCTTCTGTGGTATCACGTTGAAACACTATGCCTACTTTAACATGTCGAGACGTACTCAACTCACCACCAAGTTCATCTTCCAAGTCATGTCGCAGTTGTCTGAGAATTTCATCTTCATCTACCTGGGCCTGGCGCTTTTCACGGATAATGCTCTGCAGTTTGAGCCCCCTCTCATTATTGTCACTATTTGCGCTGTTTGTGCTGCTCGTTGGGTCGCCGTTTTCCCTCTTTCAAAGGCTATCAACTGGTTTATTCGCTACCGCGCGAGGAGGAGAGGCCTGGAAGTCGGTGATGAACTCCCCTACAACTACCAAGCCATGCTGTTTTGGGCTGGTCTTCGCGGTGCTGTCGGTGTTGCACTTGCAGCCCTTCTTACGGGTGAAAACTCATACGCCCTTCGAGCCACGGTCCTGGTTGTAGTGGTCCTGACTGTCATCATCTTTGGCGGCACCACGGCTCGTATGCTGGAGATTCTCGGTATTCGCACAGGAGTAGTCGAGGAGATTGACAGTGATGACGAGTTTGACATTGAGTCGTTTGGTACTGGCCTTCAGGTCAAGCGCTCTGGGTCCGCCATTGGCTACAACCCTCGTCGCAACGGCAACGGCACCGTCGCTTTGAACAATCTCAGCGCTCCTACAGACAATTCCGCAGCCTACGTATCTGGTACTTCATCACCGCATACGGGCGTCCGGCCGAATAGCCTGAGCCGAAAGAATTCGATCCGCAATCCTACAGAAACCGAGCGAGCCGATCTGCTGCGCAATACCGACGATTCCGACATTGGCAGCGACATTGACATTTCAGACCTGCCGCCCCCTGCAAATCGCCGCTCTCCCCGAGCGCCAGTTAGTCCTAACCCTCCGTCAGGTGAAGGCAGTGCCTTTATGAGCCCGGCCGAACCATCATCGTCTAATACTCCGATTACCGCCACGGGCGCCATTCGGCAGTTGCTCTCGGCGGAGGATCCGGCTAGCTTGTTTAAACAGTTGGACGATGATTTCATCAAGCCGCATCTATTACTACATGGGAATGACAGTAGAGGCGGTGGAGCAGGGTCCGTGTAGGTACCAGGCATGCCATAGATGAGGCGTCTATTGTTTGGGGGGTTTTAATTATCTGTTTTTCTTTGTTACTCTTGGGAAGTATATGATGTATACATATCATACCCGGCGTTTTAAATTTTTGACGAACATAATAGAATGGATGAAAATTTCCCTTGCATTATCTCTTCATTTCTTCATTAACGATCCCTCACGACCCATGACTGCATTACCATTAATAATCCCTTCTTGACCCATTACTTGATTGATCATTGCTCATGCCACTTTAGACATCACGTAGACAAGAAAACAAAAGACAAAATTTTGACAACATAAATCAGGGGCCCCAGCTGGTCACCCCAGGAACTTGATTCTCTGCATACGACATTCCCACCATTGCCCCGAGCCAAAACCTCCTTTTTTTTCGGGTTCCTCGGGCAAATAATCTTCTCCAACTGTGTGTATGCCTGTCCCCGATGTTGTCTCTGAAACGACGAATAGAAAAAAGCTATGTACATTTCTCTACAATTGGTTTGCCGCCCGCCTTGCCCGCTTTCCATAGCACATTCCTTTTTTGTTGTTGTTTTTGTTTCTTCCTGCCTTTCGCAAAACAGCCGGGAGAAAAAAAAACTATCCTTGCGAACCCCCTGTTCTAGCATAAGAGAGGAGACTTGAGTGAAGAAAAAATGAAGAAAGAGTTCCAAAAACCCGCATTGTTAAAGCCCACATTATAACAGATAGAAGGGGGGTTGGAGAAAAAACATGAAAAAGGCATCTAACGTTAAAAAGTGTAAACCAGCCCAAACCTCCCTTTCCCGCTTAAACACCTCCCGTTTTTGCCCTGACGAAAAAAACCCGTCGAACGAAAAAGATGTGTGAAAAGGAAACAATAACCACGCGAGCCATTTGCATTACAATAAGAAAACGAGCACCGCAGGACAAAATGCAGAATCGCTAGTTGTTTACTTGCCTGAGGAAGGAGTTGCGCTTCCACTGGCCTGACGCTGAACGGGTGCCGGACTTCCAGCCGGAGGGTGTGCTGGTAGTTGAGGTGAGGCCTGGGATTGCGGCTGTGACTGAACTTGCTGAACTTGATTTTGAGCTTGGGCCTGGGCTTGGGCCTGAGCCTGAGCCTGCGCTTGAAGTTGGGCCTGAGATTGCTGTGGTGGCTGAGGTTGCGGCCTCTGCTGCTGCTGCTGCTGCTGCTGCTGCTGCACTTGCGCTGGTGATTGCTGCGCCTGAACTTGCTGCTGAGCCTGTTGCAACTGAGACACCTGCTGAGGTCGCTGCTGTTGCTGTTGATGCTGCTGCTGCTGCGGCGTCGGCGTCGGAGTCGGCGTCGGCGTCGGCTGCGAGTGTTGGGCCTGATGCTGCTGGGCCTGGGCCTGGGCTTGAGCCTGAGCTTGCGCCTGTTGTGCTTGTGCTTGCGCCTGAGCCTGCTGCTGCTGCTGTTGTTGTCTTAGCAGAGCGGCATATTGATGAGGGCTGGCCGTAGCAGTAATACTAGTAGCAATGCCAGTCTGTCCACCAGCAGCAGCATTCATAGCACTTTGTCGCTGTGCCATCATAGCTCTAGTCAAATGTTCAGTAGCAAGGTGGCGAAGTTGCTCAGGTGAAAGGTTGGGATTCTTGCTCCTGAACTGCGCTTCCAAAGAGTTTATTTGTACAGCGATAGTAGGAGGGATCTGCGTTGGCAGTCGAGGGCCGGGAGATGTGCCGTTAGCAAGAGTGGGCATATGTAGACCATTTGCGGCCCCTGAAGCATGACCGGCCGTCGCGTTGAACGACGCCATCATAGCCTGGGCATTATTCATAAAGGCGGCCTGTTGGGCGATGGCAGGGACTCCGTTTCGCATAGCGGGCGATGAGGCTTGCTGTGCTTGTTGAGCAGGAGTTCCAACAACGCCCCCTTGCTGCTGCGCATGCTGAATCTGGACTGCAGCCCGTTGCTGCTCTGAGATGCGCTGTGCACGCATCATCATGCTAGCATCAGGTTGCTGACCAGGCATCTGCATCCGGTGTTGGGCTTGCATCGCTTGCAAAGCCTGCAACTGAGCTTGTGGGATGCCGCTCATTTGCGCCGGTGGAGCGAGATTGCCGCCCATCTGCGCTTGAGCGTTGATGCCTTCCATGCCATTCGCAGGGGCCTGCATGGGCATCCGTGCTCGACCCTGCGCTGCTACTGCTGCAGCGGCTGCTGCCGCAACGGCGAGTTGGTTGGGAACAGCCGCTCGGTTGACGACGCCATTCACGCCATTGGCAACCGCTGCAGGAAGCCCGGGGGTTTGACCAGCCGGGGCTGCTGCACCTGGTGCCGCGGCCAACTGGGCGGATTGAGCTTGGGCTCTGGCCTGGAGAGTAGCCTGGACGGAGTAAGTTAGCTTATGATCAGACCGAATAATACCAAAATGAACGTCTACTTACCCTCCGTTGGGCTTCCTGCCGCTGCGCATATAGCGCCATCTTTTCAGCCAGAGCCTGGTCGCGCTCCCATCGCAACAGACTGTAATCTCTAGGTGTCTTGACCGGTCGTTGAGCCATTGTATCATTCACCTTCTTCGCAGCGTTCTGAGCTGCAGAATGTTGCTGCTTCTGCATTGTAGTCTCCCTCTTCTTCGCCAGCTTCCTCATGGCGTCAATGAGAGTCAGATGCTTTTGGTTTCGCCGTCTCTCCACTCTAAGCGGAGTAGATTGTCTCCGCCGTATCGGTGTTACTGCGCCTCCATCTTGAGAAGCTCGCTGTGCCGCCAACTGATTTTGCTGAGCAATTACACGCTGAGCGGCCTCAATCCTACTGTTGTAAGCCTTGAAATACTGGGTCTTTTGCATATCAGCGGGGAGGCCCTCCAAGTTGATCCACCGTTCGAAACACTCCCACGGGGTTCTTCTTTCTGCTCCTGACGCAAATAGAGATTTAGTAAACAATAGATTGGAGATGAGAGACCAGTTGTACGAGTATTCGCGAACTAGGCTGCGGAGCTCATCATCTTCAACCACAGTCCACTGTGACGGGTTACGACACTCGTAGAAGCTCTGCAGAGGCATAGGATGTTCAGATGGCGGCCGGAACTGGTGACCAGCGTGCAGTCGATCACGGATATGCTTCGATTCTGGAGCGAATAGAGCAACCTCTGAACTTTGAGGTGGAAGCTGGACATTGTGTGCGAGCGCATCTGCATCAAACGGACTCTCCTTTTCGTCATCGGATTCGTCATCACGATAATTATATCGACTGCGCTTCCGCGGAGGGCCGTCCGATAGAAGCTTCATTTCTCCTTCGACATACTTGCTTAGAGGTAGAGCAGGTCGTCTCCACTGAGCATCAGGGTCGTATTCTGGCCCTGTGAGCTCAAAGCGTGGTATCTTCAGGGGGGCCCCGTACAATGGCAGCTCCTCCAGCAGCTTATCTGAAGCGGCCGTCCGTCGCAGCGCAAAGACCACGTCCTCTTCCTGCAGAGCAAATATGGCCGATGGTGCAACAGTTTCAGGAAAGTCTTCTTCACCAAGATGATCTGAATTCTGGGGCGAATCTGCGTCTTCCGTAATGAGGTCGGGGGTGGGGTGGCTCTCGGCGCTGTCTGCATCGGCATCGCCCATTGTCACATCGTTCGTCCTCAGCGGAGGGATGAACGCGGCGACTTGTAAAGCCTTGCGCTCTTCGGGGGTTGATTCAACCCATTCTGCACAAGCGTAGGCGATGTTCTTGGCCGCAGCCATTTTCCATTTTCTCTCTTCTCGAAAATCAGTCCGCATCCATTTCATCTCCTGGAATAGCACATCTAAATGAGATGGAGGACGAGTTGGCTCAGGACATCGCTTCGGCTGTCTCAAAGACCATTTATCGTGCTGCTGAAGGTGGTACACCCTACGCAGAACTTTACACGCCTGGTGGTCTTGAATCGCAAGGTACGCGTCAGGGGTAGCGATAGTCTTATTCGCATGGAACAAGATTTTTTCAATAGGTTGCATCCAGTTGGTAGCGCCTGTGAAATTCTGGATGAAAAGGGGTGTATAGTAATCGTCAGATGCTTGAATTGTTTCCTTCTGGCCAGGAACCAGGGCCTTTTCCTCCATTTGCTTCGGCTGTTTGCCAAACAATACAGTAGAGACATGTCCTTTTGGCCTGTCTCTCCTGCCTGTGCTTTTGGGTCTTGGAGGCGGTGATTGAGGTGTGGATGTCATGGGAGTTAGCTGGTTTTGTGGTGCCTTCGTTGCATTTCGTTCCGCTGTACTGGTGGCTCGCGGGGTCTCTCCTACTATTTCAGACACGGACTTTAGTCTCATGGCCCCGGACGAAACTCTAGTAACCGCTCTCTCAGGTGCTGCATGTTCCTTGGGCGGTGTTGGCTTAGTAACAACAGGCGATGCGCTAGTAGAGGCTGGAGGAGGGCGAGTAGGGGGTTGAGCTGCAGGTAATTCGACATTTTCCGATCCTGTGGCCTGGATTGGATCCACGTCCATGCGTTCTGGAGTTTCTTCTTGGCTATCGGGAACTTCCTCAGCCTCCTTGATAGCTGGCGTCGAGGAAACTTTGGCGTCTGTGGGGGCTTCTAGATTTGCCAGAGTGGTAGGTTTAGCCTCCTCAGTGGTGTTGATAACAGCGGTCGTAGCATTGAGTCCACTCTGAAACTTTACGGGCTCTGGGCTTGCAGCCGCAGCACTTGATCGGATAGACTCTTGAAGAAGCTGATCTTCATCCAGTCTGGTAACTTTGGAATCGGCCTTATCTTGTTCCGGCTTCGTAATATCTGTCCTCATCCCCGTCTCAGCACTTGCAGCATCTTGCACCTCGTCACCTTGCTCCTCCTTTTCATCAACATCCCGCTCTATCCTGTCGTCGATATACTGGGGAGCATCATGCTCAGGGCTGGTATCCGCTGAGACGTCATGGTTTCCGGGCGTTGTTGCACTTGGTGCCGTCGATCCTGGAGAGGAAAGCGCATCGGGAATCTTGGATACCGCGTGGGGGACTTTGATGGAGAGTTCTTGGTTACGCCCAACCTGGGTTGATTGCGACTTGTCGATTACACCGCTATCGTCAGCAACATCGGCGCCTTTTGTTGTCCCTGCTGTCGCCACATCACCGGCTGATTCCCTCGATGGCGATCCCTTGGTTCCTGGAGGAAAGGAAACCTGTGCCGGCCTTCGTTCAGATGAAACATCCTTATTCGCCGCTCCATTAATCACTTGCTCAGCGTGCTTCGGCTCGTTCGTTGCGGGCGCAGGGACTGGAGGCGAAGTAACAGGCTTGCTGTGCGCAAACCCTGAATTGGCTCCGGCAGGATGTGATACATTGTTGATGTTCTGAACAGACGAGGCCGGTGTAGGTTTCGTTAGTTTATTCAAAGGTTTACTACTGTCTTCGGGAGGCGCAGGGATCGACTCGTTCGCTATGAAGCCAAGAGGTTGTCGCAGCTCGTTTGCCGGGACAGATACAGCAGCTCCTTTGATTTTGGCAGATGCAACGGTCGGAGTAGGGGGTGCGGGAGAGTGCACGGCTGTTTCCTGCAACGATTTGACAAGCAAACGCTTCAAGGTATCTACAGAGAGTAACGGCCGCGCAGGGATAACCTGTTCGTTCAACACCTTGCCTCTGTTTAAGAGTCAGCCACCGAAATGACCTTTGGTTATAGTTCAGACGCGACGACGCGACCGCTTGGACGAAACGATAATCTTCGAATTTTTTGATAAGAAGAAAATAAAATAGGGATACGAACTGTAATATTTCACTGGTCTGAAGAAACTGCCATTCCGCAGCGGTAGTTGCCGGCGCGTCGGGGTTCGCGAAGGCATCTTGCGGTAGGCCTTCGACCTGAGTCGTGACAGCGAAGAGCTCGCGAAGTTTCCTCTTCCGCGATGTCACGATTGCACTGTCGGCGGTCAGTACGGGCTTAAAGTACCTCGTTGGAATCGGAAAAATCCGCTCTTTCGAATGGGCATCAACTCACTTGAACTCGTTTCGCTTGGATTGAAGCAGCCTCGATAGATCGGTGTGGCCGACCTCCGTCATAGCATCGGCGGGAGCGACATCCGTTTACAGGCGAAACGGATGTCGGAGGATAGCCAGAGACGTCGTCTGAGATGAGGCTCGAGATGCACGGCGATGGAAATTGCGTGGTGGTGGCCGTTTTGACGGATCTTCTGGCCGGTTGAGCGTGTCGCCAGTCGGTGCGAGGGCAGTCAAACTCTGTCTTGGGGGGAGTTTGGCCGGGGGGGAGCGCTGGAGCTGGCGGAGTGCAGCCAGTTGGGCCCGGGCGGATACCTGTTGGCACTGTATGGGGTGCGCTAGCCGTTAACAGCGGTTGGCGGGCGTTGGCTGGGCACTGGCTAGGCGCTCCGCTAACGAAGACGGTGCAGAGCAGACGCCCTGAGCGCCTAGTGCACAGTTGGGTAGAGATTTTCAGGCACGGTGCATCACCGCTTTGTTGTGCTGTCATTTGCAGGTCATTGCTGCGGCATCGAGTTCTCACTAGGACGCTTATACAACTGTAAAACACCTAATGAATCGAGAAGATGCTATTCCGAGGACCCCTATCTAAGGCGATGCCTAACCTCTCCAAGGATCATCCATCCATACTGTTTAGATGCCTAGAATTGACTCCAGGTCCCTTTGCATCTGCACGCATTAGGGATCCATCTGCGACCTTTTTTTCTCCCCTAGTGGGTTTTAGCAGTTAGGCGTCAACAACGATATGGGAGAAATAAACTCTGGCATCAATGAATAAGCTCTGGGGTGATGCCTATGTCTAACAATCCGCGCACATTAACTGCTACCTTCACGGTGGATTTGCGGATGTAATGGGAAACTCATTCCTCCACATTTCGAGGTGGCAGAATTAATGTTAGATCTGCTGCTTAGTATCAATAATGTGATGGAAGCTTTGGCCAATTCATCTCGACGCCTCATCAACTCTGTTTTTTCCTCCCTTGCAGCCACACACGCGCCCCCACTCCTGATTGCGGCTTCAATTTTTTCTGTCCGACTCGTGAAAAAATACAAAGCGAAAGTACCTCCTGATTTCGCCCTAACGCTTTTTAGCCTGCGATACGTACCATTAGTAGGCACCAAGTACCTTTTTGTCAAAGTCATCATTTTGAGCCGCCAAATATTGAAGCACGCTTCTGTCACGGCCTCAAGGTACATAAACCTTTCACAGACAGCATCCTGCAGGATTTTACGCGTTATGTCTGACCAGAACAAAGGTCGCATAGCCATCAAGTTTGGCGGAGGCAGCAATTCAGCATCAATAGCGAAACAGTCCCGCGCGCAACCGTCATCGAGTCTAGGGAAGCGGCCGCGCTCCCACGCCTTGGGGGGAGGCGAATCCGATACCTCAGATTCCGAAGATGACCGCCACCGAGGGCGTCATGAGGCCATCACAGGATTCGGTGCAGAAGGCGCAGAGACGAAACGAAAGCGACACAAGGAGGAGAAGAAGGAGTACGTCATTGCACGGCAACCGAACCGGAGCTGGAAGGACGAGTTGAAGAGTCAAAAGGGATCGAAAAATCTACTTCCAGAAGAGGCCAGAGCTCAGCAAAACGCCGTTACAACTGAGACGGAGCCTGCCGATCAGGACACACCGCTGAAATGGGGATTGACGGTCAAGGAAAAGAGCGCAGTGTCGGAGGACGTGGTGGTATCGGAGCCAAGCGCACAGCCCAGCGACGACGAAATGCGAGAAGCAGACCAAGACAGCAAAGATACACCACCAGTCGAGCGGACTGCCGATGACGAGGCTATGGATGCCCTGCTTGGCAAAACATTCAAAGAACAAAAGGTCATCAGCACTGCACCTGCAACAGAAGACAATGCCTATCGCCGCGACGTCGAATCCTCCGGCGCGGTATCCACCCTACAAGACTACGAAGACATGCCCGTCGAAGAGTTTGGCGCCGCTCTCCTCCGCGGCATGGGCTGGAACGGCGAGGCTCGCGGCCCTCCTGTCAAACAAGTCAAGAGGCGACAGAACCGACTTGGCCTTGGCGCCAAGGAGCTCAAGGAAGAGGAAGATCTCGGCGGGTGGAATCAAAACGGCAAGAAGTCCAGACCACGGCTGAATGATTACCGGAGAGAGGAAAGCAAACGAAAGGAAGGCAGGGGACGTGAAGACAGCTATAAACGTGAGAGGGAGAGGGAGCGCGATCGTGAGAGGGACAAATACAGAGAGAGGGAGAGGGACAGGGATCGGGATCGAGATTATCGGGATAGGGATAGACATCGCGACAGAGATCGGGACCACGATAGGCATAGGGACCGGCATCGCGACCATGACCGGGACCGTCGACGATAAAGGGGAGCCTACTACCATACATATTTTTGATTCATCACTCTGTTGAGAGGAATAGGATAACGACGACTGGATCTTTTATTTCTTTCAACTTTCACACGACAAACGAGTACAAAAGGGGAAACGTACGCAGCAGGTATATTTGGCATTACTATCACATAGAACGCGCAGCCACGCATAATCCTGAAATCAGATTTCATCGCTCAAGCATTTTTCTGAGCTTTTACATATTTACTGATCAAATGAGACACTATTCAGTCGAGATGTGAATGGCCATGTACCCGTCTGATCCGGCAGACTCAGGGATGCTCCTCTTTACTTCAATCACTGCAATATTTTGGTTACTTGGTATCCCTCCTCCATGCTCTGCTTTTAAATACTACAGCCTGGTTTTTACTGTAGGGGTACCCGACTCAGCGTATCCGTCAGGATGCCAAGCTGCATCAGACCCTCCCCGTCAATCTCCACCTCCTTTGCACCAGCAGCCTTCTCCAACGTCTTCGCAGCATATACCAATGGCTCAACGTAGCGGTGCTCAATAGCTGCAGCCATGCCGACGGGAGCCAGACTCTTGTAGTCTTCGCCAAACAAAAAGAGCGCAAAGTTGGCAACTTGTAAGTGGAAGGGCGCACTCTGAGCCCAGAAGTCGAGTAACGTAGAAGCATCAGCCTGCTTGAGATGTGACAGATCTGGGAACAGGGTGTATTGAATGGTCTCGAAGCATTCTGGGCCGGCGAAGCGGCCCTTTGACCCGGCTTTTTTGGCCGCAATGATTTCCTCTCGTAGCCAGGAGACTGCACATGCTTGCAGGGACGAGAAGATGCAGCTTTCCAGTAGATCTTCCAGAATGGCCAGTCGGTCTTCTTCTTCGGGATCTGAGTGCAAAATAGAGCCTGCTACAACGGTTGCAGCATTGCGAACTCGAATGTTGGGGTGGAAGACGGAAATGAGAGTTAAGAGATGGTGGTAGGGCATGAATCCTGTAGTAGTCTCAGCGCCTTTGGGGTTTGCGATTGCTTTTCGGCCGTCAAGCCAGATGGCCATTACGACTAGGGCCTCAATTGTTCCGGGGTTGGAAACAATTTGCCCCTGAGATTCATCGCCCAGAAAGCTTTGCAACAAGACTTGATGATCTGGTAGCATGTATTGTGGGAGGAGATCCCCATCTGGACCGCCACGATCCGCATCAAATACGTCGGCAGCAAACATCCAGTAAGCATTCAGACACACCAAGCCGCCCGTTGACAAATGTAGTTGCTCCGGCTGCTGAGGATCAAAATCGATAGAGAGAGGTGCCCGATGTATAGGACCTTCTAGATACTCTTTTACCTTGAAAGGGGCCAGTTTCGATAAGCCCAGGTCACTAGCAAGAGCCTATGCATTCTCGTTAGCTTCCTTTTTCAATACCCAATATTTTCATCTGATGTCCACGACAGCTTTAGGAACAATACTCACCACCAGTTGCCCTACTAGAGCATCCTTTGCTTGAAGCTCCACCACTTCCTTGAATGTTTGAATCATAGTCTTTCGGCCAGGCACTATACGCTCCGGGTAGGTGTATTCGAGCATTCTTGAGGCCCATTCTATACTGTTGGAGTTGACATATGCCTCAATAACGCAGGTGATGAATGATTGCAGTAAGCTGGTCATTAGCTGCGGCTCATCTTTGTTTAGAATATCTGAGCGCTCTGCTTCCGGGTCTGGCGCCTGTTTTGCCGGATCACTGTCTTGGAATGGCGTATCAAGCTTGATGCTCGATTTCCGCGAGGGCAACGGAGGCCGCGTCTTGCGCGCAAGAGACTGAACCAGAGAAATGACTGCGGCCGTAGATGCTGCGCTTGTAGCATCATAGCATCTCTGTACTGTTTCGAGCGCAGTATGTAGAAATCGCGATGGGGCCTTGACCTGGAGCCGTTTGAGTAGAATCCCCAACATTCCACAGAGTGTGACAAAGTGCCTGACAGCTTTTGTTTCGCCTTTTGTGGTGATGGCTTTGGAGCCTTCCGCTTTCTCTTCTCCCGCTCCTTCCTCTTCCTCTTCCTCATCTTCATCACCCTCTTCTCCCGCGGCCGTGGTTTTCTCCATGACCTCGAGCACTTTCAGAATGACCTCTCGTGGGTTACCCAGACGCGCAATACTCTCTAGGCATTCTTCACTGCCAGGGATGGGGATTAGCATATCAACCATGTCCCAGCCGATTTCAGTGGTCAATGGGACGTCCTCCAGGATCTCCTGCAGCGCAGGCAGGATCTCTGGAGACAAGGACATTTCGACAATGGTGAGGTAGGTGGCGGCGTCTGTTGCAGGCGGGCGAGACTCCTGGAGCCGCCGAACAATTTCCTCGGTTGATGCCATGATTGGGGAGTCTGTGAGATTGGGGAGACGGGGAGATAATCGGCAGCAAGGCGGGTAGGTGCTCGTAGAGATGGTGAATCGAGATAAGCGAGAGATGATTCTGTCGATGCCCGACCGCACGGCACTCAGGATAACAGATTGCCAAACGAAAGAGTGATGGCCCGTACAGGTTAGAGAATGGAAAAGGAAGAACAGATGACACGGCCGTCGATCGTCGAGCTACAGGTTCATGCTCGTGCCGACCGGAGCAGCTCATGCCCCTCCCCTAGTCCAACGGAACCGGCCCCAGGGAGACGAGACGCCCCGCACTAGCTGCTTTAGAGAGGAGACACGCTGGAGACGTCACTGTAACAGGGGAAACAAGAAACAAGAGACCCAAGTGGGGGAGCCAAACGAGCCGCGTCTGAGGGGTAAAACAGATGGACTGAACTGGATATATCAGTGAATTCAACGCCATGCAGAAAAGGGCATGATGGATATATGCGTGTAGTCATAGTATTGATGGTAGCACCTACTCTATCTAACAGCCAAGAGAAATAGATGCATTGATTTCGATTCTAGAATCAGTACCTGTGACGCCGCGTGGTCAAGATCCCACAAATGTGCAGATCCCGCCTCCAGATAATCCGCCACTACGATACATGAATCGCTTATAACCGGCGTTCATGATCCAAAATTCACTGGCCACCGAAATTGTGTTACGGAGAATTCGCAAACATGAATCAAGATAAGGCCACCCTGCCTGCGGAGATGATGAACGCCTGCTCCACAAGGGGACCCAGTGCATACGTGTTGTCTCCTGAACACATGTAAATGGTGATGATTTACAGCCCAACAGGTATATCCTACCCGGGACTGCGTCTGCTTTTTAAAGGGCAACCTTGAAAGAAGTATCATACTCTGAAAGTCACTTGAATTTTATATCTTTAATGAATTATACGTGAGACCTTCTTCGGTAGCTTTAATCCAACTCCATTGACAAGCTTTAAATGCAGTAGAACGTCCATGCAGTAACACTTTAATTGACACAAGATGGCAGCATCGTCAAGAAATAGGAATGGGATTCTATCTCGTATGTTTCTCGTTTTAGTATGTATAATATTACTATAATTAAATAATCGGAAATATCATTACCCAGGTAATATTTCGTTGATTGCTTTCCACCACTCTATACCTATCGATTAGCCATAAGCAGGAACCTTGATGTGTGCTGGCAATGCATGACAGAATATTATGCGGCTCCCAAATCGGCCAACAATACATGTATGTACCATGTACATGTAGCTACATGATTTCAGCTATCATCACCATCGTATGAGTAAAATATTCATCCATATATTTTCATTTAATCAAGATTGTGCAATGATGATCTAGCCGTAGGAGATATTCGTCATTTCAGCAAACCTCAAATCCCTAATATGTTTCGAAGGGTTTGGGGGGCGACGCCTGAAAACAATTCTGGAGCCGCCGTCGCCTGCCAACTCATCAAGTACCTACCTATGCATAAATTGACCAATGAAACACCATAGACTCCCAATTTACATGTTTTTCATGCCGGTGAGGTTGTGTCACAGGCTTATAGTTAGGCTGTGCTTGCATGTAGGTTGTAGGCTGTGCTGTAAGGAACAAAAAAAAAAAAAAAAAAAAAAAAAAAACAGCGTGGTGTCGCAGTTGAAACTTTTTGTTCTTCTTCAATATCCTTCTACCTGCCAACCTAGTAGCCATTTCGCCGTGACGGTATAGTACAATGGAACCTTACGATCCGACACAACATATACATGTACAGAAACTACACACCACTCACACAGCGAAACATAATCTCGATCTAGATGAGTTCGATGATAGCGGTCATGTGGCATCTAAACGTGCTTGTTTACAACCACAGTATAGCCTGAGTGAGAGTTCACTACTTTCAGCAGGGTTCCAAACCTACACTATCGATCCAAATGTCTATATCAACTTCGATCTAAATGTCGATATCAACTTCGATCTGAATATTGCCCCGAATTTCGATCTGAACATTGGTGCAAACTTCGATCCGAACATCGATCCAAATTTCGACATCAACATCTCTGTTGAAACGGCTGAAGTCACTGATATATCCTCGTTTGAAGATCAAATGGATACGGGTAGTGACGCAACGCTTTGTTCCATCCAAGAGGACATCATGTCAAGTACCTAAGTCATCAAGGGCCGAGCCTAGTGTATAACTTTCTTATCATTCAATTTATGTAATCACAGCCAGTCCGGATACTTGCAACATCAATTCAACAGCGGTGAATGTACCCGCAATAGTTGAACCATCGGAGCCTGATACTTGTTTCGGCATTGTATGTTATGCCTCTCATGCCCTTGTGAACCTTGAACCCAATTCTTAGCATTTCGCAGATCATAGCGACTGCGACATCTTCCTTTGAAGGCCATAAAGGCGCGACACATGCTCCAGTGACCCTCGAGGCCCTCGAAACAAAAGTAAAGCTCTCATCTCAAGATACACAAAGATACGCCGGTATTATCAACAATGCTACCTTGGCTAAGATTTTCCGGGAGTTTACAATTAAAGCCGATGCAAAACTGGTAACCACGACAAATTCGAGAAAAAAAAAACTTCAAAGAAAGAGTTTCAAACTTTTCGTTCGCCAGTCGATTGCCTGGTCCGAATTGTCTTGTATGGGCTTGCTACTGACCAATATACCATCGGGAATATTCTTGGAAATGCTGGTTTCTATTTTCAACATCCATCGCCTTCAGAGTATGATAGCAGTATGCAGTATTGCAACCCTCATTATCTGCTTCGTCCAGGGTCCCAATTGCCGACGCTGGAAGACGACTCCGCAACAAGATGCGACCGGAAGATGGAATCAGATTTGCTTAGCGCATCAAACAAAGGTCGATTCATGAGACTCTTTGATGAAGCTAGCGAAATTACAGATTTTGAGGACAAGTATAGAGCTGAGTAGTCGCCTCAAGTCCACATTAAAAGAGTAAGACATATCGTGCGACATCACCAGTGGAGGTGTATGAAATGTACAAACTGAATGCTGTCCTCCACAACTTCGACAATGGGACCACAAAGGCGGACAAAATTCAGTGGCGAGGACACTCTAGATGCGTTGCTGATAGTCATTACTAAAGCTTGCTCTAGCTCTAACAACGTCAAAGGTGTTGGTGAGCAGCTGATCCAGCCAAGGACAAGTCGGCACTTCTTTTTCACAATTTCAGACTTGCGATCGATTTTCTCAAACAGTCTCCCATATCTATAGATTTATCAGCTTTCTGGTTGTTTATAGCAGCTGAGCTTCCGTACGCTTCATCTAGGTCTTTGGGAGGTACTTTGAGCCCGTTGCGGATCTCATCTAGGTTGTCAAGTTCCTCTATGCTGCGCAACATGATCTTGGCGTAAAGAAACATCCCTACTGGGAAGTAAGTGATGGCTTGCAATAAGGGAAGTATTGAAAATACCTTTTGCTTTTAAAGAAAGCGGCGCGAGGAGGTCTTCGATCTCGGATCTGTCTTCGCATAGAAAATCATGAGCCGAAAACCACGTTTGAGCCCAGTCGTCAACAAATATCTGGATGCTTGCAGCATTGTGTGTATCTACTCGGATTGTTGCTGATATTGGACCTAGGATTGTTGAGATATCGTGTTCTGCTCGACTGCTTATTAATATAAGAGTTTTCTTGCAGGCCGTAGATGTATCAAAAAGTTTCTTTAGTAGTTTCTCTCGTTCGGAGAGGTCAATCTCATCAACTCCGTCAATGATGATGCTCAAGAGGCCGGTGGAGTTAAGCAGCGTTTGTAGAAACTCAATAGCGACATCAAGGCTGTTTTTAATGTTTTCTCGATTTGAACCACAAACAATCGCCTGAAGACCTTCGTCATCCGAAGTCAACTGGAATATTAGAGAATGTACAATTGTCAAGGCCGTGGTGCTGCTACTGCTAGCGTGGCTGAGAAAAGCGAATATAGTTCTGGTCGATATGGCAAAGTTGATTGCCATAGCGGCTAGATGAGTCTTTTCTATTCACTTTGTAAACACATTTTAATGTAGTGGGAACAAGAAAATTGGGATGGCGAACCTGCTCCAGGAATACCGCACAGCCATAATATCCGCGTTGAATCATCGTCTCCATTTAACCACTTCTTGAAATCACTAGCTTGCTTCAGCCAGTCCCCTTACAGATCTGACCCCGAATCCGATACAGCTCAGCATCATAAAACTTTGGGGAGACGTCAGTCTTGATGACGTTGTATTCTTGACGCATATTACTCTTCTGTATTGCTTCAAAATGGTCGAAAGCTCGCTGTCTGTGTTCATACTCCTCTCTGAGGTGCTCTAGGCGAACTTTGTTTCTCATCAAATTTGTGTGTCGTCCGATATGACCCATTACAATTTTAATTTTTTCCTTCTGAGAAGGCCATAGTGCCTCGAACATCACTCGCCAATCTGCAATGATCTCTCGTCAGTTCGCTTTATATACTGCGCAGGGTCAATAACATACGAGGCAAGCCAAAGAACTTTAAAGCCACGGCATAAAAGTCCAGAATATCTTGGAAAAATAGGACAAGCACAAGCTTCATTTGCTCATTGTTGCCGAACATGGCAGCCATGAGCTTGAATTCGGGTAGCAGTTCACCAATCTCAGCTGCGGTATTGACAAGGGCATCAATGGATTGAGTTAGAGAAGCGGCCCATTGGATAAGTAATTTGATGGGACCCCAAATGAGTGCAAGAACATCTGGTTTGACTTGAACAAATGTATCGATGGTATCTGCGTAGCCTTGGAGTCCTTCAAGAAATGGCTTAATTTTCGAAAGATGCCGAAGTCGTCCATGCTTCGCCTGTTCAGCCTGAAGCGCGTCCGTTGCGTCATAGACCTCGTCAATTGTTTTGGTTTTTATAATCTCCGCCTATAATTGTTCGTTTTTCAGCTTGGATTTGAACTCGCGAACGGCTTCTGAGAATGCCATTTGCGTGGGATCGGGATTAGGCACCGTTGCCATTTTGCCCAGCGAATAAATTGTATTTGCCTGGGTGAAGTGGTTAGCGATATGAGTAGTGATAAAAATAGCTATAGTCTGATATAGTACAGTAGTCTGGTTAAATGAACTGTTCAAAATGAACAAATACGTAAGACAACTGACGAGCCACTGCGAAAATCGAATGTAGGATCTCTTATTCAACAGGGAATAGGCAACAGACTGGGCAGCATTTGTGGCATTGTTAGGCAGATTTGATGGGCGCCGAACGATGATTGTGATTGGCGAAATCGAGTCACAAAAGTGGCAGTCAATGACCCGAAGTATGTTGATTGGATAGCAAGGCATATAGTATAATGGCTTCTAGCCCAGGCGCACTTCCACAGCCTTGCGTTCCCTGAAGTGGTTGAACTAGAGAATCCGCAAAGAAAACAAGTTTACCGGGCAAAAAGTGCAGCTTTATCTAGACGTCTCTACATTTTTCATATACCTTCACTAAAAAATTATATTATGAGCATGACTGAAGGTTCGGAATACAGTGGATGTGTTCGCTCCTTGAACCGAATATTCTTGGAAAGTCCCAAAGCAGATTGCGAATGCATATGTGCCTTGAGGGTCACTAGAGAGGGTAATTAACAAGATCTATACTAGGTATATATCACAACTCACCATTTAATATAAATACCTCTTAATTTGTCTTGGTGAAGTTGGAGTAAGGAACGAAGTCAAACCCTTTCGGCAAAGATTTTGCAACTCATAGACCCTACACTAATAGACGTCTGGATAAGATCATTACGAACATTTACCAAATTTGTCAAAATCTGCGGGAGCACTGACTAGAGTACCCAAATTAAAATATTCAACTATTCCACTGGAGCAAACAATTATGCGAGACAGAAGAGTTTTCGCCCATCAATAGCAAGTCGGAATGGCAAAAACTACTGCCACATACGACCGGAGAGGGAGTGGAAATTCGGGCTTCTGTCGAGTTTTTAACCATCAATTACACCTCCAGACTACGAAGTTGAAATCAACCCGGTCTGCTCTCAAACCCCGGCTTCAGGCAGCTTCGAAGGATTCCAAGTCTGAGCGTATAGGTTGCGACTTTTAATATACAATTTTAATTAACTGCCCACTTCATCTCTTATATTTGATCAGCTGCACAAAAGACGCACGCACAGTTGGGTGGACCAACATCTGCGCCTATGACTATTAGATCATAGCGCGTATCCGGGGGTGCCACACTTCGAGATTCCGCCATGTCTATCCTGTAGACGGAAACAGGTTTGGGGCTGGTATTGGTACCGAATATTCCCATGTGAAGATGTGTAATGAGGCTGCATGTTTGGGTCAAGTAAAGCTGCGGTCACTGCATTAGTATTAGCGTTCATTGAACATTCCCAGTGAAGATTTCTCGAGTGCCATCGGATGATTGTCATTGCGGCTGAATCCGAGTCTTTATCCCACTGCTGAACTTGCGATCTGTGGTCATCGAAAATTGAATCGGGGAGAATTGATGGGATATTTGAGTTGAGAATTGTGTAAAGATAATGTAGGCTGCTGTGGCGAAGCGACATACACCTGATTAATTTGCGATGATGTTTTTGATGGCGGGTACATAGTAGAGCCCACCTTCATTGCCTTCATATCAACGTGAATCAATTATCATCTTATTTTTTGCAATTTCAGATCAAAATAATCAACAACTACTGCTTATGGACCTTGAAACTTATAAGTAAGGCACATGTTTACAGCCGAAGTTATATTGAGTTGTCAAAAGCGAGAGCCTACGTTTTACTCACAAGTAGACTCTAAGCTCTCATCTCCCGTGGTTGCGGTTCAAGAACTCCATGTTAGTGATAAATGGATATTGATATGAAGTATGCTCAGAATCGAAGCAGTAATAGTGACAATAATGCGTGTGCCTTGAGCCGCATGGCGGCGATGTCGACATAATACCATTGCACGGGCGGATACCTGGCCGCATGCTAAATCCCGAACACACCACGAATAGAAAGAATCGTTTCCATAGTGCATGGCGTAATAACGTATGGGATCTTTTGGCACAGAATTAACAATCTTACCTACTTTTAGCATTGCAATAATATTAAGCATCCAACAACGGACAAGCCGTCGCAAACAACACGGGGTTTCCGTTCTACTAGGAGTCTATGAATAGATAACCCATTCAGCTTTCTAAAACGAGCTGCCTTTTTCGACTAGCTACATTAAACTGCTACAAATTGCGATAGAATCAGCCTATCGTGAAATGTTTCTTCAGTGCAGGGCACATGAGCAAAATGCGGAGCTAGGCAAACTAACAACCAACATGCATACGAGCCCTTGCTTGACCAGCATAGCCCAGCTCCGGCCTCTCACTCCATCATATTAATAGCTACTCTTTCCCCAGCCATTTTTAAAAGTAGGAACTCAGTGGAATTGTAATCAAGGATTAAATCTGTTTCAATATGGCAGCCTCAATCGAGCATCGAGTTTTCGAGGAGCTCGCCTCAATGCTCGAAGGCATCACCCCATTTCCGAATCCAAACAAATTCAGATTTTTAATATGCCGAGGATTTAAGAAAGGCACAGCCGATCGCTGCAGAAATTTGGCTTGTACAGCTTCAGAACGAAAGGACCATGCCGATCTTTTGTCTGAGTTTCCACCCCTGGCAGAATGTGTCGATACCAATAGCCACTACGAGACAATGGAAACTCTTATTACTCTTATGTACTGCAGATATCATCGCGAAGATGCCAGTGACGCCTTTAACGAATGGAAAGTACAAAGGAAGAAAGCTGCTCCAAATTCACCACCAATGACTTCATCGGGAAGCGCGACACCATACACTAGTTCTTCAGAATCGCTTCCTGATCTAGGCAGCATGAACATATCGAGCGCTGCTCCTGATAGTCCAGGACATGGCGATCCTGCCTTGGACTCGATTACAGAGCAAATTAAGGGCTTGAACATTGAGAATGCTGCCCAGAACACCAAGGTCGAGGCAGATCGCCGTTGTTCGGACGAAGATGAAGAACAAACAGAAAAGCTAAACAAAATCGGGGTTGCTCATCTTCCGGAAAAGGGGAAGGAGCACATCAATTCTAAAATATACGACGCGGTACGAAAACCTCTCGATGCTAAGGTAATGTCTGGCGGTATTCTTTATGTCCTTGAGCATACCGAGGTATCTGGTATATTCAAGATCGGATATTCGAGTTCTTCTGCCGCGTTGAGACTCAAACAATCCAAGAATTGTTATAAATATGGGACGAGGACTATTCATGAAACTGAGGGTGGAGCATTCATTGGTGTTCGCCAAGCCGAAAAGATTGCTCATGCAATACTACGGCACAAAAGAATTTTGTTTTTTCAATGTCCACAATGCAAAGGATATCATAAAGAATGGTTTCTAGTATCCAGAGCAGTGGCAATCGAAGTCGTCAAGTTGGCGGAACGATGGCTCAAGATGCCTGCTTACACTCTACACCAACAAGAGGGGCAGTACAAACTAACACCGGAGGGAGACACTATATCCCGGCTAATGTTTCCCTTCTCAATATCTAAAATGGATGCACTGATGAATAAAGTCGGCAAATCAGCTAATGCTTCCGGTGCATTCTCCGCTGCTACACCGGCAGACTCTATTCGACAACCAAGCGCATTTGATGCCTCTTCTGGCGCCACTGAAAATGAAATTCCGAGGGTTATCGTCAATGAAAGTCATGCTTCGACACCATCTGAGAGCAATCACTTCCAAGAAGAACCCCCATTGACAGAATTCAAGAAGAACGGAGTGACATGTCAGGTTGAATACGAAGAAATATCTGAAGAACGAAAAAGCCGATCCAGAGAGACGACACCTGAAGGACATTACTTATTCGTCAAGAAGAAGACGATACGCAGGAAAGTATCCATAAGCAAAATGGGACATAGCAATGGCCCTAACTCTTCTCAAATTGATGTTACAATCAAGGATCAAGCGGGGGAAGCAGTTGTTGAGGTTCGGGAGGTTTATACAGCTTGAATTAGAATGCGACGATGATAGCCACCCCTTGTGAGTGAGTCGATGATTTGGTCCTTATTTGTTTATGTTCCCTGCTATTTACTCTCATTGATACAAACAACTAGCTTGTTAAATCTTGATGATTATGATCTTTTTGCAAATAGTGACACTGATCAAATAACTCTACCTCTATAAGCCCCTTGATAGCTGAGATCTTTTTGTGTCAGCTATCTAGAGAAAGCATTTGAGTGTGCCTCAGCTTAATTTTCTTTCACTGTGGTTCCCAAAGAGTCACCGCATGATCTCTAGACAATCGCATATTTGATATCGACCATTATAACGGTATGTAGGAGTCGTTGTTATTGCTGTCATTATTTTCATGATGGTAGTTCTGCGTCAAACGAGATGGAATATGCGAAATAATAGATGTTTGCTTCGTGGAATATTTCCAACTCTTCAATATGTTGTTTTTACCACATGAAGGAAGCTCAGCCGTTTTTCTTGATATGCAAGTCTTTACTGAATTGCATAGATGTTATCAAAGTACAGTGAATTCATCGACGTACGCATATACATACACACGTACTATGCTTGCGCTCATCTACCAACCCCAGTTCAATTAAAAAAAAAAAAAAGAAGAATGAGATTAGCTACGATCTGGCAGGCGGGTTGTCAATATGAATCTTCCACAACTAGTCGAAATTCTCGACATGCAAATATAGCCCATCCAGTCCGCTCCCTTTGTCGACAGCCAAATCATCACTTATCCTCACCACGGCTGACCTCACGGCTATTGATAGCCCTAACGGACCACAAACCGCAACAGCCGTCTCGCCTTGCGCCTGGTTTACTCGTCTTTCAAGCATGGTTCGGAAAGTAGGCCGTCCCACATGTAGCTCCGCGAACGAGATGTCTGCATCTGATGTCCCAGGGTCCCGCGATTTCGAGACTTCAGTCTTCTCGTCGTCAAGAACAGGACATCCATCAACTTCAATGTCTTGTTCTTTTTCTCGCTCTTGTAATTGACCTCTTCTAGCAGACTCCTCGTCTCCAGCAATGCCCTCTTCGCCTGTGATATGAATATTACAGAGCGTTTCAACACCTGCTTCTTGAAGCATGCTAAACGCTGTGCGAAGTTCTTCGGAGACCCAAGATATCCAACTCTGGTGTTTAATTACCCAGGTGAAATAGAGGATTCGAAGCGGAAGAATCTTGTGCGTTTTGGCACGCTGTGCAATATCCTGAAGAACAGAGAGGGTAAAGGTTACTCCAGTCGACCCGGCAATGAGGACGAGCGTATCGAAGCAGGCAAAATCTGCATGTGGGCTAGGATACGGTCCGTCAATGAGCGTCAGATGCATAGACTGATGCCCCTCAATTTGGGCAGCTTTTAGAAGACGTTTGGTGAAGCTGCCGCATGACCGCAGGATAAACACCATATCACCTCCATGTGAGGATGGGGTCGACAATATCGTCGCTGGGTGTCCCTGTACGATGTTGAATCGGGGAATAAACAGGCGTACATACGACCCTGCTTGCCATGACTTGATTCCCGGGTTAGAGAGCCGAATTTTGGTTGCGCTACCCTCAAGTGGTGTCAAAGTCGCTCTACTCGGCCGAATGTTGACAACAACCATCCTCACAAAGCGAACCAACTGACCGACCAGATACAAGGCAATGCTAATGTAGATGTAATTTGTCGAATAGGGCGATGACGTTCCGTACAGGTGATAGACAAGCGCAACTGTAAAGCCAAAATACGTGAGCAAATGCTGCACGACAAATATTTTATACTTGAAGAAGCGCAACGGCGCCAACGAGGTCAGATTCATCCAGAGCAAGAGGGCATACGCAGAGATGCCCGTGGGTGTGCACTCGTCAGTTTTCCATTCGAGGACCATCAAGCCATAGATGTTCCAGGCATGACTCTGCAGTCCAAAGTGCAAAGTTGCCAGCAGCAGTAAGCCACGTGAGACCCATCGGTGATAGACGTTGAGTCGTTCCACAGACGAGTTGACGAGGAAGCCAATGAGGCTTGTCTTGCTTGATGTTAGTACCAGCAGCGGCACTTGGGCTGCTCCGAGCCATCCAGCACGTATACCGAGAGCTTGGAAGTGTTGTGCACCGGGGATATTGTTGTTGATAAACAACAGAGCCAAGATAAAAGCTAAATACGCGGTAATGATGTAGACATGGCCTAGTGGAGGCACTTTGAACCAACTCGATGCTGATAGAGGCGTGATCTGGGGATAGCTCGGCTCTCGAAGGAGAGCTGCGGCGGTAGCAATGGTTTGCGTTAAAGGATTCGCGGGCTTTGCAGGTCTAGAGCGGTTTCTCGCGCTTGCTCTGAGTCTGATTTGTGCTGTCAACGCCAGACATCTCCATTGAGTAGGGAATATCTGGGAATTGTAGAACCCACCTCATCCGCAATACGCATCTCTGTACCACGTTGCAGATACTCGCTATGCCAATGACTACCACGACTCCATACCAGAAATATCGTGCATACTGGTTACCGATTGGGCCCAAAACTGAGTCATCGAGAATATCTTGCAAAAAGTCAAACGCCTGTGTCTCGTTGGAAAAGTCGACGCCAGCTGCGGTGAGCGGCGCAGAGGACGACGGACTGTCACCGCCCATGTCCATGTTGAAGGTGATTTCTGGATGACGGCCTCGCTATGTGCTCTTTCTAGTCGCTCATGGCCCACATGTGTAATGAAGGAACCGTCTTCTGGTTGCCTTTAGGTCGTTGCTCGAGGTGTTTGTTAATGAAAGATGAGAGGATAAAAACTTGCATGGCTATATGCGTACAAATCTCATTGCGCAATGCCGTACTAAACAAATGTCCGTTGCCGTACTTCCGGACTGGCCTCCTACTCTCCAGTCCTACCAACACTTGGAATCGCATTACAGCGGGCAGCCACCTCCAGTTGAACCAATGAGCAAAGTGAGAGCAGAGCCGCTTATCAGGAGTTTAATAATAATCTCACATATTGCTCAAATATTCTCAGCCTACGATCCAAATTGCTGCTCGGCATTCACTTCCGGAGTTGTGGGGAAATGGCTTTTACTCTCTTCAGTTCTGACTAAGAGAGTGAGGCATGTCTACAATGCTAGTCCACAAGCCTATGATCGTCTTCTATTTGCGCCACCACGTATAGAGCACTTTGTAATAAAATAGCTTTGCAATGCTTATACAATATTTTGATGTCTCATCTGCACGAGAGAATAACTAGCGAAATATTTAAAGAATATTGTGTGATTAATTATCTTAATGTGCATGGGGAATCTTTGAGGGTCCCGTCTAGCTCTTCTGGCGTTTAATCTCTTCCTCTTTCTTGCAGCCCAAGACTCCAAATTCAGAGTCCCGTGATTCTAATTTTGGTGGTTAACCAACTTCTACGTTCAAACACCTGTCATAGATGTTGAATCAAATTGAAATAGGCAGCAGAGTTTCCAGTGTGCCAACCGAAGATACTGGTAACTGGATGTGGCGAGGCCTCGTTGTTCCATCTAGAGTATGGTCGATCCAGTTCGACCGCGGGATATTAGCGTTGTACTCATATGCGTCCCTAAGCTGGGATAATCTTAATTTCTATACATTCCACGAACAACTACATGCTAGGCCTAGATGTTGAAAATGCTGCTGATTAATATGCTGTGATGGATGCCGGTGCGTAAGCGCTGCCTTTCGGATGTGGCCCTGTACGAACCTGGGCAATCGGCTGTTGGTGGGTGGCGGAGCTGGTTTTTTTCACGTTGAATGAGATTATCTATTCTTTCTCTTCCTTGTACGCATGGGGTCGCCTAAAGGTGTTGCGTGTCTTTGTTTGTCCTGAGATTGTGGCTTCCAGTGCTCTTAACGACATTTCTTTTATTTAATGTCTGATTACTATTCTACGAGCCTTCAAATCGTCTGGACCGCCAAACACATCGTGTTGGTAGCAGATAATGCCAATTTTTAGACCTACAGCATAAAGTAGAGAGGAATCGACTAAAACAGAAACAGAAAGTCGAAGAAAACTTGACTCGCTGTCGTAGTGCACCTTTTTGCTAAGTAAAATATTACTGCCAAAGTCTAGAACATGTGAACGACAATAAAAGAGCCTAGGTGCCTATGCAGTCAGTATGAAAGCTAAAATGCCAGATAGAACCAGAAGCATGAAGAGCCCATGCAGTCTATCGAGCTACATAGTTAGCAGGAGTTACAATATATATCTCAATAGCTTTCGGGCACCCAACCTCTTGACGGAGAAACCCAGTATGTAAGCTCTAATGCGCTTATAACATCCCTTAGTAAGTCGATTAAATATACACAGGACGCAAGGGGAAGGTGAATGATAAATGGAGGGCTGTAGGCCTGTTGAAAGAAGGCTAGGGTGGGCTCTAGACGATGATTCTATTTGTTAATATAGCATTCATCCATATTCAATTCACAAAGGATTTATCCTTGTGACACTAATGACCCCGCATCGAATATAATATCTCCTCAGCTCTATCAAAGAATCCACTCAGAGCTATGCCAGGGTAAACAGATGCTCTCCACCTAATCAAGCTTAATTTAACATTAAGCCAATAGTGCCGGAGAAAACCGATACGTGCTTGTATCAAGCAAGGCTAATCTACCATTGTCTAATGTTGAGGGGCGCAATACATGCCAAGGTCTCTATTGACTTGTAGAAATTATAAAAACCATCTTCGACCCCAAATATTCGTTCGTGATAACACTGCGAAACCTACTCCTTAAGCAATTAAGTAGACAAGTTCTCATATAGCTATTAATAAAGATTTCTACCTTCTACAATGCTTCTTCATCAGAGCCTTCTTTCTACTATGCTAACCTTGGCCCTATCTACAACGGGTGCTAAGGCTGCTATTGCAATTGGGACTGCCGCCAACCATTGGAACGGTGCGTTGTTAATTACATTATCTTCTATAGACATACAGTTCAACATCCCCCTCTTTCATGAGAACAAAGCACTGACATCTCTCGCTGCCTATTAGTGATGTGGGTTGATGGTACCGATCCCTGCGCTTGGACCTTCATCAGCTATGTTGGTGAGAGCCCATGTAACATTACCCCCCATCCGCTCCAGGGCAATGGGTACAGCTACACACTACAAGGCTGTGGCGGCCCGCTATGGCTAAACAATGGGGATGGCTCCTACAATAGCAACTGTTATGATGCGCCGGCTGACCTTGTCTGCGATGTGCACCGTGTGTGGCTCTGCGGCTAGACATCTTCTACCTGGCTCATGGTTCAGAGGGGCTATTTGGGTGGCCTCGTGATCGATTGATAGGGAAATATAGCTAGGTTTAGTGACCAAGCCACGGGCTAGCCTGGCCAGTTGTTCGAAAGGTAGACTATAAGATGATGAAATGATTAGTAGCATGGATACTGGCCTTGTGATACTCTTCTGCCTATCTTGAGACATAATCCAAGGATTGATGATATATAAATATATGTAGGGTGCAACCATGTCAGCCTCGCTTTCTTGTACACCATACCCACGTAATACTGACGAGACAACGTGTTGAAAGACCATCTCTCCGATTGATGCTAATTTGGAGGAAGTTATCTTGTTTTTGTCTAATCAGGATTTTAATACCCATCATATTAGTGCAAGTAAATATTCTATCGATTCCGTAGAGAATATAGGTGGCATTGCAGCCTTCACTACGCAAAAATCGTACACTCTCCCATCCACAATTTTAGACGTTTCACCGAATGCAAACAGACTTGGTCCTTTGTTCAACTGAGACAAAGCACTGGTACTTAATGTGGGTTGTTTGCCGGCTTTGTTGCAACACATCGTACAACGCTGCTAGGCTCCAGAGTGTTTTCTTTGTCACCACGTAGGTAGCTATAAATACCAAGTATGTAGATCTTATGTAGATACTTAGGCAGCTTTTGCTGCCTGGCCAGTGTAAGAAACAGCAAACGGGCGGACTGGAGACCTTTCCGCGCCCTCTATCAACTTCGATATGATAGGAGCACTCGTTGTTGACTTGGATCCGTCAAATACTACCTAAACTCCAAGCGGTAACCTCAGCTGGCCAAGTAAAAGTAAAAGCGTCGAGAGAACCTTGTACATGCGTCAACCCCACGCTCTATTCACACCATGGATCCTTCCTTGATCGATTCTGCCACCTGTAGCTTGTTAGGGTTGACGGTTCAGATCTCAGGATCGCTCTACGGAGAATGGAACTATACGAGCCAGTTGCTAGCTGAGCGCTTGATCTATGAACTTTCTCAACTCCATAATGTCATGCGGTCACTCGAATTGACAGCCTCGTCCGAAACATATGCCGTTATTGTCTCCAAAGATCTATTAATCTGTTTTAACGATGTGGAAGACTGCATTCTCTCGTTAGAATCCGAGCTGCTGGGGCAATATTCCTCCGATGTGTCTAAATCTCCCAGGCTCCCATTCACGCCTGCCCAAGGTCTTCAACAGATCCAGCATCTTCAAGACTGCCTGTCGAGGTTGAGGGACAAGTAATTCTTTAGTGACTCTCTTCGTGAGATCTCGGTGCTAACGTGACTTAGTATTGAAAGCTCTACATCGCTTGAGTCGGGAGAACCCCCTCCAAAGCATACAGTAGACCTAGGCGGAGCTTTATGGCGAGATTGTGCTGATTACATTGCCGCTCATGAGTCGGCGCGCGAGTCCCGACTAGCAGGCGCCGGGATCTCGTTCGTGAACGGATCACATTTCCGGAGATGGCTCATTCTAGATTATGTCGATAACCCCAACACCCTCTTTTACCTAGGAGAACCTGGTTCGGGAAAGACGATTCTGACGTGAGTATCTCCGTGCTTCAAGTCCAGATTCGCCCCGTTACTAATTTGATGTGATATCTAGGTCCTTGGCAATCGATGAGGTTCAAAAATGGCAACAGGCCAACGGATCCTCAAACATTGGATTCGCTTACTTCTATTTTAGCTATCGAGAGTCCAATCCGATGCGAAACATCGTATTAGCGCTGATTCAGCAGCTGTACCTGCAATCTTTTTCGCCAGTTGATGAATTGGCTGCCCTCGAAAGCCTAGCTGCAAAATCGGAACACATTCCTTTCGCCAGTCTCGTTTCAGTCCTCCTAACTATTTCGAAACGGTTTTCAAAGGTCTACTTCATTTTCGACGCCTTGGATGAATGCGAGTCGGCTTACAAACCCGACTTGCTGCATCTACTCACGTCGATGAAAGCCTCGCCAGCCCGGCTACTTGCCTTTTCACGACCTCACCAGACTTTTGATGCCTTGGCGGTCGGCTCGAAGATTGAAATCTTGCCATCAGAAGGAGACATCAAGCATTATGCCAGAATGAAGTTACTGCGTACACCACTCTTTGCGGACGACGATGAATTATTGGATGAGGTTGTTTCTGCTCTTGTAGCTGCTAGTGAGCGGCATCATCTGTATGCTATTTCCCTTGTCCATTCGTTACCGTTAGGAAAGTGCATAGTTCTGATATGGTCCATACATTAGGTTTTTGCCCATCGCCTTACAGGTTGATGCGTTCCTGCAAAAACATACCAAGCTAGAGGTCAGAGTGCAGAAGGCTGAACTTCACCGAAGTTCATATTCTGCTTACCAGGACAGCCTGTATCGAATCCAAAACCAGAGGCCCCGTATGGCAGACTTGGCAAAGCGAACTCTCACCTGGCTATTTTATTCTCAACGACCTCTCAAAACGGCGGAACTTCTCGAAATCCACCACTCCTCGGCCCAAGGCGCGGCAGCCATCAATGTCCCCTTGATTGTACACGCATGCAGGACTCTAGTACGGGCCAGGGAAACGGTCGCGTTTACACACATATCCGTCAAGGAATTCCTCGAAAAACAAGCGGATGCCGCTATGGACGATGAAAAGATGATCGCGATCCATTGTATGCAGTATCTAATTGACAGCAATATTGACGAAGCAACGACCCACGGCTCTCTCAGTGACCAGCTTCGCAGCAATCCATTTCTAGACTATGCGGCTACCTACTGGGGATGCCATTTACGCAACGCAGTCCAAAATGATGAAGGGGAACACGAACACCTTAGGCGATTGTGCTCAATGCTGTTGAGTAATAAGCCGAGGGTAGCGAGCCTATGCCACGTTACATTCAGGTCCCAGATGGAAAAGAAAGTGCCAGCTGACAAACTTGTCAAATCCTCTTGCTTCATCTTGTCTCATACTTTGGGCTCGATTGGGCTATTAATCCACCACTTGTTGAAGAAACATTGGTGGATGAACAAGACAAATGGGGTCGGACACCGCTTCACCTAGCAGCTCTCAAGGGCTTTGTTGACTGCGTCGCAATTCTTCTAACACAAAGATCCCAAAGCCAACAAGATCTAGATGGGAGAACAGTGTGGCACTACGCCGCGATGAGCAGAAACCCTGAGACTCTACGTTGTTTAGTTGATTTCAATCCTCGTGTTCTGGAGTCGACTCCTTTCGACACTCCAGCCATCTTGGGGGCAGATAAACTGGACAAAAGTCCCCTTGAGTACGCGGCAATCTACGGTGATGAAAGTACAGTCATGATGCTTCTTCCATTCTATACCTCTGAATCTGCGAATGATTTCAGAAGCAGAGCGTTCCAGGCAGCTTTGACTGGCGGCAAGCTCCACATAATGAAATGTCTATTATCGCAGGGAGAAGATGCCCATTACAGCTATCTTCTGGAGGCAACGAAGGCTGGATTTTATGCAGCAGTATACCTTCTTGCAAGTTACGGGTCAGATATTGACAATCCAGATGTTGCTGGGGAGTCAGCGCTAATGATCGCGGCGCGAGAAGGTTGGAACAGCATTCTCAAGTTCCTGGTCAAGAATGGGGGAGATCTTGAGTGTAAGGATTCGGATGGACAGACTGCACTCGCCTTGGCCGTAAAGACGGGCAACAATGAGGGAGTGCGAATCCTATTACAGGCCGGGGCTTGGCCAGAAGCATCCATCAACAATGAAACACTTGTGGTATATGCCGCCAGTCAAGGCCGGGTGGAAACTGTTCGGCTGCTGTTAGACGCAAGACATCGTCCGTACGAAGCGGCTATGGCTGCAGTCAAAAGGGGGGGGGACTGGACTTCTGGAGCGGCTTTCTCAATGGGGACTTCTTCCTGCATATGTAAACGCCGATATGAGACAGAGTCTAGTGGAAGCGGCAAAAGAAGCAGATTTAAGCTCGACTTTAGACACGTCGTGGTCTCATGGACTGAATATCCCTCTGCGACCGGCCTACTCTGTTCGATCTGAAGTCGCAATTGATCCAAAGGCATCAGTTCAGGGGGTTGAAACACGGGGCGAAGACGCTATTTCGCTCAGTGAAGCACTATCTAAAATGGACTTGGTATCTACTAAGAGCTTGGAGCAATCGAGGTTGAAACATCCTATGGTAAAAATGGAACGGTAGGAGGACTCATAGAAAAATTGCCGAAACCATTTGAGCCCGAAATAAAGGAAATTCGACCACCTTCAATATCGTCCCCATAACCGCCTCAGGATGAGTCTAGACTGGTGCGAAGCTGAGGTTTAAACAACGTCGCCATGCCCTTTCCCTTGAGCAGATTTTGTCACGAAATTTATGTACTTCAATAATACAAGAGGAACTATTTACCACGGTTAGAACTATAAATCATGAGAAGCTTTTTATTACTGTTGAAATGTTGAGAGCAATTGGCCTCCTTGATATCATAAAGCGACAGTCTTGGGCCGCTGGCACAGCAAGCCCTAGCTCGACTAGATCAGCTTCTTCTGAGTCGTTCTAGGTGAGGTACACTGGTGACAAGATATTTATCATCAACTATCGCATTGTAAAGATTCAGCCAGTCGCCCCTTAGGCAATATCACAACACGAGGCTCTTTTGCGACAGTTACCAATGTCTTTATAGATAACTATTTCTCCCTAATTAAATGCAAGAGCGATTCCAAGCTCCAGGCCGTGTTCAAGATTGCAGCTCAGGGTGACTTCGGCTACGAGGCTCAGGAACTTAAGGGCCGTTAGCTGTATAAGACAGCCATTGATGACCCCATCGTCTTCGACCCTGCCAAACTGGCCATTGAAGATTTGAAGGGCGCATATTCTATGAAATTACGCCTGCTTAGGAAATAAGAGAGGCTTGAGGCTCTGGTGTCGGTGCCTGGACTAGACGCTATCATCCCCGCAGCTACTCAAACGTAAGTGTTTGCTACTGTATAATCTCATCGTCTTTTTTCTTGGATTTATAGGGAAGAACATTATGTCATGAACTTGTATGGCGCGATGTTATCGATTGGATTGTTGAGACAGGGACAGTGACCTCGCTTAGAAAATGTGCGTGCTGCGAACGCCTTATTACTATATCAGTGAATCCATAGCTTCTATCCACTCAGATTTACATTTCATCGAGATGCAGCATCCAAAATTAAGAATTAGCAACTTGTGATAGGTCAGATATACCCATGAATCTATATGAAATATACAAGATCAGAACTAGACATTAAGTTTAAGGTAAAGTTGAGATTCCCGCCTCTGCTAATGCCTCCTCCGTAATTCTCCAAAGCGAACGAGCTAGCTCTCTGTTGCGAGCCTTGTCTGATGGCTGGTCAATCTTGTCGGGGCCATTCAAAAACTGGCCTTTGTAGCGATCAGGGTTCTTTGCAACTTCTACCGCAGTTGCACAGAAGAGTTGCGTTAAAGCGCCCTTTGCGACACTTTTCATGACCAACTTCAAGACTGGCTTCAATACACCGGGGAAAATTCCCATGCCGCTTTCGGTTGAAACTGGCCCTGGGTCAAGTGTCATAGCTGTGATGTTGGCATCTTCTTGAGTGAGCTTGTTTTGTAGTTCCTTTGTAAAGAGGATGTTGGCCAGTTTGCTGGCGCCGTAGCGCTTAAAAGTCGCTTTGCGAGAGGCGTAGTCATTGGGGTTCGCTGCTCCAGGATCCTTAAGGTCCTTTATACTTGTAAAGTTATTGCTTTTAGGCGCAAACTTCTCAGCCACAGAGCTCACCTAAAATGTCACTTAGTCAAGCCAAGATTACTCTGTCAAGAGGACATACCGTAACGATCCGGACGTCAGAGCCTGGCACTTTTGCTGTAGCCTTGAGCAACGGTAGAAGGCTTTTTGTGAGAACAAAATGCCCGACATGACTGGACAGATACATCAGTATTGTGATGGAAAAAATACAATAAGAAAAAGGGAAAGCGCTAGCTGCAAGCTGTGCACTCACTTCACCCCTATTGTCTGTTCCAATCCTTCCTTCGTGGTTATAAAGGTTTCCGGTCCAATGCCTGCATTATTGACTTCAATAAACGAATTAGCATGCTATCGTTAATCGGTACGACAAATGCTACTTTACCCAAAACATCAAGTCTATTTTCTGTGGTAGAAAGTATTTTTGCCGCTTCAATGACATTTTGCAGATTTTCCAGATCCAATGGAAGCCATTGCAACCGCTCTTTGGGTAAGGATTGGTGTTGAGAAAGAATCTCATTAATTGCCTGTTTCGCTCGAGATTCAGATCTTGCCCCTACATATACCTTGGCACCATGCAACGCCAGTTGTTTGACTGTTTCAAGCCCAAGACCAGAGCTGATTCGTTTTCGTCAGTTGAGTGTTGGTGATTGGAAAATGGGTAAACAACTCACTTTCCGCCTGTCACTAGTATGACTTTGCCTGTGAGATCAGGGATAGAAGCTTCGGTCCACGCCATGTCTCAGGAAGTTACACCTATCCTCGTATACACGATACAGAGAATTAGGTAATTAACTTGTCGACAAGATTCCCATGCGTAGGCATGCAAAATAGCTCGCAGATGTCTTTGCAACCTGGCAGGTGGTTGTAGAAGAGCCAGTCTCAAAGCGACTACTTATAATAACTAAGCCCATTGTCGAGTCTTATAATTCATCAGTGGTATTATAAGTCTAGATTATACAGGAGTTGAAAGAAAGAATTACCCAAACCGGTATATGTACTCCATACTAAGGATGTGGCTTAACCCTACATGGCCAATCCAACCCAGTTAGGCCAACAATATCGCGAAGATCCCCACAGCTCGGAAAAAGTTGCCTTGAACTTTGTCAATTCTAGGGAAATTATTGGGTACAGCTTGCTTATCCAATCAATCATTTTACAAAGAAACCGACTTATATCATGCGTTGCCAGGCTTTGACAACTCGAAGGGCGGGGCGGCTAATATGATTTACCTCTATCCGGGATAGGAATTATCCGGTTGCCTAGAAGGGGCAATGGTTTGTTACAAGACACATCAAACTAAACAAGTCTCGTGCCCGCTAGAGGCGTCCATAAGGGCAGTCAAAGCCGCTTAGTCAGTCATCTCGTTCGATCAAGGCCATCCTATTTGGCCTATTAGGCGGCATGACTTATATCCTTCCAAAGCTGTAGAGATGTCAAATTTCTCTTGATTAATAATACTAGGCTATTGTAGAGCGTGAATGCACAGAAGCGTGCTTTGGTTTGTATGTCAAGTATGCAGATGCCAAGGGATTTCCCAACGCTAGACAAAACATTGTGAGACACCCATTTGAAGCAACAACAACAATAGAATGAAGTCTTGATACTTTTAAAAAGCGGTATGCTTGAGCAATGAACGCCAATTGCCGGCCAAAACTTGTTTCAACTCTATTTAGCGCTGTCATTTCGTCACATGAGACAACACAAACTTGGAAATTACACTTCACTCTGGTTGGCTAAGGTCACGGTTAGAAAGCTTGGTAATTGCCTAATCAAAATTTACAAATCAATTCGGTTTACCTTAACAGGAGATTTACTACGTGAGAAGAGGTGGGACTCGTCTCATAGGGCAGGTGATAGTTCTACCAAGGGAACCAGTTCATGCAATGTTATTTCGCTTAAGTTGGCATCAAAAACGCCTATCAGGCATATTCACTCTCCATTTTCATCCCTGAATCACCAAATGCATTTGTGCAACTCATGCTTCTTTTTTCTTGAGCTCGACGCGTGCCACCACGTTGTGATTCTTCTCAGACTATGTCGCGGTTCTCAGATTCATCGCTAGCCGGTTCAATAGCTGGCATTTCGGCTCCTTATACTGTCAGATACACGTAGAAGCCATAAGTACGCCCAATATATGTTTAGGGTTTAAGGCACTATATGTTCATTTAGAAGCTCTCGCGTAGTCAGGAGGTTAGTTTATATCAGGTTGTTCGAATATATCATTATAAACGCAACTGTTCTTATGAATCATGCAACCCGTTTATTTATGTGACAGCAACTAGTGTAATGATATCATTGTAAATTTAGGACAAATGTTCTTTCATAAACTTAGCAACATCCAGCGCTGCGGGGCCCACGTAGGCTTCGTTGTCGTAAAAGTCCATGTGTGCCCCCTTTGGAACAATAACTTTCCTGGTCGCACCACCAATGAGCTTGTTCAATTTCTCGGTATGCCACAGAGATCCGGCTTCCGAACCGGCAATGAGAAGAGTTGGTTGCTTGAGGAAGACATCCGCGAGGTGGAACGCGTCGAAGGTGAGAACGCGGGGGAAGCTGAGGTACAGCATTTTGTTTTCGGCACGGGGATGCTGTGCCCGCGGGGTGAGGTAGTAGTCGCTGGCTTCCCTCATATCTCGAGGAGTCTTGTCGTCAGGCTGGGGAGGCACATATGGCGCGGCTGCACGTTCAGCACCTTTTGCCTCAGCCGTGATTTGAGCTGCTGCTGCCTTCAAGTTGCCAAGTTTCTCCAAAGGATCCTCATCTCCGTCCCACCCAAGTCGTGCTGAGTCTCCAATATTCACCATACTGACGGTTGCCACAGCCTTCAATCGTTGGTCTCCCTTGGCGGCAGCAACTGCGTAACCACCGCCAGCACAGATGCCCAGTACACCAATCCTCTCCGAGTCTACGGAGTCAAGATTTTGGAGATAATCGATGACAGCATAAACATCGCTCACACGCTCATTTGGATCTTCGAGGAAATGGGGTTCTCCTCCACTGGCACCCTGGAAGGACGCATCATAGGCGATTGTTGTGAAACCTGCCTCGGCAAGCCTTTTCGCATATGTCCCTGCAGTTTGTTCTTTAACACCACCACCTGGGTGGACAATAACAAGACCCGGCGTCTTCCCAGAGGACTCAGTGGGCTTGAAGAGAAGGCCGGCGAGGCTGATGGGGCCTTTCTTAATCGAAATTTGAGACATGATGTAAATCGGCTTCAATCTCTGGAGAGATATAGAATCTTGGTTTGCTGTTCAGATAAGGTATTATGATAAAGATGAATATTCAGTTCACGTTCTTCGTTTCTACCTCTGCTATTTATGTCTTTGAACCACTTAGAGGTAGGTTGAACTCTAGAGGCAGTTCGGCCGAAAATTCATCGGCCGACAGACGTTCTTGGTGACGATTGGCATAAGAGGGGTACTAAGTCCGAAATCGTTCGGCCGATCTCTTAATTCCAGTAACTCCAACCTCATAGATACGATTAGTCAAACTAAAAAAAGTTCTTCTGCCTTTAGGAGTAACAATCCGTTGCGTATGACGTGCACAGGGTGGACGGTGATCAATAATTGGTAATACAGATCGGATAGATGAAGCCTGTTTCGAGAACCCCCCATGGGGGACGCTCCGTATTGCTCTGAGATGCCCACGCTGCCTGCACTCAGGTCACAAGGATCCACCATTCGAGCTTTTGATAATGATGCTAATCACTGATACATGATTTGAATAGCGTGAAGTTTAAGAGTGAATGAAATAATGCAATGTTTTCCGGGATCCGCACCAGGTAGCTAAAGGAAAGCAGCAGTCGGTACTAGACACCAAATCCCAAGATCAAAGATTAAAAATAAAAAGAAATTAAATTAAAAAAAAAAAAAAAATAACAAAAGTATTCCAAGGGCCAACTACATGATCAGTCAAAATTAATGTTCTCCCACAGATTTCCGAAATCTTGGTCATAAATGAGTGGGTCAATGGCATTCAACTGATCCAACCAATACGTTTGATTGAAGTTGTCCAAGGTTGGTTGAGGTAGAGGAGTCGAAGAAGCAAGTCCCGAAATTGTATTGGACTGAGAAAAGTCAGTTTGCGAACCTCCGAAAGGATGAAAGTCTTGTTGGCTGAGGTCCTTTTTTAGACTATGCAGTCCATCCACTGGGGTATAATACGAGGGCGTCCTCGCGTCAGATATGCTGCTGGATGATTCGGGAGAGCTCTTCAACTTTTGATAGCAACGCTGGATAATATCTAAGCCCGAAGCCGCTATCGCATTTGAAGTCTGCATAATAGAGAGACTCTCAATCGCTTGGTGGAGGCTATGGCTGATTTTTTGCCTCGTCTCACTGTTCTGTGGCGGAAACAGAATCGTGATGATGGAGACTAAAAATGAGGCATCGACAGTGTAGAAAGCAAAGCCAAATAACTGGTATTGATGCTGTTTAGCATGCGCAAAGAAGGATTGCTGTGAATCAAGCGTTTCAAGTGCGGCCTGTAGAGCGGCTCTCCGGCTCTCTAGATTAGAAATGATATGCGGCCGGTGTAGCGTCATTAGAAACAAATTCGTCATGACTTGCACTTCTTGGCGGAGCTGTGGTAGGTATGGAATGTCTGCGTCCCGGGTGGTGTCAGGGTTCTTTACCCGCAAAAATGCAGGCAGTGCTTCCACCAATGACATTATTTCGTCGTGGAGTGTTCTAACAATAGAGTAGTCCTTTAGATGAGGGCGATCCGCTCTGAGAGCTCGCATCTCGTGTGCTTTGCACGCCATGGCGTATCGATAAAGAGGCGCCGAAGCCGTAGATATACTCTGGCTGTCTTCGGGGCGGACCGTCATTGGCACAGCTGTGGATGGATCACCAGGTATATTGCAATCCATGGGTGGCTCCACATCACAGTCGTCCATGTGAATCATCCGAGGGCGGCCGAGAAGCATGGCCATGTAGCTGTTGGAGTCAGATCATGAAGTTAAGCCAAGTAGAGAGTTAAGACTGCATGGACCTACCCATCCCACACAAAGAGGTTGATCCATATGCGCTTCTTATGTTGTTCATACCAGAACATACTTAGCGTTTCCTCCACATTAGTGTCTCTTGATTGGTATATCTCCCTTTGGCGATGTAACCCAAGTTCCTGCGCTTGTCTGCGACTAGTGGTTAGGAATTGTCACAAAAGTCTGAAAAGGTCTTTCATAAGGTCCAAAGAACATTACGAACCTGATAGAATTGCCAACAGCATGCCAGGATTCAACACCTCGCCCATAGTTCTTCAACCAAGATGACCTCAGAAAGTCCGCTTGGACTGCGGCGAGGGCAAGTCCAGGCCGTCTCAAGAAGTATAACAATTCATCACCTAGATCACTATACGTCCGTGAACTAGCAAGTCCTCTTAACGACGGTTCCGGTAAAACATCCCAATCAGGCGGTAGAAATTGCACTGCCAAGGCGATGACCTGGAACAGTAGGGAGGGGAAATATCGTAATTCCATCGAAAGTTGCGTGGATTTCAGATACTTGACGGGCTCTGTCCTTTCTTTAGGCGGCCAGCGTGAAAAAATATCATTGAAGTATAGTCGTTCAAGTATAAAGTAATGCCAGTTCACTTCATCGAAAAAGAAGTCAACCAGTGCTTCAATAACGCTTCTCGAGGGGAGCTTTGCGACAAGGCTTTGGGTATCTCGTCCAGATGGAACAACTTCAACGGCGTTGTTGTAGGCGACTGTGACGTCTTGAAACTCATCATTTCCCAGAATCTCGCATAAGTCAGTAACTGTTTGACAACTATTATATCGCAGTTTATATACCTCTTGTAGACCAACAAAGGAATTATCGCCAGACACCAACGAGTAGCCAAGATCGACAGAGTCTTGAGTACTTTCGCCGCCAATTCCTGACGATTGGGCTGTACCCGTACTGACTTGAATAGTTGAGACTGTTGAAACCGGTAGCTGTTGTACCCTAGCTGGTGTGTGCCTAAATATGTAGAGAGTCAAGATTTGTGCATACTGACCATCATAATTGAGCGGCTGAGGGTGACTGACTGTGGCGAAGTACTGAACATGCACTTATTGGGTATATTGCGCGCCAGACAATTGTTACACGGATTCTTACGGTTACACTAAAAAGATATTAGACAAATCAAAGATCCCGACTGTAAAAGGGGAGGTATTTGGAACCCTTTGTTTTCTGCGATAACATTCCGAGCAGGAAGTCACCAATCGCTTACGCTTCGATGAATGCTGATTGCCGATAGTTGGACTCTTCATTGCTCAACAAAGAAGGGAGAGGGACAAGAAAAGAGGAAGACGGAAGATGGGAGATGGTATTAGCCTTCTGCAAGGCATTGACCGATTGAAAGAATACAGTGTTGAGTGAAAAAATAAAGAAGCTGAACGCGTAAAGTCATGATTGAAGAATTGACTTGCGGAAGGGATGGAGGGGTAATCTACGGGTGAAATTGAAGGGTTCGGAGTTAGCACAGGGCGTTACTGTTTGTTCCATAACATTGAGCTCTTTATGAAAGAGTTGCGCCCAAAAGAAGTTGAACATTGAAGCCATCGCATTTCCATCATACAATTGTCTATTACAGCAGCTGGTAATTTAATTTCTGGAAGAAAGATGCATCTTTTCTCCGTCTCTTGAACACTGTTCGCGGCGTGTCTCAGAAGCCGCGTTACTTCGCCGAAGACCACTAAGATCATCGGCGATTGATTCCGTCTTTACTGCACCATCGGGAGAGTTATCCGGACAGTCTATTTTTAGGACCTATGTAAACATTATTATAGGAAGCTTTTGTGTGACTTTGTCCATCGCACTTGAGCCCACTCCAATAGTAAGATGGGGATTACCGATGGTAATAACACAGGAGCCGCAAATACAGCTTAATTGGAGAGAAGGGGGAAGAGAATAACCCGAGGTACGCTTAAATAATATTTGATATGCACTGACTGTCAGTGGTGACTCTATTATGGGCACGTTAGAAATATATATGAAGGGAAAACAACTATTAAGATTCTCTTATAAGTTCGCAGACGCTAATGGTGAGTAAAGTGAACCAATTCTAATAGCTGCAAGTAGTTGATCATGCAAGACTCAGAGCAGATGGAGAGGTTGATGTTGCCTTAGATTTTGATATATATCGTCTTTAATGGATAGGTATTTTAGTACAAATTCTTTTTGTAAATGTGAAAAAAACAGCAGATGCTGCAAACCAATACACGCTCTTATTTGGAGATTTCGTCTGGTTTACTATTCCTTGGCCCTCCACGATATTGCTGTACCTAATTTCCTTCGATAAGGTGCTTCTTGAGGAATGGAATAGCTTGTTCCAGCGCGGGATCAACAGCCTCGGGTTTGTCGTAAAGCATGTAGTGAGAAACCCCAGGCAATACTACTATCTTCTTCTCCTTAGAACCTGCCCGGCCGTAGACCTCTTGAGCATCGCGGTATGCCCCGAAACCACCAGGTTTGTCGCCAGTTACGACCATTAGAGGCCGGGTCATGAGTACCTCCGCATGGTTGAAGGCGTCCCATGCAAGAGCAGCACTATTGAACGAGTATAAGCCACTGGTGCAACCATTGGGTGCTTGGCCGCGGTCAGTTTTGTAGTATTCAGTGGCTTCGCAGACGTCAATATCGGTGGTAGTCTTCTTGGCTTCTTCTACACTTGGTGGCAGTAAGTTGATAACAAGGCGTTCACCACCTTGAGCTTCAACAGTACGCTGTTTAGCCATCTTTTCGAGAGCGTCAGCCGGATCGTAATTGCCAAACGCCTCGCGGGAGAGACGGCCAAAGTTGACAGGCGTGATGCCAACGCAGCATTTGAAACGATAATCCGTCATGGCTGCGTTGATGGCATAGCCGCCTCCGCCGCAAATGCCAAGAACTCCAATTCGATCAGCGTCGACATAAGGAAGCGTCTGGATGTAGTCGACAACGAAGCGGAAGTCAGAGACACGGAACTCTGGGTCCTCAATAAAGCGAGGCTGGCCACCAGAGGCACCTTGGAAGGAGGCGTCAAAAGCGACAACCACAAAGCCTGCTTCGGCTAATGCTTTCCCGTAGACGTTGCCCGAGGTTTGCTCCTTGCATGAACCGATAGGATGAGCGCTCACGACCGCAGGATACTTTTTGTTGTTGTCAAAATTGGGCGGAAAAAGGATATCGGCAGCAGTCTCCCAAGCAATGTTGGGAATACTGACAGTCTTGATTGTTTGAGACATTGTGGCTAGTTTTGACGATTGAACGATGATTTAGAGCTATCTGTTTTGAGAGCCTACATGGCATGCCTTGAGCACTATATATATTCTCAAGAGACCCTACACAATAACCCGATCATGACATAGCTAAGTCCGAAACTTTATCACAGCCAAGTGAATTCGGCCGCAAGCACAGTGCTCCGAAGCTTGGATTACCGCGAAATCTCGTACTGTGAATGCATACAAGAGCTGAGTCTAGTTTCGGCCGAAGGCCCCCCAGCCAGCCCCGAAACTATGTCGTCAGTGGCGAGTGAGGGCCGCATCAAAACATTCAGCTATTAGGCCAACCAGAAGAATAAATAAACCATTCACGTGACTCCATATATCTCCAGATACACGAGGTTGTACTATAGAATTACCGTTTCAAGTCAAGTATTGTTTACATCATTTTCTATTAGCAGACAAGCACATCAATAGCAGTCGGACAGTCCATTGCTGTAAGATGACGATTGCCGATTGGACGTATAATCTAGTCATATCAAGCCTTAGCCCGATTAGAGTATCTTCAGAATCTACGGAATATATACCGAGATCAACTCCCTTAGTCATGCATGACAAGAGACGGCTTCATGTCTCGATGGCTTGTTAAGATAGAGAAAGGTGAATCAGATGTTAATAAGTGGCATCCAACCCCACGTCAGTCAGCACTAAGCTCCAATGATTCCAAAGGCAGAGATAATGTTGGAATTGAGATAAATACCATCGACGCTGTCTGCTTTGCCAATCTACCCACTGAGGCACCTCATACCCAATTGATACTTACTTTTTTGTAAAGACACCACCACACTTAGCTCCCAATGGCGTCCCAGCAACAGCCTACTATATCGATCTCGGCCTCGCCGCACGAAGACCCGGAAAGGATGCGCAAGGTGATGAACACACATATCGAAAAAGTGTTTGGAGAATCCGACGTTGCAACCCGCGGCAAGACAATGGAGCCGCTCTATCACGAAGATGTCACCTGGTTTCAACCTGGCGAATATTCCGGCGAACATGCCATCATTCGTGGCAGAGATAATGTAAATGCGACTATTCAAAAGGAACAAGATCAATTCCCCGGATTTTACATTACGCATGACGACGAAGGGTACATTGCAGTTACACAAAACCTAGGTATTGTGCACTGGAAGTTGGGACCGCGCGAGCAGCCCGATATGATCAAGGCTTGCCATTATGTCCTTTTTGAGGATGGGAAAGTCAAGGCATTTTGGACAGCGCATCTGAAAATGCCTGAGGGGCCGCCGTCCTAATTCATGGATAACGTTCCGATTGTGTATTTCTTGCGCACACAATCGCCAGATATCCGTGGAAGAGTTCAGGTTATCTATTACTAGCATAGAACAGCCATAGATCTGGCCAAGAACAGTGAAAAAAAAAATTACAATTTAATTCACCTATGAGAATCTGTGTTTGCTTTGTTAAAATAGTAGCTGTGTAAATGCTGACATGTATTGAAGCAGAGTGACTTCCTAGGAAGTCGGATATTAAAAGTCGATTAGGCTGTGCTAGCATTTAGAAACAAAATGGCCGCATAGTCACTTATAGCCACTCTTAATACATCAGTTACCAGGCATCTACGTATAATAACTATTGAGTGTTTCTATACTGAAGAAAATAAAAGGTTTTTACACTGTTGATAAGTGTTGTGCGTAGAACAATTTGCAAAGTGCAAAGACAATATTCCTTTGTGGTAATTCTCCCACATAACATGCGATCAACATCGAACTACATAATTGAAGTCGTAAGCTAAGTCTTGTAAGCCAATTTCACGAACAAATATTCATTCAGTCTTGGATTCTATTTTTCTACTATAAAATGGGTGCTCTTGTTTCGATCAATGGCTCATGTTCTCGTTCAATTGGTCTACCCTGCAATAAGCAAAAATTCCTAGAATATGGAAATGAGATAAACTGAAGTAAATATGGCATCTTCAGTTGTACTCGAAAGCGTGAATTAGGTGTATGGAGGGCAATATAATCCATGGTAAGCCTTTCTCATGTTGTAATTGCAGAATAATGCCTCGTTGCTAGGTCATCACAATCCCGCAAACCCGTCATGGCTATTCTGGTGCCGACCTAAGAGTGGCATCTCGCCATAATTAGCCTCTCAAGAATATCTGCATAGCCTGGTTCAGCATGGGTCTTGCTGTTGCTTCGCCTTAGGATCACTCTACATGTAAAGTCTGGTACAAGCCCATGTGCTCCGTACGAAATATGCCCTGTCTTCAATATATTGTGATAGCTTACACTTGCGCTCCGCCTACTGTCTCGTGAACACCATCGCAAAAGTCGTAACCCGGCTTTACGGAGCAATACATGTCAGTGCGTGCTTGGGATGAGTGGAGAGAAGCGGGCATCTAGCTGTTAGTATAAGTAAGATGGGTCGTCATTGTGTAGCTCAAGCAAAAAAAGGTGGCTTAGTTTTTGGATTCTATTTTCGTGAAGGATTTCTAGATCATCAATAGAACGATCCATGCATATTCTATCCCAAGTATGGAGTATGGATCAAGTAGGTGCATGCAAAGACAAAAGAATCAAGGATGAATTTACTGGGCTCGGGCTTTTTTTGGGTCACAAACGTGCTGCGGATCTTGCCGTATTGCTTCTGCATGCACCTAGTTTCGTCTCTGTGCCTATCGTGAGCTGAGCTGAGACGAGCGGAGCGGAGCTTGAGGCAGCGCCCGCGGTATCGAGGCTGAGAGAGAAAGAGAGAAAGAGAAGCACCCAAGCGGTGAGGACCGGATCGTAACATGGACAGGAGCTGAGTATTTTAGTGCCGTGAGCATGCCATGTGTGGAATGGGGTTGATCAAGGGATGGCCCGACCAGGAGGATCAGAGTCCGACTCACAGACGGTGAGCACAACTGTCGGAATCTCACGACAGCCGACTCTAGGGCCACTTTCATGGCAGATTCCCTGTTTCAAACATGTGCTAGCCGCCTGAGAAATGCTAGTAGCTCGCTATTGCATGGCTGTCTGGTCGCGTGCCGTCAGGGTCGGTAGCCGGCGCCAATCACAGAGATCAAGATACGACACGATGGACCGCTAGACGGCGTTTGCTGGGTGAAAAGCCGAAGCCCGGACTAGCTTCTGCCTTTCACAGAATCTTGCATTGGAGCTGTGCATTGATGCATGCATGAGGCATGAGGGGGGATCCATCGCGGCGTAAATCATCTGCAATCTCAGCGGCTTGCCTCCTTTTCCCCACCCAATCTGGCCAGGGAAATGCGGCTTGCCAGGGTTGCTTTTGGTCAGCTCTTTTTTGAATGCCCTGCGCCTCAATGGCTATGGGATCAATATGTGATTTCGCTGGGCGGCTCAGCAAGATTGCGGTTATTAATAGAGTAAATGAGGCAAACTCCACCTGCAAGAGAGGGGGGTTGTGGGTTTTTTCTTTGTCTTTTTTTCTTGACTGCGATTGTTAGTGGCACAGTGGCACAGTGTCGATGAGAAGCTACATTGTGTACAAGCATGTGTGTGTGCATTGATGGTTTAGGTTTGTTTGTTTGGCTCAGAGTTTCTCAAAATATTATGAGGCGGTACTACCTCCCTAGCAGAGGACGATACATGTAGCATATATATAGGCCACATGCATCTATCTACGTGCATTTCACACTCCTCTTGGTACTTCTTCAGCCAGCCCCTCATAATTAACTCTTCCCATCACATGGACAGTCCGTTCTTCAGCTGCTCTAAAGCTTCCTGGTTCGCAAAACGGGAGCGTAAACTCTGTATTACCGCCTCATTAAAAACCTGGAACCCACCACTTTAGACGGTCTGAAACCCCTCGCTAGATTTACGGACCCTTTTCTTCCCCTGCCGGCCTGCTTGAAGCCATTCAACTCATTCGCTCCTTTCAAGTCATTCAAATCTCCAGCCGCCTGGGGTCAGGCGGTTTGGCGCCAGGCCGTCAAACAACGCAGCAGATAAACATAAAACACACATGCGTCCCTCTCCCCCTTTTGACGCAGCGTGAACATCACGACGATACTGATAGCAGACGTCAAATCTCACAACACCAAGCACTCCATACGAGCACGCGGAGCCCCGGAAATGCATCATGGCTGACTACCTGGACCCCGGAGCATCTGCCGGCGCTGCTGACCAGCCCTCGCCGGGGCGACGCCGGTCAAAGAACCCCCTGCGAAACATGATCCAGCATCTGACCGTCGACTCGTCGCCTGGAGCCAGCGAATCCGGGTCACGGCGCTCATCGCTCATTCGCCGTTTGAGCGGGCAAAAGAGCCGTAGTCCGTCGGCTCATTCTGACGCCGCCTCGGGTTCGCGACCCAACTCACGGCCTCCGTCGTCACTGGGTGTAAATCGAGATCCGGCTCTTTGTGAATCATGTGCACGTCTTGCGGCGGAGATTGAAGAAACCATGGATGAAGTCGACGCCACTTTCGCCAGGCCGGCAGATGGCGCAGGAGCTGCAGGAGATTTCGAAACAAGAGAGCATTTTGTATCTCGGCTTCGGTACCTGGAGGAGAACCGCTGGGCTGCGACTTGTCCCATGTGCAAGCTCTTTTGGGAGATTCATGTGCCCAGCAAGGAGCCTGGAGAGTATAACCTGGTGGCACTATCGACACGCGACACGAGTTACTTCATTGACTCAGCGAAGATGCACAATCAGGACCATCCGGCCAAGGGCCGAGCCAAGGGCCTCAGCCCAGCGTTTTTCTCCGTCATCTCCAAGACGAAGGGCGGCGGCCAGGATCCCGATGTGGACCCCGAATGGTTCCGAGAATCGGGCATGCTACTCCGGACGCGGCCCGAGATGCTGGTAGACATGGCTAGGGGGAGGACGGGTGGCGAGAGACAGCTGACAGTCCCTGATGGAACGGCATCTCCGCTGCCGTCACCATCATTCCGCTTGCCTGACGATGCCTCTTGGACGCAAAGAGGGATCTGGGGGCGCGACATTGACAAAAGCGCGGACTTGAACATTGTGCGAGAGTGGCTTCATTTTTGCGACACCCATCACGAGGGACGATGTTCACGGAGGCCGGTGAGGAAAGAAATTCAGGGATTCCGGCTCATTGACTGTGCTCAGTCACGCCCACAAGTGGTTGAAAGATCACTGCGTGATGACTATGTGGCACTGAGCTATGTCTGGGGCGAAGCAAATGTTGATGGCAGCTGGCCACAAGTTGTACGAGATGCAGCTTCTGTGGTGACTGAGCTTGGATTTCGATATCTCTGGGTGGATCGCTTCTGTACGAGTGATGATAGGCCACAGGAGAAAAGGGAACACATTCAACGGATGGACGAGATATACGGAGGAGCCGCCTTTACCATCATTGCCGCCGCTGGCGAGAATGCCATGCACGGCCTTCCCGGCGTTGGATCAACATCAAGACCTGCTCAGCCAAAGTACAAATTCACCACTTCAAACATAACCCTTGTTTCCAGCCTCCAGGACCCACGCCTTCTCATCGAGCGCTCAGCGTGGTACACTAGAGGATGGACTTATCAAGAAGGACTTCTCTCTCGACGACGCCTCGTCTTCACAGAACAGCAGATGTACTGGGAGTGCGACGGCATGACCTGCCCCGAGGCGCTAGACTTGCCGTTCGAATTCTATCATGACGCCGAAGAGAAGCGTATGTACGATTTCGTGCGTCCGGGCTTGTTCAACGGAGTGTCATATATGGACGGCAGCTGGGAACAGTGGAAGAAGCTGCCTCAAAAGATGGGCGAAGCGAGCACTCTGAGTGTATTCCGCGAAGTCGACCAACATATTGTGAAATACACAAGGAGGGACTTGAGTCGGGACGAAGATTCGTTGGATGCAAGCTTGGGAGTATGGCGAGATCTGGAGAGCACCCTTGGAAGGGGGAAACTGAGCAATTTGGTGGGGATCCCTATATGGGCACCTCTGGCCTCTGAATCGACAGAAGAAAACAATGGAATGCCGAGAACGAGACATCTTTTCGCCTTATCAACATGTTTCTGGCATCACAAAGTTGGCACACAGGCCAGGCGGAGGAATCACTTGCCGAGCTGGTCGTGGGCAGGATGGTCTGGCCCCGTGGAGCTCTTCTCATCCATTACACTCGCTTCCAATGATCCCGAGATGAAGTTGAAGGGCAAAAAGATACTCACCCATCATTACGTTGCGGCCGCGCGACTGACGAGGAACGAACCATCATCTGTCAAGTGGACATACTCGCCTGAGATGGCAGTATTAGCGCCTGATGGCTCCGTGATATACGACTTTGGAGGACAAATGAGCTCTGCCGCCGGCCCTCCGCGATTCCGACCCGGAAAATATGCCCTCCATGTCAAGGATCCGTTGGTGCTGGACAAGGTCAAGGCGAAGCCACACTCTGACGGCTGGCAATTCAGCGGCCTCAGTGTCGACGTACGAATGAGCCGCGGAAGTGGCACAGAAACCGCTTGTCTTGGAGGCGAAGAGTGCATAGGAAGCCTCAAAAGCTATCTGATGCGACATGGACAAGGAGAGCAAATGAGTGTACTCTGGTTTGTTGAAGAGACTATGGTGATGCTATTGGTAGTAGAAAAGACAGGGAGGGGGACATGGGAACGCGTAGGGAGGGTGAGGATGGCTTTTGCGGAAGATGCAAAGGATGTAATGAGAGCTTCTGGTGGGCTCCAAGGATTGGTGGGGAGGTTACCTATGAGAAGCTTAGGTCAGAATATTGTGATTGAGTAGGAGGTTGTGAAGATGCTTCATGTTAAAATTATTATACCAATGATACTCGACTCTAGCTTAGACTTTTAATACCGACAAGAAAGACGCTCATCATGTTTGATGAATGAATTGGAGAAAAAACGATGATCCTCAATAGCGCTTGTGCGCAAGATTGTGAAAAATTTCTTTCATTCTACCAACGTAGTTATCGAAACTAAATTTGCTCATCCTCTAAGTCTAGATGTCTAGATCCAAGCTGGGTGGCAGACTGGCAGAGCCTGTTCCCCAGCTGCTCTCGTTCTTGCCCAGCGTCAGCTCCAACACGCCTCCATTAGCAAAGAAGTCATGTGTGATCCAGTTCTTTGTATACGACTTGCCGTTGAGCTTAGCGCTCTGGATATAAATGTTCTCATAGCCTCCATCAAAGTTGATGTTCTTCACCGTCGCCGTCTTGCCCGTCAGTCCGTTCTTGATGCTGATCTCGGGGAAGAACGGTGGCAGGATGAGATAGACGTTCTGTCCTCCCATTGGCCACAAGCCCATCATGGTCAGAGTGCTAAAGGCACCCATGGCACCGGAATCGTCGTTACCGGGGATACCGTTAATACCAGAATTGAACTGCGAGGGGATGTAGTGGTGGGCAAAGTACGAAGACAGGCCCGGGCGACCAGCATAGTGGAAGAGGAAGACGAGAAGGAAGGCCTGTTCATCACCAAAGTAGAGCAGGTTGGGAGTGTTGTGAAGAAACTGGAGACGCTTGACGAAAGTGTCTGGGCCACCAAGAGTGGTGATGAGGTCGGCCATGTCGTGGGGGGCGAAGAAAGTGTAGAGCCAGCTGCTGCCCTCGTAGGTCTGTGATGGAAACATTGGGTAAGCAACAGTGAAGAAAATAAAGTCTCGACATTGTCTTATGTGTTGTCAGAGAAGAGGTGTAGTAGAAATCTTACCTCATGGCCAGTAGGAACCAAATAACAATCATCAAATCGGAACATAGGAGTGCACATCATAGCGTCCTGATAGCCAAACGTGCCGTTCAGATATCTGGGCTGTAGGAAGCCGTAAAAGCCACTGTCGACATAACCGGTAGAACCATCGGGATTGGTGATGTAGATGTACGAGTTTTGGTTCGGGTTCCACATGTTCTTCCAGTTCTTAGAGCGCTTGAGATACTTCTCGGCATCGGCCTTCTTGTGCAGAGACTCGGCCATCTCGGCAATGCAAAAGTCGTTGTAGGCATATTCAACTGTTCGGGAGATGGATCGCGAGAATGTACCAACACCTAATGATATATGAGTACTCCATACGAACGTGGATACTATAATATTGGGAGAATCTTACCGTTGGGGTCAAAGTCGTCAGTGGGAATATAACCAAGCGTCTTCCAGCTGGTCAATCCACCACGTCCCTCGATACCCCAGTTTACAGGTTCATCTAGCAATATGTCAGCATCATGATTGTAGGTTTGATGAAAAGGGGGACACCTGTGAGCCATACCTTCGGCATCCGAGATCAAAGCTTCATATCCGGTCTGCCAATCAACACCCTTGTGAAGGCCTTTCAAGTATGCGTCCACAAGCACAATATCAGCATTGCTACCACCTTGCGTCCAGCCCTTACAAAATGTCATGCGGCAATCCGGAAGCTTTCCTTCGTGGCGGTAGATGTCAATAAGTGCGCGAACCATCTGCGTTTGACTGTACGGGTCGACAATGGTAAGCAGTGGGTGAATGCTGCGGAATGAATCCCAGATGCAGTAGAAAGAGTCATAGTCTATTACAGTCAGCTTTAAATGATTTCATGAATAATTCTCCAAAGAAATGGTTTTGAATATGACACTTACAAGGCTCACTGCTCTTCCACAGAGGGTTCTCTCCCGTATAGTCCTGAGGCGAGATCATGGAGCGATACAGTCCCGAATAGAAGGTGGTCAGAATGTCTGTAGACACTCCCGTGGTGTCGACCTTTACAACTCCCAGCTTCTGTCGCCATGCATCCTCAGCAGTCGCCTGAGTTCCCTGGAAGTCAAACCTGGGGATCTCAGACTGGGCATTGCTGCATGCTTGGTTCACACTAATGAATGACAGGCCAACTCTGGCTATGATCTGGTTATTGCTGGGCTTGTTGAACTGGACGAATGCGCCGCCAGGCACGGGAGGGCCGGTAACAGTGGCAGTTTCGGTGTTGAGTTGCTTGAAGTTGGTGCCGGCTCGGTTGTTCTGAAAGACGCCGGTGTTCTTGATACTGGCTCCTTGGAAATCGGTACAGAAGTACAGAGTGTACGTGCCAACTCCGAAAGACGGATTGAATGTGCCTGAACCGGTAATTCTTCCGCTGTGAGCGTCGACAGAAACGCTTCCCTTGCTCCGGGAATCGGAGAGATCCGTCAAGTCGGCCAGGATCACAGGCTCATACGGGATCGCGTTGTCCCCAGTTGCGTCGCCACCCTTCATAGGCACAGGCTGGTCAGGGAAAGTGAAGCGGTACAATGCCGTCTTATTCGATACAGTCATCTCCGCCTTAATAGAGGTATTGAGAGTAACCGAAAAGTATCCAGGGTGCGCCTCAATGGAGCTGTTAATCGGCAGGGACTGACGGTCTGATTTGGTGAAGTAGCAGTTGTCAAGGTTTCCGCCAGAGCAGCCGCTCTGGGGGAACAATGGAAAGTTTCCAAGAGAAGCTCCCTTGGACGTGTTAGCATCTGATACTGCCTCATTCTCCATTAGGGAAATCGCTTACACCACCCGTTCCGCTGTCATGCATGTGAGAGAAGCCAGTGACTAGAGGGTCATGGTCAGTTATAATATTCCAGAGATGCTAGAATTGTAATTTTGGAGGATGATGAACTGACTTGGACCGCCATCTGAAGCATAACCACCAGCGTTGTCATTCACAGAGTCAGCTACCGCCTTGGCAAGGCCGAATGGAAGAGTTGCGCCGGCAAAGACGTGTCCTATGTGTATTGTTAATTCTGTTCCTTTGCGCATGAATGCCATCCAGTCATGCAGAGATATTTACCTCCATTGCTGGTTCCAATTAGAGGATCTACATAGTCAAAGACATCGTAGGTCGCGTGAGCGATTGACCCGTAGGCGAGTGCCGCAACCAAAGCTCGAGGAAGACCCATTGTGAAGAACTTGTCCCTTTGCCGAGGAACAAGCTGAGCTGCTATGAAGACTCAAGAAAGAGCTGCTCTCTCCAGACAAGTTGGTGATTCTTGTGTTACATCCTCTTCTGTATTTATACTCCAGGTCATGAGGCTATAAGCCCGTCGGTTATCACGCGGATCGCATCACGTTCAAGCAGTTAACCGCTGAAAGGGAAGTTTGACGATTGTAAATATCACTCCGAACATCTCTCCCCGGACTAAACCCCACAAGAATGCCGGAACCTGACTTTCATAATGGAGTTTCGACGCGGGGAATCCCTGGCATCGCCCTTGATGGGCGTTTAATCAGTTCAGAACTTCAAGCACAAAGTACCAATAGCCACAAGACGGGAAAGGCGGCCGCTACAGAATCCACCCCCAGGTTAGTCTTGTACAGATTCGGTATGTGGAAGGACGCTCATCCAATCAACATATCTCGCCCTCGGCTCATGATTCCTGAGGCTCAGATCCTCCAGATCTCCCATTCAGGATGGTAAATTGCCCGTCGGGCATATTTGTGTTCCTTACAAAGACTGTTTTGCCAAATTGAGCCTATCACCACTCACCTATTCCGCGCACTAGTTGTGTCTATATCGGCAAAATCGGCTCCGCAATAGCCCCAGACATAGTGTGTAGCTTCACAAACAATCGCTTTCATACGAGGAAGAATTCCTTGGCAATTCACGCTAACTATGCTGATGTCGCAGCGTAAATGGAGAAGCCGTCGGTCATGGTTGGAGGAAATATTACCAATCCCCGCCATTCCAACACCGGCCTCTTCCACTATGCCGGCATTTTACAATTCTCTGGGCAAAGCTGCTGGGCAAAGCGAAAAGCAACTGTTGTTATGAGAGAGCCGTCGGAAGCATTTTCCTGAGATGGGCTTCTATTTAGTTGCCCACAGAATAGTACCAACGATTCGCATTTAATCTCGGGCATAAAATCGGGAATGAAAAGAGGAAGCAATTACCGAGCTTTGTAAGTTGTCGTTGGTTTCGGCTTTCCTTGAAATCCAGAATGATGCCACAATACGCCCTGGGACGTCGTCTCATGCCGAACCTCCGCCGTAACTTTCCGTAGGGAAAAAGGAAGGTAGGTGATTCATATCAGTTTTCAATATGGTTTCTCGAACTTCCCGACTTGAACTGGCGTTTACATGCGCATGAAATCAACGAGTGTGGCCATATCCCACGGAATATCTCCATACATAGCTTTATAAATAATAGTAGGTCTGCTCACTCTGACCAACAAAAACCACTCCCACCCTTTACTGCGATGGTTTGACTGCCGTGAATAGTCGATATATTGGGAGTCTAGTGTTAGCAAACTCCAGATAAACTATATCTTCACGAATGTGATAGATCCTCAAAGTCGAGTCATGCCTTCATTAGGCAGGTAAGGAATCTGCCTTGCTGTTTAGCATGCGCGACACAGGAAGATGAACATTGTAAATTTGTTTCATGTTGCATCGGTCACCATCTGAGGCAAGCCATCAACTGTATTCCGGATTCCGAATGACAGTATTTATGCTTATCGTAAAACCCCACCAACTTCGTGTTTAGGGGCCACACGAGAGCTTGATCTGACTTGTTGATGGGCAATGACATTGTTAGGGGGCGTACCGAACGAATGTGCAGCATCTCACACACTGCAAGCAGAGATCACATTGATCTTGATTGAAGCAATCTCCCGTACCTGATGCACTAAACCAGGGGAATTGCCAATCCCCCCTTACCTGCGAACAGTTCTCATCTTCATCTTCTAATACTCCGTACCCTAGCCTGTTTTAGTATTTTTACCGGCATTTGCGTCATCACTTGACCATATATAACATATAGCCGATTAATATTACCACGAGACTCGATTCCATTATAGATGCCAAGGTTTCCAGCCCACAAAACAAAATCAACTTCCGCTGACTTTTCGGGATTTGCTTAGCCCGCAAATGCCGATAACTTAGGTCGCAACTGAATGGAACTCTCGGTGGCACAGGCTGTTATTCTGCATGCTCACATGTGATGTAAAGCGCAGATTGACTCAATTCTTTCACACATTTGGTCTTTATTGTGCGAGTTCCTGACACGTACGAGTGCGCCCAAAATCTTGTAGCAAAATCCCTTGGTGTACAGCGTACTCGGAGAAAAGATTCACTATAGCCGACCTCTATTTTGATCAGCCCGGGAGCCTGCAAACGGATAGCGGCAACTCGCGGTTGGTTGTCGGCAATAGTATTCATCTCAACTCAGAATGTTGCAACATGGCGCATTGCCCTGAGCTCTTAAGAGTTTGTCTATTGTATCTTAGAGACTCTAGTCATATCATCAATAATGTGAACAGATATTCCGTAGATAGACTTATACTCAGTCTACTTTACTTACACCAAGATCAGCTATTGCGGAACGCCCCTCTTTTACAATAGTAACAGCACAAACAATGCTACCGGCGACTAAAGAGTCGGGCTTATCGACTCGATAGCGGCTTTTTGAAGACCCGAATTACTTCAATATTCTCCAAAGCCATTTACCTTATATGAATGATCTCGCAGCGAAACTCGATCATATCGGGATTGAATATGTAGTTAAGGGTTTGCAAATAGATAGGGTTCATATACTGTAAAACTCAACAATCTGCTATAAATAGCTCGACGCCCGCTTGGCTAAGCGGTATAGCGTGTCACTAGTAAATACTTGACATGACAAGGTGATCAGTTCGACTCTGATAGTGGGCATCTATTTTTGCAATTTACTTTTGCCTCCTTTTGTACGAAACCATACACGCATCTTCATCATCTTCCCGGCATGATTATTTCTTTTTGAGGTCTCTTTCACAAGCCAAAAGCAATGCAAAAAATTTTCTTCCTTCATGCCCAACCCAGCTTTATGCATGGAGCACCAACTGGTCCAGCCGTGTTTTGTCTGCAGCACTGCTGCATGACATGCATCTGTCGGACATTATTGCATAGAAAGGCATATCAACACGGGCCATCGGTCCACATGCAACTCATTCAAAAAGCACAAGAGTCACAAGCAACTTATATGTGTGTTAGGGCAAAATCTTCAAATTCCTATTCTGCTATATCCCACATGATGGAGGTCCATTTGCTCAAATGCCTTGCCCTTCCCATGGCGTCTTCTCACGCACATCCGAGCCCTCAAGCTGTCATTCCGAGAGAGTATAGGTCCAGCGAAGGAAATAGAACAAGGTGATTTAGTGCTACATGTCCTCATGTGTTAGTTTTCCGGTCGAAAAGTTTCTTAATGCCTAAAGCAGGCGGCAGAATCAGAACTTACGCCGCAGGTGGAGCATTGGCAACTGTCGCAGTTGTCCTTGCATCCGCAGGAAGTGCACTGGCTATTAAAAGAAAGTTTTCAGTGACATTTCTAGTAAGTGCCTTGCTTGGTAATGAGAAAGAAGGTATCATAGATCGGGTAGTGGAACGCTGAAGGTAAAGCAAGGAGGAAATTCCGAGCAAGTGTTGGAACAATGGTTCTCAGAAGACTCACCAGGGAGACATCTTGAAGGTGTTGATTTGAGGGACTGAAAGTCTTTGAAGGTAGGCAAAGGTTGTTTTTGTTGTTTGAGTATGGTTGATGCGATTGATGGATGAGACAAGATCAAAAGGCAGGCGACACTCGATGCTTTTATATCCAAACGGATGCTCTATAAAAAGAGCGTTTACTGTCATTTAGTATCCACTTGTGAATCCTCATGCACCATATCATGCATCGAACAGCTTCATTAACGAAACCCCCATGCAGTGACATCTTGGCGCCTGTAGGCTGGAGTAGATCCTTGAAAAACGGCCAACAATCAACACGAGTTCCCGACTGACATTCGTCAATACCCCTCTTTAACTTGTCCAGCTGAAATACCGTTAATAATGTTTCATAGTCATGCGTCAGCTTCATTGGCTGGGAGTGGAATGGAGGTTACCCGAGGCCAGAATGAGAAGTCATCACCGGGTGTTGAACACATGTCCCACGAGTAGTAGCTGCAGGGGTACTCCCACGCTATACTAGAAAACATATACTGTAACAATTGGTGTGGATGGGTGTCGATGATAAAGGAATATGTATGGCTGCCAAGTCAGGGATGTGATGCTGGCGCCGGTTATTGTGGCCGCAGGCAAATAATCATTACAGGCTCCCATGTCGTGTTGAAAATTACATCCTTTTGGCTCTTTCTTTCAATAAAACTTGGTTTCAAATACTAGCATAGAATATCATCTTAAGGGTATCGTAGTACACGGACGTGGATAACATACGCAGGTACAGTAACTGACGAAGACAATCGAAAAACAGCCTGAAGAAAAATCAGTGCGCTTGAAATGGTGCCCGACTATAGCTTTCTTGCTACAAATTGTGGAGAAAATTGTCACTTGGGGGCGAGAAATGGTGAGGGAAATATGCGGCTGAGGAAAGCTTTGGCCTTATGGTAGTCACTGTACTATCACGAGGACGAACGCCCTCCCTAGAAGGAAGAAGATAGCACTGTGTTACCAACGTACCTATGAAGAATCTGCTGATGATGGATGCAGAGTCTCCCTATCAATACGTGACATGTAGACAGAATCGTCATGCGTTGTGGTAGCTACTTGTAGTAAAAAACACATATTGATCCAGGCGTTGGGATCACAGGTATACCTCTGAACTCTGCTGTCGTAAAAGCACGCATGAAGCCGTGAAATGTGGCAAAGATAATCGAATACATGGTCTTGGCTAGGCAGAATACTGCATTTTCAGCGGCCATGGCGGGAAAAAAAATTGAAAATGTGACAGAGCAAAGCGCGGAGATGATGGGTTGCCTCTCCCCCACGCGCTGGCCGGTGATTATCGGATGTCAGCAGCCACAAGCGACAAGAAAGGATCGCAGGGAGACTAAGATACTGGAAAAGGGGCCTGCTTCCGGGATGGTTCCCGGCTGAAGAGTCATGCGGCCACGGATGCTACATGGTTGTACAAATCGCCTCACCCGACATGACCCGGGTCTCGGATGCTGGGGGAATCAAGACCGAGAGATTCAAACGGAAGCTCTTCACTCTGAAGTTAGACGTATACAGGATTGAGCAGCCGTCGGCAAAGTGTTGGGCAGATTTGTGCCTGCGAATAGAAGTAGGCCAGCGCAGGAGCACAAGATGCCGTGTCTCAAGACCTGATTTGGCGCCACAGGGAGGATCATTAGCCTTTCATCGTGATAGGCTTGTTGCTGAGAGGACTGCATAAAGAATTTTTATTGCATGATGCAGAAATGACGGAGCAAAGGCAGTGCAATACGCTCGGTGCTCATGATGTCCATGCTGTCCGGTTTACCTTGTGCGTGCTCATGCTTATGTTGAAGGAAAGTGATAGTTCAACGTCCAAGTTCACATGGAAATATGACCAAAGCATGTGATAGTCTTTTTCTGTCCGTACTGGCTCATCGTGCTGCAGGAGGAAAATTCAGAAAAAGTCAGTGAAGAAAGCGGATCTTGTGGAGTAGGTTGCTGAGGCCAGGAATGATGAAGAATTTTTTCAGCATCTCAAGGGAATGCGTCCATCATTATATACTTGACGCTCGCTCATATATCTGCGTGATTTCCCCAGTTTCCATAATCAACAGCCAGTCTTCTCCGCTTCTGTTCCACCATCAAGTGCTATTACTCGTGGAAATGAGCCGGGGTTTGGTGATGCGACTGCGAAGTAAGAGGCCTATACCAATCAGCTTCTTGGATGGTGGTGAACCTTGATGGAAAATACAACCACCTTATCTACCACATTCTCTATAATACATACTCAACTTTACAAAAAGGCCTCATATAAATGGTGGAATTTTGAGGGAGCTGAGGGGTGTCTATCAAGGTACATGGCCATCAAGGTTCACGGGCTCAGATTTTAGGGGATCCTGGGGATGCAAATGGTACTCTCCTATGATTTGAAATTATAGTTGTCTCATATCTTTCATCTGAAATCTTCTGCCTACTTCATCTTAACCAAGGTAAATGTCGCTATAAAATGGTTAAATTGCCAAATGCATTCTCAAGGACACTCAAGCTTCTGGATTACCCCGCGCGTCTACGAAGAGACTGTCAGTCCGATCAAGCAACTTATCCCATCATAACCGAGTATTTCATACAGTTTTGAAACTTACGGCGGTCTCTTTCATGAAATGGGAAATTCACATGTGCCAATCTCTGAGCATCCTCCATGGGCCAGACGAGTTCCTCGGGCGGTCTCTGACAAAGCTCCTCTACTGTCTTCTCCAAGATCTATGTGGGCTGATCAGCATCCGTGACTTCACGTCTTCCCATGTAACTAAACCAGAATAAATCAAACTGTAGCTTAAACTCTTGATGATTGTCTCCGACAGTTAGTTTTTCAGCACGTTGGTTGATGCATGGATGGCAAGATGATTAGTATCGGGTACTTCATGTTCTTGTTTCATATGAAAGCTGGTGTCAACAAACGAAGACTTCCAAAGTGCATTAAATTTTGACCACCTGTCTACAGAAAATCCTCAATGTTAGTGATTGAATTCGCCTTACACTTAGCCATCCGGAAGTTGGGTTTCTCTATACTATATCTAATTTGAACTTCAACAGGAAACCAAAACTAACTATGCATGATTCAGGTTCTTTTCTAACCAACATTCATCATAAAGATTTCACACCTGCTATCAGTAGATGTAATATTGGCCAAAAGAATTACGAACCATACGAAGAAAATCGATCAGCGATGAGTACACCGAGTCTGAGCTTCCAGTAGATCAACAGAGTGTTTGGTGGAGTGAGCAAGCTTGATGATAATCTTTCTATTCAGTTTCAAGATTTTTACTAACAGGATTATCACACATATTGGTAAAAGGCAGATAATCTAAGATGCTGCGTATTGCAGCACTGTGTAAATCCAGCCAAACCGCCCAGAGGACCATAGATCTCTATCTCGAGCAACATCAGCTACGAGTATCCTATGCACCCATAATATCGAGGAAAGTGAGTGTTGCATGTGTGTTTTAAGGAGTAAAGATTGTGGACCGAAGACGAGAAGATTCTAGATGGCCAAGCCAAGACTCTCTATCAGGTCTTGCGCGTGGGAGGTCTGGTGCGGTCACGTCACCACATCGAAGGTCACAATAGGAGAGGACCAAGTATGATGTAAAACGTGATGTGATGTACTATCTAATGTACCTATGAGGAACAGCCCTAGTATATAGATACTTTGGGCGTCGGAGAAGGGGTCATGTAATCTCACACTCTCCCTATATAAACCTCGGATATAGTCATTTTATATTTATCTAGGACTAAGTAATGTAGCTCTCCTCTAAACAAAGTTTCCAGTTCATTAAACCAAGGTACTATTAAAACCAAACAATACGTATCCACATTCTTATACATGTGATCCATAAGTGATAGGTATGTTGACAGAATATTCGGTTAATTAGTAAAGGCAGACTTGGCAGAGGGGAGTCTAAACACGCAGAAATGGATGGATGGATGGACGGATGGACAAGGAAAAGAACATATCCGATCAGTTACCGTAAGCAGCCTATTTAGCAAGTATCATGATATAAGAAAACATAGATAGAGAACCAGACGGAAAGAAGGACGTAGGAAGCCGTTGATACGGTAGTGGGATGAATCCAAGCTAGATGAACTGTTCACTGTCATCTCATTAAGTCATGAATAACTTAAAACGGTTACGAGATCACCTCAATAAGGCGTAAGTAAAACGTGGGGAAGAACTTGTAACGTCCGCAAGCACGCGTCAGATTCTTTGGAAGCAGGCAAATAAAACAGAGAGGTAATGCCACCTTACCAGCAGAATCAGCCAGGTCGCCTCACCACTTGGTGTCGTCCTACCTGGCCCATTGCAGCTACATGCTTTTAACCACCACTTATCAGCTAGATAATGATGGCTTCGGTGCCCATTTCCGAGGCCTAGCTTGAGAAGCTGTGCAGCGAGGCGGACTGATGCCGTTGTCTGGCTCTAAACATCAGAACCTGCCCAAGAAGGCAACAACAACAAATGTCTCGCGAAAGAAAAGTCGCAATGATGGTGCGTGGGCATTCATATGTTCACTGGGCAAGTGCTAAGCAGTTCGTCTTTCGTCCAACTTGTGTCCGATCTCACCGGGATTGCGCGTCCAGCGCATCATTCATCTTTCCATCTGAGATGCCATTTTCTTCCCTTTCAGACGTGGGATATCTCAACTGGCAACGCTGATTACGATTGGGAAATGCGCAATGTTCCGAGTCATAAGCCAATCTCTCTTGTAATGACATGCCTATACCAATAGTTACCATGGTTTGCTCTCAAGAACGTTGCGTCATCTCATGTGAGACTTGCCAAAGCCTGATGGCCGAAGCAACCAACCTCCTCGCTAGATGAGACTTTACCTGACATCTGTAGACATCCTGAGCACCTAAGCCATGGTTTTGATCGTTTATTAGATAGTAAAGCCATAGAATTGCATATTTCTGGTGAATGTCAGCTAACGTTATTGGTCGGTGTTCTAAATAATAGCGATTGTCTAGGACATAGCTTCACCTACCCTTAATTACGAGCATTGGAAGTTCAACGAATAGCACTAGTACGACTTGCGCCTAAAGACTTGCGCCTAATGTCTCACATTTCATCTTGCTAGTAATGGCAACGTAGACAATATGACCCATGAAGGCAGCGATACAGGCTCTATGCGCAACATCATCAGAAACATCTGCCGCATTACCCAACCCTCTCCATTCTAGCATTCGACGCTATACATGTACATGTACATGGGCCGATATTCGACGAGCTCGCGGAACGAAAACCCATCAGAAACGAGTCTGATGTCATGCCGAGCCATGTAATTCTGGGCACCCACGACGCGATCGGATCAATGTGCTGCCGTCTGAGGGCGATCGTGCTGTAGTGATGCCACTTCAAACTTGTTCGATGGGATCCGCAATTTGGATCTCGCCAGCGACGAGGCCAGGGTACCCTAACTTGCTCTTGGAATCACTTATCCTGGAATAGCGGTTTAAGCTCTCGACGGCGGATACGGCGTGATGGGGCATGTGGAGCTTATCCCATGTATGTATGATACAGAATTTGGGGAATATTGAACTTGTTTACATACAAACGAGGATGTGTGCGCATCTGGTGTGATATACAGATAAGGCATCTTGAATTGTTTGCTCCCTCCCCCTACATCTCCAATCTTCATCGGAAAATTAGTAAATGATGGTGGCCACCTACCAATGAGAAGACGTTCCAGAAACTAGGACGAATCTATGCGGCCAATGGTGCTGGTTTCCCAGAAAAAAAAAACACTATAATATTGTGAGACATCGTTAGGACTGGCTGTGGATGAAGCTGATGTCCATGAGTAGAGCGGGCACCAACAAGGCCAATGGAGTCACGATGCCAGCCGAGGGCCCAGAAGGACGAGGTCATACGGATAAGAACTCGACTCACTTTGTTGTTGGACTTTATCAAGCGACATCGTCTCGTCCAAAGACGTCACCATCGTCATCATCATACGTGGTATCAAAGACAAGGATATATGCAGCCGTGATGCATGCTGGCTGTAAAGGACCAAGTCCTATGGAGAATATGCATGTATTGATCGGTGGACCGGACAGGTGACCGCAGGTGGATAGACGGGGACTCATTTGCTTGTGGAGAGATTGGTGGGCGTTTGAGTGTTTGTGAGTTTGGTTGGCTAGAAGTGCTCGAGTTGTTGAAGCTAATGTTGCGATCGCGGCCTAAGCGCAGGCGCCGAGGCTTTGATACCCTGTTTTCAGATGTCGAGTTTTTATATCCTGGATGGTGCTCAAGCATCGCTTAGCAAGTGGTGGCAACTTGGGCTCCTGTTTCAATTTTGTTTCAATTTTATTTTTATTTTATTATCTTGTGTTGTTCTGTTCGTCTTGTGTATGCATTTGCTCAGTGTCTTATGAAAACATTCACAACAACAAACGGCGCAATCACAGTTGCACATCATCTCTCTACACCGCAGCATCAGGATACAATATGGGGCACATCTTCGTGATCTCCTCTGCTTGACCGCAGCTGCAGGTAAATCTCTCTTCATCACAGAGACCCCCACACACAATGTCTTACTTTTTTTCTTTCTCTCTTTTCTCACCCAACCCGGCCGCACTAGCATCTGCCCAAACTAGACAACCGTCATCTCGGTGTGCAGTAGGAAAGAAAAGGAAGATGCAAAAGAAGTGGAAACTTGCAGACTGGACCCTCCTCCCAGTCAGCTGGATGTGAGTTCCATTTGTATTATTCATCCGCTTCGGCCAAAGCGGGTGCTTCCGCTAGCTATCTGGATTAGCACAAGTTATGCAATGGGCTCCGAAGATTCGGTGAAAGGACGGCGGCCTGTTAATGCGCGGGAGCTTGGGTTAGTTTACCCCCTTGCACGGACAGTATCTCTGCTTATTTCAACGCGTTTGCTCCGAATTGCGGAGACTCTGGATTCCCCGACAAGCCACTCAGCAGCAAGTTGCATGGAAGAGGCTCCAAAGGAGGCGAAACTCTGAGGAGTCCTAGGCAACGAAGCAAACAGGAGACGGGACAGAGGAGGCGAGGCGAGGTGAGGAGGCGAGAAGAGAAGAGCGGAAGCGGGAACGGGAACAGAACAGGAGCCCATTCTTCGAAACCACCTACCAAAACCGACCAGACGTTGGGTCAGAATCAGAGTCATTCGGCCAGCAAAGATCAATTGGACGTCGATAAAAGGGTTTCCGGGCGGCATCCGCGGCGCTTGCAATTGCTCCCTGCAAACATCCTGATGGGTTTAAAAGGGTTGCATGTGCAGATGACCCCTAACGTTCGCGCTGCAGACGATGCCCGTCCGTCCTATGCATTGCATGTACTTTAGTCTTTAGGTGAACCGCAATGCGATGAATCGATTCCTTGGCCCATCGCCACCGTTTTCCAAGTGCCTTATAGGCCAATGGACGGATCCCCGCCTTATCGTCGTGCACGACGTTATCACGCTTCAGGCATAGGTTGGCCTTCATGGGTTGACGTGTTCTACGCACCAGTCCTGAAAGCACAAATCGAGGCGCGAGTCAGTGAAGCGAGTCTCCACGTGTGTGACCGCCTGATGTCCCCAATAATACGTGTAACGGGATAGATGGACCCCTTTCATAGCAGGGCATAGCAGGGGGTCCTCACAAAGGTCGCCTTGTGCAAGCAGAGTCAGGCACCGCAAGAGGACGTTATGGCAGCCCAACTTGAGCAGAGGCCCTGCAAACGGCCTATCACATGTCGCCGCCTTACACCAGGATTTGCATTGACGTGGACTCGGAGCTGGCACAAGTAGTATCCATTCATGATCCTTGTCTGGGAGCTAATCCCTTTCAGTGGGCGTTTGGGGGGCTTTCCAGCCTTTTTTCTCTTTACCGCTTGATGAGAACTTCATTTTATATTATACAATGCCAGCGACGGCTATCAAGTGAAGCATTTCATCAGTATCCGTCGTCGAGCATTGACCAAAGACTGCCATCATGGTTATGCGAATGAGGTCGCTGTCTCAGCGCATGCCGTCGTGGTCCAAGTCAGCCAGTATGATACTCTTGCCCTATCTGTTCCTTCACCGCGTAATTGCTTGCAGTCGTCTGATGCCAAACCTGTAGAGCGACTCTCAAGAAGCGATGGCCGCTTCAGCACGTCCACCGAGCGCATGAACAGCTCATCTATGGATCTCAATGACCCTTCACTGTATGGAATCAGCTCATCTTATTTCTTCTCTCCGCAATGATCCGGACGCATGTTGTTTGCTAACCAGTGTCCAACCGTGAAGTCAGCTGGAGGAGAAGAGTTTCCAGCTGGTTGCTGGCGGGACCAGCGACCAGCTGCGATGGCTTGAGATTGACAACGGCGTCAAGAAGGATGAGGATGACGCGCCCATTAGCGAATTGAGCCCCAGCGAGGATCCCTCTAGTGAGGAGCCCTCTAGCGAAGACGCTCTTGACGATATTGCCGAAGGCGAGAACGCTGATGGTGAGAATGCTGATGGCGAGATCGTTGTCAGTGAGAATGCCACCAGTGTTCATGTCCCCAGCGTAAAGGCCACCAGTGTAAAGGCCACCAGTGTCAAAGCCCTCAGCGTCAAGACGGCAAGCGAAAAGATTGCTCTCGATGATGCTACCGACGTCGACCCTGACGAGGCTATCAACTACGTGCTTCAGTGCAACGACGACGTCAATCATCACCTGCGACAGATTAACGATGCCCTCAACCTCATCAGCATCATGGGCCCGACGCGTAGTGGCAAATCAACCCTCATGAACCTTCTTGCGGGATGCACGGAGGAGCCGCTGTTTTCCACCAGCCCCGGAGCCGAATCGTGGACAAGAGGTAAGAAGAATCACTGTGCATATTGCTGACGATTACTAACTCAATCTCTCGCACAGGTACGAATCTGGGAAACAAGATTATGGGTGCCAAGGAATTCTCCAGGCTTGATGACGGCGTAGAGGTGGCATTGGCAAATCCTCAAAAGGTTGCCTTCCTCGACACAGAAGGCCATGGAGACCAGGGCGACTTATACGAGTTAGTAGCATCCACCCTTTTTACCATGCTTGCAGATGCTAAAGTAATTGCAGCATCATGCTCTTCACTCCCGCCATTCTATGCTCCCGTGTCATCGTTTTCAACACTACAGATGTTGCCAAGGACACCATCCTGACGAGCTTGGCGATGATGACGCTGGCCGCTAACAAGCTAAATTTCGGTGGTGACAAGAAGACCAGTGGACCAAAGTTTGGTCAGTTGGTCATTATTATCAACAAGTGAGTTTCCAATTTGATTCCATTCGACATGCATGAGATTTGGAAGGTCTAACAGTCGTCAAAAGGTATGATCTTGGAGGCTCGGGTAAGTTTTTACATGATACGAAATGAATCACCATTTCACATTGTTTAATAATACTAATCACCCAACCAGTGGATGATGTCAGAAAGAACATCCTCAAAAAAGAAATTGGCAGGACGGAGGCGGTAAAGAGGAGAAACAAGATTCGAGAGAAGCTGGCCTCCGAATTCGAAGGTGTTACAGTAAGCCATCTCATGACCTAACATTTGAGACGTAAGAAGGGAGAAGCGACAAGAGCTTACACAAATTTAGGTTCACTTGCTTCGCGGTAACTCTCTCAAGGAGGGAGTGCAGAGCCAGATCAACGACAAGACCAAGGAGTTCCTTGTTCTCGATGATTTCAACGACAACTACGTCAAAGACTTCAAGAACCTGCGGGCCCAGCTGTCCCAGATGCTCCGAACTCCTCGACTCGTCGCCGGAGCTCCCTTGTCTGGTGCTTCGACCGCAGATTTTGTGTCAAGCATTGTCAAGTCCATCAACCGGCTTGAGCAAAACGGCCAGCTTCACGTGCCCGACATTTGGCGGGCGGCCGAAAACGAGGCCATTAACAGATCCCACATCAAACTCCACCACGACTTTAGGGAAGCATGCAATAAGCTGATCCAGGACCCAGCACTCATCAGCACTAAGGATTGCAACAAGGTATGCTCATCTTTCTTTTCTCTTTGTACGTCACTTTTGTGCTAAATGAGTTGGGTTTAGAAACTCGATCGTATTATGCACAAATGCATGGCCGATGTGCGTAATTCGCTCAAATATCTCTCACAACAGACCATCAAGTAAGAAGCAAACCCTACTGCACCATTCTTGGGTATTCGTTAACAATTCTAGGGATACATGTGAGAGTCTTATCAAGGAGTCGGATGGCCAGCGAAATGAAGTCTTGGCCGCAAACCTCCAGAAGATTGAGGCATTCGCCGAGAAGGAGCTGGCTGATTTGATTGCCTCAATACAAGATACCGTGAATGATGCAGTCTCCGACTTCAAATCCATTTCATCCAACACTGCAGAGAAGATGTTGGATCAGCTCCACGGCGACCTGCTGGAAGCCTACAAGAAGAAGATCTCATCCTACGACGAGCAGGCTCTGAGGGGAAACTACGCAGTCACATACGACCGCGCATTCTTCACAGCTGCGGCGATTGCCAAGCAGAACCTCAATACCGCTTGGGCTTCATGGCTTGTTGAGCAGGACACGACAAGCTCCGAAGCAATTGCTGCCGCCTTTGAGAAACTTTACCAGGAGACTCTGATTGGCGATGAGTCCATCTGGGAGACGAGCGCGGATGAGGAGCAGAGCTCTCATCTAACGCACTACAACAACACCATTGATACTGAGTATCTGTGGGAGAATGCAGAAACGATTAAGACGAATTACGCGGAAAAGGTTGACAAGGCCAAGAACCTTGTCAAGGCAAAGGTTACTGTCCGAGAGCAGGAGATGGCCAAGGACGTTGCCCAGGAACTCGGTAAGTTTAAATAGATGAGACTACGAATCGCTCTTTGTCGATATCCTGACTAACATTTCTTCTTTCTTTAGAAAAACATCTCGCAGCTTATCAGAGGCAGCTGGACGAGTCTCTGCTGCCCAAGGACGATGTTGGAGAGTTCAAGGCCCTCACTGACACCACAGCAACCCGTGAAAACCTCATAACCTTTTTGAAGGAGAAGTCCATGAGCAACCGTCTGTATGACCACTACCTGAACGAGTTTGACAACCAACTGTCTGCCAAGAAGAGCACATTTGGCGACAAGTACTCGGCTGGTAAGAATATCCTATGTCTCCTACCTCATTTACCATCAGCTGTTAACACTTCCAAACAGTTCTGAAGGAGTTCCTGTCATACATTGACAAGGAGCTAGACCGAGTCGTCAAGGCCCAAATCGACGACTTCAAGAACCAGAGCGACACGCTCCAAGTCACCAGGTTCCTGTCCAAGGAGAAGATCACATCCCACCTCGCCACCTGCGAAAGCACAGCCAAGGCCGCCTTCGAGAGCAACGTCGCCCACCTCAGCCTCTCGCAAGAAGAGGCCAAGCTCCGCGTCACCGAGGCCCGCAACAGGCTGGCCAGCGGCATCTCCGACTACCACATCGCCAAGCTGCTGCTCCTGGACTCCCTCGTTAACAAGTGGAACCGCCAGGCCCTCAACCGATGCGTCAACGAGGTCCTGTCCGGCGTCGTCGACTTTACGCTGGATACGCCCGAGAAGCTGGAGGAGGCTGTCCGGAAGGCCAAGATGACCTACTTTGGAGAGGCTTGTGGTGAGATGACGAAACAGGCCGAGGTAAGTTTCCACGATATTTGGGGAGGAGAATCGCTGACACGAAAACAAAGACTTGGGAGACGTTTGAACGCAAAGCCGACACGCTGTACGAGAACATTCGGTGAGTTTTCCTTCAAGTTTACCCTGACAATCCATGATATTCCATGTACTAACAGTCTTTCATAGCCGCGCTCAAGCTGTCTTCAAGTTAAAGGTTCGAAACCACCGCCGCCCTGTTTCCTAAGCCTCGCCCTTTTTATTTCTCCTTCTTTTCATCATGACTAACTCCCCACCGCAGGGCATCAGCTATGAATCAACGACCTCGGAGCTGGAATCCAAAGTCATACACGGGATAAGCCGCCCCTTCGCTGACCTAGCCAAGTATGCAAAAAAATCTCCTTATTACGCCATAATTTGGTTGCTCAGATTCTGCAAAAAATCTTTGTACTCAGCCATTATTTGGTTAATAAGATTCCTACTCACATATAATCGCTAGTCTCCTCGGCATGTCCTGGATATCCAGCGGGTCAGAATTCCAGCATGAGCTCCACCCCGAAGGCAACTCAAGGTCATATCTGCTCAAGAACTTGAGCAAGCCAAAGGGATACGGCGTATGTACATATCTTCATCATAATCAAGAAACAAAAAGGACAAGAGAAGAAAAGAAAAAGAGAAAAAACAATTCATACTTTTGATTTGAGGGGGGTAGGCTAACTGATTTGGCGTTCAGAACAAGCAGTGCACAAGTCTCCGCTTCGACAACTGGACGGCCGAGTTCTCTGATTTCGTATTCGACGAGCCCATCATCCAAGAGCTGTCTCCTTTCACCGTCCGTACTCCCCCTTTTAGCCCGCCATTGTCGATCTATTTTGATGCTGAAACAAAACCCCCATACAGGTCAAAACCCTCACAGTGCCAGCTCAGGACGAGAAGTAAGTATACCACAACTTACATCCCAACTTTTTGCCTCTAACCCTCTTGTGTAGCACTCAGGTCAACATCGCCATCAAGGAAGAAAAGACGGAGGCAATCACTCACTCCAACGCCGCCATGTTTACCGCTCAAAACGAGTAAGTTGTCATTTCTCTCACTCATCAAACAAAGCTAATCATCTCACCCATTAGGTACGCCTCCGCCACTGGTATTGAGCAAGTCGTCACCGACCACATCAAGGTATGTCTTCACCATGAACCAACAAGCAATATGCTCTTACGCAAACTAACTCATCATCTCAGGCCGCTTTCAACGGATCAGACACCTTCGTAGACACCAAGCGCAACGAAGTCACCCTCAACATCGACTTCGACTGCCCCGTCATCTGCCCGGCAAACCGAGCGTACGCCCACTCACTCACTCCCTCCATCCCAATCCCATCAAAGCTAACTAACTCATTCACAGGACAACCGTCACTTGCTCCGGCTACACCCAACTCATGTCCATCACATACACCGCCAAGATGAAGTAAACCATCCCCTATGCCACCTCCATTAAACCTCGTCAATACTAACATTCTTCAACTCAGGCTCGTCCCAGAAGTCACCTTCACAGGAGGCTACGTCCGCACGGGCAGCAAAACCGGCGAAGCCCCCAACTTCCTCAAGGGCGAGACCAAGAAGCGCGTCTACACGGACATTCCCAACGGTCCCGCCAACGAGCTCAAGGACAAGGCAGCTTCCGATGCCGACCCGTGGAACTGGACCGAGGCTCTCGCCCAGAACCCCAACATCCAACCCCTCGTCGACCGCATCAGCGATCCGCAATGGTAAGCAAAAACTCCATCAACTCAGTCACATTAACTAGAAGCTAATCTCATCCCCCAGCTACGAAATGTACGTCCGCGGAAAGTGGGAAGGCATCAGCGGTTGGAAATTCGTACGTCTCCCCTCTCTCACCCATCAATCTTCCTCCCTCAAACTAACACTCAAAACACAGGTCATCCAAACCGACATCAAGACTGCATAAGCAACACCTTATCCAAACATCTTAACCACACTTACACTCACACACACACTCACACCAAACATCTCTGTCACATTCCAAGCATCCAGCCCATCGGCTCAAACTCACTCACACATATACCAACTATCCCAACTATATACCAACTTTACGTTCCACGCAAGCATTAGATACGGTTCACGACACTTTGCTTTTTAGATAGCCTACGCAGCAGACACACATATCACTTACTAGAATGAAATTACGCGTTATCTGACAGGAGAGACGAATTTACTCAAAACCAAAAAAGATTCCAATTTGTGCCAAACGAGTGAATAACCTAATACTGCATAACTTATACTTATCCTTATACCGTAGACATTCTGATGATAGATAGTATAGTAGCCAAACTGTTTGAGAAAAGTTTTCGAGAAAGAGTGAAAGAATGAAAAAGTCCCTGTCTGTCCCTCAGGTATGCCTTGTGGAACTCAAACAACTTAGTAAACTCAGCCACATACAGACTTACGCCTGCGAGATGGCTGCCTGGTTGGGATGCTTGTCGATGCCGAGGCTAAAGCGGCGCTTGATGGCCTTCCAGGCTTCAATGAGCACAATGTAGACCGCCACGCAGCCAAACACGACACCCCACTCCCACGTTAATGCCTGGTGCTTAAACACAACCTTGTTGACGTAAGGAATGTAAATGACGGGGAAGGTAATGATGAATCCCGCAACAACGGACCAGAACAAGAAATGGTTGTGATAGATTGTCTTAAAGACAGACAAGGGGCCCTTCCACCTCTCGTCCATGTTGAACAGACTGCGATGAAAGTGCTTCACCTCCCAAGCAGTAATCAGGAGCAAAAAGCTCAGAGTAGCAAACGTCGCGGCTCTCGCACGAAACACGAGGCCGCATCCGTCATGGCCGTGGCCGTTCTCATTGCAGTCGATAGGCAGGTCATGAAAGCCCTGTCCAGAAGATGCATAAGCCACCAGCATAAATGCCGCCAGGCAGAGAGACCCCATACAGGTGCCATACACGAACTGGTCCCGAATCAGATCCAAGGTGAAGACTCCCGACCGCAAGTTGCGGGGCGGACGCTGCAGAATGTCTGGCTGCGCCTCTTCCAAGCCCAAGCCAAGAGCAAGGGGTGACGAGGTGACCAGGTTAGCCCATAGGATTTCGAGTGGCGACAACGGAAACACAGCGATCTTGTCCTCATCCTTGAACGCCAGCCCAATCAATAGAAGGATGACCTGGGCCAAGTTGGAAGTGAGGAGATGCAAAAGGAACTACAAACATATACGCGTTAGCCCAATCATCTTTGTACAAGTATTTGTGGCTTGGGGGAGGGCCAACAAGCCTACCTTTTGGATATTGTCTGCAAGCCGGCGTCCTTCCTTGATGCCTGTCACGATGGATGCAAAGTTGTCATCCGTCAGCACCATGTCCGACGCTTCCTTGGCCACATCGCTTCCCCTATCGCCCATGGCTATGCCCACGTCGGCCTGTTTCAGCGCTGGCGAATCGTTGACGCCGTCACCAGTCATGATGCAAAACGCCTTTCGGCGATGCAATGCCTTGATGACCCTGACCTTGGTCAGGGGGCTGCATCTGGCAATGACAAGCGGAAGGGTATCCATGGCATCGATCTGGTCGTCTGTGAGATTACCAAAATCGATCGCCGACATGACAGTTTTCGGGGACAAGGGTACGTCATGCGACAAGATGCCAACTTCGTATGCAATCGCTGTCGCCGTCTTGATGTGGTCGCCCGTCACCATGTGCACGGCAACACCGGCCTGACGACATTGCGACACTGCACCGGCCGTCTCCGGACGAGGAGGATCATACAGACCAGCAAGTCCCAGGAAGTGAAGGCCACTCTCGACCTGGGCACGGTCGTGGGCGTCTTCCTTCTCCCGGTCCAGGGTTCTGTTAGCAATGCAGAGCACTCTGAGGCCTTCAGCAGCGAGCTCCTCCGCCATGGCGTGGATCGTCTGCTTCAGCTCTTCAGATTCGTCGAGCTTCGGCACAATTACCTCAACGGCACCTTTGGTATACACTTGGGACTTGGCATCGATGTCTCTACCATAGACAACACTCATGAGTTTGCACGACGAGTCAAAGGGGTGCTCTGCGACGAGTTCATCGCCGGCAGTCTTATTCTTCCCAAAGCGCAGAGCAAAGACTTTGAGAGCTATCTCCGTAGGCTCCCCCACTGCCTTCCATTCATCTGACCCAAAGGCCGTTGTGACACTACTGGAGTCAGTCTCAAGCTCCTTCTTGCCGTCGCTAACGGTGGAGTTGTTGCATAGGACGAGAGTGTCGAGAAAGGCGTTGAAGCAAGTTCCTACGAGTGATCCGGACCACGACACGGTGCCGCTGCTCGGATCATAGGGGTTGGAGGTGCCTTCGATAAGCCCAACGAGGCCGCCTCGAAGCCACACTTTGCGGGCAATCATGCGTCCCTGGGTGAGGGTGCCGGTCTTGTCGGAGCAAATGTTGGTCACTCCGCCAACGGCCTCGAGAGACGGCATCTGGCGAACGATTACATGACCCTTAACCATTGCCTTGGTAGCGACAGCCATAGTGACGGTAAGTACGGCAAGGAGGGACTCCGGAATAACGGCGACGCCAACGCAAATGCCGTACAGCAGAACATTGTCGTCAATGTCCCACCTACTAACAGAGAAGACAATGACGGCTAGTAGTATGGCCAAAGCGAATAGCAGGAGAGCAAACTTGCTGAGAGTGACTTGCAGAGGCGTCCCTTCTAGGCCAAGAATGTTCCTGCTAGTCTGATAGCAGTTGATGAGGAACCTGCTGACGGGGCCAGAGCCAGTGTTCTGCTTCTTCTTTTGACGCAGCAGTTCGGCAATCTGGCCGACCTCGGTCTTCATGCCGGTGGATATTACAATGCCAGTCGCTCGGCCTCGAGTCACAGAGCTTCCAGTGTAGACCAAGTTTGTGCGATCACCCATGGGGAGATCGGGGTCGTTGAAGATGACATCTGGCTTCTTGCTGATGGCTACAGATTCACCCGTAAGGTGAGATTCGTCCGTTGCGAGGTTGATGCCTTGAACAAGACGTAAATCGGCGGGAACTACGTCTCCAGTGGAGAGCCAGACCAGGTCACCCTTGACTAGGGTTTCTGCCTTGACGGTATCGTTGAACCCATTCCGGATGACTTTGCATTTGGGAGTAGACAAGGCGTAGAGCGACTGGATTGTCTGCTCAGCGCGGTAGTCCTGGATCAACCTGTAATTTTGTTTCATAACGTGTGAGCAAGACATGAAAAGTAGTGGGAAGCATGTAAATGATTCCCTTTAAGAGAGAAGTAAAAAAAAAGAAAGAGAAAGAAAAGAAATAATGGCTATAGCAGTAGGCTTGGTCTCTTCCTTTCTGCGTCAGTTTCATTTTGCAACATACCCCACGATGATATTGAGGAGAATGACGGCCAGGACCACGCCACCTTCGACAAAGTCGTGAATGGCAAAGGACAGCGCCATTACGGCGATGAGCACGGCAGTCAAGGCATTGGCAACCTGTTGGAGAAAGATCTCCCAGATGGAGATGCCCTTTGCTCCCTTGATAGTGTTGGGGCCGTCCCGAGCCAAGCGGGCGGCAGCCTCCTCGACACTTAGTCCATCTTCGGCGTCGGTTTGGAGGAGCTCAGCAACTCGCCGGGCTGAAAGGGTGTGAGGACAATGCGGCTTCTCTATAGCTAATATGTCGGGGGGTTCCGCTATAGGAGGCTGGTCGTCCTGGCTGCTGGAGAGGGTCGACGAGTCCGACGAGGCGTTGGCGTCTTGTGCACCATTCGTGACGACAATAACGGTCTCTCCCATCGAACGGGTATCGAGAAGCTGTTTCCAGCCGGGACAAGACACGAGGTCTTTTTTATTTATATATATAGAATTTGTTTGGGGTAAAAGTCAAACGGCTGTTCCTCCTTGCCCTTTTTCTGGTGGTGGGGGTTTGGAGGGGCAGAGACGAACGAGAGGGGCAGAGATGAAGCAAAAGAAGAGGGATAGAAGGGAAGAGAAAAAAAAATTCAAGTTCCTTCAAGATCCGTCTGGCTAACTATACAGGTAGCTATAAGATACAACCTTGTTTAATACAAGACAAAAAAAGAGGCGAAGTGAAGCCTGGGAAAGGCAAAGGGTAGAAGAAGAAGGGGAAGCAAGCATCCCGGAGACAAGAGTGTAGCTTCCCACTCGGCTTTATAATGATGGAGCTTGTATCTTGGCCCAAAGCACCTGGCCGGCCGATCAACCAAGCCAACAAATCACAGGCGGGCTGGGCAAACAGCACGCTGTTATCAAACGGAGGCGGCGGATAGATAGAAAGACGATATGCAAGGTGTGGAGGGGGGGGGGAGAAGAGATGAGAGACCCGATTTCCGCTTGGAGACAAAGCCGCAGCCCACCCTGCAGCTTGGAGCTAGTTTCGCAATTGCTGCTTGTGTGTGATGTGCCAAGAGACACTATGTGAGGGATGATGCGAGATTGAGTTCATGGTGAGGGAAGTTTGCTTTTTTGTTTTTTGGAGAGAACTTCATCTTCGTCACTGCTGATTGCCGCTTATCCATCTATCGATAATAGGACAGCATGTGACTTGATAACACAAGAGCAGCAATTATGTACATATTCCGTATATCCATCCAATAATACAGCTCTTCTACATCAATCTCAATATCATCAACATCAACATCAACCAACCACAGCAGAATCGATTGACTTTTCCCATCCCATCCCCCCTCAGCTTTTCCAAATACTATCCCATCGGGGCACGTGCTGCTGCACCCCACGGCACAGCGGCAATCAATCAAACCAACACACGCCCAATACGCCAGCAATCATGTCATGTCACTGCAAAGAAACAAACCTTTTGCCGGGATCTGCCCTCAAACTAGCGACTCCGTGACCACGGCCCCAGACCAATCGAACGGCAGCTTCATATGCCCCGCCCCCCGGTGATATGGGCCCGGAGGGGGATTACAGCAGAGGATAGCATCAATGTGGAGCGTGTCAGTGGCTGCACGGCGTCGTATAGTGGCATCTGGCTGTATATAACCATGTTGCCATAGTGGGTGCTTAGACATCTTGTTCCAGTCCAGAAACCGTCATAGATTGTGTTTTGGGTTACTTTCGGCCGAGGTCCGTTTCTATTTCTATTTTGCTTCCTCTGAGATCCCCCATCTCGAGCCTCCCAATTTCAATATCATCATCCAGGGTAGCTCATCAAACCACCACATCCCAAGCCCATCTCCAGCATCACCACAATCCTCATCATCTTCATATCAAAACCCCGCACCTCAATGTCTCCAGAAAAAAGAAACCACTTGCCTCTATCCAAACGCCAATTCTCTTGGCAGACACACCATTCCCACTACCTCAAAAACCCCGTCAATCTTACGTATCCCGCGCCCGCACTTCCGCTGCCCAAAAGTGGCGGTACACGTGCTCGACGTCTCATCCACACCTTTGTCTCGTTCCGTGTTAGTCCGGCCATTGAATAGTGCTGGGCAGACTCAAGTAATACGCAATTTCGACAGCATCGGCCCCGGAAGACGGATTGAGCCACACCAATACTGTACGTACAGTCAGACAAAAGCGAAACCTTCTCGCTTCCTCGGCCGTGATGTATAAGTCCATGTAACTCCATCGCATCAGAAAGCAGCACTGTGCCAAAGCAACGCAAAACGATGAAAAGCTTCACAATCATCAGCTTTCCGCCACAGACCAAGCCACTAATTGATTAAGCATAACCAACCCGGGCACAGCCGGAGCACTTCACCCATGCTCTCTCTCCTCATAGATTCTTGGCTCTTCTCCTCCAGTCTTCTTGGCTGGTGTTTCTTGGCTCGACGCGTGTTCACCGTATCATTTAGTAGAGAGCCAACTTCTAAATCGCAAAACCGATGCTAAGCCTCCCCCTTGCCCCCTCTTCCCTTGCGTTGGTCTTTTTGTTGAAATGCCTCTTCTTGTTCGCTTCTGTTCGGATAAAACTGCACCATGTGATGTCGTTGCTGCATATGGTGTACCTTGGCAATGCCACCTGATACATCAGACAGCATAAAGTGCTCCGAGTACGAAGGCGCAGCCAACCAAACACCATCGTGCTGGTCTTGCAATCGAGATAGAACGTCGTACTTTCATCCCTCGCATAAAACGAATTCCTTAGGCAACACAAGCCTCGAGTCCGTCAGTCACCTGTCAACAAGTGTTAAACATCACACCAAGTCCATGTCACACCATCGTGCACGCAATATTCATGACAAAACTTTTGACTTGCTTTCTCCAAGACATTTCTATCCCAACAAGTTGATGTACGGCTCTGGCCACTTGCCCCATACTAGCGGTCTATCTCCCAGTCTCCCGCTCACCGGTGCCAAAATCTTAATCTTCCGCCTATCCTCGTCTACGTCCGCCACATACACAAAGCCCATCACGTTGGCTGCGCGAACCACGTCCGGGCTATCACGCACAGAGGCGTTCATAACTGCAAAGGTCCAGTGCTGCATGAGAGACGAGGGCTCTTCCGTGACCAAGCTGTGCTTTTCATCAGGTGAATCTGTAGATGCAAACTGTCAATGGCCTGTGTAACGAATAGTGAGAAAGCGGGTTGACTTACAGTCTGCCAGCTTGTAAATGACCAGACTATCAAAGTCGACCTGTTGAATCTGTGGGCTCAACGTCCTCTTTGCGTCTCCAAAAAAGTATTCTTTAATCACAGCCTCGCGCGACTGTTCCAGAAACGATTCGTCCCTCTCCACTACTCCATCGGATTTGTCAATGGAAACCACCTGTATCGTCTCCCCAAGACTTGTCTTTTCCGTTGCAAACCGGCTCGAAAGTTGAGTGTGGATTTTGGGCGACCCAACCACCACCACAATGTTGACTACACGCAAGATATTAGCCGTCTCGTGATTACAGATACAATGAACTCATTAGCTTTGAACTGGACTGACTTACCCGAAAACTCATCAACAATATGTGCCACCAGCTCTAGCCCAATCTGACCGTCTTCGCTAATTCCGATCCCATCCACAATCACTCCCGACCCCTTGACCTCGTCGTCCTCACTCAACCGGCTGCTAACCGCTCCAGCCAGCCTCGCGATAAGCTCACGATAAAGATCCTCATCATCCTCCGCAGATTCTCTTCCATAGTTAAACACCATCGGCAACTTGACAGGTATCGTGCTCGGTCCGCTCGTCGGCGTCGAGCCCCAACCATCCACAGCCTCAGGGTCCATGACAGTCGCAAACACGCTGGCGCTCAACGTCCCAGGCAGACTCAGCATGCCCTCCTTGGGATTCGCATTGACCGTAATAACCTGGTATCCCTGGCGCGTCGCATAGCTCGTCAGCGTCTTAGCCAGCGTCGTCTTGCCCGAGCTAGGCGGCCCAACCACCAGCACCCTAGGCCCCTCGCGGCGCTGTCTGGAGGCGTCCACGCGCATGTCGTTGAGCCGCGCGTGGAGGTTTACGTGCGAAGTCGCCGGGTTCGCAGCCGGATTCGAGTATTCGGCGATAGAGTCATTGTCGCACCGCCCGTCAATCTCCAGCTCGCAGCCGTGCCATGTCAGGATCTTGGACTTGATGCCGGAGAAGGTGTAGGCATTGCGCAGCGGCAATTCGACGCCGTCCTTTTCGGCTGTCCCCGAGAGGATCTTAAGAGTAAGGGAGCTGCCCGGGGGCACTTGGAATCGCCATTCCCAAGCCGGGCGAAGGGAAATGGTTCGTGTCGAGGAAACGGCCGCCTGGAGAGAGGAAGAGAGTCGAGAATGTCAGTAGAGCTGATCGCAGTCAAACCAACAAACAATTCAACAGTTTAGAGATTCAGCAAAGAGTGACGCACTTGTACCGGGATTTGCCCAAGGCCGGGAATGGACATGGCCGCCTACATAAAGAAGAAAAAAGAGCAAGGCTGATGGCGGAGTGTCGCAACTTTTGCTGGAGCTTGAAGCCGAAGCTCGAAGCTCGAAATCGATACTGCCGATACGTACCGACAAGCGCAAAGCGGGAACCAGTGCGACGTGTGGGGCCCTAGCTTTGAGGTAAAAGATACAGCCTCGGGTAGCTAAAATGCCATACAGTGAAAGGTATCTGCTAACATGATTGTGAATCGCCCATTAATTGGAGAGCCAGCGGCCCGCTGACGTCTTCCAGCATGGCGCTAAGAATTAGATTCCAGCTGGGCTGCGTTGGTGCCCAGATCTTGCATCAAATGTGATCGTTAGGCATATATATAACTCTTTCTGTATGAGTGATGAGGCAACCTGAAGCCAAATGTAGAGTTGAATAGGAAGAGCAACATGTGAGAGAAAATAAGAGAGAAATTGTGAGAGCTTCTATCGCTGTATATTGTCTGTACCTAGATAGATGACACTATTTTCTAAATGACTTCATGTATAATCCATTCCATGCATATAAACCGCATCTCATCCTCACCCCAACCCCCTAAACACCAGCAGATGAAAAATTCAACGTAAAAGTAATAAAGAGACAAGGAAAGCAAAAACCTCCGTTGCGCCTAAGCCGTCATATCGTCATTATAGGCAGTAAAAAAACACATAATCTCCTCCCATCCCATCTCCATGCGGAGCCGAGCTCTACCTTTCAAAGTTTTGTCCAAACCAACGTAACACCACAAACACCTAGTTTTGGGTATTGTCTCTCTGTGTTTTTTTCCCTTCCTCGTCATTTAGACTTCTCTGGGGTATCAGGAAAGATTCTCCTTCCAAAAGGTATAAATATTGCCCATCCTTTTTTTTTCTTCTTTGCAAGAGGAAGCCATCAAATTCCCACAACGCCAGTAGCCACTCCCATCATGCCAATGGAGTGCGGTCTTGTTGTATATACAGGTACAGACATGGGGAAAGCGACCAATAAAAGAAAGCCATGCCATCGTGCATGAGTCTAGTCATCTTCGCCAGCCAGCTCTTTGAAAATCCGCAAAAGACTTCTGACTCCAGTAAGGGTGTTCTCGTCGGGCCCATGGCCAGGGGTAAAGTTTGCGTGCGCAAAGTCGATGAGTTTTAGAGTGTAGATTTGGGGCAGCTGGAGGTCGTCCTCGTCCTCATCCACATCTTCAAAGTCGTCCTCATCCTCCAAGACGATGCCGCTGTCCATCCGGTTGTCTAACCTCATGCCTGCGCGCTCGACCGGTGGGCAGGTATATGACTCGGCCGAATCACGCTCCATGATTTCGTTGTTCTTTTCAATCGCAGAGGCGAGCGCATCGCCGTCGCCCTCGAAGATGAAGAGGAGAGACGACGAGTACATGCGGGTCTCGTGACTGGCCAAGACCTGCTCGATGCGCTGCAAATCTCGCACAAAGGCGGAACACACGGCTCTGCCCAACTCTTGGTCGACGCCAGCAGCCTTGTTGAAGACAAATTTCCGAAAGGAGTCGACAACGTTGTCGTCGTTGACCGTCAGCCGCCCAAAATCCTTGTCGTAGATTGTGTAGCCTTCGTCGTCCCACGTGGACTCGTCCTCTGAGCCTTGATACACTCGCATGCCGGAAATGCGGAAGCCCAGCTTTCCGTGCGTCGTCTGCGACGAGATTGTGTCAAAGCGCTTCTTCTTCTCGGCAGGGGCATCATCGGCCCACAGCCGGACGCCAAGTTTAACGTCGAGAATGTTTGCCTTTTTGTAGCCAAAGGAGGCGTTTTCCAGCACCACCGACTTGTCCGTCTTGATCTTCTTGCCCTGTGTAGGAACCCATGTGGTCTGGTCTGAGGTGGCGTCAGGGGCGACCTTTGCGACGTGCTCTGCGATTGTCGCGGCAATCTGCTCTTTGGTGGTCTTGAGGTCGCCGTTACCCGCGATGACTCCCATGAGCCCATCGTCAAGGGGCACCTCTTCGGGGTTGCTTAATCGCAGCTCGCCCATGAAGAGGGGCATGATGTCGGCAAAGTCGCGATAGCCTTGGGTCTCGACGGCTTGGTAGAAGTCGATCTCGGTCTGCGTGCACGGCTTGATGAAGAGCTCGCCGTCGGCGTCGCACAAGGTGCCCGCACTGTTGTTGCGCAAGAGGGATGAGTTAGCACACACGATCACGATGGTATGAGACAAGTCTTTTCTTCTGCTTTCTCTGTCTCTTCCTCCTTGCGCGCACGCATCACAGACAAAGGCGCGGGATCACTCACTGTCCGGCAACGGCGTAGTTGTAGTCGCGGAGCTGGTCCGGAGTGGGAATTCTCTTTTTTCCTCCCATGGCTGTGATGTCCTGGTCTTGATCCAGGTCTTTCTTCTTCTTCTCTCTCTTTCTTCTTTCACTCAAAGTAGGTATGCAAAATGTTTTATAGAGTGCACGGGAAAAGGGTCGTGATTGGCGCCGAAATAGGGCACGCCTGCAGGCTGCAAGATGACTCGGGTTTCAAGGACCGCCGCAGTCACAGGAATCGCGCGACCATGTCGAGCATCGGAAGAGAGGCGCTGAGTCAGGGCAGAGGCTCGAGGTTTTATGTATGGGCGTAGAGTAGAGTAGAAGAACACAGAGGAATTGGGAAAAAATGCCTTGTGGCAGCGCCGGTTGGTGAATCGGATTGAAGCTTGCAGGTGAACAGACCGTGCAGACAAAACAGAGTGGCGGCTTCTGACCGACTCGCTCAACTGCGACAAAAGCACAAGCACAAGCGCTGTGCTGTTTCCCGCCACCAGGCCCGGCTCGGCATAGCCTGCGGGTTGCACGCCTTAGCGCCCTCTTCAGCCCATTACAGCAGGCCATAGCCCGCTAGCCGGAGCCACAGGCGTCCACAGGCGTCTTTTGACCCCCAAGCAATTTGTCGCCCCCCTTGCCTGGCTGCTGGTGCTGAGCCACACAGACCAAATTCAGCGCTTTTCAGCGCCGGCCAATCGCAGCGGCAATGCGTGTGAGATCTTGGTAAGGCGCACTGTTGGGTTGGGATTCCTCACCTTCCACGCGGCAAAATGCACGTAATGGCATAGACTAGCATGGCATGGCACGGAGCGATAACGAGAGCGATGCAGGTTGGAAGGATTTGACAGATTTCTGGACGGGATTCCATATCCCCGTCTTGTACGTATAAAGCAGTGGCAGCCTCTACAGCTAGCACACATCATGTAAAGACTTACAGGGGGGAACCCGGAGATAGAGTCACCGAGTGAGCGTGAGAGCTCTTCAGCTAGCTTCAGGCCAGCTAGGAATCATCCTCATCTCAGCCTCTCAGCCTTTCCAGGTCTCTTTTACTTCTCGGTCTTCGAATCATTTGGTTGCATGTTTCTCTCACGCTCAATCTCTCCACCCACTCTCTCTCTCTCTCTCCATGTCTCCAGTCCTTTGTCTCTCCTCAGCCCAGCTCGGCATCTATCTTCTTACGTACTGTGTGCCCGTGATTCGATGTTTGCTCAACTGCCCGGATTCAATGACATGAAACAACTAATGCTAGCACTAGGTAACCAGCTGTTGCACCGCTATCTTCCGCGTCAACAGCGGGTCAATCTCCAATTCACGGCCGTTTTGTTCACCTATGTAATGCTCTTCTTTTTTTTCACTCCCGCGTGACTCTTTAGCACAGACATGTCCAACCACATGGTGCCAATGCTGCATCAAACCGTTCACTTACATGCCAATACGTGTCAGCGCCAGAACCACAGCCACGCCCTCATCCTACAGAAGCACAGAGAGCAAAAGTAGGTCATCTGGGAGTTGATAGAATCCAGTGTCACCACCAACAGCCCATGCCCCATGCCCCATGCCCTGCCTATACTATCAATACCATGCCTACACATGCAGTCAGGATACATGTAGGTGACCAATACAGGACAACTCCTTTGTCATTCACAGCTGTTTCCTGACCAAAATAACACCATCATCACTCTATATCTTCCCCCCCCCCCCCCCCCCCCCCCCCCCCCCCCACGGTAAATGGCGCACTGACAGCCTGCTGCAAGGAGCAGGGCTCCAAAGGCTGAGCCTCTCCATCCCTATTAGCCGCTGACACCTGCATCGCGAGGCTTGCTCAGCCCTCTTGGAGCCCGGAGCAAAATTAGGCACGATACGAACAAGGGGCGCTCGGTTGGCTTGCAAGTGCAAACACTAAAACGCTATTCCATGCAGAGATAAGATCTATGACGCAGTTAAGATACTATTTTGTAAGGTTCGGTAGGTATGTACGGGATATAATACCCAGGTAGGTGTCTGTAATCAGCTTGGTGAACGTCTTTAGCTTGACAGCAGAGTCTACCATAATTGTGCCCAATCATTTGCTCAACCTGTATAATGGCATGTACCTAGGACGCCGTATACACGTATTCAGCATGGCTGCAAGCTGGTGAATAGGTAGGCCCAGTGCAGGCATCTACATGTACTAGTACGCTGTCAAGCATAAAATTAAACTCGGTGTGTGATGATGACAGTGGAAACACAAGCACATGGAATCATATTCCACACGTCTCTTATCAACCGAATGTTCAACTCAACAGCAGCATCGGCGTCGACTAACCTGGGTGTATCCAGCCACAAAATAACCACAGAGAAGCTCGGTTACACAGCCAATAAACAGCCGCTGGTGTTCATGTGTTATGTTGTCCCTCTGCCTACATACCCCATGATCACATTCCAAATCTTAGAGAGCTCTTCACATTTCCGCTTCGCGGAGAACTAAGCCAACATGCTCGCACAATTCTCGCCAAATTGTATGTGGTTGGACCACACTAACAGGTCCAAGCGTGTACAGCCTTACGATAGGCATCCACGCTGGTTGGTCCAAAGAGTCGTCAAATTAGATAATTCAGATATGAACGGGCTGATTTTGACTTGGAGGCGGCCTAGAACCATGCGAGCCAACACAGATGTACGTGCATTTAGATTACATAAAAAATGTATACATGAATTCGGGTAAGATTGCCGGGAGATGGGTAGTCTCTGGAAGCTGAAAGGTGAGCAAGATTTCTGATAGTGAACAAGTAAATCGGGTTCAAATCCAAGATTATGCCCATAATTACACATATCCGATGACAAGTAAACTACAATTGACTCGAGTGGCACAAGATATCCAAGTATATACTAAAGAAAGATGGTAAAGCAAGAGAGGCTATGAGAATACCTCAATGGCGATAGCATCAAATACTTGCAGAGGCAGGTAGATACGTCTAAGAAGAGCAACAAGAGCAGTAAGATATAGCCATGTAATCTCGCGAGCTCAGCTTCATGAATACTTTTTCCACTCTTCGCTTATTGTTTCTCAATTGGTACCGTTGACATCCAACACCAACCACATTATCCAATTCACATTCTTATGGATACAGCATCACCAACAAGAGAGATTCAATGTTCCCTTTTTCTCGTCATCTCATTACAACCTTTTTCATAATCTCCTTTTGAAAATTTGTCGCTCAAATAATATTGACCGAATCACTCACGATAGAGGCCGGATCGGCAGAGGATCAGACATCTCTTCAAGCCCTCGCGTCTTAGCGTGAATGTTGAAGATCCTTGGCGTTGAGCTTCTCTTTTGCCATATGTGTCAGGGTCTAGATTCAATGGGACATCATCAGAGTCTAGAACACTACTTGTTGAGCATTGTTTGCGGTGAGCCGGTTTAGCGTAAAACCTCTTTCACATACCCAACACATCAACGAGCTTCAAGATATCGTTGGATCGTATGTTGTTTGGCCTTCGCTTTCACCGACATCGTTTATTATTCTTCCACCCATCAATATGCAGCATATCACACCTCCTTGAGAATATGTAGCTCAACACCATTCATTCACAAACAAACAACTATAAGTATCTCCACGATCCCATCGAAAACTCCCTCAATACCAGATACTTCTCCAGCATCATCTCCAATCTCACCCTCAACTTCACCATTTACATCCGCACAGTAACCACCTCATTTCCTCATCATGCCTTCTATCCTCGCATCCGCCCTCTCCCTCCTCTTTCTCTCCTCCAACCTCGCCACCGTTGTCCACGCCGGCAACTCCAAATTCTACCTCGACCAACAAAACTGCGCCGGCGGCGCCTACGTCGACTTCGACATCCACGAAGTCCACAAATGCTACGGCCTCACCTCCGGCACCGCAGCATCCTTCTACACTGACAAGGGCAACGAGCTAGACTACGTCAAAGTATACAGAAAGGACAAAGACCTTAAATGCGGCAAAGAAGAGTGCAGCGTGAAACAAGCCCACTCGTGCTGCTCGTCCAAGAAGAAGCAGATTACGGGGATCCAGGAGGTGCGCTTTATTGAGCCTTGTTCGCCTTTGCCGCATTGTAAGAGGCAGGCAGAGCTTCAGGAGCTGGCTGGTAGCCAGAGTAAGTGTTCTTTTTTTCAGCACCTGCTAGTGGGCATTTATTTATGTACTAATCGTGATGCAGATTGCACGAGCGTTGATGAGATCGGCGAGCCCTTTATTGAGCTTGGCGATGGAACGCACTTTGGCCTCGGCGTTGGAACGCTCGGAAAGTTCACTGCGGATGAGCTTCAGGAGCATCTTGAGGCCAGTGGAAAGGAACGGCTTCCGGCAGAGGAGATTGCGAACCTGATTCAGCTCAAGGTCATCAGGTTCCTTATTTAAACAGTTGGTCACCCAGGTTCAGGCTTAAGAATGTGGTTCAGGCTTGATGGGGGATGAAGCCTGCAGTGCATCACGCATGTAATTCAGTGCCAGTTAACGTCCGAGTGCTCAGTTAGCTATACAAATAATGGATCTCAAATGAACTCAATCACAAATGGCAAAAAGAGCCAGTAAAAGTACTCAAGGTGAACAACACTTTGAGTCGTGAACGCATCTCACTCTTAATTAGATTCGCATTCTAGAATTGTGTCAACGACCACCTCCTTGTCCAAGATAACCGCTAGTTTCATATTCAACTCGGATTCTTTCCCATCATAATCAGCCGAAAAACTCCATGCAAATACACACAATGCACCCCCAATATGTAAAATTGTGAGAAAGAGCTTCCTCTTCCACCCCCAAACGTATATGATTCCACACCAGTGTCCCCCTTTTCTAGCCCCAAGTACCACCGCCACCACCCCTTCCACCTCTCTTCTGGGCGCTGAGTCTCCAGTCGTCTTCTCCGGCAAATTTATTATACAGTGGCTGAATTCTTTCAGCTTGCTTCCGCTTGCTTAGTCTATCCGTCGGCGCCACCTTGAAGAATGTCGGAGCTGCCTCGACCAGCCATTTCGGCTCGATGCTCGTCGTGCAGTGCATATACTCCTTCGTCGTCAACACGAGCGTGTGGTAAATGATCCATTCAGCTTGCTTTCCAAAGAGGGCCGAACTAGGATGAAGGTACACTGGCGTGCCCTCTGTGAGAGTCTTGTACCCTTCTTGGGGATCCTTGCGCGCTGCATTGCGGAAGAAGCCCGTGCAGAGAGCCTGGCGCACCTTTTGCGTGTCACGTCCACAAGAGACGACCGGATGTTTATAGCGCTCCATGATCTTCATAAGCTGATCTCGGACATCCTTGGCACGACGCATTGACCGCGCCTGGATAAAGTTCTCAAAGCACCAGGGGCTAGAGTAGCCGCTATGCTTCCAGGCATTATACACATTGAGAAGCGTCAGGTGGTCTCCGTGAGGATCGTGGAACTTGGACTTTTTCTGATCGGCCTGCGACTGCTTTTCCTTGGGGCGGTAAAAGACATTGGGCAAATTGAGCATGGCTACAATGCTGAGCATCTCATCAGAGCACTTATGATCAACAGCAGCGATGAGCACCTTTGCCAGTGACGGCTCCATGGGAAAATCTGCCATCTTTCGCCCCAGACGAGTTAGCAAGCCTTCGTCGTCTAGTGCGCTCAAGGCGTACAACTCTTCCAAGGCTGTCAACATCGTGTTAATTGGCGGCGGGTCCATAAAGTCGAAATGTAAAAGGTCGTTGATGCCCATTGCCTTGAGCATCAAAATAGTGTTTGCCAAGTTTTGTCGCTGAATCTCAGGAATGGTTGTTGGCAACATTTCTGACTGGTAGGCGGCCTCTGTATACAAACGGAAGCATTTTCCAGGACCAGTTCGACCAGCTCGACCGGCTCGCTGGTTTGCTTGCGCCTGGGAGATGGGCGTAACAACCAGGGAATCCATTCCGAGCTTGGGATCATAGGCATTTTGCTTGACAAAACCAGGGTCAACGACGTAGTAAATCTCGTCAATGGTAATGGATGTCTCGGCAATATTCGTGGCAATGACAACTTTTCGACTTCCAGGGGGAGCAGGTTCGAAAATTCGGCTCTGCATCTCGCTCGGAAGCTGTGCATATACAGGTAGGATAAGCAAATCCGGTACGCTCGGTCCAAGGGCTTTCATTCTCTCATATAAAATCTCGCACGACGTGTCGATTTCCTCTTGGCCAGTCAAGAATAGAAGAATATCACCCTTGGGTTCTGTTAGATGAATCTGCATCACAGTGACAAGCGCAGCATCCAAGTAATCAGATTCAGGCTCGCGAGAATACAAGATTTCGACGGGATACGTTCGGCCCGGGATTGTGAAGATAGGACACTCGTTGAAGTAGGCGGAAAACTTGTCGGCATCAAGAGTGGCTGAAGTAACAATGACCTTCATATCGGGTCTCCTCTTGAGTGCTTTTTTCAACAGCGCAAACAAGACGTCGGTGGAAATAGTTCGCTCGTGGGCCTCGTCAAGCATAATGCACGAATACCGCTTCATGTCGGGGTCCATGAGAATCTCTCGCTGTAGCATACCGTCCGTCATGTACTTGATCCTGGTGGCAGGGCTGGTGCAATCATCGAAACGGACATTGTATCCAACCTCTTCTCCAAGCTTGCAGCCAACTTCTTCCGCCACACGCTTCGCAACGGACATGGCGGCGACACGACGAGGCTGCGTACATCCAATGATGCCGTTGTCTGCGAACCCAGCTTCTGCGAGATACTGCGTCAACTGGGTTGTCTTTCCCGAGCCAGTCTCTCCAACCACAATCAAGATTTGGTTCTCCTGCACTGCCTTTATCAGCTGCGAACGGAACGCAAAGACGGGCAGAGACTCTCGCTGCTCCTTGATACTGAGGTTAGTACGCTTGCCCAGCGACTGCCCCTTGGGAATAACCGCCCTCTTCCACTCAGGCTCTTCGTCTGTCCTAGTGTTCATTCTCGCATGCTTTAGATCGCTGGCAAACTTGCGCTTATCGGGATCGGCCATTGGATCATTCCACTGATTTGACAGGTTTTCTTTCGATTCCTCCTTGGCAGCTTCTTCAGCCTCCTTCTGTTTCAATTCTTTTCTCTCCTTGGCAAGCGTTGTTCCTGCCATGGCGGCTCTGTTCATGGATCCATCAGGGGCCTTGACCACTCGAATAGGGGAAAGCTCCAAAGACTGTTTAGTCTGGCCAGCCAAAAATGGCGGCTCCTCCTCTCGAACTTCAATGTCAACATCCTCCTCCAGTTCCAACTCGCCCTCGCCACGCAGCGTCGCATTGTAATCCTCCTCGAGATCGGGATAGTCCGAGGCCTTTGCCACTCCGGATGCAATGAGCTGTCTGATTTCCCATCGCTCTGGAGATGTCATTCGTTTCTTTTGTCGTCTGGGGGGGCCCAAAGAATCGCGAGGCATTGCGGGGGCAACATCGACGAAACCATTTCTTCCACCGCCACCAAGCGCCTCCATGTTTGCACCAGTCGTCAACCTCGCCTGTGGTTCAAGATCTCGGCCGTCCTCCTGGTCGACGTCTTTCATGGACAATCCTATCCTGTGGCCCTCGATGCTGACAACCTTGACCCAGACTTGCTGCCCGCTGGAGAGCAGATCTGAGGGGTGAGTCACCCGTTGACCAGATACAATGCGAGAAATGTGAACCAGTCCGTCAACCTTTCCTCTGACGTGGTGAAGGTTGACAAAGGCACCAAAATCTTTAATTCCAGTGACATGGCCCTGGTAGATCTTGTTCATGATGGGCTGGTCATCCACCTCGGGTGCAGGAGCGCGGCTGAAGTCGTCACGGTCGATGTCGTCATCGTAGTCGTGTCGTCGTCGGTTTCGTGATTTCCTAGACTCTCGGAATCCATCTCGCCAGTCTTCATTGCCGGCGTCCTGCGACCGTGACCGCGACCTGTACTTGTCCCGCTTCCGCCGATCTCGAGATCTTGATCTATGCCGGCGTGACCTTGACTCTCTGTGCTCATCTTCTGGGCTTCTGCTCCTCTTTCTAGATGCCTTCTCTTTCTTGGCCTTGCCCTCGAGCCCTTCCAAAAGCGCCAGTGTATCATCGATAGCGTCCGCGCCGTCGTTGTAGCCGGGTGTCTTATCGGGCATAGCAAGACCGCTAAAGACCTTTTCGTTCTCCTCGAACGTCCGATGGTGATGATGCTCGTCGTGGTGCGCATCTCCATTCTGCCCTTTGAACTTGGGGTGCATCGCCACCACCAGACGATCTAAACTGTCGATCAAACTGGGCGGGAAGTCGGCATTGAGCCCATCGAGCCTCTTGCGGAAGTCATCGCTAGATTTGCTCTCGAGACGCTGTGCGATGAGGAACTCGGCGAGGGTCTTGTCACTGATTCCAACATGGTTCTGGAGTTCAGAGGTGACCTTTGAAACGAGAGACAGAAGCTCGAGATTCAAAAGGTCGTCCATGTTTGCGGGTTGGAGTCCTGCAAGGCGCAGGATTGAAAGTTGGTGAATTAGGACATGAAGACGCGCTAATGGCAAGGCTGCTGCTTGGTAGTAGAAAAGTTCAAGGTCAGCCCCCACTGACCGAGGCTAAATATCGGGAGAGATTCGGTGAGAGGAGGCTTGACCGAGCGAGGGTATGTGGCCCAGTTTTATCTAGGGACGGCTTTATGTTTAAGGTATATAGAAGCGTGTCATGTCATGCGATTTCCATTGCATGAAAGCTGCATAAGCTAGGGATGCATTTTGCAGCATGAATACGAGGCGGTGATTCGACTGATACGTATTGGATCATGAATCATTCTGCAGTGACTTTTCAATATCATCCACAGGAAAAGGGATGATTAGTACTAATGGAGCGATGCCCTCACTTCACTCAAAGGGTACGGTAGCATTTGTGCTACAGCATAGCCTTTTGGATGCTAGACTTGATTGGATTAGGTGTGCGTGATGTTGTGTGTGTGAGTGATTCGGTGGTGACTCAACTCAGGGCCAGGCTGCAGGCGGACACACCGCGCTTTCCATGTGCCAGAAACTTAGTTGTATATTTAAGAATTGAAGTGTTCATGCGTTGCTTCTGAACAAACAGTGGCAACATCACCATACACCATCAATATAATCACCCAGTTATGACTCCAATAACTGATGTTACATCTTCTCTCGGATCTACCCTATAACGAACCACCCCAACGTAATTTTTAGTGAGTCCACAGCCTCTCCCTTCAGTGGCTTAGTACCTTTGCCTCCCCCTAAACCCAGCCAATCACAGTTCCCCCTTCCGCCCCATCATTACGCAACCCCATTCAATAAGCAGCTCCAAGCATCGTCATCATCCGTCACAAGCCCACTTCGCGCTCTTTATCATTTATCCTTCCCTTCTGGTAGGGCGAGAAAACCGACGAACCAAGAGACCCTTGATTTCTTCTTGTTCTTCGCCTGTTCTTCGTCTCAATACTCGCGATAGACTCTCAACTTCAGACCTCGATTCTTGTCATCAACAACAAAAGCCAGTCATCCATCATCATGTGCTCTGCCGACATCTTCCTAGGCGTCCTCGCCATTCTCTTCCCCCCGCTGCCTGGTAAGTCGCATCGCATCACCCCACCATCTACGCATCATCGTCTGCTTTGCAGCTCTGTCTGCTGTAAATATCTTCGCTCGCTTGTTTGCCTGTGGCCTGCCTGTCTGCCTGTTGCCTGCCTGATGGACTCACTAACCGTGGTCTCTAGTCTGGGTCAAGTGCGGCATCTGTAGCGCCGACTCCCTCATCAACATCCTCCTCTGCATCCTCGGCTTCATCCCCGGCCTTCTCCACGCCTGGTACATCATCGCAAAGTTCCCCGAGCCGGCGTACGAGTACGAGGCTATCCCCAACGAGCACGGAGGCGGCCGTGTCACATATGTCTACGTTCAGACGCCCCATGGCGCTCACTGCCAGCAGCCCAAGCCCCAGGAGGAGCAGGGCCGTATGAACTATGGTACCACCTCTCGGCCTGAGCAGCACCCCAGCCCTTCTTCTCGACCTCAGCAGAACGGTGGTGCAAACTCTGGAGAGGGCAGCTCTGATCCTCAGGGTGTTCCTCCTTCGTACGCCGAGGTTGTTGCCGGCGACCACAAGGTCCAGACACGCGATTAAACGGGAAAAATGCAGTTTGCCGCCACCAGTCTATCAGACTATCAAACAATTCCAACGGATACAGACACGGATCCATATAACAGAGCGGCGATACAAATATATATCATGCTGCAAACAAAGATCAGGTGGATGGAGAGTAGAGGGGATGATGATGCGTTGCCCTTTTAGCTGCTCTTTGTTTAGATATCTGGGCTTTCTCTTTTCAATTTTTCTTTTCCTTTCTTATTTCTCTTTCTTATTATGTACCACACAAAGCGTTGAATTTCATGAACATGTCAATTAGGGTCAAAGGGTTCTGCATTGTTTCTCTATGCGGTAGGAAGAGACGGCGTTGATATGGCCGAACTAATAGTCCTGTGCTACTTATGATAAACTGATCAAACTAACTCAATGCAATGAAATGTCCCGTATGTTTACTCCTCCACTGGTTGACTGTCTTCCGCCGTAGGATTGTGCACTGATGGCGCCGCGCGGTCATTTTGTTCTGGAACCCTGAAGTGTACCATCAACTCCTGCGCAAGAAACGTGTAGAATGAGGGGACAATCTTGCGAATATGTTTGACAAAACGAACGTCAGCTCCAAGTTCGCAGATTTCCAACGTCATCTTCATACCTGGCTTGAGGTTGACAAGGATGTTTTGCTCGAAATACAACTCAATCTCCTTGCCCTGTAGCGGATGCTGTATGTCCGGCTCGACCCATCCATCCTCGATCGCGGCTGGTTTGAGAGTGAGTTTGCCCAGTTCCATGAGTCGGATCTTTTTGTTGCCGTCTGTAGTGATGGCAAGCTTCTGGAATCGCTCGATCAGCTCTTTGGTTGGGAGATGGACCTTTGTTATCTCTAGAGTGCATTCATATTGGTTGACAAGCTCCACGGCGTTAGCAACAAGATGTTCAAACACTTTGGTATCGCCCAGCATTGTAATGGCCGAATAGAAGACAGACTTCGCATCGAACCCCTCGGGAATCTGAAACAAATCAAGGGCCCATGCATCGGGATCAGTCTTCGAGAACAACTCCGTCGCAGCAAAGTTGAAGAGACCCGGAAGTGCGGCTTGCAAAGAGTTGAGCATGGGCCATTCTTCTCTAGCCATCAGACAGACATTCAGTGCCTCTTTGACATTCTTTTCATACTCGGGACAGACATCGTGATGGAGGACGTATCGAAGAAAGTTCTCAATCACATCTATGGCGTCTTCCATTGGTCCAGTCTGAAGACCAGTCAAGGGGATGATTGCTCTGGAGAGGAAGCCTGCTGCTACGCTGGCAAAGTCGACAGTCCATTTGGTTTCGTCGCCATTGTAAAAGCGGTCACCACCACTGGTACCTTCATAGACGACATCCCTAACCGTGGCTTCGCGACGTTGTGCAGGTGTGAGTTGCTTGAGTTCCTTTGGATCAAGTCCAGAGTAGGCAGCTTGGTTCGTATCCACGCCACCAAGGAAGAGGTAGTCGTCAAAGTAGGTAGTTCTCGGATATTGGACACGGCGACGAGAGCGGAAACGCTGAATGCATGACTGAATTCGTCTAGATGGAGGTGTACTAGGTTAGTTGAACTGAAACCAGAAGAGAGAAGGGACGTTCGAATCGTTGATGATACCTTTCAAAAGAAATGTCTCTGTGGCTACCTGTTAGCTTCTTGAATTGTCCAACATGTCATTGTGATTTGCTTACGGAGAATATATCTCTTGTTTCTCCTCCATGGCTTCATCAGGAGTCATGGGAGGGTCTGCAAAATACTCTACCATCGTTTAGCCTCGAGTCACTATTGAAAAAGCTGTCAAAGATGAGACGTCATACCTTCAAATCCATTGCCGCGATTCTTGGGCAATGCCAGTGGACCCCTGGCGACTGTTGTTTTCTTGTTCTTTCGTTTCTTCTTCGTGGGCGCTGAAGGTTGAGCAGGATCAACGGCGTCATCCAGAGCGTCCTCGTCCGCTTCCTCTTCCTGAGCTTCTGCTCCAGCTCCTGTGACCGAAAGGGTCGGTATCGAGATCACACTTTCGTCCACCTCAGGCTGTGATTCGACGGCCTTTGCACCATCGCCGTCGGGAATTGCAGCGGAATCCATCTCTGGTGGCATCGTGAGATGAGGTCCAGGAGTTGCTTCAAGGAAGAGAAATGGAGATGGAAAATGCGAAAAGAGAGATATGAGAGAGAAATAGCAAACAGAAGAGAAGAGGTTGGCGAGTTGTTGCCTGAGGAGAGCGAGTGAAGGCGGTGGCAGGTGCTCAACAGCTGGTTTACGCTGACACCGCCGAATAGGTGATAATTTGCATCAACTTGACAAGAGATTGGTAAATCTCACTAATTACAACTAATCAATATTCTAGGCCCATCTATTCTTGCCATATCTCTGCAGTAAGGCAAGCTGCTGAATGCCTTTTGCCGCAATTATGCATGTATCCTATCGTAGGTAGAGTTTTGACTGCTGGCTGAGAGATGAGCGATGAGTCTTGGAGAGAGTATAATTCATTTCTATCAATTTCTACAAAAATCTAATATAGAGACAGACTTGAATCCCTAAAGCAGTTCACAATAATGTACAAATGTGACATTTTTAAGGCCCTTACTTTTCAGAGGAGAGATCTTGGATTTATTCTCCTACAAATCTTTAGTTGTTATGAAGCGTATCCATAAAGGTCAAGAAACTGCATAGCTGAGTAGGTAAGTGAATGACCATTCAATGCGTATTCGACTTGTTCGTGTAAATGAACTCCACCGTTAGACTATACTGAACATAAGCATCTCAATTAAGCTACTAGCGACCCTGTATGAACTACATCGCACTACCCATGAGCGCATCTTCTTATTATCAACTTACTCTATTTTCATAGCTCAGAAGGACATGGGTTGTGTATTCAATTTTACAACTCCTGTATCAACCCAAATGGCTTCGTTTCTAGCCAATCTCGCCTCATACTCACATACGCCCTCGAGGCGCCCGCCACAGAAACGGGACATCACCGAGCCAGCCACGGCTGAAGCGGTCCGTTCAACTAATTAGCTAAACGTTCTAGTTTAGGTCCTGTTGAAGAGGCTGATGAATTCCAGATGAAATGGTGTAATTTGGGATAATTTACTCGCTCAATTATTGTAAGCAACATCACGAACAGGTGACATTCTGCAGTCACGGTTGCATTCAGTTGCAATATTGTCCATTGAATATGCTGTAACATTCAAATCAAGCAAGAGTCAAGAACTATTAATTCTTTTGAGCACCTCACTTCATCCATTATGACCATTAATCACCGAAACATCCCACAAAAGAAAGAAAGAAAACAAAAGGAAAAAAGCACAGTGATGAGACTGAGAGATCAATTTAAAAGAAGTAACTAACGCCGTCGTGTGTCGAGTAGACAAACACATTAATTAGTAGGTCCCGTGTATGCGTAATTCTTCCTTTTCCCTCGTAGTAATTGTCGACTCTTTCCTCCCTTCACTTCCGCTCCATATCAAGTCCTCCGCCCAACATAAGAAATAGATAGATAGTAGTTCCAGAGACAAGTGTTTACAGCATCAAGACGGCAGCGGCAGCACCGAGGATAGGAGCCAGCAGCTTGGCATCAGCAGTGGGAGCGATGGCCAGACCGGTAGAGGTAGCAGTAGTAGCAGAGGTTCTGGTGGTGACGCGAGTAGTAGCGGAGCGGGTAGTAGCAGGAATGGTAGTAGCAGGAATGGTAGTACCAGGAATGGTGGTCTCGCTGTTGGTGGTTCCGGGGATGGTAGTGGCAGGCTCTGTGGTGGCAGACTCTGTGGTGGCAGATTCGACAGTGGTTTGGGTGGTGGTGGTGGCAATGGTAGTTGTCAAGGTGGTCTCACTGCTGGTGGTTGCGGTATTGGTCTCGCTGGAGGCGACGGAAGAAGCTTCTGAGCGGATGCTGCTGGCGACGGACGAGGCCTCAGAGGCAATGCTGGAAGCAATGGCACTGCCAGAGGCAATAGCAGACGAGACGGCGGCAGACACAGACGAGATCAGAGGCCCCTGGGCCATGGCTTCTCCGGACAGGAGGCCGAGGGCAGCGACAACGAAAGTTTGGGGCTTCATGGTGAACGATTGGATGCTTTCTTCGTCTGGTGTAGGTGGAAGAAGGGGAGGAAGAGAAGGAGGAGTGCAAGTGGACGCTTGGTGAACGGATGACTTATATGCTGGTATTTATATATATATGTATATATATGGGCCGCGCAGGAGCAAAGGGAGGTGAGTGAGCGAGAGATGTATGGATCAAAACAGAGGGAGACAACGACCCTTTAAAGCGGCCTGGACCTACACACCTCAACTCACCTTTACGAGTACATTCTCTCTCCCTTGCCCAAAAAAAGAAAATTCATGCAACAGCCACAGCTGGGGGATCCACGGGGCGATGAGGAAAAGAGAGACACACAACAATCATACACACAGTGTTGACGTAGGCAAGGGGGCGTTCTCTGGACACGGGGTACTCGAACGAGTAGATCCCCGTATACATCGCGGTGAAAAAGTGGGATACCTGACCTTTGCATGATCCATTGGTAACTTGTACGTCCGGGCAGAGCTTCATCACCACCAATACGAGCAGAGCCAGAGCTCACTCTTACAAGTTGACGGGACAAAGAAGCGACAGCACAGATGTGTCTCTTGCAGGGATTATTCCCGGTGGCTTGCAACCGATCGGCGCTGAGTGTTACGCGGAGAGGAGGCATGGCATGGTAATGGTGACGTATCCTCGGCACACCGGCTGCGGGCGTTTATGAGATTTGAATGCTGGCAAATGGCACAATGCCGGCGATCGGAGAGAATCCATGCTGTTGGGATTTGTTTATGAGATGAGATTTGGTGATTTATTTTCTAAGGTTGCAATGATGAGGCTCTAATGACTCTGTGTCTGGTCATGGAATGTCAATGTTCGTCCTGATTAGGCAATTTTCCCCAATTAGACGCCCCTCGTGTACATGGGCAGAGCTCGGCGATCTTCCCTCGAGTTATCGCCCCAGAAACGGGAAACGGGATACGGCAAAAGACAAGAGACATACACACACGCATAAAAGGATAAAAAAGAATAATAAAAATTAGAAAGAGAAAAACAAGCACAAGCACAAGCTATACCAGAGACACTGTATACAATAAGCTGTCTCACATGTCGTAATCCGCACGGGCTGCGCCTCAAGTGGACCAATCCCTGCGGCTTCCCCGTGGCTTGGGCCAAACATTTGCTTGGCCCTTTTATTTTTTTATGGCCCTTCCACTCCAGAGAGGGCGTAGAGGCGTCTTTGTCCCGGGCAAAAAACAAGGAGGAAAAAAAGACTGGACATCTTCGTAGCAACTTGGCGTTGTGGAATCATGACGTTTGTATGACCCGACGTTCTTCGCAGCAAGAAATTTGGTTGGGGCTTTGCCTTTTTGCTCCCCCAAAGGCGATTGAATTTTCACCAGCTGGGCGAGCAGCCAGGCCGACTGAGGCGCGGAACGGCTCGAAGCATATTTCTGTTTTATTTCATTCCTTGTTTTACCTGGTTTCCTCCATTCTTTTTTGTTCTTTTTGGCCGAAGCTGCAGTGTTTCGTAACGGTTTCTGGTCAGACATGTGCGTCTGATTGGCTGTGATAAGGGCAGAGACGGGTGGTACGCGCAAGCCCGGGTGTGGAATGAGGCCCATTCCCACCCTGTGAGACTTGCAATTTCGAAGGTTTGCCTACGAGAGAGAAAAATTATGGAGTCTAGACAAACAAAACACACACACATGCAGCCAATACAATACAGCCGGAACTTTTTAGATTAAGAATTGAATTAGGGAGCCAATGCATAGAAGCTGCCAAGGGAAATGGAAGAAGCAATAGTTGGGAGAAAATGAGACAAGTGAAAAAAGGTTTCAAACTCCGCCGTCAAGTTGTAAGCCGTCGCTCGTATCCCGAAACAGCCGTCCGCCACAGCCCGTCAAGATCGACTGCCACCCCCCTCTGCCACGTATACGAGGAGAGAATCCACGCGCTACAGTATAATCCGTACGTCAAGGGCATAAGGATTAGTTGTACGAGAAACAAAAAAAATAGTCGTACCAACAAGTCCAATGCAACTTTTATGCATCGGCCATTGGTCATAGGCATCGGAAGTCCTCCGGAATCTCATGTCGTGAGATGTACGAGTATCAATATCTCGTTACCTCCCCACAAATGTGCGGCTTGACGAGTCCTCAAGCTCAAACAACGACTGATGCAGCAGCGGACTTTGCTTTGGTGAAGCGCTAATGCCGGACAGCTCGCTCTCCCTGCCCGTCACGCCATCGGAGCTGCCAACGGAGACAAAGTGTCGGTTGCCTGGCGTCGACGGCGTTGCGGGGAGCTCTGAGATGGGCGACTCGAGGCCCGGAGATGGCTGGGCACCAGCATGGAGTGCTTGTGATTGCGCCATCTGGCCGGCGCCGGCTCCTGACAGCTCGTGTGCGTTTGCTGCCGTCTTGTCATGATACTCGGTCAGCGAGTCGTCGCCATACTCATCCTTTCTGCCGGTGCCGCTGGCCGTGATGACTATGCTTGGGCCCTTCTTCTTCCGCCGCTGCCTCAGAGCCAAAAAGGCGGCCAGGGCGAGGATGCAGACTCCCGCCACTGCTCCCACGGCGATGCCCGCGATGGCGCCTTTGCTGAGCCCCGTATTATGCGTTGGAGGTGACACGGCAGCAGGCTGAGTGCTAGTGGCACTTGCAGTCGTGCTCGCCGTTGTGCTCAGCGTTGTCGAGGGGGTTCTGCTTGTTGTCGATGTCGATATTGATGAGGTTGTTTCTGTTGTTGATGAAGATGTTGTTGTTGTCGTTGACGATGAAGAGCCCCCAGACAAGAAAGGGGCTGCTTGCGCCCTGTTTGAGCTCAAACTCGCAGCTCCGAGTTTGTTCCTCGGACAGCCGGTTGTCATGCATGCGTCCTGGGAGCAGCATCCCAGAAACGGTGGCGACGAGTCGCGACAGACGTACCACTGGTATCCGGTGTCCAGGCAATTCTGCCCCCGGATCTGGTCGTAGGCATCGGGATTGAACGAGAGGGGCTGGAGGTCGTTGTCAGGACAGAGGCCGGACGAGGTGATGCATGGATTGATGGTGCAGCATCCCACGAAGCGAGTTGGCTGGTCTTCGCAGACATAGTAGTTACCTCCCCTGGGGCACGAGAAGTCTAGTGAGCTTCCCATGATGGTTGCTGACTTGGGCCTGCGTCTTGGTTTGTCGATGTTGCTGCTTCTCCTGGACTCAACTCCCTGGATATGAGCAGCGGTCTGGGATTGGTGTCTGTGCAGAAGTACTGTCTATGAGTGAAAAAGGCAGCAATCAAACCCAAGCAAACACGTTCTCCCCCTTTCTCTAATAGTCCGTCAAGGCGAAATCTCTTTGCAGAAGCACAGACGGGAGAGTCCTGGAGTACAGACCCGTGTTTGTCACGACGGGACGGACAGGATACCGAAAGAAAAAAAAAACTTCTCGTCAAGGAAGAGGGGGCCTTGCTGCTCTTCTCCAATTCCCTCTCATGCACCATTCCGACACCCATCAGTCGGCTTAAAGGGGGGGCCAGCTTTTATCCTCATTTCGGAATATCCCCGTCTGCGGCTTGTCTGTTAATTCCCGAAATCAGAAATCAGGCTTTGTGCGTGTCTCCCCATGCAAAGACAACACAGCGGCATGTTGGCTTGGGTTGGCGTTTTCGAGTCTTGTCCAAAGCCTCCCCCTGCTGTCCTACCCATCGCAGGGACTTTCGAGAGGCCATGGCCCGTTTTTGCGTTTCATCGCCGAAGATCATGGCTTGTGTGTTCTTGAAACGGACCAAAAAAAGGTAAGATCAAAACGCCCAGATCACTCGGAAAAGCCTGAGGATACGAGAGGCTTGGGAAGGATCTAGTGCCAATTGCGGGTGGTTGTTGGTTGCTAGTTTGTTGGTCACAGCAAACGAGTTGTCTGCACGTTGGTCGTGGGCTGGAGAGGACATTTTCTAGCTCCCCGCACCTGAGCAACTATTCAATTGCTTGGCAGCTCAAAGTTCCTGGATGTTACCATCATGGAATGGGAAACGAGGCTCCTAGGTGTGTGATACAAGTGATGGCAAGTCAGTGTGTGGAGGAAAAGAAGCAGAAGCTGAGAAGAGGTGCTGTCATATACATGCTGGGGTTCTCTACCATCAGAGGTGATACCCCTGCGCAAACCCATGAGAACACGCTACCAGGGGTCGTCACATGAAATGGTGATGGCACCAACAGCATCTAGTTCAAAGTCCGATGTGATTGGGAGACATGTCACCAGCATTGGCAAGATAGGGGATTCAGAGCGGATCAATTCCAAATACTATCGTCCCATGCCCTCGAGACATGTTTGTGCGATATGATACATCTAGCAACTAATGAAAACCTGTCGACATGATTATTACCGCCGTTGGCAATATGTAGCCATGAAACGAACCCCATAACCAGATATATGTTCTCCTTATATACTGGGAGCATCTCGAAATCCATTCTGTGATATTAACCGGCCAGCAAATGTATCCTCCACAAGAATGAGGCAACCGATCTCACTCCTCTAGATGATCTTTGATGTCTCGCAGCGTCGAGGCGACCGCCGACATGAATTGGCGCAATTCGCTCTGCATGCTGTCAAGAGTCTGCTTGTTCTGTTCAGCTGCAGCGCAAGCCTCCTGCAATTTGGCACCCTGGTCTTCCACAGTAGACTGCAACTTCTCGAGAGCGCTTTTGGTGATTGTTGCTTGCTGATTGTCGTTCACTCTTGTTCGCTTCAAGGAGCTTTCGGCTGGAGAGAGGAGCCGCTTCTTTTTCGATTCGCTCAAGATGCCGACAACATTGTCAATGTTCCATGATTCCGCTCCCACAGACTGCGGTGTTGTTGGAGTTGCCGGCGGAAGTTCAACTACCGCGGATGTAGTATTCTCTTGCTTGCTTGTAGAAGCAAGTGTCTGTTCATTGTTGCCATGTGCGGGAGCAACATTTTGTTGCTGGATGTTGGCTGAGGCTCGCACAACAGTAGGCTTCTCTTGCTTAGGCGTAGCATGCTGCTGCTTAGTCGCGGCTGGTGTTGCAGGATCTTTATTCTTGGTAGGTGTATCATTTTGCTGCTGGCATGTCGGGGCTGGTGATTTGTTGTCTTTTTTCTTTTTGGCTGCAGTACTTTTTGGTTGGTTGCCAGATGAAGTTGATGCAACATTGTCCGTTTGCTGCTCCAGTGCTCCATTTTGCTTCTGAGTTGAAGCTGGCGCGACTGAGCAATTCTTCATGATGGGCGCAATAGCATTCGGCTGCTGGCTGGACACAATGGCTTCAACCACTTCTGGCTTCCATGGAACCTCTGGAGGCGCTGGATAAATGCTTCGGTACTTGGCCGTATGATCTTGGATCAAGGAGGTGCCGTGAAGATTTTCGATTTTGGCTATGTACTCTGTTGGCAGGTATACATACCAGGCTGAGAGAAACAGGTAAGCTGGCCATGACAGTCTTTTGGAGGGAAATCCATCACTCAAACTGCAAAATCGCTGAAACATCACCAAAGAAGTCACATTCTCCCCTAGCAAAGGCTCTACGAAAGAATCCCTTTGGTCCATGCTCTGTAAATACAACAAGTATTGATCACGTTGGTCGGGAGTCATTGATGTTGCCTGTTTCCAGTATGCCTGGACACATCGAACAGCGCCAGGGTAAAGCGGATTGCCAAGTTGGATGCTTAAATCCGAAATCTCGAATTTTGGAGGAATCTGGTTATCTGCTGGTCTTGCCATGGTTCGGGTTTTCAATCGAGCCATAGATCGCCCGAGTTCTCGAAGTGGTGGAGAGGAGTGCTTCTGAGATGGAAGGAGATGAATGAGGTTTCCCAGAGGAAGAGAAGTAAAGAGGAGAAGAGAGAGAGAAAGAAAACAGCCACTCTTCTGATGAGGAGGAGAAGAAGATGAGTAGAAAGTGGGAGGGAAGTGAAGCAGAGGTGAGTTGAGCCAAAGTGGGCCAGGCAGCTGGCAGGCGGCCGCAACGATCTGATAATGGCTGCAAATTTGGAGTCAAGATGCAAACCATTCTGCCGGATGTCGCTATGATCTCGGATTTAAAGAGATCATACAAAACTTCAACTCGCCTTTCGCTTGGAATGGTATTGCTGAGCGGCGGACTGATTGGTGTTGTAGTAGTTATGCAGATTGAGCAGATTCATCGAGTCAAATCACTGAGGAGAATTCTATAATTTGCTTCAATGAGGCAGAACCCGTACAAAAATACCGCCAGGTGATAGGTACTAATCTAGTGCTTCGTAAATATTGCAAATTTTTGAGCAGGGCCTCAATTCCTGTGTGGTGTTCGAGTGGCGTAGCAGCGTCTGAATCTCAAGACTCTCCTGCGCATTACGAACAAGACAGTACAAAGAGCGACGAACATTATGACTTCCCCGTAACCAAATGAAACACGAATATAGTAACAACATGGTGTCTGTTAACACATTCACAATTTGTTGCATGTACCTGGCCCTCAAACCATTGTCTACGATGAGAAATTCCAGCAGTCTGTTGTGAGGCAAGACCCAAGAAACTAGACTTAAGATTCAAGCTAGATGAGTTGAAAGCTATTATATGAGTAAACTTCTGCGCTATATCAGCTGCATATTGAAGCAAATTGTAAAAACGAAGATTCCGAACCCAATCTGAAGCAGCCCTATAATCTCAAACTCCCAGAAGCAAACCATTCTTTTCCTCGAAACCGCCATCCAGCTCCAGTCGCCCAATAAAACAACCACCGGCTTTTCCAGTCCCCAGTATCGCGTCCAGCTCCGTAACCGATATCATACTCTCTCCGAATGAGTTCCAAAAAAGAATAATCGAGATGAAAATGAAATATGGAGCAAAGTGATTCGTTGATTGTCGCAGCATCCCCCAACGCCTCAAAGATGTAAGCCCTCGGAATCAACTCTAGCTTCTGTCAACCGGCCTCTTAAAATGCCATACCATCGCCCCCTCTCGATTCAAACGGATCTTCTCTTCTCTTTCGTTTTCTCTTCCTTGATTCTTCGCCTTCTTTTCGCTCAAAGATCTGTTCGAGGCGCTCATCGTCAACCTCTATTCGCTCGTGTCCGTCGTCCTGCAATATTCGGGCCACCATTGCCTCCTTACCCGTCTGAACTTTGATAACACGATCATCCATACCGTGCTTCGTGACAATGCGCACCGAAAATGTCTCTTTCTTCTGGCCTATCCGGACCACGCGGCCGATGGCCTGCTTCTCGGCCTCCTTGTTCCACCAAAGGTCGACGATTATGACGCGGTTCGCCACAGTGAGGTTGTGCGACTGGCCGCCGCTCTTCAAGGTAGAGACCTATTTCTTAGAGGTAAGGGATACGTCTATTCATTATTGCAGTGCATTGAAGCAGGAAATGTTGGGACTCACCATGACCAGCGTCTCTGGATCATTATGGAACGCATGCATTGAGTGTTCCTGCTGCTGCTTCGGCGACGTGCCGCAATAGTACACAAATTTAACACCCAGAGTCTCGAGCTGATAGCCCACCATCTTGAGCGTCGTAACAAATTGCGTGAAAACTAATTTGCTCATGCGTTAGTCCATTGACCCTTGTCTGAGTATCCTCATTCACTTACTGATGATTTTGTCTTGGGGTGCCTCGGTCAGCCAAGTCATAACGACGGCCATCGTCGCTGTGAGCCTCGAACTCGGTGGAGGGACAATCCGTGGGCCGTAGAAGCAGGAGCTGGCAATAAAAAACAGAGATCGCTCTTGTCTCGCCTGGACTGTATTTTTGAGCCAATCTCTTCCAATCTCCACATAACCCTTGTCCTGGTTCGCCATGGAGGCGAGCTGTACCAGAGTAGTCACTTGCTCTACAAACGAGAGGTCTTGACCACAACCATCAGTGGGGCATTTCATTTGCTTCAGATTGTGCACGTATGATCAGTATACATCTCGCTTCTAATGGGAACTATAGAGACTTACGCCTGATCGCTCTGCTTCCGGCATGCTGCTCCTCCGCATCATTAACCGGCCGAAGCATTGTTCGCAGTACATATGGCCACACTATTCAACGATCCAGTTAGCCAATTTAAGAATTAAATTGCGATCAATCACGGTTACTTACCTTGAAACGAGAGAGAATCTGAGATTTGCAAGCAGCGCCGCCACACTTCTGTACATTGACTGTGCGTTGGAGAATCACGAGATCCATGAGCTTGTTCATATCGAAAATCCCGCCTAGAAACGCTTCCTCACGAGACTTGAGTATATCAAGGCCTTTTTGGTATTGGCCGAGATGTTCTGCCCAATTTTCATCCGCTTCGAGCTGCTCAATCACAGTCTTCTTGTCGCTCATTGAATTCAAGTCCGAAGCCAGTGACTTGAGTTCATCTTCACTGAGATAGTTCCCCATAAAAAACCTCTCTAGGCAGTATGGATGAGACAGAGCCTGCCTGAGACGCAAATGGGCTGACGCTTGGATTTTGGACTTCTTGTCCTTTTTCACCACGCCTTCTTCTTCCTCTTCATCATCTTCTTCTGGCTTAATATCTTCCACCTCATCTTCGTCTTGTTCGTTTTCAAATATGGGCATTCCCGCTCGCTCTTTATCTCTCTCGTGCTTCTTCTGTTGAGCCTTGAAGAACGAATCGATGGCACTTTGCTTGTCAGTACCTGCTCTCACACATGGCGCATATGACTCCAGTCTTAACAACTGCATACGTACTTGCATATCATTTGCTCTTCTTGCGAAACTTCAATATATACCTCTCGGCGAGTTGTCGGTGGAATGTTGAGCTTCCCTTCTGCAGTTCTACTCCTTGTCAGCTGACTGTGTGTGTTTGCATTACGCAAGTGACCTACCCCCGATACATGAGAGTGCTGGCGAGAGAGTCAAAGTCGGCATTTGTCGCATCCTGAATCAAACACAGCTTGTTAGTTTGTGCTTAAACACCACTGTTAGAGCGCTCTTACCTTGACAATGTAGTCATTTCTGAACACTCGTCGGGTGCCTCGGTACTCGCAGCAGACTAAAGTCGCATACGAATAAAACTCTGACAATACCATATTAGTTCTCCAATTACCACATCCACCGTTTTCTGGAGCATTCTTGGCCTCACCTATTGGCTTGTTCTGAATAGGAGTGCCGCTCAAGACCCACCGGTGCTTCGCCTGTATCCGAGTACATGCATCCAAGGCTGATCGAATTAGCCAAAGAGATTTCTAATTTGAATCAACCATATAGACTTACTGCGTCCGTTCCACTTCGTAGCTGCATGACCCTCATCTAAAATTACCCTGAACCAGTTGATACGGAACAAGAACTTTGCTCGCTTTTTGAACTCTTGCTTAAGCAAACGCTGGTCATCTGCATATTGAGCATGTAGGTAATCCATAACCACTTGACTCGGAAAGGAATTTCGCACTTGAGGATATGTTGCAAGACTATGTTTGATAAGCTTCTCCGGTCCTGGAGCACCATATGGAAGATGCAACTTACACGATCCATTGCCTCTCATATTGCGCCAAAAGGTGGTCATCATCGTTCCCAGTATGGATGGTTACAAGCGAGCTTGCCTCTTCATACCAATGTTTCTGAAAAGGAATCAGTAAAATAATCATGTGGTTCTCAAAAAAACTTACCTTGGCTTCCGTTAGCCACTGCTTGGCAACTGTTCTGTTGGGCACAATAACAAGTGTCGCCTGAGCGGATATCTTTCGATCCTTCTTGGGTGGCCTATTAGCTGCAATGCATGCCAAGCTCGTAACCGTTTTGCCCATTCCCATATCGTGAGCTATTATGCCCCCATCAACTGTTCGCGTCGTATCTTTCTCCCTGTTTACCATCCAAGACAAAGTGGTCAGCTGGTGATCCTTGAGGTCAGATCTGAACATCTTTGTAAACTTCTTTTGATTGGCAATCCTTTTACCATCTCTCAGCTCTTCCTTCTGTTCTCCTTCATGCCGGACGCTACACCCTTTGGGGATCCTTGCCCTTGCTTGCTCGACATCGAACTCGTTTTGCGACTGTTCCTCATCACCACTGCTTTCGCAATCATCTCGTTGATGATTGGGGACAAATGTCTCTGATCCTTTTCTTCTTTTGTGTGATTTTGAACGATCGCGAGATTTAGATCGTTTGCGGGAATGCTTGTGCTTGCGCTTCTTTCCGCTCTTCTTGTGAGATTTCTCCGGAGTCGCAATGGGGTCAGCAGAGATGGTGGATGGATCAACATCGGTCATCTCATCACACTTTGATGTTGCAGCATCCCCTTCCGAGGTTCCATCTTGGATTGGTTTCTCACTTTTGACTTTGCTATGTTCGTCCTGCTTAGGAAGCTCTCTTGGCGAATCGTCGTTGTTCTGAACCTGCTGAAGATTTCCCGTGTCATGCTTAGTTGTTGACTGTGGAACTGCAACATCGCCATCATTTTGCAGTTCAACTTGGCTAATACTCTCTGTTTGGCTGATCTTGTCGATTGGTTCTTGAACACTGCTAGGAATATCTTTCATTCTTTGCGGAAGATTACCCTCTATTTTAACAATTGCGTCTGAATTGTTTGAGGCTTTAGCCACATCAGATTTATTCTGGTAGTTCTCTGGTGGAGCAGGCTGTGTGCTACCAGCTGTGTTTGAGCAGACAATTTGTTGCGTAACTGTCTTTGCGACCTCAGATTTCGTCGCCCCTCGGTCGTCGTGATCGAGGTTGTTGTTGGGGACGACTCGCTCTTCTCGTGAAGGCTCACCAACTTCTTGTCGCATGAAACGCTCAAAGATTCCTCGATTCGGATTCGAAGCGGATTGAGTTTCGCCGTTCTCGTCTGTCTCGGCCTTTATCACAGGCGCTGTGGACTTGGGCAATTTGTGTGACTCGCGCTTTGTTATTTTGCTCTTCTTAGAGCTCTTTTCATGACGCTTTTTCGCCCCCGAGGGGGCTCTTGAGGGTGAAGAAGGCATATCGGCGATTAATAGTTAATATTTCTAAGGATACATCAGTAAAAAATATATTCACAACCGAAAAGATAGACATGATACATTGATCACGATAAGTAGCTCACAAGCCTTAGTAGAATGGAACCAGATGAGGCGAGGTAGAGATCTACTCCTTCGAGAATTTTTAAAGAGGGTTAAAGAAGGCAAGATATATCTCAAAGGACAATAGGTTATAGCAAAGGAGAGAAAGAAAGGATAATATGGATCGCTAAAGAGTAAAAGGACGCCCATATATAGGCAGTCGAGATGTGATCGTATGAGGAGAATGTGTTGAATAATGAATAGCTGAGGAAGAAAAAATATGGAAGTCGGAGAAGGTGCAGAAAAAGAAGAAAGAAAGAAAACTGGAGAAGGGGATGGGAGAGAAGGGAGATTGGAGAGGAGGGAGATTGAAAACGAGAGATCGAAGAAGATGAGCAACAAAAGCAAGGCAGAACAGGGCGGTGAATTTTTGGCAGGAAATTCGAGTTGCTATACACTTGGTATTCACTTATCTCTCTACAATAAAGAGCACATGATATCGGCAGCTTGCGGTGAACCCCTGGCAACCTGCAGCTGGAGCCAGATGGCGTAACTGGTTCTGGCTACACGAGGAAATGAGTACAATTGAGTTTGAGTTGGCGTAAAAAGAAGATTAATAAATAATAAATACAGCATTAGAGAAATATACGATGCATTGAAGCTCTCCATACCACTTGAGTTCGAGAGACGTATAAACGCCGACTTCAATCATTCAAGTATAAGATCAAAATATCGTTCCCTGTGCATGCAAAAGATCTATATATTGATTATTTCTCTTATAATATGTTATGTCAATCTCCATAAAATATAAAAATTGATGTACAACACATATGAGCAATCAAACGGCCTCTGCTCCTAACTTCAGCACTTCTTATTCTCCTTAACCCTTGTTACAAAACCTACTTTAATGGTCATATCTTTGTCTTAAGCTTGTAGCACTACGAATGACTACCTTATTACAACGGGACAATGTTTATTATACTTTCAATTGATAGACAGATTAGTTTCTAATAAGGGACTTTACATGCAACCCAATTCCATCACATCATATACATGGTCTTTATCAATTTACCAGTACATGTCACAAGGTTCAGCGAAAATATCATTTGTAAACAGCGTAATATTTACACAAATCCTCAATGGAGACCATTTATAGATTTGCTTTCATATCAACATCTGCCCTCCCACGCAGGATCATATATATACAAAAATCTCCAGCTGAGAGGGCTCAAAAGTCATAAATATGTACATCAGAAAGAGAGTAGAAATATGTACAGGTCGCAGTCTACTCAACCGCAGGCCACCACCATCAAATCCCTTAGTTGTTAATGACGTAGCTGAAGCCAGGAATGATGCTGCCATCGTTGTCGTGTCCACCAAAGGCCTCCCACAGATCAAGGGTCATGTCAATGGAGTTGGTGTTGCTGAGGTTGCGGTCCGCAATAGCAGCTTGGCGAGTAACGCCGTTTCGGGTGAGGGTGATGATCTTGGCACAGAGAGTGTTGTGCTGAGCAGAGCCGAACTGGTCGAAGATGTTGGCGGGCATGGCAACCAGGGGCATGTCGTCGGGGACCTGGCCGACGAAGTAGGTGGTGAGGCCGCAAGCACCAAATTGGTTGAGAAGGTTGCGAGCGGGAGCTGGGTCTCCGAACATGAAGATGGAGCCGTTGGTGTTTGTGCCAGAGACGGTTGCGGGAGCAGCCGAGGCGGTGGCAGCCAGCACGGAGGCGGCGATGGCAAGGGAGAACTGCATTTTGATTGTAGTGAAGCTTGAAATTTTGTCTTGAGATGAGTGGTGAGATGAATTGATGAACTGTGCCAGACCACTGCTTTATATACTTGTTTCAATGCCTCCTAAGCTGTGTTTCTAATCCATATAATCAAATATTTCTCGGCTCGTATGCCCCAAGCAACTACAACTCTACCCCAGCCACGTGTAACCGTTGCATCTGCCATTAGCTTTGAAAGCACGGGCATGCCGATGTCTTTCTCATGCTTTCAAAGGACATGGATAGATCGAACAGCGCCCTGGATCTTGGAGCTTCTGCTTTGGTGTCTAGCGCTTAGAGCAGTTCGCACAAAGCGGGCTTTCATCGAATCCATTTACCTATCCAGATTGCCTAAATTAGAAGTTGAGTGCTCCGCTTATTTTTAGCTGGTATGATGATCTACATCAGCTGATTCTAGGGGAAGTCAACTTTTCGCTGCCTGTCAACGGAGAATAAAACTTTTGACGTGACTCGCCTAATTAAATGCCGGCATATGGGAGATACAAGCCTTTCAACGGGGAGCATGGTCAACTAGCACAGACAACAAAGCTACGAGGTCTCTGAGTAACTAACAAGATGCAATACGGGCAATGACCGATGATGCTCACTTTTAGGATTCGTTCAATCTTGGCAAACAACTACCGCGCGTTTCGATTCCAGGCAAGCAATGGATCTAAGACAGGGGTAGCTAGTAAGCACCAGGGGTAAAACAGCTCAACCCATGCCTGCATAGGGCAGGAGGCAAGGTTGCGTGACATTGAACGCATGAAACAAATCTTTCACTGTAAGGTACAGGTACGCGTCAACATTGAGTTTGCTTCTGTCTGTCTGTGCGTGCTTACCTAGGTGTAGCGACTGTCATTTTGTTAGTATTGTGGCTTCTGATCGAGATCTTTAGCATGGGCATTAGTCGATAGGAGTATAGTGTAATACGATTCACTCATGCTAGAGAAAGTAACGTATGAGATCTTGGCGATGAAAACAACCGTTGACTATCCACTTGGTTGCGAGCTTAAGGGCTTCTCGGCACTCGCGGATTGTCCGAGTTTACATGTACTAGCCGTTTGTTCAAGGATACGTGAAGCATCGTGGACCTAGCCTCAAACAGCATCAAAGAAGCACCACTTGCTGCAGCACATCGCATTTCTGAACCTAATGTGGCAAGTTTCTTACTTACTGCTCAAATTCTTGCTGTTTCATTCATTAAACTACAGGTGTCTCTTGTCTCTTACCATTGGCAGCCACAGCCGCTTCCGCTCCCCTCTCATTCTTTACCTATCTAGGTATGTGTACCTTGATGTCTGTATTTGTTCCAACCAACAACCTACAAGTGATTCCTCATGCCAATACATCATCTCCACTACCAGTGGCAAATCGTTTGGTAATAAAGAAAGCGACCTGCTCATTTCAGCGGCTTACCCCGACTAGAGTTTGCTGTCAAGGTGGCTGTGTGAAGACTTCCGCCCCGAGGAACTGGAAAGCCGAACAGACCCCTGCCATTGTTGCTGCCTATGGGAAGAGAGCGATGTGACCATTGATGAAGGTGGCCGGATATCGCTCTTTTCAGGCATTGATGGAGTGCTCCAATCTACTTTCTCACCACATCATTGACGAGGTAGTATACTTGGATAAGACAGTCGAAATCCCTAGCAGCGAAATCCCGAACCGTGTTTGAAGTAATCGACTCACCATATAGGGCAGCTAGAATGCTTCATACTTTGTAAGCTTGTAGTTACATCATGTAATAGTGTGAGACGACGCGTCCTCTGTGGCCAGACGTAAAGAAGGAGGAGGAGGATGACTTTTGCCTCAATAGAAGAATGAGAGTCAGCCTAGAGCAGTAGGCAATATCATAACCGGGACAATATGGACTTTGGATGTGGTGGGATTATTGAGCCGGCTTATATTGTTTTGGTTTCACGTATCATATGTTTACATATCGCTTCAATTGAGTGAGTTCGACGTAGATTACCAGACGACGATTCTGTATTCCTATATACTTTACAAGAAAGCAATAGAGATTAGTACTCTAACTTCACAAATCGATGTAAATACTCTCTATCTAACCAAATTCTATAAGCTTATAACGAGAGAGATTGGAGCATTTAGGCCCTCTGCAATGTAGCGAAAGCACTTTCCCCGAGCGCATCCCAAGTAGCCCGAGCCAAGAGCTGATGATTTACCCTAGAGCTGGATTGAACAGACCAATTTTTCACAAAGTTCAGCTGTAAATAAAATCAACATGGCAAAATTAATGCATCTAAGCCTTGGGAGAACTGACAATCATCATTAGAGCGCCCCCGTTAGTAGATTAGACTCGAGGTAGTTCCGAACAAGTTTGAACTAGTAGTGCTTAACTGTAACTCAAGTAGTAGTCCTCCTTACATCACCGCGAAAAGAAACTAATGCCATTGTCATTTTTATTCTTTCTATATGACCATTCTTTTTTCTTTCTTTACTGGCACAGTGGTGTTATAGGAATTGACGAGTTCAGCGCACGTTTTGCATTGCTTGGTGGCTGCGGTGGTGCAGAATTCGCATGTGACTGCAGTTGCAACTGCAACACCAAATCTGATCTTGTCGGAAGCGGCCGTAGCGGTGTAGATCACCTCCGATCGGCCCTCGATATTCGTCATAAGGCAAGACTCAAATCTTGGTCTAGCACAGTATTCAGCAATATTTGTTGTTGTGTGATCAAATGCGCTTTGAAACGATCAGCATCTCAAACTCTCAGTCCCCAAGGCAAAATCTGGGGGTCAGAATGCGTCATGTCACCACCTCAATCATCATTCGCCGAGTCCCAACCCCCAAATGGCGGATGCATGTTTCAGTTTATGCTCTCTGTGCGAGGTTACTGCGACTCTGCGTTAGAATATGCAACCCAAGGCAAGCACCGCATGGAAACTTCCGGGGATGGACGTGAACGTATGAATGGGATTTTAGCCAACTCCCACTGCAGGTGAGAGCTCACCGCACTTTGGCAAATGTGATTCGTCTATAATCGGAAGTAGGAATGCATAAAAGAGTATTTGTACATAAAAAAAGTGTGCCAGCCTTGACTCCTACTGCTAATATGGGCACGAGGCAGTCGAATCAGCGCTTGCATAGTGTGCCTCTATTCCACCTCAGCTATCGTGTCTTGTCAGGATGCTTAACCGCTCCTCATGAAGTTGAGAAACGCCTTTGCGATGGTAACGCCGTCGTGTTCGATGGGCGTACGTTTCATGCCGTCCTCGAACATATCGTCTGAGAAGATACCAGCCTTGTGTCGGTTGGTGAGGACCTCGGTCACAATGTCACCCGTAAACTCGGGGTGGCCTTGGACGGAGATGTAACGACCAGGGCTGTACATGGCCTGGACTGGGCACATGTCGTTTCCGCCGAGGGGAACGGAACCCTTGGGAAATTCTAGAACAACGTCGCGATGCATCTGATGAATCCGCTGCAAGAAAGGTGCGTGTTAGCGCAAGCAATAAGTACAACCTAGTGAAAGCAGCGACAGGGAGCTCACCATCTTGTCAAGCTGGAAAATGGCCTTGCCCTTGTCGGTCAAGTCAACCTCGGTGACGGCAACCTCCCAGCCCTTATCACTCCTGCCGAGCCGCGCACCCATGGCCCTGCCAATGATTTGGTGGCCAAAGCACACGCCCACGACTCTGATGCGACCGGTGTCGATGGCCTGCCTTGCATACTCCACCAGCTTTAGGATCCAGGGGTCATCCTCATATGCCGTGTGACGCGAGCCAGTAATTAGAACGGCGTCGACATCGTCCAGCGGCGGGTACGACTGCATGTCTTCCACAATGTTGTGCGCCGTGATTGTGGCCACGTCGGAGAGCTGCCGTGGCGGAACCATGGATTCCGCCGCCGCCGTCAACAGAGCAGTGAAGACTCCGCGGTAACCACCATATTTGGCGTTTGTGATGGGCTGCGGCGTGTCGGCCTCGAGGATGAGCAGCCGGAGAGGCTGGGGGGAGCCGGATGCGGGCCCGGAGCCGGAGATGGCATCGGCCGTCATCTTCGGGGGCAAGCTTGGACGGACCGGGGCGGAGATGTTCGCTTAGAGCCAGAGCCAGTGGCAGAGCAGAGAGTCTGGACTCGAGGGGGAAGAAGCGTTTATTGGAGGGCAGAGTTGGGCGATGGAGATGCGTCAAGCCAGAGCGACAAAGCTGACGGCAAAACGGATGAAGGAGATACGAGGAGGGGTCCAGGCTAACTAGCATCCGGACCGCGATAATGGCTTGGGCCTTGGGTTTCCGAATCGTGGAGCATCGTGGAGCATCGTGGAGTATCGCGGCCGATAGCGGGGAGTTTGCAAAGAGAGACAGCGATTAGACGGTGTAGGGGTTCGGAGGTGGCGGCCAGGGGGGAATATTATTCCGGAGGTAGAGGCGAATCGGATCTCGAGATTGAAGCCTGGTACCTGAAAATAGCGTTGCAGAGGCTCACAGACCGGCCAATGGAAGCTTGTCGCGTGTTTGAGTGGACGTCGAGTATGTACGGTGATACTAGCTTGTAAGAGGCCCGCATGAGCCATGAAGCATGAAGCAAGGAGCAGGAGCACGAGGGAGCACGAGAGAGCACGAGGGCGCGGAACCAAGGTGACACAAGCACTAACACCAGCACCATCAGCATGTGAGTGAGGGAACAAGGCAATGCGGCTATCCGAAAGGCGGCATATCATGTCTGGGCGGTACATACAGCAAGGTAAGGTAAGGTAGTACATACATACGAGCACATGCTACGAGTCAACAGCGTCGGTGTCTGGCAGTGTTGAGCAGCACTCCATGTCCGTCCAGGTTCTCGGAGCCGCCATCGATGCTGCTTCCCGTCGTTGTAGCCCCTGTACTGTATGAGAGCTCCGTAATCGAGGAAACGTTGAATCCAATAGTCAGTCCACAGTGAATGATGGAATGAATGAATGGTTCCGTTCCGTGTTCTAGAAGCAAACCGTCAGTTGCAGTGCTAAATTTGGAGACGGGCGATTGGATGGACTATCACACGATTACACGGACTCGTGGGAGGTACTCGTACTTGTGCTGTCCCATCGTTTCCTCCCTTTTCCCTGCTCTCGTTTCCCCCATCTCATGTACGTGTACCTGCACTTTGTTGCCTCACCTGTGACATCACTGACCGAGGCCCAAAGCTGCTATCGATAACCATCGGGCATGGCAGCAGCAATTGATACCTGGGAAGCTGCAACCTCCATGCACTGCATATTGTTCAATCTCCTGATTCTGTCGCCTGCATCTTCTCTTTTCCTCTCCTCACTTCTCACTTCTCTGCGTGTCTCGTACAATTAATTATTACCACTCCATCTCGCTACCGGTCGTGTACACATGGCAGGCGAAATCCAAGTCCTCTGCCGTCCTCGGTCTCTAAAACGACTCGACAGACGGCATTATCGCGAGGTCATCTGTCTTCCCCCTCCCTGCAGTGCAACATGTAATTATGCGGGGTGCGTGTGTGGTTGGACTCTGAAAGCCATGTCCCCCACATGAGCTCTATCAGAAACGGCTGATGGCAGACGACTTATGCTTGATCCATTTGGTGGCAAATCGCGGTGAAAAAGAAGAGGCAAAAAAAGAAGCTTGCCGTACATGCCGCAACATGAATCCAAAAGCCATGACAGACCTCGGTATGCCTTTACGAGAGCGTCACGCGGTGGCCAATTTCTATGCTCTGGTGCTGCTGTCGATATTCACAGCGAGAATGCTCCATACTATTGCCTGGAAGGATTGGACGAAAAGCGCAGAGCCTGGCGGGCTAAAGGCCAAGCCGTCGCATCGTCTGCCGGCCAGCTCGTGTCCAAGGCACGACTCGCAAGTGGCGTGAAATGGACGAATGGGTGGCCGACACACACCACGCTGGCACCACAGGCTATTGATGCAACTCTCGTCGCTCTTATCGAGCCAACTGGATATTCACCTGGATAATGTCTTCGTCGTCGCTGGTGGCGGCGGGCTGGCAGCTGGACGTATCCGAGCCCTTCATGCCGTTACATTTCGCTCTTGTACGATAATCAATGGGGGGAAATCAGCATTGGGAATGCCTGCATTGGCTCCTGTGCAGCTCAATCAACTGATTCTTGCGCAAAATGACGGGCGAATGAGGCCGGCAGAGGATAAAAGCAACCGCGCAGCATCGCAGATTTTTTGCAAGCTTGTGATAGGCAAGGCTGAGGGCCTGATTACTGCTCAGCATCAGGAAAAGCCAATTGCCCATTGCCATTGGTGATTATTTCGCGATATAGAATGCTACCCTGATGGATGCTCATTTTTTCTCTCATCTTCTTCCCGAGCAGGCAGGCCAATGACACGGTGCCTCGTCAGGTCAAAGAATTATGCAGCCGCAAATGCATGCATCTAGACCACAGTGCAAAATGCAAATCGAAATCTGCATTGTTGGGCCTCGTGCGTGTCATCCGCCAGTGATGAATGAGGACGAGACAACAAACACCACACGGGGACGAATAATGCACATGTCCCAAGCCAAGCCAAGGGTGCTTGCTATTTTCCGAGAGACACGCTCAAGCGAGCGAGTGGCCTGGCAGTCTTTGCCTGAAGTTGGGCAGCCATGGCGGCCCCATCGATCGTACCGATGCGGATTTGCTGTTCGCTCAATCCATCTAGCTGCAGCCACAAACTGCTGATGTGTCAACGGCAAGCTTCTTATCCTTTGGGCTCTCGTCCAATCAGCCTGCCAGCGCATTTCGGCAGCAGCCAGCCTAGGTTTAGAGCGCCGCTCCGGCGGTGACTTGTTCACTCTGGTGCCACCCAAGCGCCCACTGGCAGATCCAGCGCCAAGCACCAGGTGTCCAGGGGAACAGGTCTCTGTCATCACGAGAGAGAGAGCGCGAGCTTGGGAGAGGGGACAAGGAGACAGAGGCGGGCGCTGGCTAGCCATAGTGCCGACTATCAGTGTACAGTACTCGTACCATGTATACGCAGCAGTGCTATTTTCAGTGAGGCGGCGCTCCCGGTACCGAGAGGCTGGCAAGGACGTGTGACTCTCTTGGGGCGCTCTCTCGTGCGCTGTTGCGCGTACTGTACTTGTACGAGTAGAGCCTGGTGTCTCAGACAGGGCCAGGGACTGTTGGCTTACAGCTGGGACCACTATCATGGCCTTGTCAAGTCGACGATGACTGCACCGATCCTCCAGGTGATGATGAATCTTTGGGCTTTGCACATGGTCATTCAGCGGCCATATGGGGTTTGCCGACGGTGAGAGCCCAAGATTTGCGCAGTACATGGCCGAAAGCGAGGAGAGCATCTTGCGACTTCTCCTTTGTTTCTTCGCCAATTTCATCATCTGCGCAGACGACTAGCGTTATGGGACAGGTGAGAGTTACGAGCTGGTAGCTGAAGTCCTCTCCATCTCCATCTCCATCGTGGTCGGTTGCTCGCCACGTAGCAGAGCGGGAAGCCAACCGGGGGTTACAGGTATTGTTACTCGCGAACCGGGCACTATCGGAAACGACAAGCAGCAAAATGCTACAGGGACATCGGGCGAGCAAGCCAAGGCCAAAGGAGAAATGGCATGGGAATAAACCATTAAAAAATGCAGAATAAATGAAACAGCATGGATAAAATTTTATTTCTCGGCATAGCATATCGCTGCTGACGCCTTGCATACATGATACTGCTGCTACAAGCCTACAACCAACACTGGCGGAGCACTATGGTGTCATCGATCTCATATGTGTCAGAACGCTGTGGACGCATCTCAGGGTGGTGGGCTCTGAGAGGTCCTAGAAAGCGCCGCGGCAACAGGGATGGACATCGCGGACGAAGCAAAACTGATTTACCCCAACCACAGGCTCCATCTCTTTTTTTACGATGCGCCGAAACAGCTCCTCGGGCTATTCTTTGTACGGCATGTAAGAGGGGAAACATGCACTCAACTCGGTCTTTGATGCAGATGTGCCATGTCCGGACGGTCCTTGGGGATGTTGGTTTTCCAGGAGTTGCAGGTCTCTGAGTGCCCAAGACCCAAGGCTCTAAGCTCCTGCATCGTGCAGCCGCGGCCGCCATTGGACACTGGAGCGAAAAGAGAAGCCTAGAGGTCGACTTACAGAGGAGGGGGATCCATCGATATGCGCGAGCTAGGGTCTGCCATTAGAGCGTTGAACACGCGGCTGTCGACTTTGCGGCTGCGGCCCATTGCGCTGGCGTCCCCTTCACTGCCCAGGCCCCTTCTTGGGCCCGTTGCCCACGAATTGGAGCCTCTGTTTGGAGTGAAAATTCTGCTCTTCTCCTTGCTGGTGCTTGACCAAGCGCACACTCCCCCGTATTTTGCCAGCAAGCCGGTATTGGGCCACTCGCCTTACACACAGCCCCCGGCGGGCCTTTGGACTCTACCCGGTTCACACGCCCCTGTCCCATTAACCACCTCCATGTTTTGTTCCCTCCTCTGGGCTTGCATGCCTTGCTGTATCTCTCATTTGGCCCAAAGGCCTGCATGCCGAACACAGTAAAGAGTCGAGAGTGGCTTGCCGCCTAATAGATCCGCTAGAATGCACGAGTGACTGGCGCATCCGAAGTGTGAGATGACATAACGGAGGGGGTCGAGTCTTTGCACATATATCACACCACGGGTGCGATCATGATCTTACGCTTGGAAGACTCTCGACTCTATAGCTCGATATAGCACTTTTACTTTGACCAAAACACACGCATTCTGCACTCTAATGACGTCCCTTGCCGTCTACATTCCGAAAACTCGATAGAGCTTGCAGCTTATGTGCACAATTGCATGATTGGGTCGCCGTCGCATTTGTCATTAGTTTGTGCTCTTGATATAAACCGACACCGACTCTCACCAAGGACAAGACCCCAATTCACTAACACCTACACCTACCTCTGTCTTATATAACACATCAACAACTACAACCACTTTACAACAGACAAAGACACTTTGATAACAGCCTTTATCAATTCTCAATCCAGCTACTTCAAAACCCTTTATCGCTCAACACCTAACAGCAATGGCCGTCCCTTCAAGGCGACAGGCTCGCGCGGCGTCAAGGGCTAGCAGGACCACGGCCTCTAGCATGGCTCGTAGTAGGAATTCCACAACAGCTTCAAGCCGCTACTATGCGTCAAGTCGTCAACACGATCAGACTTCCAGCTACGTGTCTGGTTCCTACTACGACGACTCTCGTCACTCATCGAGGGATACCTGGGAGCGCGATACTTGGGAAGACCTGCCCCAATCCATCGTTGACACTGGCTCAGACTCGTCTTCATCCGTCTACACATACGACTCTGCCTACTCAGACGACAGGTCTTCAGAGTCTCACCACGACTCGGACAGTGACAAGAAGGATGCCGAGGGAGACAACTGCGCCGTATCGGGTATTCCTCCTTCTACACTGCCTCCATACAACTGCATGCCAGTGCCCGAGATCTCAGTCCGATCTTCAGATCCCGAGACGTTTGCGCATCTCTTTCCGTCAATGGACCGTCTGACCATCCGACATGACGATCGAACCGCCGATGGTAACATGAACCTCCGCGTCGACGCCATTGTGCCGGATAACTCATCCCGTCGCCGCCGTGCTGTTGCCATCCAGCTCTTCCACCTGCGTATGCATGATCTTGCCAAGCGAGAATTCTCCCTGCGACGATACTGCCGCGACTCTGGCCGCGAGGTTTGCAACTCCAAGGGTGCCAATCCCCTCCTTGAGCGACCAGCAACCTCTTCCTCATCCTCGCTCTCACGCTCCGTCACCAGTGCCCTGCGCTCGGTCAAGACCTCATTCCGCCGATCCAGCGGCGCCTCTGCTGAAAAGGCTGCCGCCATGGCTACTACTCCCAACCCTCGTCGTCCTTCAATCGGCAGCAACAACTCTTGGGGCTGCGGTGGTTCCATCTACTCTGAGGATGTGGCTGGTTCCGACTCGGACGAGCCCAAGCTCCCCTCGGCCCGACCCATCCCGCTCAACACGCTCAAGCTGGAGTTCAGCAACTACGCCCGCGTGGACATTGTGCGTCGCCCAGGCAAGCAGTACGACTTTCAGTGGTGGGGACACACCTACGCCTGGCGCCGTGTTATGGACAAGGCGCTTGGAAAGGCCGCGTTCCATCTGATTCGCGACAAGGAGACGGAGCCTGTGGCGGTTATTACGCCGGAAGGCCGGGCCCCAAACCAGGTCGAGGCTGACCAGGCTGCGGGCAACTGGATTCCCCCGTGCTACATGTGGATCAACGACAGCTCTATCATTGAGGCTCTTACTGACGTAGCTGAGTAAGTTATTGCCCTCCTACTGCATACACATCTTCCTGTTTCTAACCTGGTTTCTAGTGTCATCATCGCTACCGGCCTCATTGCTGTCGTTGACGACTCCATTCTCAGCCGCTGGCCTCCGGCTAAGAAGGCTGGTACTTACACCCGTCCTGTTACCCCAGCTCGGCCTCACACTGCTCCTGGAGCGACTGCCACAACCACCACCACCGCTCCTTCTACCGCTGTTGTGAGCAAAAACATCACTGTTTCGGTCCCGCAGCCCCGAACAAAGGCTCTTGTTCACGGCCTATTGAACAAGGCCCATGCGCTTGGCCCCCTGCGAAACCTCAGGGGACACACTGTCCTTGCTTATTAAAGCGTACCATTACATACTACATCGACAGATTTTTCATAAACACTATCAACACAGAAACAGACACAGACACAGACACATCGCATTCTATAAAAACACAACGAACTCTACACAACTCAGAAAATCTTGAATAACACGACAAACACACATAAACTCAAACCACAATATCACAATCTCATGAAACACGACTTACGAAACACTATAGAATAAAGCGATGGGACGCACTCATCCGTCCAGTCTCTACCTCACACTCATTTGACCTTTCATTTGTCTTGCATTTTCCTTTGTATAACACATCACGACCGGAAAGATAAAAGGATTTTTTTTATGAACATGTCATGACATTAGCGAGCGTCTGCTTTTTTTTTTTTTTTTTTTTTGGAATTTGAAATTGGAATCTGAGGTGACTTTTTGAACATGAAGCGCAACCTTCATGACGACGAGCGAGAGAACAAAAAAAGGGATTTGCATAATTTGCATGGGAAAGGGATATATAACGGGATACATTTACATACATATATACATTGCTGGCGCTTGGGAACATTTTTGCTTTTTCTTTCTCCTTCTTCTTCACTTCTAATCACAACCTCCCCCTTTTTTGCGCCAAGAGATTGTTGCGCTGTTCTTTTTGGGATATGGATTTGGATATGACTTTTGATATGACAGCATTGGATATAGCGTATATAAATAAGGCACACATAGATAGATTGGCTTGGGATATTTTGACCCTTTTTTGGCCGCCATGAATTGAGAATGAAATCATTTGGCTCCATCTTGATGGCTTCTTTTTTTTAGTCCTTCTATTAAGTGAATTTGATATGAGAATACTACTACAACGCCTGGCGTAATAACCAATACCTAACGAGATGACGCCAGTCTCCAAAATGAATAAACCACATATTTCTTTCTATATATATTCTCCTTGAGTTGTAATCCACGTTCCAAAGTCCAGCTTCATCAACAGACGATTAATCCCGCCAACCCTCACAGGAACATACTTTTCCCCATCGCCATACTCCTCATGCCCATCCTCCGTGCCATCAAGGCCCTCCCACCTTGCGAGAAACTCGACATCGCCTTCGAGCGCCCGCAGCGCAGCAATGACGTCTTCTATGCCCCGCTGGATCTTTTCCTCTACACCCCGAATGAGCGCCATAGTATGCTGCTCTTCGCGATTGAGATCGGTAGAGGAGTCGAGCACGCCGGCGTCGGTCTCGAGGTCGATGGATGTGAATATGGAGTGTAGTCTCTGAATGTGCGTGACGAGATGGTCGATGTGGTTGAGGAGCGTGTAGAGGAGGTTCGTGAAGGTGGGTTGTGTGAGGAGCAGACGGTGGACGAGCGTGCGGAGGTACAAAGAGTGCGCTGTAGTGAGGGTTTGCGGATCAGGAGCAGGACGAGAGAGGATTTTAGATACGTCGTTTGGATTCGCGGCGTTGCTGGAGGAGCTGGGTCTCCAGTCCATCGTTGCTGTGCTATGTTTAGCAGAGTGTGCGGCTGGAGTCGCGGCGCCGGAGCGACCGCCTTCTCGCCGTCGTTCTTTTCCTGTTAGCCAGGTGAGGAAGCCTTCCCAGAGGCCCTCGACTATTTCTGTCTGAAAGTATGCTTCTGTTTCGCCGAGGAAGAAGATTGCTGCGCTGGCGGTTGTCCAGGAGCTTCGGAGGGCTGCTGATCGGGCTGACCACCGCTCTCGGAGGATGCCGGCGTATTCGGTTGCTCCACGAGGTGCAGGATGATGTCGTCGTAGAGAAGTGATTTTCCATAGGTCGGTGAGGCGGATGTGGGCTCGACGCATAGACATGAGGTAAGAGTTAATGCAGGAGTAGAGTTGGAGGTCAGAGGGTGAGATGACCATGTCGAGGGGAGATGGTAGTTGAATGGATAGGATGACGGGAGTTGAAAAGAGTAAGTTTCGAAATGGTGACGAGGCAAGCAGCTTGGCTTCCTCAGCATTGAGGCCTGGACTGACGTTGACGGGCGTCAAGCTGGCTTTGGTGAGGTGTAGCCGAAGTAAATCTCTTGCGAGCTCTAACAGCTCATCTTCTTCTACTTGGTTCCGCTGCATGGCGACCAGGACAGCCCAGGTCCTTGCCAAAACGGCAGAGACTTCTCCGTCTTTCACGGTAACGTTCTTTACACCGTCTTTGCTCTCATGCGCTAAGTTTCCTGCTCTTCTCCAGCGGTTTCGGATTCTGTCGTCCGCCTCTTGCGTCAAGGCCATGGCAAACTCTCCTCTTCCCAGCAGGAAAAATTCTCGGAGCAGCTGCAGAGTCTCAATGACTTTGGCTGTGGGTAAGATCTTTTGAAGGGTATTTTGTGAAAGTGATAGTCGAATAGAGACGATGGTTCTGGCGAATGTTGCGCCATTGACGGGGAAAGATAGACTGGCCAGCTCTTGAAGTTTTGTAGAGAGATGATCTAATCCTCCCATGCCCGAGTCGACTGTTGCTCTAACACGCGTGTGGTTGAGTGATTTGCCGATGAAGAGCATCGACGTCGCTGTGGCTGGTGTGACGAATCCCGGCAGTAGTTCTGGTTCGTAGATGTACTCGGCAGTCCCGTCCACCTTTTGGATAAAAAAGTCGTTGCCTCCTAGGTTTGGCAGTCTCCCATAGAGAACCCAAGCCGACACCTGTTTCAGCCATGCAGTCTCTGCCACCGTTACCAAGCTCATCGCCGCCTCTTCAACGTCCCGATAGCCGCTCTGCAGCTCAGTCCGCAGGCGATTCATGATTTGAGAGCCGCGACAGGGGCCCTTTTCATCTTTGAGCATCATGAACTGAACAATATCCCAGAGCCATTCAAAGCGCCTCGTCCACTGCGTAAACTCTCCCATCACGGCCGTCAGAGGCACGATATTGTATTCGCCCACCAGCTCCGGGTCCTCCTTGAGTATGCTCTCCTCCACCTCCAATATCTTGCGCTGGAACGCAGATAGGTGGATCGACTGTATCGCTGTTCCCACGGCCCTGCATATCGGCGACGGGTGAGAACCCGCAGTCTGGCCGGCGTATTTGATGAGCTTGATGTGGATGTCGCTGAGATGCGCCGCCGAGGCTAGTAGCTGACGTTCCGAAGGCGTGACGCCGGACACCGGGCTCGAGTCGGCAGCTCCGGCTCGGAGGAGAGGCGACGGATGCCCCGAGAGAGAGAGGAGGATTTCGTGGAGCATGGCTCGGGCTGCAAAGATCTGGGAGAATGCGAAAAAGTCAGGGTCAGGCGTCAGAGCTATGAGAGGTCGAGCATTCCGTGCCGGTGACGGACCTCTTGCTGGCTTTTCTGGCCTTGAGCGAGTCGCTAATGCGCTGAACGATAAGAATAACGACGCCTAGGAGCTCGAATCGGCACATTGGTTGCTTTGAAGCCAATCTTTGGATCGCGGGACACGGTTCGTTCAGTTGGTGGGGTTACGGCGGACGAGGGTCAGGCAAACGAAGCATTCGAGCTGCGAATTGGCATCGCAGGCGGTGAGTTTCGCAATTTGAAGCTGGAGACTATTCGTTCAGAACCGGAGAATCCGTGATTTTTGCATGGTGAGGGAGAGAGCGTTGGTGGGAGAGCAAAAGCAAAGCGCCTCTTTGACGCGTTTGGTTAAATTGATAGTTCTAGAAGCTATCTTGAGCTGGCGGAATTGTGCCGTCATCGCCTGTCCGCGTGCGCACGTGATCCTCATTCTTTGGCGCAAAGTCTACGGACAAGTTGTCGCAAAGGATTAATTAATCGTGAGAGTAGCGAGATTTGCTTGTCTCAACATGTTAAGAATCGTATTTGCGTATATCATATTACAAAATAACGTTCAAATGCACTACTGGGTTGGTGGTCATCACTCATATCAGTGGTATCAATGTACAGCACCAGTCATACACACTCCAACACACACAGACACATCACCAGGCCGGCTTCTTCCCCTCTCTAACCCCTTTTGCGTCCCAATCGTTGCTCCCTGGGATGTTGATTTCGCCGCCGTATGTGTTGTGTATTGTGCTTGAATCGCCATTGCCATTGCCTTTGCCATTTCCGTTACCTCTCCCATTGCCGTGGCCGTTGCCGTTGCCGTTGCCTCTTCCATTGCCGCTGCCATTGCCATTGCCATTACCGTTACCGTTGCCTCCAGAGACAAGGGCTGCGTCAGATCCATTGTCGCCGCCGACAATGATTTGGCCGCCTCCCTTGACCTTGCCGACAACCATGCCCTTGGCAACGCTCTTGAGAATGGCGCGACGAGAAACACCAGTAACGTCGATGTAAACGAGTCCGACGTTTTTGAACCCGGCCCCAAGGTTTCTGGACAGCTCACCCGCCTCAGGGCCCCAGCGGTGGCCAACAACCGTGGACATGCTCGACGTTGTACCGGTAAGCAAAGTCCGCCCAGCATGTTCCATGCCGTCGACGACCGTGTTAAAGGCCATCAAGCTCTTGTTGAGCACGCCCGGCTTGTAAGTCTCGATAACATTTCCCTCCTTGTCGTATCCTCGAGCCCGACCATCCTTGCGCTTGGACATGCCAGCGCCGAAATTCTGAGCAAACTGATTGATGGAACCAATGGTCTGGGCCGACAAGGTGGCGACCTTGGTGGAATATTGGTTGATACGGCGTATGTGTTCGTGAGTCGTGGGGGCGAATGTCATGGGCTTTGCGGCAGGCTTCATGCTCTTGGTCAAGTTGTCGGCTTGGTTCTGCATCACTTTTGCGACATAGTCGGATGTGGTAATGAGCAGCCGCGAGGCCTTTGACGCTGATGAGACAATAGTTGATGTTCTGTATGCCGGGTGCATAGTATCTTCGATGTAGTCGTAGGCGGGCTGAACGGAAATGTTGTGGCTGCCATCGGCGGGAAGAATAATCTCGACGGGTTCTGTAGACAAAATATGTGAGCTTCTGGCAACAGCGGACTGAGAAGTATGGCATAAGAATATGCTTACCTTTGGATCCTGGTTTGATAGCACCGTCCTCGACGACGTTGAAGCCGTCGCTCAGCTCTCCCATGACGCTGCCATCCTCTTCGTCAACCAGCACGATGCGCCCTGCAACGTGCGAGCTATGGCTGCCCTGCGCATAACCTTCGCCAGGCTCAAAGTTGGCGGGGTTGTAAGCGGGCGGTTCATCTCTGCCAGCTTCTCTTGCCTTTGCTCTGGCAGCATCGGATGGTTTGCGTTCGGTACCGGTAGGTCTGCGGGGCTTTTCTGGAGGGGGAGCTGGCGCTCTCTCGAGGAATGCCGTGCACTGCGCAAGAATCGTCTCAAAAGTGTCGACGTCTTCCTGCACGCCAGGTCTGCTTCCAACGACGGGAAACTCTAGGCGTGTGAATGCGCCGTTGCCGGGGCCGAGATCCCATCGCGGAATCAGATAGCTGCTGGGGGGCTGGTGGTAGATTTGCGTGGTTGCGGGAAGTGGAAGATCGAGCTCGGGGGGGAGATGAAGGTGAAGATAGAAGTCTTGTTCTCCGTTGCCGATTTCAGCAAAGCCAGACGAGGTTGGGACCATGAGCAGCGATAGGGTTTGAGGCCCTGAGGGCGTTAGAGACTGCTCGGTGCCATTTGCGATGTGGTAAGCCTTGATGCCCTCGACCGAGTAGAGCAGCTTCGGATCCTGGAGAGGTGATGAGTTAGTTGAGGGTTCTATGGGATGAGAGAAGAGAAGGACTGTTACGAACATTGTGTCCAGAGGCCATGATGGTGATGATGATGACGAAGAAGTATGATGCAAGAAAACCGGATAAGTAAGGCGTAGATGTTTGCAGACGTTGATAGGATGAAGATTTAATGTACAGACGATGCGATGCGATGCGATGCAACGCAATCAAATCGCGGGGTTGTTTGCAGTGGTTCGTCGGCGGGGCTGTCGGTGCTTCAGATCAGTTCAGTGCATGCAGCAGCTGATGAAGGCACTGAAATGGGTCAACTAAACAGCAACACAGGGCATCCAGATGTTGCAGAAGCTGGAAGAGACAGAAGCTCAACTGCGCAAAAATATCCTGGGTGACGCCACCACAAAAGCCATTAAATAGCATCATGGTGATATCCTCCTTTATTCCTGGAAAACAGGCGCCCGTCACATGCAAACGTCATCACGGCGTCTCTTGGTTGGCCGTGCAAGCGCCAGTTTGGTGACGCCTCTGATGCGGGATGCGTCATTCATTGGCCACAGTCGCCACCAGGCACAAGGGCGGTGCGCTAATTTAAGCTTCTACAGGCGCCGTTGTTTATTTAGCGGCAAACTGGGGGGGAGCTTCCAGTGCGTTTCTTTTTTGATCCCAAATCTCCACATCGCATCCTTCATCTTCCATCTTCCATCTTTCAAAGAGATTGAGATAGAGATTACTGCACAACAGCATTTGTCTGTTCTGTTCTTTCATTCTTTCAATATTTCAGCTAACATTGTCTCTTCAGTGTCTTGCCAGCACCTTGCCATTCTTATTCACCACCACAAGCGGCAACCTTCTCCCATGCACCACCGCCCGATTCACGACTCCTTCATCGTCCCAGCTAAAATCGACCGTTCCGCCTCCTCTCAAACTCCCTCCTTTCACGCTTCCACCAGCCCATTCCTTGGGAATCGCCGGTCCAAGAATCACCTTTTGCACACTGTTGTCACCCCATTTCTTGGGCAGATCGGTATACAGCATAGCCAGCGCATTCGCTGAAAGACCAAAGTTGGCATCGATCTGGAAGGGCAGAGTGACCTCATACGGCCAGCTGCCAGTTGTATACACCGACAGTCCGTTGGCTGCAAAGTTCATGTCGATGGTGTACTTGAGCTCTTTGTATGCCTCGTCAGTGACACCAAGTTGACCCCAGCAGGCTCCTCGCCAGACCTTTTCCCAGCCCGTGTTGGAGTCCTCGGTGCCGTTTCCGCGAGAGTACAGGCTGGTAGCTACGGCGTCCATGACAGTCTTGTTGTTTGCATAGACACTGGAGATGACATAGCCGGGGTAGAATCCGTACAGGTGAGACAAGTGACGATGCGTGTCGTTTTTAGTATCAATGTCCATCTTCCATTCTGCAAAGAGGGTTAGCTCACTCTCCTTGTCTCTCTGTCTTTGATACGGGTTAAAACACTTGCCTTGGATCTGGCCCCAGCTTCCAACATGGACGCCCGGATCAAGTTTGCTGTATGATTCTTTGACCCTCTTCAAAAAGGCCGTATCAGTATCACCCGATGCATCCCAGTCTTTGATGATGTGGTCAAAGAGTTCCCAGACCACCTGCTGGAACTGAGCACATCCGAAAGTCTATCACGGATTATCAGCCTCAATTCTGAACAACTAAATGAGTAAACTTACCGTTGGGCCATGCTCCGGAGAGTTGCAAGGGTTGGCAACCAAGGTGCCGTCCTTGAAGTATTCGTCCGGCACCATCATGTCCACCCAGAAGCTCGCCACGCCCTTCATGAGAGGATATCCCACGGAGGCATACCATTTCTTGTCGCGGCCATAGTCGTAACGATCCCACACGTGTGCCACTATCGAACATGATTAGCAATGTCTTTCCGTCATGTGCTGTCATCAGTGATTAGACACATACTCATCCAGGCAATGTCGTGTGCGACATTCGACCAAGTTGCGTCGTTTTCCTGTCTGCTCAACGTCAGAAGAAGAATCCCCAATAAATGTGCTAGATAACTCACGCCGTATGGCCAAAGATATTGGTATTGGTAAAGGCGACCCAACCGCTCACGTTGTACCATAGGTTGGCCGTCTCTGTCCCACGAGGGACCCAGGTGTAGGTCATAAAGTCCCAGAGAGGATCAGTCAGGCCACCCAGTCCCATCTTTTCGACATGCCAGTGGTTCCTGATGGAATTTCTGTTAGTAAAATCTAGATGATGAAGTTCAAACAAGGTAATTACATACATCTGCACATTGACATCGATATGGTAATCAGAGCTCCACGCTGGGTTTCCATCTGGAGCCCATGAACCCTGCAGATTCGGGGGCAGCGATCCAGGCCGCGACGAAGCAATGAACATGTACTGTCCATATTCAATCAGCAGATTCTCAACAAAGGGATCTCCCTTTTCTGTCGAGTAGTTTGTGATCAAATCCATCGTGTCGACGTCTGCAGAGTTATGGGGATCCGGTAGATCTAATGTGAATTTGTTAAACCACTCGCCATGGTCTCTAACGTGACTTTGAAGGATCGTGTTGTAGCTCTTCTTGGATACGGCACTGATCGTCTTTGCAACACCAGGATACGGATCAGCTCCTCGGAAGGAGTAGTTGTGTGCAGCATTGCCCTTGGTTGCGTCGTACTCTGTGCCCGAAGCCACGACGATGGTGACCGACTTTACAGACCTTGTGCTAAGAACAGTCTGGCCGTTACTTTTACATGTGGCTTTTAGTCCGGCAGAAGGAAGAGCACGAGCCTGGGCATCAATCTTCATGCCAATGAGACCCTCACCATCGTCGGCCACAGTTCGTCCGCTCAACCAGATGCCGCTAGATGAACATTTGACAGTCGACGGCGGGTTGGTGCGATAATTGTCGACCAGGCCAAAGGTGATTTGGGGGAGTGGTTTGTTGGAGCTGACGTGGTAGACACAGACTTGGTCGGGAAAGGAGCAGAACTGCACACTAGATGCAAGAGTAAGTACATAGATCTATAAGGGTAGGATATCCCACGTACGTCGAAAAAGTAGCTCCGTTTGCAGTAAATTCGGCGCTGTGCAATGCTGTTTCCAGGTCCAGCGTTCTCTTGTACTTTGAGTACTTGGTGACTCCCGCAATGGAGACTGTGAGGTTGGCAAGGGCTTCATAGGAGCCGTAATCTGCCGTTCCACCATATAATGCGGATTCATCTGATGATACAGGTTAGTAACATCTCTGAATACACTACTAATATTGACAACATACCTCCTGTTCCATTCTGGAAGATGGCTTGCTGGATTCCGGGCAAGAAGTGAGCCAGAGATGATGAAGGGTTCCCTCCCGTGTAGCTCTATTTGCGTCTTAGTTACATGTATATATGATCATTGTAGAACCATAATGTCTTACCGAGTTTGCAAACGGGCCACCACGCCAGATGCTATCATCGTTGAGACAAAGCAAGTCGTCACCGGGAATGCCCAGCGGTAAGCCTATATATGTGGTCATCCGTCAGTAACCTACAACTATAATTCTTTCATCTGCCAATTCAACCAAGCTCACCTCCTTGTCTCCCGTTACCAATGGTAAATCCAGTCATCAACACATTCCCCGGATCAGCCGGCTTTGAGGTCCAAAACTTCCTCGCCGCCACACCAGTCTGGCTCATGGCCAACGCGGCCACAACAGCAACCTTCATATTGACGAATTTGTCCACCTAATCAATCGAACGGCGCAGAAACCTCTTTGCCCATTAAAACCAAAACTCATCATTGTAAACAATTGCCCTGTTTTTATACGTAACCATCACGTACGAGCCGACGGGTATTTTTGCCTGCCCGCTGCGGGGATCTTCAATGGCATGATGATGCCTTCTCCACGTATACATGTACCTTGTGAGCAACGCAAACAACTGCCGTTCCGGGAGAAGTATCTGCATAGACTACGTTCTAGAGATTCTTGGTAGAACAGGCTGGTCTCGTACATAGCTTGAAAATCGGGGCCTCGGATGAATCTCTGAGGCCAAGATCGACACTGCCGGCACAATCCCTCCCCCCGCAATTTGGGTGGTGCATAATTGTCCGTGTTTGCGGGGAAGTTGTGAGTGCATCATGCCATCCGGGGAAATTTCCGGGCCAAGAGATGAGGATGAAAGGATCCTTTTTGTCTTGGTCAATGTTGCCGTGCTGGGAGGGCAGCAGTGAACCGGAAGGGGGGGGGGCTTTGGTTTGGAGACTGGATGGAGATGGGGATGCTCAGCCTTGCAGTGTGGATCTCATGGCTGCCTGCAGGGTAACGCAGCAGCTCAGCTCCTGAGTACATACATATGCAGTCGGTTGAGAGTCTGCGTATAGATTTAGTGTAACCCACATTGGTCTTAAGGTAGTTTGGATGGAGGAAGTATTTCGAAGGGTGTTGATATGCAATGGGACTGAGTGTCCAAAGGCTCAGGCGTGACCACGATGGGCAATGTAGAACGTCTCAAGGGGCTCTTGATATATGTAGCCATCTTTCCACAGACACTTCCACCTGGACATAACTGGATCACTCTCTTCATAGTGGCATTTGGATACTGCTCTATATGTTTCTTCATCTTCACTTCTTTCGATTACTCTCTAGCTACGAGCTTCAGTAATGATGGGAATGGATGTAAAGACATTGCAACGTGTCATTTGCGTTGAAACAGTATGCTCTCTTTCTCGTATATCATAAGCTATTTAATTCGAACAACTTGACTGACAGTCTTGCTTATGCTTGTCAACATCAATAATGCAATAACGATGGCGCTGGGATACCATCAAGTACCAGTCTTCGCGACTTGAAATCCAGCCCCTATCCAAAGGGCCGCCTCTCATCCCATTACCCATCCCAACTCGTCCAATACCAATACCAGGCTGAAATCAATTCCGCACTCGAACAAACTCATATCGGCATCCATCATGCTTCATGTCGTCATTGCCCATAACATCGAACCGAATCATTAGAATCACTGTGGTATATCCCCCCTTTCCCTTTCCCTTTCCCGCTCAGCCTCGGCCGCCTTCTCCTCCTCCTCCGTCCTCTTGTCAAAGTGAGCCTTGCACTTGTGTCTACACTCAGCACACGGCTTCGTATCAACCACGTACGTCAACTCCACCATCCACCCCAGCAAATCCCGGAACGGACATTTCCAGTCGGGCGCGGCGTCCTGTCCGAACCTCTCCTTGCGCTTCTCACACGTCGTCCCGGAGTTCGGAACAGGGGCCTGCTTGGCCGTCTTGTGACGCCACATGCCGTCCCAGAAGACGATCCGGTTCCTGGCCATGGCGCAGTCCTTTTCGTACGGACATGGACAGAGGACGTGGCACCAGAAAAAGGTACACATGGTTTTATTTTCCTTTTTTTTCACGAGTGGGCAATTAGCCTATTTGGCTGCCGCTGGCCGAGATTCGCGTGCGGGGCGATGCGAGTCTGGAGCCGGAGTTTGGCTGTGACATTCCCTGACGATGTTTTCTGGGGAGGATTTTCTGGAGCTGTTTCTTTTTGGGCGCATGAGGATGGTCCAGCGCTGGGGGAGGAATTGGGGATATCAAGACTTCGGGATGGTGAGAAAAAAGGAGAGAGGGAGAGTGAGCCTGTGGCGGTTAAGGAGAGAAAGGGGAAATGATTTACGATGGACTGCTGCAAGGCATCAATAGTAATGCGTGCGACGCGACAAGTTGCATTGGAAATTGAATTGCTACGTGAAGAGGAACCAACAGCGTCAGGGAAAATAATCACCGGGTCGGCGATAAAAAAAGTAGATATGAAGAATGATTGGAATATGAATGAATGAATGATAGAATCATGATACTCGAACTGAATCTGCCATTGCTGTCTGGTAAGTGAAATCGACAGACGGTTGATTCAACAGAGACGCAACGCTCTGCCTGTATTTTTTTTTCTCACCTGAGGCCGGATCTCAGCAGACACAAGTACCTGCAAGTATCACCTGTCCTGCGGGCGGGATTGAGGCTTTTTCACAGCTGAGCGCAGTTGAGGCTAAATATAGAAATGTGAGAGAAAAAAATCCATATGCAGTGGACGATTGTCGATTTATTTCGCATACAAGCCAGGCGGGCTGCCGACACGGGCTACCGCATATGTACATGTGCAGCGCAGTCACGTTGTCCCTCCACTCTGCCTGTCACTCTGTAAATGAGCTGTCAAACCACAATCGATGCATCTCGTACAGCAAACAAACAAACAAACGAAGTCATCGTCACCAACAAACAAAATTGAATAGAACAGAACAGAACAAAACACCAAGTACAGTATCAACAGTTTATCCCTTTTTGATAACACGTTACATGGACGCTTTCTAAAAACAGCTCCCTGCCCGGGGGCTCAACTCAATTCCGACTCGGAGCGCCAGAATAAGCCCTTACAGAGCGGGCGTGTCAGCATACTGGTTAAAGGCCACATCCCGGTCGCCAGCAACTCCGAGGTTCTCCACCAGCTTCCGGATCTCACCGGCCTCGTCCGGAGTCAGATGAACGTTCTGAGCGCCGAAGTTGTCGTCCATGTACTTGGTCTTCTTGGTGCCGGGAATGGGGAAGATGTCGTCGCCCTGAGCGAGCAGCCAGGCAAGCGCCAGTTGAGAGAGACTGCAGCCCTTCTTCGCGGCCACCTCCTTGAACTTGTTGATCAGCTCCAGGTTCTTCTTGAAATTGTCGCCCTTGAACTGCTCAACGCTGTTTCGGTAGTCCGTCTTCTCCAACTCCGCCGTGTTGGTGTATTGGCCGGTCAGCATTCCGCGGCCGAGGGGTGAGTATGCGATGGTGGCGACGCCCAGCTCGCGGCAGGCCTTGAGGAGATACTTGGACACGGGGCCCTCCGTCTCGAGAGCCCAGGCAGAGTACTCGATCTGGACGGCGGCAATGTGGTGAACGGCGCATGCTCGGCGGAGACTGTCTCCGGAGATTTCAGAGAAGCCAAAGTACTTGATCTTGCCCTCGCTGTTGACCCCCTGGTTAGTATAAAGAATATCGATAAAGAACATCATTAACAAGGTTAGACAGGCATGGAGGCTTCCTACTTCTTCAGTTCGACCATGGCCTGGACCGTCTTCTCAATGGGCGTCTTTCCGTCGACTCGGTGCGCATAGTACAGGTCGATATAGTCAACTCCGAGTTTCTTCAAGCTCGCCTCGCAGGCCGTCTTGGCGTATTCAGGAGTGCTGTTGACGGCTCCCTTATAGGTGCCGTCCGCCTGGACCTCTGCCGAAATGCCAAACTTGGTGGCCAAGAAGATGTCGGCGCGACGCTCAGGGTGCAGCTTGAACCACTTTCCGATGAGGACCTCAGAGTCGCCGTAGGCATCCGAGGTGTCCCAGTGAGTGCAGCCAATCTTCCACGCGTGGTCGAGCACGGCAAAGCGTTCCTCGTCGTTGCTGATACCGCTCGTTAGTTGAAGTGATTAGATAATTCTGACGGCTTTTCTTTACCCAATTGCGCCGTAGCAGTCGATGCCGATGCCCATGAGACCGAATCCGACGGGAGGGATTTCGGGGCCATTCTTGCCAAGCTTCTTCAAGACGGTGGAAGGCATTTTGAAAAATGGAAACTGATGTGAGACTGCTAGAGTTCTTTGAGAATGAGGAATATGATATCAATGAAGCTGTTGGATTGAAGCTAGTGCTGGCGATCTGGTAGATGGCGGTCCGGCCACACCAATTTATATACGCACAGATTGATGTCGAGAAGTCACAGACGACAACTTGTGAGACTGATATTCTAAGCAATGTTGTGTTTTGCTCCAGCTTGATCATCACTCCCCATCAACAACAACGCCGCATGCCATCGCGGCATCCCACATCACATCACATAACGTTATGGCCACCGACTCGTTTCGCAGCGAAATCCGCACAACTGGAAGCGTCGAGAATTACCACATTGGACTACGACCGCATGAGAGCTGCAAAAGCCGCTATGTCCGACTCCTCACTACTAATCAAGTCACATCAAGCCCCCTTTCGAGGCACGAATCATATAAATACTATATCCGAAAACAGCACCCAAAAAAACTAGTGCCGGCTTCAACTCCGGGCTCAGCTCCGGGTCGCCTGGGCGGAGTAGCGGAGAAGTGGGTCGATTCCGGAGCAAGCAAATAGGCGGCTCTCGCATGATTTAATTTGTCTTACTGCGACAATTTAAATATTTGTCATCTCCGGCCTCACGTTCAGGAGCGACGGTCAACCATCCAATGTTGTTCAAAGAGAGACAAATTGAAGACAAATCAGTGTATCCATCGCACATCAATCTTCCGTCGAATCACGCTGTTCAAGGGCACCACACTTTTTGAATCCTTCGTTTCTAATCATGAGTGCGAGTAGCGGCAAGACGGCGGATACGATTGCGGATACTGGCGTAGAGGCTCCTACGAAGCGACGGCCCGGTCGTCCACGTATGAAGGACAGCCTGCCCGCGGATCCAAACGATAATTCGGTGAGTGGGAACGAAAGCGAGCCAACAGCCAAACGAGGAGCGAAGAAGCGAGCCAACAATTTCCCCTGTCTCCCCTCTACAAAATCAAGGCAAGGCGCTAGAGGAGAAAGAAAAACATTCAAAATGACCTCTTCTCCCTGCTTTGTTGCTGCTTCTTGTGTAAATCAACAAGTGTTGTAGAGAAAAAAGAAGAAAAAGAGAAAAAGAAAAGAGAAAGAAAGAGAAAAATGCACACACAAGCACACAGAGAGAGAAAAAGACAGGAACAGAGAAAAAAACAAACAAGAAAAACCTGATACTAACACTGGCCTCTTCTTTCATCACAGCGTCGGTCTCGGATGCGACTCGCTCAGCGGTCCTATCGCAGCCGCAAAGAGAATGAGCTCGCCACGACAAAGGCCCGGGCTGACGCCCTGCAAAAGGCCCTCAACAGCTCCCTGGACGAGTTCATCCGCTTCCACGAGTTGTCATCGGGCAAGGAGAAGGATCTGCCGTCCGAGTTTGTGCTGCAGCTCAACAAGACGGCCATGAACATCATGGCCATCGCCCGGAGCGCCCAGACTGACGAGTGGCCGTCGTTTGACCAGGCCGACCGTCTGCTGGCCACCATGACCGACTCCCACGGTAAGGACGACGACTCCATCTACATCCTCTCCCAGGAGGCGCGGGACGCTTCCAGCCACCACTACCTGCGGCCCAAGCCCGTGTCCATCTCGCAGCGGCTGATGCGGGCGTGTGTGGACCGCGCCGCAGACATCCTCAACCTCACAAGCTCGCCCGTCATGTGTCTGCTACCAGCCATGCTTCTGCCGCTGCAGTTTGACCGCCGCGACAACCTGCTGTCGAGGACCATGCGCTACATCCACATTGAAGACGAGGACCTCGAGCTCGACGCCGAGCACAGCCCCATGGCCTCGAGGCATCTGCCCAAGATGCTGCGGCTGATCGAGGGCCAATCCAACTCCATGGTGCCGCGGTTGGCGCCCCCGAACTTGCAGCGCCTGCAGTTTGGCCGCACGCGGACGGTGCTGTCCACGGCGCTGCCGGACCTGCAAGGGGAATGGCTGGAGGCGTCGGACGTGGAAGAGTATCTCGAGCAGCGGGGGATTTTCATCCGGCAAGACTCTCCAAACACTGACATGCTGAACCTAGCAATCCCCCTCGACGTCGGCCTGGCGGCGCAGACGACGGACCTCAACGAGGCCAACAGGCACAATCCAGTCCGCCTGGTCCGGCAGACCAACCCAGCTCCTCTCACATGCAGCAACAGCAACAGCACAGGCACGAACTTCATCGACCCGTTGCTCATGCCGGCCGACTCCTCCTCGTTCGAAACCTTCCCCGCTGCTAATCCCGACTACACCGTCTTTGGCCAGCAGCGAGACGTCCAGGTCGTGCCGTCGGGCATGAAGATGTTTACGCCGACTTCGTGGACGACAGACGTCGACGCGCACGTCTTGCCGATGGACATGGCGATGCACCACCAGAACAACCCGGAGCACATCAACATCATGTTCAACCTGGACAACTTAATAATGCGGCTGGCGGCCAAGGCTGTGTGCTTGGGGCCGTGTCCGGGGATAAGGAGGGGGCACGTTGATGAGGCGATTCGCGACTCGGTGGTTCAAATGCCGCCGATGTAGACGTTGATGACACAAATTCCTTTTGCTGTTTGATTTTGACGTTTTCTTTTGTTATTTGTTAAGTTTCCTTTTTGTCCTCAGGCCTTGTTGGCGTCTCAAATAGTTGTTCTGCATCTTGTTTCTGATAGGCGTTTTGCTGAGCATGGCTGCAAACATATCCAGTCGTATTAAGACATAACTGGGAAAACACCCAGCCAAAAACCAAAAAAAGAAAACATCAAACAAGCTCTCAAAACCAGGGGGAAACGACACATCCTTTATATAGCCACCCTAAATAAGAAAGTCTGGAATTATTGTTTAGTTACTCCGTCCACTACCACGCAAAGTTGCTCATTATGAATACATGGGTTATCAGCCTCCAGACCCACCGGGTAACCCGGCAGGATTACTACTATGAGACGACGCTCTGCTTTTTTCCACGAGTCATAACTTTAGCTCTTCGGACAAATTAACTACAGTCTTTGTCATGGCCTTAGTAAGGTTGGAGACCGGTCACTCGGCCTTTAAACTTGACATATGTCTTGTTGCTCTATAAGCCAAAGGATGGGCACCGGCATCTTAAGCTTTTAACGAAAGTCATGTTATGTTATATTTGAAAAGCAAGGAGTGGGCTAAATCGAGCTGAGCTGAGCTGAGCTCATGACACTGTGTCTGTACGCTGTAATGACCGTCCGCGCTTATACGCTTCCAAAATGTTTCCAACGTAGATATCCCAAAGTTGTCAATCTGATTGTCCATAAGATTCCCACATAGTATTCCTATTTCCTCCAATCCCGTCTCATCTCACCGTCAACAAGCCTCTCCCCCAACTCTCAAAAATCCCTCTCTACAAATCTCGCACCAAGCGTGCTCCAACCCAGGCATACAGGTAGTTCCTCTGGTACCAGTTGACGAAGCTCTTCCTGCCCGCCACGCGCGGGTGCGTCGCCCACGAGCCGCCCAGCACGACATTGTGCTTCTCGTCAAAGAAGTCTGCCGTGTAACCCGGGTAGATGCTCATGGGGCGGAACCCCTCGTGCGGCCGCAGGACGGTGCTGGTCCACTCCCAGACGCCGCCGAGCTCGCCCTGGCCGGCGAGGGAGCCGCCGTGGGGGGTCACGGGAACAGGGTGCCAGTGGAGGAAGCCGGTGTTGGTGTTGCTGAGATCGGCGAAGAGGGACGAGGGGGAGGTTTTCGATGGGGGGGTTTCCTGGACTCCGTCGTTGACAAGGTGACTGTAGAGAGAGCAATCGGTGATTAGCTTATATGAGTTGTCTTGATAACTCGGAGATAAAAGATAGCCCATCGACTTACCCATTGACTGCTGGAACCTTATTGGACAACTTGCTCTGCTTGGCAATGTCCTTTTGCCTCTCGACATATGCATAAATGCTCTTGGCCTCCTCCATCGTGGGGATTCTTCCACCCATCCAGGCGGCACAGCCAGCAAGCTCGTCGTACGAGGCGAACACAGGCCAGTCGAGAGCATATCTCAGGGGCACCAGTCCATAGACGGTGCGCACGGCCTTGTCGTGGATGAAGCTCTCGGGAAGCTCGCTAAGGATGGGCTTTCCGGGAGTTGTGGCGTTGGTGTTGTGGTGGTAGTTGGGAGGGATGATGGACCATGAGGCGGGGAGGGCCTCGATGTGAGATGAGATGAGGTATTTGGCGTACTGTAATTTTGAGGTTAGCATTGTTCTGCCATTTGGTTGAAGATATGTTATTAAGGGCTTACTTCTTCGTTGGTGATGGGTCTGCCCTTGGCTTCAAACGCATGCACCTTTTCTTGCCTTGCTGGCTTCTCATTGTCCCTATGAATCAAAATAGTGTCAGAAAAGATCACCATCAACTAATCAGTTAGGAAAGGCTTCTCCTACCAGCCAAAGTGGCGCTTTGAGTCGTGCTCATCCTCAGGATCGTCCATTCCAATGGTAATCGTTTGCTCCGGGACTTCAAACCACTGGTTGGCCACACGCTGTGCATACGCCTTCTGCGCCATCTTTGGGAAATCCGGAATCACCGTGTGCGGTGGCGGAAGCGTCTTGTCACTCTGGAGCAACATGTACAACAAAGTCTCAAGGTGAAGCACCTCGTGCTCGAAGCCGATCCAGACGGCGCGGCGCACTTCTCCGACCAATTCGTCGGGGTTGGCGTACATCTTTCGCAGTCTCTCGCGGACACGATCCTGATAAGCTAGAATATCCTCCAAAGGAGGCCACTCATCGGGGATTTCCGAGTGGTCGTGGCACAATTCGGGGTTGTCGACGTCGGGGTCGATGCCCCTCTCGAAGATGCTGTGGAAATAGACGGGCTCTGTTCCGCCGGCCTTTGTCGTCTTCTTCAGCTGAATGTCCAAGAAGGCGGGAATGTGGCCGAGATAGAAGATGCATGCATTGCGCAGCTTGATGGGCTTCTCGTTGAGCTCCTCGTCGGGGAGCATCTTTCGGGTGACGGTATCCCACGCCGCCCAGAGACTCTCCCAATCGGCCCAGGTAGGCAGGGTGTCGCTGGCGTAAAGCTCAGGGAGTCTGGTGAAGGGCATCTTTGCCTTTTTCAGCATGTGTAGCCCTTGAAATTGGCAAGATATGTTAGTGCTGTATAACAGATATAACAGAGGGAAGAGAGGGGGTCCGAACATACCGTATTCACCATTGTGGCTCCATCTGGTGACCTCTTCCAAGCCGGCCGTCTTCCACAGCTTGGCGACACCAATGTCAGAGTACTTGAAGCTCTGCTCAATCTTGATGCGCTCGTGGGGCTTGATGATGTGTCCGAGAACTGAAGCGACCTCGAGAGGCGAGACAAAGGCCTGGTGGCGGCCACCGTCGACATCGTAAACATACTCTCCAGTGACGTTCCACTCTTCGACATTGAAGACTTCGTCGCCGAGGATCTCATTTGCATGGGTGAGTCCATTGAGAACGAACCTATTGATTTTATCATTAGTTTCATTCATGTAAGATGCGTTGGATAATTCATGGTGTTTGTCTTACTGATGAGTGATGCCCTTGCTATCATTGTATGCATGACTATTGCGATTCTTGTGTTAGCTCACTTTCTTAATCATCTTCTCTCTGTTTTTATCTGCATTCACTTACTAAACCTTGTCGGGGTTCTGGCATGAGTCGACGCCGACAATCATGAGATCTGTGGGCTGCAGAATCTCTGCAAAGGATCTGAGGAAATCTGCCGCCTCATCACGGTTAAAGTTGCCTAAAAAAATTGAAACAAAAATTGTCAGTCAATCACACCAACATCATGAAAATAGTAAGAAAAGCTTCATACCAATGCTGGAGCCGAGATGCAGGATGCACTTTGGGCGAGACAGCATCGCCTCCTGCTTGAGCCACTCGCAACCATCGTCATAAGTTCCGCGCAAGCCCCGGCAGCTTACATATTCAAACTCGGGAGCCTCTGCAAGTGTGCGCTCCAGCTCCTTCTGAGACAAATCCAGAGCGAAATAGTCAATCTTCTTTTTGGCATCTTCAAATGCTTGCAGAAGAAGACAGACTTTACGCAGGTTTCTATTGTCGAGGGCAAAAAAGCCAAGTTAGAACTAACAACACCAACAAACACACCAAGCTGGGATTCTAAGACAAAGCTGAGAAAAAAAAAGGTTGAGACTAACCCGCTGCCCAGCTCCACCACGATGGCTCCCTCGGGGATTTTACTGGCCATTTCGGCCGCCGATTTCTTCAAGAGCTCGATCTCATAGTTGGTGAGGTAGTACTCGTCCAGATATGTAATCTGGCAATCGCTTGGGTTACACAACTGCAAAGCCACACGCTTCTAGGACAGGGTAGGTAGGGGGGAAAGGGAAAGAGGAGATTCAATCCTTCTTGGAGGGGAAAAAAACATGGACATACATCCTCAAACAACTGAAGCCCCCTCTCGTCATATAGAAGCAGTGTGGGCAGCGTGCGAGGGCCCTGCTCGGGGTTCATCTGAGTCAGGATCTCGTCCTTGAGGTTAATATCGATCCGCGCATTCTGGATATCGATGATGTCAAGCGGCCTCGTCGTGGCCTTGGTGGTCTTGAGCGCCATCGCGTCGTCTGTGAGGTGCTGCTGCGCAAGGAGGACGGACTCCTTGACAGCGGGCATTGTGACTACGACTTGCGAGTTGGAGAAAGGGGAGAAACACGCGCGTGGGAGTGATGGTGGTTTCTTCTTCTCTAATCGTGGGTATATATCAAGGCTTTGCTCCGGGTTTGAAAATAAAACAGTATAAAGTGTGAATACCAAAGCAACGCGGAATGAGGGGGGCGGCAAGCCATGACACCGCCCCCCGAAGGCTATCTATATACTACTCTTGCTCTCTCACGAATCCAGGCACAGGTCGACGCCAAGCGACATGTCGAACCACGATCTACGTAATGTCGAGGCGCCGTCATGGCTTGAATCCTAAACCCAGAACAGGGCAGGCCTACCCAGCAGCTACATGGAATAAGCTGCACGCCGGCATCGATAGTCAAGTCCTGAGCTTGTACACGGCCACTGCAACGTTCTAGCCTCCTCCTCCCACATTACGCCCGTTATGGGGAGGGTAGCAGTGAGCTTTCCCCTCCCCGACATGCCGAAGCCTATGACTCTCAAAGGGTGAGCTCAGCAAGGGAGAGAGAGAGAAAGCTTCGTGAGGGTCCGCTACGCAGCCATGATGCAAGACACCGGCTCCGTCAAACCACCGGCCGGGCGCCATGGCGGGATGCTCCAAGCCTGATGGAGGTAATGGTCAGGATGATCCAGCATACGGGGGCCCCATGTAAGGCAGTGGGATGTTTACAAGCTAATCTCCAGCGCGAGAGCCAGAACAATACAATGATGGGCCCGCACTGTTTGGAATCATTGCCTCTTCGTCGGGCATATTATTCCAGCAACCCTTGCAAGGCTGGAAGCCAACGTGCAGGCTTTATTGGGGGCTAGCTAGCGAGGGGAGCTCCACGGAGATGAGGGTCTTTGGGGCCTCACATAAACCAGGAGAGAGAGCTAGCCGTGGAAGTCAAATGCTAACGAGAATAGAAATACAGGTACCTGAGCTCTTTGGCTTTTGTGCTCAGCCGTAGGAGCTGCTAAAGCCACTTGGGGCATGTACTTCCGCTTGGCTTGATGCTAGAGATGCCACTTAAACCTTCTTTGCGTAAGAGATGAGATTTGTCACCGTGACAAAGGTGCGACGAGCCGAAGGATGCGAGCTCGATGGAATTACGGCCGCAAATCCAGATGCTTCTTCATCAGTTCTCGTCTCGTTTTCACGCTACAGTGCGCACTTTTGGTGTGGAATAACAGCTATTCTGCTCCGGCGCCGTGAATCACGCCAAAAAGGCTGGCGGAGATCCGGACAACTCGGTAGCCGTTTTGGTGTCTCGAGACGTGTTCCCGTCCCGTCCCTTGCAGGCACACAAAGTACAGTAGCATCAACTCCATCTTTTGTCGGAATTCCGTAGCAATCATGTGTCATCGTTGGGCAAATCACGCTCGAGAGGGTGGTCTCTGCTAAGACCGCGAAAGGCAAGGGAGACGGTCATCTTTTCGCCCATCTCAGCCGGTCTTAGCCGCTCCGCTTTGTTCCGTGCGAATATCCGCGCGGGTGTCGAATGACGAGAGCCATGCGTACGTGTGTGTGTTTCGTTCGGTTCGAGCTGTAATCGATCGTCGATGTAGTGAGATGTAAGTTGGGACGGGATAGACAGAGAGACTCGCGCTTGGCAGATTTGGGTTCTATAGACTAGAATTCTGCAAGCTTTAACCGGGAGCAACGCCGTGTTATATAGGCCTGCGCAGAGTGAGATAACGCCATTTCCACCATGAATGAGCATTGCAAACTTTACAGCGGCTACATGTATGTTTGACGTAGCCATGTGTTGTCTGTCTACAAACATGTCCTCTATTCTGCACATCCATTTACCATTTCCCATTGAAAGCTTGGCTCTCCCCATTTCTTTCTGATTGACCCCTTCTTTTACCCATCTATTCTCCATTAAATCGCGCTCATTGTTTGCTTCTCCGGTATACATCGAGCGACCCCGCCGCAAGCCTCGCCAAACTCATGCAGCTGGAGTGAGATTTCGCTGAAACTAGCTTCACTCGGTTACCGCGTTAATGAGAGCATTATCTAATATAAGCCTTAGGCTGATTGACACAGGAGTAATTGCGCCGTGTATGACACAAGTCAATAGAAATCATATCTGATTCCCGTCGTGACAGATTCAAGATATCGGAACCCCCACCACTGTCTTCGGATGAAGGAATCATGCATGATTGCGGAGTGCATTCATAGCCTTGAATAGTGGCTCCTTCGTATTACTAAACCAACAAACGGCGGACTGAACCCCGAAGGACAGAATATCTCAAAGTAGAAATAGGTGCACATTAGCATTGTACTATCTGTGACTCGCGGAAAGTTGCCCGACATTTCCAATAGAACCGACAGATGGTGGACTCATCAGCCCAGCGACACGTCACTGAACCACGGGAGAAGCTGCCAGTGAAGGCTCTAGCTGCGGAACGGAGTTAGCAGACAGATTCCTAATCACGGAAGATGGTGTCTAGCATTGACGGCCCCGGTACTGTGAAATAGCTGGGCATGGGGGGTCCACCCGGATCAAGTTGCCTGGATCTTGGCTTGATTAGTGTTCAAGTTGTCGGTTTCAACTTTCCCAATCCCAATGTCCGTAACTCCATCTACATGGCTCGTGGGTGAGAATTCCATGAGCTGGAACTGCTCGACTTTTGGCCTCGGAATTCCGAGTGACATGAGCTACCAGCGCGAAAGCTCTCGTCTTGGATACGATGCCAGCTTTGCTCAGGGTGCCTTCAAACTGTATGAATGGTACTGTTAAATTGGTACCAGCTATATGGATTCACATGTCATTTGATGGCCTTTCATTAGGAAAGTGTCGAAACGACAGGATTACCTGGACAATATGTTCACATCGAGGATGACATCCATTGACGTTTGACTTGAATTCCTTTCATAATATTGTCCTTTTCTCAGCACGCATGCTCCAGATTGCCTATAGACCGGTCTTATACGCTTCAGATTCGAGGCTATCATTACAGCATATTCCATTCATACAAATTCGTCACACCGTCTAGTAAGAAAACTCCTGTCCAACAAGCTTCTCACTCAACTTCCACAGACGGTCAGCCTCCACCTTGCTTGTACCCCAAGGCTTGACAGTTTGTACATAAGGGTCGGCGATGTGAGCGTCTTCCAAGTATACACCGTTGTGCTCTATCAAATGTGTCAGTATACTATACCATCTGTATTTATAACGTAAAATAGGATGCGAGAGATGTCGTTACCTTTCAGGCTGGGCTCAAATGCCGCGTAGATGTGAGTAGCAACGCCCCTCTCAAGCGTCTTAAACTTGAAGTCGTCCCTCCATCCTTCAGAGTTTCCAAGCATTCGATCGGCCGCAACTAGACCACATCGTTAATACGGTATAGATATACGATGAAAACAAAACTCAATGCCTACCCATTTCTGGCCATTCGACGGAAAAGTCAATGTGAGCACTAAGCTTAGTTTTGACGGTGCCAGGATGAAGACTGAACGCAGTCAGGCCACGGGATCCCAACTTTTCAGCCAGCGAAATAGCCATCAGCATGTTGGCAGTCTTGGACTGTCCGTACGCATGCCAGCAGTTGTACGTCTCGCCGTCCTAGAATCTGCTAATTAGCAAGAAATGATCCCTGTTGTCTTAAAGAGATACGATTGGAAGTACTGACTCGGAAGTTGTAGTCAAACCATCGGATCGGGTGAAGTCTATGACCGGTACTGGCAATGTTGACGACACGAGGAGTTTTAGAGGCGAGAATCTTGTTCATGATGAGGTTGGTAAAGATAAATGGGCCCAAGTGATTGTTTCCAAGCTGCAGCTCAAAACCATCGACAGTCGTTGCGTAAGGGACAGCCATGATACCGGCGTTGTTCACGAGGACATCAATATGAGGGACGCCCTTCCAAGAGTTGACGGTAGCAGCAGCCTCACGTACCGCGGCAAGTGACGACAGATCAATCTGAAGCGTGCGGATATCGATGGCGGGATGAGACGCTTTGAGGGCATCGGCAGTTGTTTGGACCTTGGCCAAGCTACGACCGGCGAGGATGAGTCTGGCGGGAGCAGCCTTTGCGACGTACTCGACAAAGACGCCGCCCAGAGTCCCTTGACTGACACCAGTGATGAGAATGACCTTGCCCTTGATCTCCCCCGAAAGATCCTTGAGCAGATCGTCGGCCGTGGTGTCGGTGTTGTATTCGCGAACCATTTTGTCTCGAGGTTCGTGGGACGATGTTGGTTAGCTAGGTATGTTTACTATTACAACGTGGTATGAGTTATTTGAGTAATCGGATGGCGATTCTTGCTTTCTTACCCTGCGAAGCTGTGAATAGGCTTTGCGGAGTTGACAACTCTGTGGAAGTGTAACCACGAGATTTGCTTCTCTAATAAGAAGGAGAGAAAAGAACGAGCAGCTACCACAATTACGAGCCGCAGTTGAAAACCCTGAATGACAATGAGTCAGATTCGCTTTTCTTATCTCATTTGCTACTACTGGTAGTGTAACATCGATATCTTGTTTCGTATTGTTGTAAGCTGCTGTTGTATATTGCAATGTTCATATACATCTCGCTCGGCAATTTAATAAACATCCGGCAACCACTCGCCTCAACATAGGTAAATGCATTCCGGATTACCCACTTTCACACTTACCTGTATAATTTCATAAGATAGAATATTTACAAGGTAAGAGATGATGCTATTGAGGTTTCCATCACGGATAGGAATGACCTTAATCGCGCTGGAAGACCTAAATCGATGGAGCAGCTTTGCGTGGGCATCACAACTTGTACAACTTCCCAAGTAGAGACACAGACTTGAACTTCGTCAAATATAGGAATCCGAGATGATATTACGTGTCCCATACTTGACGCAATTCTTTTATAATCTCTCGCCGGCGAATTTCTACATGTCGAGGAACGTTGGGTAACATTGTCCGTCTCAAAGCCGTTAGACGCGGCCCGAGAAGTGCGCATCAACCCACTTACAAAAAAAGGGAAATCCTTGGACATGGTGAGAATACTCTCACTATGCTTGATGAATTTAGTGTGGTATCTATGTGTTGATTATCTGTTTCTGTATGTTGGGCACTTACAATATATACAGAGCCCAACAACCGTTCAAACCAACAAATCAAGTCGAAGAAAATCAGCCGTATGGGAATTTTCAGCGGTATAGGATATTGGCGATTCTCCATTAACTCCGGGAGATTCCACCTCGGCATAGTGATACGGTCTTATAATACTAATACCGCTGTCGTGTGACGCATATGCAAACAGCCGGGATCCTATTGCGAAGGATTCCTTATCGGCTCATGTAACAGATTACGCAACGGAATAGCATTGATAATGGCAGGTGTCTAACACGAAGCATGGGGTAGCTACCAAGTATTCTCTCAAGTATTTCGACTACCCGATGTTTGTGTTCTTGTCACAATAGAGATATCAAGAAAGCATTCAATGCTCCTGTCCCCAAACCCACGGCGTCACATAGCACACGGCCGATGCCGATGCGGCAACAAAGTCCAATTCATGCATCCATAGGTACGTTCACTGAAACTTGCGCATTGAAAGCCATCGTTGGCCCGTACTCTGGGTGCATTGTATCGGTCAATCAAGTGTGGAAATTCTTCAATTCTTTTGCGCCTCTCAGCCGTTTAAGCTACCGTATATATCGAGGAGCTGCTCAAATACGTATCCGGGCAGATGAACACCATTTTCCGTTACCAGGTTTGAGATCAGTTCCGGGGGCTATCACCAGTGTTAGTTCAGCACACCTGACAAGGGCAAAAATAAAAGCAATGCATGAGGAGTTGGGCGGAAAAGAAAAACCTACAGTGTAGTCGACAGCATCCTTGGGCTGCTTGCTTGGTGCCGTAGCCGAAAAGTCCAACACTTCCTGCTGGTAGCCAATATCCCTCTGGTCCAGAGGAAACTTGCGCACAAACTTGTGTGTCTCGGCAGCGACATAGAACGGAATCTTGGCCTGTGCTGCCAGCTTGGCAATCTGATATGTTCCGATCCGCGAGATAATGCCACCGTTCTGCGTCACAGCTTCGGCACCCGTAAATACCATGTGAACCTGTCGCAGCAAGCCCATGACATGCGCCACCGCAGCCTCTGGAATCTCTGCCACAGGAATCCCCTTGCTCCGCAGCTCCTTGACCACGCGATCGCTCTCCTCGGCCCGGACTTCGTCCCGCACGTAAACGACCCTAAACTTGCCCTCGCTGTTCTTGGCCGCTCGCTCCAGCAGCCCGGTGACCGATCGTGACGCTCCATGCGTCAGCACGCACTTGCCTTCCCGGACGAATCTCCACCCCGCTTCCGCAATGCCATTCCTGGCTGCGATGGCCCTACTCGCAAACAGGCGTCCATTGCGCAACAGGTGCTGCCGTACGGCGTCGAAGCTGCCGTCCTGCTGCTTCAGCGAAGCGACGAGGTACTGGAGGAAGAGGTCGGTTCCCGCCTGGAGGGGCAGCGGGTTCTCGACAGAGGCAATGAGGAGGTCGGAATGGGACTTGACGGTGTCGAGGGTTTCGTATACGGTGGTTGAGGGGACGGTGTTGAGGAGGGCGATGAGGGATTCGATGGCGGCGACGGGCTTTGTGAGGTCGGGGTCGGAGGCGAGAAGGTCTCTGTATGTGGCGACGATGCTGTTGCGGGTTAGAATCGCTCGATGGAGATTGACCATTGGGTACGGAGTGAGATGAGCATACTCAAAGGTCGAGTCGTCAGGCTGGGTTCGCAAGGGAAGCTCAGTCGAGACTGGCTGCGCAAGGGCTAGAATGCGATGGTCAGTATCGACATTGTTGGAACGTCGTCGCACGAGGGGAGAGAAGACAAACCAGCGTCTGATTCTGACATTGTGTGCGCAAGGAGTGTGTGAGAAGGTAACCAAAAAGTCTGTGATCCGGTAGAAGAGAATATGCGCTGGATGCTAAAGATGTTGAGTTTTGGAGCTGTTGATGTGAGTCAGGAAATTTGGAGATATCAAAGTTTGGCTCGCCGCCATACAAACTTTGGAAGAGCTCGAGGTACCTCACAAGCCACACATGGCGGGGTAAGGTTTGTGGTACATGCCGCCCATGAGCCACTGTAGGGACCCCTGTAAATCAGCCCCTCCACCCGCCCAGATTCATGATGCTAGGGCACCCAAGCAGATTTGGATGCCCAATGGATGTCGAGATCCAGAGCATCTCCATCGTTGTAGCGCAGCAGCACAGCATCGACACATTTAACCTGACATGTAGCACCGCCGGCCGCGATATCCCCCACCGCCCATTGACCTTCTCTCTCGTTCTGCTGTTTCACCACAAACACCAGCATCACCACCAGCTTCAACATCAACATCAGCTTCAGCGCTAGCATTGCCGTTTGTTTAGCCCTCGCCAGATACCAATTGCATTGAATTGCATTGAATTCTTGTCTCAACTACTTTATATACACATCACCAACACAACACAACAACAACACAACACACAACACCATGGAGGCCATCGATCCAGCAACCGGCCAGCCCCTCCCCAACGACGCCATCCAGCGCGTCCTCTTCGTCGCAAACACCGTCCACGTCTACAACATCCCACCCCTGACCTCCATGCGCGGCCACGCCGCCGCCTCCTGGACCGAAGACCCCGCCCGCCACATCTTCACCGCGCGCCTCCGCGTCGTCGAGACCTCGTACGAGAGCCCGGACGCCGCCTCCAGCATCAAGATCGACCTCGTCCTCGAGGACCCGTCCACCGGCGCGCTCTTCGCCGCCTCGCCCTACAACGACCGCGGCGCCGTCGAGCCCGTCGTCGACAGCAGCCGCTTCTTCGCCGTCACGGTTAAGGACCCCCAGGGACGTAAGGCCGTGCTGGGGATTGGCTTTGAGGAGAGGTCCGACGCTTTCGATCTGGCGGTGTCGCTGCAGGAGGCCAGGCGGAGTCTTGGGTGGGAGACGGAGCAGAGCCAGAACCCGGCTGATGCAAAGACCAAGACGGAGACCAAAGACTACAGCCTCAAGGAGGGCGAGACCATCACAGTAAACCTCGGAGGCACCAAGTTTGGCCGACGACGACCCCAGCACGCAGACGAAGAAGCTTCATCGACATCCTCGAGCTCGGCTGATTTGCAATCCTTCGCGCTGCCGCCTCCTCCCGCTGGTGCAGCTTCATTTTCTCTCCCACCGCCGCCCAAAACCTCCGACGTTAAAGAAAAGAGAAAGTCGCTAAAGAACTTGGGGTTCGACGACGGTCAATTTGGAGAATTTGCGTAGAAAGAGAAGGAATAAAATTAAAAAGTGAACATAAGTGCAGTGCATGACTATAACATAGACAATCCTCCCAGCAATAATTGTTAATATCATCCGGTCTTCGTTTGTACATGTACATTCACATTCGCCATGATGTCCTCCCTATCCCATGATTGATGCATTCCCAGACAACCAAGCAGACACAAAACAGACAGATGCAAAACTCCTGTCAGCCCATGTTTTTTTCCTTTGTCAGTTTCCTTCCCTTTTGTCCCCTTTTCTCTCTCTCTTGGTTTTGTTAATTTCAGCCTCTGCCTTCAGCGATGGGCCAAATGGAACAAAGGCTTGGGAGACTCTTTCGTCTTTCCCCTGCGCATAAAGACAGCCTCTCGATGAGGTGGGACGAGCTCAGCTGAATATTTTCGGCGTCTGAGTAGCCCTGGTATGTGAACCACAATCCATGATTACACAAACCTTCATCCCCAGTGTGGCCTTCCGCCTCGGTCACGACTTCTTCTTCTTCGTCATCGTTGGGAATGTCATCCTCCTCCAGACTCTCGTCATCGTCATCGTCATCGTGCTCTTCCTCTTCCTTATCCTCAACTACGGTGTCAAGGGTCCAAGGCTTCTCCACTTCTGATGCATAACACTGAGCACGGACTGGTGGGCTGGCAGATGGAACAAATTCCTTTGATGTTGCACTGAGCGGCGTTTCCAGAGAGTTTGACGGCATGGCTGTATTGGACGAAAAATTCGAGTCAAGCATTCTGCGTTGGTGAATTTGGTCCCAAGCATCTCTTCCCAGTTGCTCCATGTGCAGCTCGCTCAGCCTCATGACGATGGCCTTTTCCTGGTGGGATGCCTCAGAAAACTTGACCTTGATAAAACTCATTTGCTTGCGCAGCTTCCGTCTCTCCTTCCCAGGGTGTTCCTTTGCTTGAAGAACCTCTTCGGTCAAGGCATACCGATGGATCAATTCCATCACTTTGACCGAACACACATGGAGAGATGTTGTAAGATATGCTCGTTCGGCATATATCTCTTCATATGATCGTGGGCGGAACATGAGATTCCAGAAGGGTGTAGTCTGCTTGGGGTTGCGTCTGCTTCTGCTTCGAGCACCGTTGCTCTTTTCTTTTTCGATTGCCGGAGAAGCCCCTCTTGAAGATGGTTTTGTTGATGCAGATGATCGAGATTCGAGGGAGAGGGTACGGCAGGACGAGGGAGACGACGATGATGGAGAAATGTCTCGAGGTCCTCGCACCGATCTCTCCGGAATTGCAATCGGTTCCAAATCCATTAGTTGTGAGTTGCAATGCTTCGGTGTAGAGGTTTTTGGTGAACAATTGCAGCAGCAAGGCTTGCTCAGTTTATGAAGAATAATTAGACATCAAAGAGCAGCAATTGTCGAGCTAGATGACCAAACAGCTGACCGGATTAATCGTCGCTATCTGGCTATTGTTCTCACAAAATTGCTGGACCAGGCCCGAAGACCCGGTGCTGTGGCTTCGGACCTCGGGCACTGCGCCTGCGTGTTGCTTTGAGACATGTGTATAATGCCGCCACCAACAACCTGGCGGGTTGAGTTGACTCTTCTCCGATTGAGTTGCGATGAACCAACACGCTCATCCAAGTGGCGCCAATTGATCTGTGCGCCCACCAAATCCAGCCTTGAATATAGTATCCAGCCAGAGCTGAGTTTAGCACTCCTGAAATAGCGCCTGGTTCACCTTGGGCTCGACGCATTATTGGGTCCGTGGCTGTAATTGAACGGCGATAGAAAATTTGGTGGAACATAGACATTTGCAGGCACAAAGGAGCTCGGCGACATGTTACAAGCATAGCGCAGCTAGTGGATTGAGCAGGACAAAGCGTAGCATGCGCCATCAGATTGCGAAACCGTCGTGTTTCGGAGGATCGCAGAAGCGCCAAAGACCAGCCTGTATAGCCGCTTCGCGCACCGACGAGATCTCTTCACTCGTCACAGATCGATTGATGTCGCTGTATCGAACTTCTTCGTCTCCTTCTTTGTCTCCTTCTGCCGGCTCGTCTCCAGCCACAGACGATGATCGTCTCTTTCTTCTCTTCTTCCCAACATGTGCGTCTGGATGATATTGCTCCATGATGTTGACAAAGCAGTCAGTGGATACCTCGGATGCTAGAAACTTCATGATTTCTGCCCCTTCGGCCTCTTTTCCTGGCATGACCAAATGCCTAATCAGGAGTCCTACTTTCGCAATTCCATCTCCCGTAAAGCACAGATCGCCCACTTGCTTATGCATGGCTTTGATGCTCTCCCTGGCAGTTGCAGCGTAGTCGTCTGCTTTGAGCAATCTTTTAGATGTGCTGGACTCCCATACTTTGAAGTCGGCTAGATAGATGTCGATCAGTCCATCCATGAGCTCCAGAGACGCAAGCGAGTCGTAGCTTGAGGTGTTGTAGATAATCGGTACTCTTAGTCCTCGCTCAGCGGCATGCAAAACACTTAACGCCACCTGAGGCACCACGTGCTCGGGTGTCACAATGTTGATGTTGTGGACGCCGCCCACCTCCTGAAGCTTCAGATACCAGTCGCCCAGCGCCTCCGGGGTGAGATCCATGCCGTTTCGCTGGTGCGCAATGTCGTAGTTCTGGCAGAAGATGCAGCGCATGTTGCATCCACTCATGAATACCGCGCCACTACCATTGTGCCCCTGGATACATGGCTCTAGTCCCACGTTAGCACGCCTCTTTTTCTTTGTGCCGCCGGCGTCCTAGTGCCGAGTGCCTATTCAACAGCCTTTTCAGCTGCCCTTTGAGTTCAGACGGAGGGCTGTGAACGGACCTTCACCAAAATGCGGCGCTATGACATTGACCTTGGCCGTATCGCCAATGAGGCACATGCCAGTCGTCTCGTGGCGATTGACGCCGCATTGTCTGGGGCACAGATTGCAGTTGCGGAGGTGGGCGTAGGCCAGCGAGCGCTTCTTGGCTGCGTCTCTAGAGGTTAGCCTAAGATACCTTGGCGTGTAGTCGTCAAGCAGAAACGGCGGGGCGAGGTGAAGGCGTCGCTGAGCTGCTGCTCGAACTCGGGGGATCGATGGAGCTCGCTGAAGAAAACAATGCCTTATGAATGGGGAGGCCATGGTGCGGAGAGGGACGAGCTGCATGCAGGGGCAGACATGGCCCTTGCAGAACGTTGCACGATTTCAGGGTCTGCGGGTCGTTGAGCCGGAGAGATTTATCCAAACCAACAAAGATTCTGAAGCATCGAGGATAATGTGCAGAGTATGAGCACGGGCACAGTATGTGGTGGGCGTTGCAGTATGTAAGATATCGAGACTCGGGCTTGGTGTGGTGGATTGCACATAGCGGGGAGTTTTGGGGGATAGCGGCCACTCTCTCCTTATCGGCGGACATCCTCTATCACTAACGACGCTATGACATGCACTTGCCTCCAACTCATACAAACCTTGCAGAACTCTGCACGATTGAATTATATGCTATTTCGTTCAAAAGCTCCTTTATTCAACTCTAAATGATTTATATTCCCAGGTTTCCTTCATGTCCTTTAAGTCGGACGCATAGCACTCAAGAGCAAACACTCCAGCCCGTTCCCACACATCCGAGCCGTCACCTACTTTCAAAATCATGACCGACGACTTTCCGAGAACCCCTCCGATACAGACGCATTGCCATGTATGACTATCATGAATATCGTTGGCGAATTGACATTCAGACACAGACTCATAAGACAATGATAGGAATGCTTTGTATTCCCCTATCCGCCAGTGTTGCCTCGGAGTTGCATCGGGGTGAAAGGAAATGAGCTCTGAGGGAATGACTGCTGCGGTGAGTATCACAATGGGGAAAATACAAGTCTCATTAGGGTTTGGCTCGATCATCTCCAGTGCTATGGGACTATCGATTTGATTCTCAAATGAAACGGCGCTCATTAGATTGACGAACCACGACGTATGCTTAGAGAACATGAATTCATATCGGACTTCGCCTTCCCATCCTGCCCATGACCAGGAAGGGAATTGCGGTCGCCGTTGTGGACTCTGTGAGAGATCCCAGCAATTCTTTGCGTGGCGCCAAGTGAGTGACTGCACGAAACTAGATGTTCGTTTATCTGGTGCCATTCGGTATGCCATCCCCCAAATGTTGTGAACGGCGTGCTTTCTGTACCAGAACTGTTGCGCAATACCTCGAAATGCGTTCAGGGAGTCCTCGGCATAGGTCAATTTTCTGGTGGAATACTCTTCAACATTCGACAGATAGCGACCGAAAACTTCATTCGGTCCCTGTTCTTCGAGATTAACCCCGCCAAATTCCCCTTGACGATTTCTGCCGAAAATTCCACATCGCACGTCCTGGTGGCTTTTGCTTCTGTCGTCGATGTGCAACCTATCGAGCGGTATGTCGAGGCTCTCGAAGATGTTCATAGCGTTGCACTCAAAGTATACCTGTTGTTCCGTGAAAACAAGGCGGCGACGGCTGAGGACCGCCTCTTGAAAAGTCCATCCTCGAGTAGACCATTTGGATGATTTGATTGCTGCTTGGGGGTCCTTCAGTGTCCATACTACTGCAACGTCCCCAACACGGGTCATTTGGGTTGCTGGGCGATTTCTTCCTACTCCTGATAGACCATAATTCTCATCTTGGCCTGCTGCAGCGATTATAGTCACTTCAGCGTTGCTGTATATTGCACCCATCTGCCGAATTTGCCCATGCTTGACCGTTGAGTTGTTTTGATCGATGCAGTATCGGTCTACCCATAAGTATCGGAATCCCATTGCCTGAGTAATCACCATAGCATCTCGGATAAGCAATGGGAGTTGAGCAGGTAGCTGTTTTCCGTCACCCATCTCTCTTTGCTTCTGGGGCTGTCCCCAAACGTAGCTCAAAGCGACATACGGCATGCCGGGCTCATGCTCCGCAATAGATTGCTCCTGGCAATCAATAACGCGAATGTCACACAAATCTAACTTTGGAAAATGACAGAGTGACCTATGATTACTTTTGCAATAGCTAAACCAATGTTGAAATGTGCCCAGATCAAATACCGGCGGTATTGCCTTTAGTGATATAGGTCCTGCGTGTTGCTGGTTGAGCTGTTGGAGTGCTGCATACCCGGATTGTTGAACATGGTGCCTGACTCTCTCTCTGTTCTTCCACAGATCATACCATTTGTTGGAAAACAGCATTAGAAATGGAAAGTCGTTAGACTCATTCGCGAACGCAAATAAACCAGAAATGTCATAAAATGACACCGCTCTTATCCAGTCGCCGTCACCACCCAATTCAGAATCTCCTTCATCGGCCCGAGAATTGAAGAGTATTTGGCATAGGATACAGTCCGTTATTCTGGTCACTCGGTATCGATGGCCAACATTAACGGCCCAGAGGTTGAAGTATCCAAAGTAACCAGGGGCGATGATGGGGGCGTCGTAAAAGGCACCGTCTTTGGCTGAGAATGCTTCTGAAAGATCCAGATTGGCGCAATCTTGACATAGAAACTCGACAGACGGTGGCTCCTCTGGCATCGTTCGGGTATGTGAGGCTTCTGTGGGATGTTTTCTCTCTTTCGAGGGATCGCTCCCAGGGATAATGTCCTGGAAGTTAGACTCCATAGTTAAGTAACTCGAATTATATTTTCCATATAATTAGCATTGAATTATTTGCGAGAAATGGAGCGTGGCATTTATTAGAATTACTTCGTAAAAAGAAGAGGCAAAGCTAATACACCAACATGTAAACACCGATGGTGAGCGGCGTTTAGAATATAGAAACCCCTCTCTACACAGCCTTTTTCACAGCCTGACTCGGACTTTGGGCATTGGGAACCACGTCAGCATTCTGATGAATGTAGACACCTGGTCAGACAAGACAAAATAATGCACGCCGCGATAAGACCTATAAAATAGCCCGTTTGACCTCTGCTTGAGACTTCCTTATACAGAGACTCAAGAGACTGGGGGAGGCGACTATGTAAGTGACTGGACAGCATCCGCCAAAAATTCTCCTGGCCTCATTTTTTACTTTGTTCAACTACTTGAAGGGTTTCTCAGGATACTTTCTAGTACGCCGACTGAGCGTCATAACAGGTTATCTACTGGTCTGTAGATGTAGAATTGTTCCATGTACATGTAGTATGTGATGTGATGCTAGAAACACTAAAGCACAACTGGCTGCACATAGTGTCGGCAAGGAACCCGCTCAAAATAGCCATCATTGACTAAAAGCTTGAACCTAGCGACGTCTATTTCGCCGTTTATTGTATGTTATGGGCGTTATGGTGAAATGTCGAGAATCGAGCTTGTGCTGAATTGATGGGTTGCACATGGCGAGGAGTTTCGGCTGATAAGGGTCACTTTCTATCGGCATCATCCATCACCAACAACGTTATTTCATGCACTTCGCTCCTCCAACTTTAGACAAGCAACCAACAACAAAACAATCAATTCTCGGAAGTTTAGATCAAGACTAAAACCGCTAATCTCCACTCTAATCTATCTCGTCCGACCTGAAAACTGTCACCGCAAGCCGCACCGACCAACCATCTGCTTGTTTCACCCAACACAACGCACACTCAGTCGTCAATCCGCAAGAGGTGGTGATACTTCCTGGGCAGCTCCTCTCTCAGTTTCGCCATCTGCCGCTTCATTGCTTCGATCTCGCTGCGAATCATGTTACTCACTGCCCAGTCAGATGCTCCCTCAAGAAGTTCACTTCGTGCCTTGTCCTTCGCAGCTCCGCCAAAGCAATCTTCAAGCTGGCCTGCATCTCCATCTTATCTCGTGCGAGTGTCTCGTTTTCATCTTCCAACTTCTTCGCCCTCTGAAGATAATCGTTCTCACGCTTCAGAAGATCTGAAGCTCGTTCTGGCCAAGATGGCGCCACCACAGATACTACCGTTGGCTGACTCTCCATCTTTCGAGTTTGTGCTGTGCCGGGGTGATGGTCGATAACCGGGATGATGAAGATCGTTGACTGCCCTCCTGAACCCTTGAGACGAACAAACCGCGCCGTCAAATCGACAGGTACGAAACCACGGGAATACCATTTGCCCTTTGGTGTTTGCGACCACATTCGCTCGCCGCTGACTCCTGAATTGTACGAAATCTGGTCCTGGGCTTGAAACTTGGATTCTTGTGTATCCAGTACTCGGTGTATAAATTGAAAGACATCTTCCCCCGCGTTGGCAAGAATAAATCGATCCTGCACATAGGTCAACTCGCGTCCTCTCAACCGTCCCTCTGGGCCTAAGTGTTGAAGCATCTGCATGGGCACAACAGCTTCTCCCTCCAGAATATCGACAGCTCTTGCACACTGGATCTCGAGTTCGTGCATCCGTTGAACCATGTGTTGTTGATGAAGGAGCATCTGCCCCAGTATCGTGTTCTTTGCAGCAGTCATTTGCTCACTATCATCCTCTTTTGCAGATGGAATCAATGAAGAGAGGCCTCCTGTCGCACTATATTCGTGATCTAGAATCTCGAGGCATTTGTTTGCATGCATGACCAAGTTGTGATGGCTACAGTACGGGCGGAGTGTCGTCTCGCCGGACTCGGTGAGTTCCGAGCTGCGCGCCTCCGTGAGAGGGCAGTGGCATTCAATCCCGGTCTCCTCGTCCTCAGATTTAACATGATTCGCCAGCGCCCATAGTGGAATATGGTGAAATTCGTCGTTGTTCGTATACGGCTCGTCGAGGTTCTTTAGCCAATCAAAGGCCTCATTCTTCTTAAAAGCCGGACGCCGATCGCCCTTCCCATCGATGATTCCAAATGTAGTGCTGACACAAATCTTCTTGATGAGATTTGTAAGAGACTGTGCGTGCTGTTTCAATGCTAGCAGTGTTGGTGGTCTGCCAGAGGAAAGGTACGAGCAATTGACATGCTTCATGAGCTCCAAGTCTTGTTCGTTCAAGACGCCAAACTCGGGATCAGTCCATTGACATGCCCATGCTGTCGAATACTCGGTTGCCGGTATGTGGTACGGCGCGCCATTCTCCTGGACGCTTGTATAGCGGCGATTGGGATTCGAGGTGAATTCGATGGAAGGCATGGCTTGTTTTTTCTCGTAATGTATCTAGGGATTTTACTGAGCGACTTCATGTTCCCTGGCAAAGGCCGGCTTTTATTTCATCGCATACTAGCTATTTATAGTTTCACCGTTATAACAATGGAATCCACGCCTACAGAGGATGTCATCAAGATCATGCCATATAATATGATGCGAAAACACACAAAGGCTTGATCCCGCTGAGGTAGCGTGGCTGCTCACGGACAATTTTCCCCTTTGTGTTGTGCATTGCGTTGATGCATTGTACTTCGGCATATACCATCACAAGATGTTTGTAGAGATGCTAATTTTAGAGATCCAAAGTAGATCCCAACCTCCTCTACCAACAGATGGTTTAAAAAGAGGCAGTGTCAAAGGTAAGCAATTATATCAGCATTCACCTTGCTAATTGGCGATTCACATGAAGTATCGACAAGGCAAAATTTCGCCGTTGGAGCATTCGATTCTTCGCTCAACACCTCTGAATGAGACATCGCTTAGTCTTTGGCTCTTCAAAGAAGAACACCTTGGGAACCATATCCTCATCGCAAAATCCTTCTAGCGTCGACACTTTAGCCTCTGGAAATGTCAAGAAGAAGCGGGCGGTCGCATAACGCAGCTCAATCCGGGCAAGATGCAATCCGATGCAAACTGTCAAAGAGACTTTCAGTTAGCAAATAACACAACTTGACGTTTTCGGAGATCAAAGAAAACTCACTTCGCGATCCATTGCCGAAAGGCATAAAAGAATCTTTCATCTCTCTTGTTGGCGATGCCCATCGTGAAGGGTCAAAGACATCCGGATCCGGAAACACGCTGGGAATGCGGTGCATGCTGTATGCCTGTGCGCAGATGCTCGTGCCCCCAGGCAGCCAGTATCCTGCAACATCGTCACCGCCCTCGGGAACATATCGCGGCAGAGAGGATTGAATGCCAGAGTACAAACGCAGTGTCTCGTCAATCACCTGGTTCAAGTAACTCAAGTCACGCAGGTGAGAAGCATTAAAGTCGTCTGGGAGAGTTCGCAGCTCTTTCAGAAGAGCTACCCTCACTGCTGGATTGCGACAAACGGACCAGACAAGGTATGTGAGTGTGACGGCTGTGGAGTCGCTGCCGGCAACAATGTATCCTGATGCGTTGGCCCTGAGCTCCACTGGCGTAAGAGCGTCTTTGTCCGTGTCTTTGAAGACTTTGGTGAACAGGGTCCATTTGACACTCGTAGGGTCAGAGTCTAGAAGGTTCCTATAACGCGCAATGGACTCTTCCGAGTAACGAATCATGTTCCGCGTTGCCTGGAGTGGGCGTGTGAAGAACGGAATGGGAAGGTATTTCGCCATTGAAATGAATGTCGGGAAAGCCGAGCGGACGGCTCCAAGGAATCCCAGATTCTCCAAGTCCTTTGTGTAGCCACTCTTCTCGCCAATCTCCAAGGTCCTGAAAGAGTCACCAAAGGAGAGCTCTCCGATAATGTCTGTCGCCATGAAGAGGAACCATTTGATGACATCTGCAGCGCCTCTTCTCTCCATTTCTTCGCCCATTCTTTGTATCGCAAGGTCAACTTTGGACTGCACTTGGGGAATAGCAATCTGTAGTGACGTTTCGGACATTGCGCCTGAGAGAAGCCTTCGTAGCCTGCGATGTACCTCGACACGAGTGGTGTTGAAGAGGTTTTCCGTTGTGACAGATAAGTCGCCATACCAGGATGTCTTGCGGTACGTCTCTCGAGCATTGTAGATTTTCTTGACAGCTTCGATGTTGGTGACGGATACTTCGTTGGGGGTGAGGCGGACAAGAGGACCTGTGAGGTTAAAGTTCCGTTTAGCAAAATTGAAGACATATAAAAGCATAGCGCAGTAATCTCGTCAGAGGGGATGGCTTACCATATTTGAGATGTAGCTCATGCTGATACCGTGCTCGGTTGCCCTGCAACCAGTGATATTTTATTATGAGGGAAGTCCATTTGGTATACCACGGACCGGGCACCTGAGAGAGGGGATTTCGAATGTAATAGCCAAGCAACTTGCAAGTTGATTAGAGGAGTTCCAAACTGAGGTAGAGGGAAGTGTAAACTCACATAAAGCAGTCCCACCACCACAACAGCCCCAAATAGGTAGTTGGGGGCAAGCAGAACACGATAGACGTCTCTCATGGTGCAATAGCTATCTTGTCGATCATAAGCTATTGCTGCTATAGAAAAGACCGAGGTGAAATAGAAGTAAGTAAGCTTCCTTAAGTATGTATTTATGTCAACATACGACGGCTTCGAGCAACACCTCGGCTCCATGTTTAACCAGGTATCTCATCGTCGACGGCGCACATCACCAAATGTCTCTCCAGTTTAAGCGACGATCGCTCGTAAACAGACACAGTCGGCCTCGCGCTATCTTCATCGCTCTCCGGCAAAATGCGATAAATGAGACATCCCTTTCTTTCACACTTGGAAACAAGAACAATCCCCACTATCGATTAACTCGATTTGCTTACCCGCGCGTAGTTGATGCTTCAGCTCAGGAGCGCCACTACCGAGATGTCGCTGACAAGGTGCCGGCGCTATTCTTTGCCATATCCACATTGTTAAAGCTCTTGGATAGCTACGGTGACCAAGATTCTATTGTAATTCTTACCAAGGCGGGCATTCAAGGATCAACACAGCAGAGTTTGCCGCGCCGCTTACATGTTAAAGGCTGATGCAGGGTAGCATTCGCGGGTTTCGCTCGCCTAGCACGGGAGATGAAGCATCGGTAGTCGCATGTATCATGGAGAAATATGACCAAGAAGGTCCGCTTTGCACGAATAATCATCCATTTACGAGTTGTGTACCAGTTGGAAGCGACTCAGGAATGAATCGGATAACTGATGTCGGCCTTTCGCTTTTCCGCCGGGGAGAATCTTCGCGTTTCGGCTTCGGACTCTCAAGTAGGGCCATGTCCGAAATTCTCCCGCTCTCGAAATACCCGATATCATCTCTCAATAGAGATGTTTTCATGCTGTGTAAAGCAAAAAGTTGGATAAGGGCTGTAACTGCACCCCTCGTAGAAAGGAGTGTCTAGCTAGCAAAAAACATCTCATCAGGGGGGCACTAACGCAGCTGAAGGGTTTAATTTTCCGCGCCATGGAGCAGCTTGCATTCTGGGGAACAAAAGCTTCCATTACCTAGGTATTTGTTTTACTCCGCGTGGATTTTCTTGGCTGTACTTGAGCGGCCCTTTTTAGTCCATCACCAGTTATCAGTCCCCGATATATACGCCCTCCAAGACATAGTCAGATCATGAGTCTTGAGATGTCGTAAAGCTAGGCAGATGGCTTTAGTTTCGGGCTATTGATTCCAATTCACCCCACAGCGGGTAATATGTCACTGGGCTGACCGACGAGATTAACGAAATTGACGAGATTGGCGGCTTACTCCTTGCTTGAGCGTGGCTTACAACAGCTCCAGCTACATGCACACAGCCGTGGTAAGTCAGAATAACATGGCGCAACGGTCCCGAGGTAGAATACTTGTCATGGCCGAGGAAAAAAACGTGTAGAGGTGTGGTAGGTGTGAATTTGTCTAATAGGGTTGACACTGCGACGAATCGGCACTCAATTATAGCTTGTGATAGCCATATTATCTCCATCTGGGGTAAACATTATCATCTACAGTGCCATTGGCTAGTGGGGACGTGCTTCTAATGGAAACGGATATAATCTTGAGTCATAGTCTATTGTGAATGAGACTGCATTCACAGCGCAGCATTCACTCTAGATATAGTTACTCCAGGAGCACTGGGTGACCACAGGCACAATTAAATGGCATAGGACACCAAGGTTCTATAGACAACCTCAAGACATCGAAATATTCAATAATCACGGACGATTTTTTGTTTCATATTGAACAAGAGCAATGCAAAATGGGATGTTTCTTGTAGAGAGTGGGCAGCTGGAACGTGGACAAGTATTGATGGTTTGCGCTTAGAGTTGTAATGAACAGTCGCGCACTATCTACTTCTTGTATCTGAAAGAAGCCTGTTATTGTGGATTGCGATTACAATAAGCTAAAATACGGCATGTAAGTATGTGGAGCTACCAAACGAAAAGAGTCGTGATGGAAGATACCCGTTGTTCTCAGCTTATGTGGCTGGACTCGGCAATATCGTGAGTATCATATAAGCTTGCATCAATACCAATATCTATCATTAGGGATGCAATTGAATATGTATTCCACCTGTTCCATCACTTGTGCATTCATGCTTCTCTTCATACATATGCGCTACGTTCCTTGCATAGACCTTTGCGTGAGTTCCACCATAAACAAAGTAGCCCGACAGCTGTCAACACCGCGACTCCCGCTGAGTTGAACTTGAAAACTGGTGAAACTCATTTCGATGATACTTGTATTTCAGAGAACAGCTGCCTGCCATAGCCAGCTCTGCTGAAGTCATGTGAATTCTCTACACCGCCCCGCGCATTGCCTACTTAACCACTTCATCAACTCTTCTCTCTCTAGATCAACTTAGCCATTCCTCTCATCTTCACCTCACCTCTTCTTTTCTTTTCTTTTCTTTTCTTCCAGCACCATTAATCTTTCACGTTCAACCTGGCCCAGATTTTATTGAGTAGCCGCTCGCAAGTTCTACAAGCCGTTGCTCAATGTGATTTGCTGGGAAAATTACCCCAAGACTTTATATTTTGGTGAAGTAGAAGCCCCCCCCCCTTCTCCCTCATAGTTTACTTTTCCAAAATGCTATGAAATAGCTCAACTGACCAAATCATAGATGGATTCAGTTACGCATTCCACCATGGAGACTCCAAAGTCTCCTCAATCACCTCCACCCCACACCCGCTATCCTTCTCCTCCAGCTTCGTGTCCGGCAACAAATGAAGCCCAACCAGAGCTTTCTGGCCTGGGTGGCCCAAAACGTACATTCCAATGGAGCGCGGATCGGTTTTCTGACTACGGAGATCAAGATGAAGGCGCTGAATCGCCCAGTAATGCAAGCCCACCGGAGAATGCGAAAAGCGCAGATGATGAGTCCGTCCTCATGAAAGAGCAGACACCAGAAGCGAATGAGAATTCAGTGCAAATTTCTGAGAATGGAGAAGCTGGTTCACAGGCAGATCCAGCGCAGCAAGGGGACGTTGTTGAGCAGAACATCGCCAGCATTCTCACGCTGGCAGTGGCTGAAGATTCGGATCTCTCCGATCCTCCTGGTGAAGAGAGTGACGACGACTCTGACTATGTAGATGAAAGCGATTCATCTCCTCCAAAGGATGAAGGCGATATGGGCCAGCAGGCAAACAGCCCTTTGGAGAAGAAGGAAAAGATCAAGAAGCCGCGAAGAAAACACGCCACGAATGCACGAGAATTTGTTGCTCGTCTACACGAAGAGGAAGACAAAAAATACGCCAAGAGAATGCAGCGAGAAGGAAGCAAAAAGGCTGGAGCAAATTATTCACGCAAGCGGAAGCTCACTGGAGATGATACGGACCCTCGCAAGACTCTCAAGACAGCAAACGGCAGTGTACTCTCAATAGTCAACGACGGCTCTTCGACTTCCGATGGGAGCTCATTGCTTTCCATGGAGCCTATCCAGGCAACAACTCATGCTCAGCAATTTGCCCAACTGACAGCTGCTCAGATGAAATCCCAGATACCCCAAAATTGTGACACCAGGCGCAAAAATACGCAGAATCAAGATCTACACGAGGCTGCAAGTTTATTTGGGTACAAAAGAGTTGAAGCCGTGAATGGTCGCTGGAGGCTAAAAGGCATGGAGACTGGCCTGGACAGCTACCAACTCACAGCTGTAGCCTGGATGGTCAAGAGGGAGCTGGCTCGAGCGAAGCCATTCGGTGGACTTCAGGCTGATGCTCCAGGGATGGGCAAAACAGTCATGAGTCTGGCATGCATCGTGGGGAATCAGGCAGATGATGAGCATCTTGAAAAGTTTTGCAATGCCACACTCGTTGTTGTGCCCAACAAGACATTTGGCAAGCAGTGGGAAGAAGAAGCGCAGGTGAGAAGACTGAGAGACGACCAATTGATGAAGGTTCCCTATCTGACAGATCATACAGAAGCACTGCAAAGCGCCAGTCAAGGATCTGGTTTTCGTTTATGATCCACAGGATTCTTACCTGATGGCCAAATGCGAAAGAGCTTTCATTGTGTGAGTTTTATATTGTGTCAATATTTAAACCTATGGATTTCTACTGACTGAAAAAACAGCATCGCGACATACAGCGACGTATTAGCCAATTATCCCAGTAACGGCATCCTCGCAGAGCTCGAAGAAAAATATGACAGCGATAATATCTCTTTCCGCCGCGAGTTTGAGGCCCATGCTGGTGCCATGTTCAAGATCAAATGGTACAGGATCATACTTGATGAAGCGCATGCCATCAAAAATGTCAACAGCCGCAGTATGTAATCATCGCCTCTGTTTGAAGCCAACTAACCACTGACTTTGCTCTTTCTGTTAGCTTCTAAAGCGTGTTGTGCACTACCAGGAAAATATCGCTGGGCATTGACTGGCACACCACTGGCCAACAGTTCTGAAGGTGTGTGCTAGAGTTCGAATCATTACCTGGGTGAGGCTCTTCACTAATTGTTACAGAGATGTATCCATATCTTAAGTTCACAGAGTGTGAATCGACATGGACCATGAAAGAATTCAAGGCCATGTACACCACCAAGGTAAGAACTTATGAGATTCTAAAACATGAATAGAGAGTCACTAACAACAACAGGGTAAATCAAATGCCCAATTTGAGGCGTTAACCAGCCTTTTCATGTATCGAAGGTCAGCTTGGTAGTCCTTGATTGGTAGCATAATTGCAAAAACTAAAACAATCTAGGACACTGGATGATGAGTTCCTGGGATATAAGATTATCAATCTTCCAGAAAAGAAAGAAGTTAATCTTGATGTTCCTTTATCAATAGAGGAACAGGTTATTATTGAGTACATTTGACATCCCCCATTCTTCAAACGTCCCAACTTTCCCCTGTGTGGAACATATGTACTAAATGATCTTTTTCAGGGCTGTGAGAAATTTCTACGACAAGGCCGTTAAGAATTTGAAACAAGGCAAACTCAAGAAAGACAAATTGGAAGCGGCAGTAGGCAGTCTAGATGACGTGGAGGAAACTGAGAGCAAAGGAAAGGGAAAGAAGAAGGCCAAAGACGCTCAGTCTGCGGCTCAGTCTGCGAGTTGCAGATTAGGACATGCCAGCCAAGTGAGAAAGCGACAAGCAATCTCTCACTCGTTTTGCATTGAGCGGCTTCTCCGGCGTTCGTTTGAACTGGAGGACCTAAACGTGTTGATGGATGCTCTTGAAAACGTGCAATCGAAGCAAACCATCATCGAGCAAATTCGCTCAAACATTGGGGAAGATTCCGATATGTTGAGATACCAAACAGGGCTCGAAATATTGCAACAGCGAGAGGAACCTATGTTTGGCAAATACTTCGACATGACGGAGCTACTCAAATTGGTGAGTGCCGAGAACGCATTGAGAAGCAGTGACTGTCTTCTCTGCCATAAACCACCAGTGCAGCCACTTTTTGCCGACGGCGTAAGTAAAACAAATCAGTTAAGTTATCGTACATAGTCCATGCTAACTTCAAGAGTGTGGCCATATCTTCTGCACCAAATGTTTATCCAGAGCCGCCAAAGAGAATCACAAAATCGACAAAGCGAACTTTAAGGCAGGCAATGAGGACCTCCAAAGCGATAAGAAGCATGTGAGTAAATTCTTCACCCAGAAAATATGGTGTGAATTTCTTAATGACCGGTTTACACTCTCAGAATTGTCCTCACAAAGGCTGCGGTAAAGAGCTTGAAACAGGAGATGATGTCGAGACCGTGCAAACCAAGCTCGATTCAAATGCCAAAAGTTATCGTGAGCCTGGCGAAGATTACAACAACGTCATAATGCGCCAAGGAGATGACCCAAACGGCTTCTTTGTTTGCAGCACAATCTTGGAAGACGTTCCCACTGTGCCAAGCGCAAGACTGACGGCGACAATGGCTGTCGCTCTCACTTGGCTGCATGAAGCGCCCGACGATAAAATTCTCAGTAAGTGTCTACAATTCCTGATTCTGCGGTGGTGTCATGTCGGCTTACCGATTTTTGCTTTGATTTCTTAGTTTTCACTCAGTTTATTGGAACAGCAAAGATCTTGGGCTATATGCTCAGCACCTTAGGCATCGGATTTGTATATTATTGGGGCGGTCTCGCGGATGGGCCGAAGAGCAAGGCTTTGGCAGCGATAAAGGAAAACGTGGATGTCAAAATCATGGTAAGCGCCTCTTCTTTACGCGTTCAGTGACTATCACCTCTACGAAGGCTTATTTTTGTCTAATCAAATACATTTCACCTAGGTTGCTACTCTCAAGAGCGGCGGACAGTGCCTTAACCTCACAGTTGCAAACAGAGTCATCATAATCGATCCCTGGTGGAACAAAACCGCGGAGCAGCAGGCATTCGGACGAGTGACGCGAATGGGCCAGTTGAAGGCAACTCATTTGGTCACACTCAAAACTGAGGATGAAACGGATACGCGCATTCACAACCTCAAGATGAAGAAAGCAGCGGATGTCGATTATACGCTGCAAGACGATGGCCATACGCCACTGGATGTGAGCGAGATGGAGCTTCAAGAAGACATTCTCCGCAAAAAGGCGGCGATGGAAGAGAAGAAGAATAAAGCCAAGGCTAGGGCGGCCAAGAAAAACGCGACGAAAGCTTCGTCCAAGAAAAAGAATTGAGGTGATATTTTTTAGATGGGGATATGAGGATTTTCTTTTCTCAATCTTTTCATTGGAGTTGGGATTACAAGGAGAAAAGTTATTTACTTGGGACAGATTCGGCATGAAGACGAGAGGTTAGGATCACAGGCGAAAAGTTTTTGCTGCGAGATGCATTTAGCATGGGCTTTACGGGACGATATTTATCGGTCATATGATGATACTTACACACTTAGTTATCTGAGGCATAGGTTGGTCATGGATATTTGGGAGCACTGGATTTCGCAAGGTACTTGATTTGCTGCCGCTTTGATGGAAAGACGGCCGAGATGATTGCTTTTAGGCTAGGTAGCCGAGCTGACTAGATCAGCTATTATGCGTCTCTTGAATCAAAAGTTTTTGCTTTTTCTTTATTCAAAACTAAATTTGCTCTTTAGGTCCGGTTTCATCCGAACCATTTTACTACAGAGAATACTCATGCTGACAGAGAGACGATAGAGCTTTTCCAACTCACGCCAGTTTTTACTCCTTCCAGCCAAAGACACCATTTACAGGCGTCTCAGGATATCCTCGACAACCTCATCGGTAGTGGCCTTTCCACCCAGATCAGGGCTCAGCAGCTTGCCCTCCTCCAAGTTGGCGTCAACAGCAGCGTAAATCTTGGCAGCAGCCTCGGGCTCCTCAAGGAACTCGAGCATCAGGGCAGCACTTCGCAGGGTGGCAATGGGGTTGGCAATGTTCTTGCCCTGGATATCAGGGGCACTGCCGTGGCAAGGCTCACCAATGGCAAAGCCCTCACCAACGTTGGCGCTGGGAACGAGACCAAGACTGCCGACAAGAGCGGCAGCACCGTCAGAGAGGATATCGCCATACAGGTTGGGGGCAACAATGACGTCGTAGGCTTCGGGCTGGCGGAACAGCTTGTAGACCATGGAGTCGACAATCTGCTCCTCGATAGAGACGGAGGAGTACTTGGGGTCAGACAGGGCGTTCTTGGAGGCAGTACGGAAGAGGCCGTCGGTTTGCGACAGGACGTTGGACTTGTGGGTGATTGTGACGAGGGGCTTGCTGTGGATGCTGGGGCTGCCGTTCTCGCGGATCTTCTGGCGGCGCAGGGCAATGTCGCCGGCCATGGCGGCAATGCGGAACGAGGCCTTTTCGGAGATGCGCTTGATGGCCTCGGCGACCTTGCCCTCGGGGGTGTCGCGGGTGGTCTCCTGCTTGACGTAGAGGTCCTCGGTGTTCTCGCGGACAATGACCATGTCGATGGGCTTTGCGGCAGTCATGACGGTCTTGACGGGACGGACGTTGGCGTAGAGGTCGAGGCGCTTTCGGAGAGCGACAATGGGCGAGGAGTAGCCCTTGACGGCGTGGGTGGGCGAGCTGACGGCGCCGAAGAGCGCGCCCTGGCACTCGTTGCGCAGGACATCGACGGTGGCATCGGGGAGGGCGGAGCCGGTCTGCTCAAAGGTCTCGAAGCCGGCCTTGAGGTCGACGAAGTCGAACTTGAGCTTGAGAGAGGCGGGGAGAGCTTCGAGGATGCGGCGGCCGGCGGGGATGACTTCCTTGCCGATGCCGTCACCGGGGATGAGCCCTGCAAGTGGAAGATGGTTAGCTGGGAGGGGATTCAGAAGAGGAAGAAGTGGTGAAGGATTGACTGAGTTGAGTAAACTTCAAGGGGAGGAATTACCGATTCTAAGAGTGCGAATCGACATGGCGGGCGCAATCAATTGGGCTTTCTTGTCTTTGCTTGTGCGTGAGTAACTTTTTTTTTTACGACTCGAGTTTCGAATTTTAGTATCTCGATCCGAAGATCGGCGGGTTTATCCGAGCGCCATCAGAAACTGGACATTTTTAGTGGGGAGGGGCGGGGGATTTTTTGATTGATAGCGCTGGGCTAGGCTTGTGATTGAAGATTAGATTAGATGAACTATGGCGATGGTGATGGTGATGTATTGAGACAAAGAGAACATGAGGGAATCAAGATTGTAAATCACAGGCGGTGCACGGACTGTTGCAATTGTCCGCCAGTGCTTCTCCATCATGCAAGGACGTGTCGCGGAGTTTGATCCTTGTCCTTGCAGGGTGACGGTGCTCACTATGACAACCTAGGAAGCCCAGACGAGATCACAGGATGGAAATCCTACGGTTGGGTCGACAAACGGAGAGTTGTTGGCACGGATGGACGAGGTGAAACCAATCAATCCTGGTCATTGAGCAACATGGGAACCCCGGGCATAGCGGAGATGATGAATGCTCTCGTTTAGGACAGCTATATAACAAGCGCTGGGGGAGCTCACATGGACAAGATGTAAGTTGGTTGTAGGATCTCTCATTCAATTAAATACCCGCAGAGTCATATCTAGAAAACTCCATCTTCTACAAGAGAAAACAAGAACGTCCGCCATCATGTCTTCCGTCAGGCCGCCCTTTGACCCCGAAGTCATCAAAAATCTCCCTCCCGTCATGATCGATGGCACTCTCACAGACTCCCTCCCCCTCGACGCTGCCGTCAGAGTCGCAGCTATACGTCAATCAGCTGTCCCAAATTCCAGTGCAATCAAGGACAAAGTCCATTCTGATCCCTCGCTGGAAACTGAACGGGTAACCATCCCTGGACCTCGTGGAGATATCGACATCGTTGTTATTAAGCCAAAAGGAGCCTCAAGCACAGACAAGCGGCCAGCCATCTACACCATACACCCAGGCGGCGTAGTTATCGGGGATGAATACCTCAATCTCGACTTGGCTTTATCCTGGGCGAAGGAAATCGACGGCATCGTCGCCACTGTGAAATACAGGCTAGCTCCGGAGAACCCTGGTCTTGAACCTTTTGAAGATTGCTGGGAAGGCCTTGTCTGGTTCGCAAAGCAAGCGGACCGATTTGGTTTCGACCCGGACAAGTTGCTCATCGGAGGCGCCTCTGCCGGTGGAGGACTTTCTGCTGCGGTTGCGTTGATGGCTAGAGACAAGGGATTCCCCAAGCTCTGCGGACAAATGCTCGTCTGTCCGATGCTGGATGATCGTGCCGATACAGTTTCCCACAAGCAATATCTGCGTCATGGGGCTTATTCTGGGGAGTCGGACGAGTTTAGTTGGACATGTATTTTGGGCGACCGCCGGGCGACGGATAAAGTCTCCGTCTTCGAGGCTCCAGGCCGGGCAACAGACTTGTCGAATCTTCCTCCTACGTACATCGACGTCGGGTCCGCTGAGCCCTTTAGAGATAGCGTTGTTGCCTATGCGTCCAAATTGTGGGAGCATGGCGTGCAGGCTGAGCTGATGGTGTTTGCTGGTGGATTGCATGGGTTCGATTTCTTTGCTCCAGAAGCGAGTGTGTCGAAACAAGCTACCGAGGCGAGGTTGAAGTGGCTCCGGCGGCTTATGGATCAGCTAAAATAAATATCATGCAGATGTTCTGTATGTTCTGTATGATAGAGGGAAGCATGAGCAATGAATGGCAACATGTCAAAATAAAAACACTCAAACATGGCGTTCCAGAAGAGGGAGGCTTGAGGCAGTCAAAGATGAATACATCTAAAAACTTCAAATGATTCTCTGCATCACCACAACGTCGGCACCTCTTCTCCCCTCATCTCACACCACCATCTAGCCTGCTGATACATCTCTCCCTCGGTGCCTTCTGTAATCATCCAGTATTTCTTCAGAAACCACGGCCGTACTTCCCAGCTTCGGATATCCCACGGGGCGCCAGAGTGTCCAGTGCCAGCCCCAGCACCGGAGCCCCAACAAATCACTCCATCGCTCTGTAGATCATGACAGAGCTCTTCCATGTTGATAATACTGGGCTCAGCGTTGATCAATGCTATTAAACGCTCGCGGAAAGCCCGAAAGGGGAGAGCGTCGATGTAGGGGTGATGACGTTGTGTGAGTTGGTTCTGGGTGGGCTTCAGGTCGTCTTTTATATCAACATATGCAACTTGTTCTGAAATATCTTCCATTCCTCCTAACGCTTTCCTTGATGCAAAAAAATGAGACTCAGTGTCGTGTGCAAACATTTCTGGTGCTGATATGCCCAGCATGGTTGCGTTATATAGGACAGCTGCTACAAACGACATTTGCGTGATGCGGATTGTATTGGCGTGAAGATCGGGGAGCTGCACTATTTAACCCTTGTTAGAACAACATGGTGAAATAGTCGAGCCTTTTGATTCACCTTGTGTGGGCTTACGCCCTTGTAATGAACCATCAACCATTCTCATGCTGTTCAAAGGGCTATCTGCGTCTCTTTCCAGTGACTGAAGGCCCTTTCTCAGGATATCCTTGAGCGTTATCTTATTTGTGCGGATATTCTTTAGCAGTGCTCTACTCAGAGTAATGTCATCTTGTAGAAGGAACTGAGCAAGTAAAGTATCTGTTTCGTCCCTCGCCGGTGATTGGCTCTTAAGAACATGGACGTTGTGTGACTGAAGAACGCCCGGCGGCATCGAGGGTGAATTAAATCCGCTCCCCGGTGTTATGGACTCGGACCCGGATGGGGCAGCCAGCGGAGTTGATGCGGAAAACAAGTCCTCTCGGAATGATCGACCGGCATTCAGGGCACCATCCGCCTGGTAGTCCAGACTAGGCGTATATCTGTACATGGGAGCTGGCCCGCCGGTTTGGTAGCCCAAGGCAGACGAACTGAAGCTTGGGCCGCATCCTACAAAGCTTCCCATTCCTGTGGTAGCGGCTGAGCCGAGATCATGAGGCTGCATCATCCCGGCCAATCCCATGATAGGCGAGTCCGCGGCCAGCAGGCCGGCCATGGTTTGGCCAATGGTGGACGTCGGGGTGGACGAAGACGGCGCATCGTGAGCAGCAAGTGTCTGAGACTTGGCAAACGACTCTAGAGCCTGCAGTCGCTTCTTCTGCTTCTCTCCTATTCGGTTTCAGCTCATCATTAGCGGATCGCTTGTCGCTTTGCTTTGCTTTGCTTTCCTAAGCCACGAAGGATTTTCGTTGTGTACTAACTGTAAGTCTTTTGTGCTTGGCGGTTCTGAATACGTCTTCTTTCGGACGTCTTTAGTTTCTGTGGCCCTCCATTCGGGGATCTTGGAGTGGTGCGCTTCCTTCCACTTGACCCGCTGCTGCTGCCATCATTTTGCATCTCATCAGCAGAGTGCTCGCTGTTTGGTGTCGTAGACTCGATATGCTCCATTGTGATCAACATGTACGAAGGTGCCGTCATCAAACGAAGCACCAGAGTTGAAAGGTAGCAGCGTGGGGGCGTTGATGATGGCAGCTATCGGTCTGTGTACCACCGAGGAGTTGTCGAATTCAGCGACGGCCGGCAAAAGCCGATGAGGTGAGCCTGTCTGTATAGGGGAGTTGATGAGGTGAGCAACCTGCGTCTTGGGCCCGCTAAATAGAACAGATTCCAAGACGATCCACTCTTCTATTGAATAAGCAGAGCTGAAGGGAAACTCTGTTGTGTGTGTCTTTGTAAGGGGAAATTAAGCCGTTTGTGCCAACCCAAGAACGAGTGCCGGGCTACAAGTAGGTTATTAATAAATGACTGAGCAGCCCAACAAGGCAACAAACGATAAAAGGGGATAAAAGAGGATTAATTAATACAGAGTAAAGAAGAACTGGGGCTGCCCGGAATAGGAAGCATAAGACTGGAAGAACAACGGCGACGGTAAACCCGAAACGAAAAAAGACGGCGAAGAAACCTTATAATACGAGTAAGTCGATTCGAAAATTAGCGCGCGCGATACATTCTTGTCACCCAAGTCCGCCTATTTTAGCGGACTTTGACAGGGAGCAAACGGGCCAAACAGTGGAATCGACGATCTATCTCCGGTAATGACCGTTACCCACCGTCAACATATGCCTATTTCTAGTATGCAGCGAGAGTGCCGGCCTTGTAGACAACTGGAGACTCAAACAAGGCTTAATCCATGATCGACCTTGAAAGGAAATAATATTCGAATCTGGTCATAATCTGCATGGATTCTGCCTTACAGATCTCAGGGACAATCGGGCCACAGTCTAAGACTAAACCTGGAATCGTACAGACCGCTCTGTTGGGACGTTTAGAACTGAAACGACCCCCCTTACAAAGGCACAATGGATGATGATACGTTGACTTGGCAGGGATCTTTGGGTCTTTACGGAATTTATTCCGTATAATACTATAGAGTCAGAGTACATGAGTCACTAGTTGATCCAGTTCATGTTCTTTCTGTGTAAGAGGTGACCCATCAGGAGATAAGGCGTCCTCCTCATTTGCTCTCAAGTGCCGGGGTGTCAGCGAATAGATGATCCGAATGGCTATGAATAGTGTTAGAGTTGAAACAAACGATCTTAACAAAGAGTAGTTCATCGAACTCACGCATCTGAATAGCGACCCCCAATAACTTCCGTCTCGTCAATGGCCTTGCGGATCTCCGCATCTTCGTCCGTGCTGAGCTCCACGTTGACGGCCCCCAAGTTCTCTTCGAGATACTTGATCTTCTTAGTGCTACTCAACCGTTAGCCTATACTCCGTAGGATTTTCCACTACTATGCTTGTTTCCATAACAGGCATGACAAATCATACCCGGGGATGGGGAAGATGTCAGCGCCCTGTGCCAGCAGCCACGCTAACGTCAACTGTCCGGGCGTCACGCCTTTACTGGTGGCAATGCTCCCAATCTTTTCCACCAATGCAAGGTTTTTCGGGAAGTTCTCTTTTGAGAACCGTGGGAGACTCTTCCGGAAGTCGTCGGCGTCAAAGTCGTCCGGGGACCTGATCTGTCCCGTCAACATGCCGCGCCCCAGGGGGCTGTAAGCCACAACCGCAATGCCGAGTTCCCTTGCCGTGCGAAGGATATCGATCTGCGGCTTCTCAATGTCTACTGAGAAGGGGCTGTACTCGACCTGGATCGCGGTGATCGGGTGGACGGCGTGCGCGCGCCGAAGGGTCGCGGCCGAGACTTCACAGAGCCCGAGATGTCGGATTTTCCCCTGCCTAACGACGATGGAGCGTCGGTTATTTTAGTTCGATGGGCGACGGTTGGGAATGGGGCTAACTCTTTTAATTCAGCTAGAGCCTTGATGGTAAGCTCAACTGGGGTCTCCTTATCGACCCGGTGGAGGTAGAAGAGATCAATATGAGAGACTCCCAGCAACTGGAGAGACCTATCACAAGCCTGTCGTACATATTCGGGATCGGAACGAATCGATGCTTTTCCAGTTGAAGGGTCGTAAACGCCGCCGCATTTTGTGGCAAGAAAGATGTCGTCTCGTTTTCCGGAATGCTTGAACCACTTGCCAAGCAATTGCTCGCTATCGCCGTAGACATCCGCAGTGTCCCAAAAGGTGTTGCCTAATTCGTGGGCACGGTCTAGAACCTTGAACCGGTCTTCGTCTGAACCTCCAAACCCGTACATGGAACTAAGACCCATGGCTCCAAAGCCTATTGTTGAGACAAGAGGGCCATTGCGGCCGAGAGGCTTGGTGGGAAGTGTTGCAGGGGCCATTGGTGGAGCGTATGACGAAGAGTTTCAAAGGTGCAATGTTCAAAGAGTCAGTTGTCCAATCTAAGAAGGCTACGTTCTGTTTATAAAGGTTGTACGATTAAAGATAGAAATTCGATTGAACAGCATTAAACGAGGTTGTGCTCATCTGCTTCTCAAAGCATTAGGTCTGCTCTCTGGTTGCTTAGTTGATTCGTTCATCAAGCCACATGGTTGCTTCTGTGATGTTTTTTGATCAAGTAAACTGCGGGTTTTGATCCGCAGGTGCGGGAAAAGGCCGACGACAAAGCCGATTGAACATCTACTTGCTCATTCTCTAGCTCACCTAATCAACCCACTTGCTCACAACACTCATTTGCCTAGGCTTCTTTGTTTAAAGAAACAAAACTGCTCCTCTTTCATTTCTTTTTTCCTTCTCTTTCAACACGAGGTCAGATGCCCGTCGAAATACCGCACCCCCAGCATTCGGCGATATCTCACAAGCGGTATCCGGCTCTCGTCAAAGGCAGCAAGGTACTCATCTGATAAAAACCCAGGCGGGAGCTTACGGACCCTCCTCTGCTTACCTGTCACCTGTCTCTTTTTCCCTTACATTCCCAGTTGTGTGTTCCCTGTCGAGTCATGCGTTTTCAATATTCAGAATAGGCACGAGTCGTCGGCGGGCTGAAGTAAACGATGATCGGAATCGAATAAGCGGCAATAGTGATCCCTGCTATCGCCATTTTTTGCCGTTGTGAGACCCGCCAAACGCCGACTCACCGGGCGCCGAACTAGGCGAATTAGGCGAAATGATTCAACGTAACCCCTGCTGCTGTTGTCGTTGTCGTTTGAACTTGCTGTGGCTATAGTCATGAGACAACATGGATTGTCCCAGATTCAATGGGCACGCTCAAAGTCGTTGTTCAAAACAGGAGTATATGTGTAGAATGATGTGAAAGCGCTCTTACAGACTTTGGTTTAATTGGCCCTCCACGAGATGAAAGACGCTCTTTGTCTAATAGTCCACAAAGCACATGTAATTTAGACCGTGGTCTGATCTTGCCCAATGGCGATGTCTGATTGTTCAGAACAAAGCTTATTTACCAAATTGAAAGTTTGGGAATGCCTTGTATCTATTCTTGATTCGTTGAACGCTTAGATTGTGAACAACAGTTGGGCTCTTCAGCAGCCGGGACTTCAGCATGGCCTCTTTGTTAAACTATTCTTCAGCAGCTGGGACTGCATTATGGCCTCTTTGTTGACTTTTCTTCAGCAACATTCCAATTGACTAATGGTTCAGGCTATGCACAGACAAAACGTGAGCTGCGGTTCATGAAGAGTAGAACCAATGGTAGAGTTACCACCTTTGTAAACAAGCCCAGCTATCGCATCATCGTTCTGTTCTTCAGCGGCTAGATTGACACATTTATACCGCATGTCGTCCGTATTCCATCAAGTTTTGTGCTGTACTGCTAGAAGTTAAACTTCCAACATTTCCACGAAAAGGGGTTTTCTATATAGAATATTGAAAGCCTTTCAAAAATTACGGCTGTGCAAAGCATCCTCGACTGCGAGTGCACCTTCTTTGCTAGCAATATGACTCCCACAATAAAACGCCTTGGGGCTTTTGGCGAAGATAGCCATTTATTTTCAGTGGACAAAGTTCGATATTTGGCATCATGCCCCAAACGAGTAAGACACCCTGAGCGGTAATCATCAACACTATATCATCCTAATGAGCTACTCTTTTGCAGTCTCCAGCGTTCCCTCAGAATTCGCCTTTTGTGACACTGATTACCATATTTCCTGTTCCACCGCCTGGAGAACGAATAACCTTGCAGTGGACACAACAGCCTCTGGCCAAATATAATGAAGATGATGTGTTCAACAATGCATTTCTCTCCACCGTCGTATTCAACAATACGCTTTCGAATGCTAGACATGTCTTCGACGAGGAAGCCCGGGATTTGTTCAGAAATTCTGGCGCCGAGAAGTTTCTTTACTTTTTCAGACTTGATTTGGCACCTGGTCCTTATATCAAATTGAATGGGGAGCTATGGGAAGCATGGAGGCTGGTGGATGATTCCCATGAGACTTGTATGGTTGCTTTGAAACCGCGACAAAGGTATTAGCCTATTATAATGTGAGAGGATTTAAGACTAATGTACTCTTAGCACGCCGAGCCCATTTGAGCGCCTTTCGATAATGAGTGAAGAAAGCAACGTGCTCAGTTTTGCTATACCGTCTCGCCTCAAAACGACTATTAAATATTCCGGGGGTAATACGAAGTTCTCGGTGGCGGGAAAACGCATCCTCATCAAGGACAACATTCATTTAAACGGCATCAAGACATCTAATGGCAATCGTGCCTTCTACGAGACATACCCTGCACAAACACGAACCGCCAGCTGCGTTCAAAAACTAATCGATAAAGGCGTTGTTGTTATTGGAAAGACGAAAATGTCTTCTTTTGGAAATTGGGAGGAGCCCATTCAATATACAGACGACCCGGCCCCATGGAATCCCAGGGCTGACCGTTATCAATCCCCAGGAGGTAGCAGTTCGGGCAGTGCTTCGGCTGTTGCAGCCTACGAGTGGCTTGACATTGCTATTGGCACCGACAGTATGTAGCAGACACTTTGTTTACACACTGTGGAAACTAGCTAACATTGGGTTAATTGACAGCTTGGGGGAGCGTCACCAGACCTGCTCACTGGTGTGGCTGCTTTGGCCTCCGTCCCAGTCTTGGAGCGATTTCTGCAGACGGCATTGTGCCCTGCGTCAAGTAAGTACATTTAACCTGATGCTTGCTCAATTAGATTGGACTGACCCCTGAAGGTCTTGGGATATTCCTGGAATTCTGGCAAGAAACCTGGAAGATTGCAAACACTTCGCCGAAGAGTGGCTGGATTTTAGCAACAACAAATTTAAGGAGTATCCACAGGTATGTCCTACTGCGAATAATTGTGCGTATGATACTAACATGCACATAGGAATTCTCTTGTCTCCTCTGGCCCGCTGATTTCTGGGAAAACTTTGAAGCCACGGAAAAGGAAATGGCAAAGAAGTTTGCCCAGAATATGGCTGACAAACTAGGGATATGCCTTGAAGAGTTCTCTTTCAAAGATTGTTGGAGTAAAGAGGGACCAAAGGGGTGGCGTAAAGATTCCTTGCAAGAATTCATGAAAGAGGTATGTTGTTCGCCACCAGGTACTAACACCTCATTACGTTGGATTTTAACGTATCCCTAGACTACCCAGGCTATGGCGTACGACAGCTACAACAATAGTGAGGACTTTCGTACTAAATACAAGCAGCGTAATGGCGCAGAACCTTACACGTCGAAGCCAAACGAGGATACTTGGTAAGCCCAACTCTCATATATCGTATAAATGCACTCTCGTCTGACGCAATATTAGGTCTATCGGAAAGAAGACAAGTCGGCAAACAAGAGACAATGCGTTTGCAAGAATTGATGTTTACCAAAAATGGTTCAAAGATCATTTTTTCACGGATGAGCGCAAAAAAACTATAAGTGCCATCATAGTACTGCCTCTCGATATAGCAGGCCCTCGATACAGAGATGACTGTCCTGGAGATGACGATCCCAGTGATAACGATCCCAGTGATAACAATCATAGTGATGGTTTTTCTAGTGACCACGGTCATAGGGATAAGCATCCTGGAGAGGGCTCCCACAGCAATCACGAATCCATCAATGGTCACACGTACTTCAGCTTTTGTGACCCAATCTCCCGCTCCTGGTACCCTGACTATGGTTGCCGCCCCAGGGACAGGTGTCAGGACAGGTGTCCCAAAGTTAATCGCCACCAAGTTAATCGTCACCAAGATAATCGTCATCAAGATCACCATCACCATCACCAAGATCACCAAGATAATCATCATAAAGACGACCGTCCGAAGTAAGACATATTTTTGTTTACTAGCTTCTATTTTACGCCCGATGAAAGCTAACTCAGTTGCAGTTTCCGAAGATCACACCAATCAGGCATCAACGCTTTGGCACTTGGGCCTGTCATGGGAGCCCCTGTTCTCACTGTTCCAAGTAAGATTACAAAAGTACAAAGTATTCAGACTTCTTCTAATCAAATGCAGTTGGCCAAATACCGTACGATTCAAGAATCAGCAAACGGACCGAGCAATCACCATTTGCAGTTGCCCTAATGGGATCACCTGGTACGCATATGGGATTATTCCTTGCGATCGCTTTTGCTAACCCAGATACACAGGCACTGATATCAAGCTAATCGACAATGCCATATTTGCCATGGGATGTTTGAATATTCCCATAGAGGTCAAAACAGGAAGATTAATGTACTGAACTTAGATCATGTAGTGTTTTGGATTTTCTGCTTGGTAATACGCTTGGTAATGTTAAAGACTTGTTTCTCATTGGCCAAGTTACGGACGGTGTTGCTATTCACAGCTTAAGGGAGTTAGTTAGTCTTTGGAACCGGCCTCAACACATGCAGGTTGCGCATGACTCATTCGTTACAAGGGTCGGATTGTTGGCTCTGGATTTTCCAAGGTCATTGGCGTAATAATTAGACAGGTTATGGAGTCCATCAATGCAATTTATTCTCGATTAGTTACTGGCATGTTGAGTGAATCGGCGATATTGCATCGGAGTTATGAGTGAGGTTGTAATTTTCAAGCTGCCAGCGCTACCTTGGAGACAATTGTGGGTTAATTCTGCCGGATACGCCTAGTGCGCAGCTGAGCTCATGCATCTTGTTACTAAGATTGGAATGGAATCCGAATAACAATGTGAACGGAAAAAGAGATGCGGAAAAAGAAATCCGGAAAAGGGGCTCGGCAGAAATCAAAAACTGATGCCTGGAGAGGTGATGATAAGACAGGAGATATTGTGGATAGTTTACATGTATGTAACCTCAGAATGACAAAATAAGGGGGAGGCAAATTATGGACAGCCATGCCATGAAAGAAATGTCCAGTATGGTGTAGGAGTCGATGATACTCCCTGACGCCTTCATTCCGCTTCTTTGTCCACTTCCCAGAGACCAGACATGGAGTCTTTCATCTCCTGCGCCATCCTCTCCTCTGCTTCCTTGAGTTCGTTCTCGAAACCTTTGCCCCAGCCCATGTACTGCTTCCACCTGCTGAAGTAGAACACGGCATCGAGAACAAACATCGCCCATCGCGAGCTCATTGCTTGTGCAAACGTCACTTCGCTATCGTCCCGCAAATTCAGCATTGCTGAGCGACCGATCATGCCGAGTCTATTAACGGGAGAATCGTAGAAACGATTGCTACCTTGAACGAGAGCCAGATTCCGCTCCAGGAATATCAGCTCACGAGGGTATAAGCCTTCTTCGCCAAAGAATGCTGATGCTTCGCTGATAGCTCTTTGTGATTTCTCTTCAGGTGTCTCATCGATCGGCTCTGGCTTCTTTTCGCGAGACATGAATGTATCAGCCCAAGCGTCGGCTGTCTTCATGCCCCAGGCGGCCGACACTTCTTCTAGTCCTTTCTGGTCGCCTGTGAGAAGAGACTTCCAGAAGCGAGCGTATTGGCGCCGCAACTTGTCAGACAACGACACATAAAGGCCGTGGTCTATGAGCACGATCTGCGGTTTGCCGGACGGAACACGTCGAACAAACATGTTGCCTGGGTGAGGATCACAATGGACAAAGCCCCATTTGAACATTTGTGAAGAGAAGAGATCAATGACGGTAGTCATAATATCGGCCTCCTTAAGGCCCATTCCAGCAGAAGTCTCACCAGAAGGATTGTGTGCACCAGTGATAATATCTCTATCCCAGAGTTTGGCGCCATGGATCCATTCAGACGTCAAGACGCGTTTTGATGTAAGTTCTGTGTAGACTTGGGGGATGTATACTCTCTTATTCAGGTCAGGATCTGACTTTACAAGCTCAGCGATCCGCATCGAATTAGCTGCCTCGTTCTCAAAGTCCGTCTCCTTCATGATGTTATTCATGATATAGTCGCCGATGCCTTGGATATGGATATCCGTCGTCCTCCCTATCAAGTCACAAAGAACCCTATTGCCATCGTTAGCAGCCATCAAACAGACTGTATAAAAAAGGAGTGTATCATACTTGAATGTCCAGAGATCCCACGATGCCTGCTGCGCCAAGTTTCTCCTCTGCACCTTGATCGCAACTTCTCGCCCATCTTTCAGTCTCGCATAGTGAACCTGCGCTATTGAAGCCGAAGCTCTAGGCTCTTTCTCTACACCATCGCCAAACACATCGCTTACACTGGCACCAAACTCTTCTTTGATGACAGCCTGGACATCACTCCAAGATTCTTGTGAAGCATCGTCAAACATGTTTTTGAATTCGCGCTGATACGCTTCTGGCAGAGCGGCTCCTTGCACTGCAATCGCTTGTCCAATCTTGAGAAAGATGCCGCCGTTCGTCTTGATCATGTTACAAACTCGCGCGGCGTTTCGATCGTGGAGCTCGTCAATGGGCACACGACCTCCCTTGGGATTCTTGCCTGAGTGCATCTTGTAGTCGACTCCGACTTGCGCAATTGTCGCATATGCTCGCAGGCTACGTGTCAGTATTCCTCCCATGTAATACCTGTCTGCAACAAGGACACCGCCAGTCGTGACACCAGCGGTGGCTCCCAGAGCAATCAACAGCTTCCAATACCACCGAAGCTTCTTTTTCTGTGGTTCTGTGATGGTGCTCTGTGGTCGAACATGGCGAATGGGGGATATGAGATATGATGGTACTATGTATTTTGAGAAGACGGTAGGGTGGAAGAGGAGCGGTTGTACTCTTGACGATATTCTAGCTTGCCGTATTAAGGGAGAGGAGGAAGAAGCAACAGCCTTCAAAAGAAGACGTGAAGCCATTGGATAAGTAAAAATTTCCCCAGCTACAAATGAATAGGTACTTGAACTAACATGGAGCAAAGCTATGAGTGATGATAGGCTACAAGACCTTGAGCAATAGAAGAAGAAGCAAAAGCCGGATGGTCGATAGAAGCATCATTTCTCCCATCCATCCCTACAGAAATATCTGCCGCCCTTCTTACAACACCCTGCAGTCCAAGACTCAGCTTCTTCGATCCTGAAATGCAAGGCGGGAGAAGGCTGACGAATAGACCCGCGACTCACATGCATATAGTAATACCGATTGGCCAATCGGGACATCGGAGTCGATGGCTCCCCGGACCTTTTGGTTAAAGCCTGGTCGCCTTCAAGAGCGCGAGACTCTTTAAGAAGTGCGTGGAAATCTTGGCAAATCTGGATTGAGTCACCCGATGCGTGTGACTGGCCAAATTTATTTTGACTCATTAAATCGAGGCAATGCATCCTTCTTGCCCATTCGCATCCTCCTACTAAGGACGCCAACGCACATCTATTAGGCAGCACAAGGAATTGTGTAGAATCCATCAAATGTCTCTCAATTCTGCGGCTAATCCGATCCGGAAAGACATGGAGCTTGTGCATCTTATTCTCTTGTTTCGATCTTACTTGTGGCCCGTGTCCACTGAGATCCTGCCGTAATACATAAGCCAACATCTGAGTAAGTCCCACGAGCTCTGGCATATAAAAGAGATGCGCGCCTGCTCGACATAACCTAGAATTAAATCCCGACGTCGGAACTACTTACATGAACAATTTCAGTCTTCCTCTCCTTACAAGTCGCATCAAACACCTTTGCTGATTTTATTCGTTGTTAGAATGCGACTGTAAGATGGACACCAACATCACTGAAAGACCTTACGACCTCAGGTAATTAACGGACATTGTCTTCACACTGCCAGACATGAAATAGGGCTGCAAATTGTGCGTCCTATGTCCCTTTCTACGACAATATATTCCAGGTGAACATGGTATAAGCGTTGATATGACCTGCGAGGGCATTTTCGTTGCCAGATGTACCAATAATCGGTCGCCGGGGGTACTGACAACGACGTTGGCGCAGCCAGTACCACCGTCAACGAGCTACTTATTCCCGCAGTGTTCAGTACATGTAGTATTTACTTCTTGACAGCAAGCAGGTATCGGCATGAATCTCTGAATTAGCCACTCTTTTGCTATCAGAAAGCCCCCAAAGCTGTTCATGGCATGCATGGTGGGCAACAGGGTATGATAGCAAGGGCGGCGTTGGGGGTCATTTGATGGTTTGGTGACGGTGGGGGTATTTGGGGGCATACGTGTAAGTTGGCTCGGCGTGTTAAATCTATTTGGAAGTCTCTGGCATTCATTCTTCAGCAGTTTTAGAAGAGGCGTCCTTGACTTGGGCCACAGTTTCATCTTCGTCAGGGCTCCAATACCGGAGACCATATTACAATGCTCAGATGTCTCTCGAAGCAGAATAACTCCTCGACGGCATTTTTAGAGAATCCCATCTAATATCTAAATAAGAAATAATTCTGTGGATCAAGCATTACAATCAGCCTGATGACCAGGGTCAAAATACCGGCCTTCCTCGTTGTTCACTGGTCTGCCACATGTCAGCAATGCATCTGGCCATAGCCTTGCAGCTTGTATCAGAATCCAGCTATCTTACGATATGTTGCTATAATTTGAGATGGTATGTGAACTGAGCGCTCCGGAGGGCTTATGCTGATGGACCCTGTCACCAGGTCTGACATGCCAGCAAAGTTTGACAAATTTATTGCGCTGAAGAAGAGTATTCGATCATCGCTGGCGCCGATGAATAGACAAATGTGAGTCTGCTCTGATAAACGCGCGGCATACTGACTGGGACAGCACGCACATGTGCCCCATCACACCTACTTACATGTCTTGCATCTCACCCTCCAACTTGATCTGCAGGACATCAGGCACACATTAAGTACTCATAGCAGTTCGTCTGGTGACTCTACTGCAGGATGCATGAACTCTTCAACGAGAATCTCGCTGGTTAGGTGGAGTCAAGCGCCGTGCTAGTGCAGGAACGTTGTATCCTGTGATAAGGGACGCCTCGAGCCGCAGTTGCGGAGACCAATTCCTGTGCAGCTCATGATTACTGAGGCCAGTGTTACAGGCTTATCCTCTTCAGGTGCAGCAGATGACTTTTATAAGATCAGTGCCGCCCGTGAGGCGGCTACTCGGAGTGAAGATGCCGTGACACGTACAGACCTGCCTAAATAAGACGTTATGAAGACACTAACAAATTACCACGCTCATGGTATTGTAGTATTACTATTTGAAGCTGCCAAACCAGGAAACTACAATTCGATCAACTTAAACATGCGCTCTTATAGCCTGCAGGTGCGCTTTTAGTTCAGGTACCAGAAGCTCGGCGCAATCCACCTCCACATATCTGATACACACTCCCACTCCATAACTCCGGAACTCGTTACAGCGGCTACCTGTCAGATCTCTTACCTTCCTACTTCTATACTTTGTCACGAGTAGTAGTTACTATACGTACATGTTTCTATAAAAGAGAACTGGAAACAGAGTGGGCCTGTTTGATCCCATCTCAGGCGCCCGCGGCTACTGTATACCACCGATTTGTTTGTTGGCTCCCCCATGTAACGTCTCCTCTTCACGGCCTACGTGAAACATATTGTAGATGATCAGTATCTACATTCCTTACACGGTAGGAATGAGTATCTGTATTTGGCATCTCGACTCCGAGTGTCCACCGTTTGGACGGAGCAACATGCTGTAACATCAGAGTCCGTCGTGTGATCCACTGTAGGCTTGCTGGAAGTAGTATATCTACGTCGACTTCCTCGAGTTGAAGCGCTCTCTTGTTCAATGCAAGTCAGTCCACAGGCCTAGTGCCCTATTCATTCCTTTATCTGCTGGTAGCTATTATTCATTGTATATATTACATTCGTCATCATTTAAACCGTCAAAATGCTTTCCAGCTCTCTTCTTGTTAGCCTTGGTCTTGCGACCTTGGCAGCTGCCGCTCCCTCACGCACCGTCAAGGCTCGTCAGGCTTCTGGTGCCCAGAATGTTGTCTACTGGGGAGCTACCAACAACGAAGTCGACGACCTGTCTCATTACTGCACGTCCGACGCAGGAATCGACATTGTCATCTTGTCCTTCCTGGATATCTATGGCGCGACTGGCAACATCCCCTCCGGTAACATGGGCAACTCATGCTTCGTTGGCACAACCGGAGTCCCTCAGCAATGCGACCAACTTGCTTCTGCAATTACAACTTGCCAGTCTGCTGGGAAAAAGGTCATCCTGTCTCTCGGTGGTGCCGCCAGCTCGTATTCTCTATCATCCCAGTCACAGGCTGTGGCCATCGGTCAATACCTATGGAGCGCATATGGCAACTCTGGCAACACCACTGTCCAGCGCCCCTTTGGCAGCGTCTTTGTCAACGGCTTTGACTTTGACATTGAGTTGAACGCCGGAAGCCAGTACTACCAATACATGATCTCAACGCTGCGCTCCAGCTTTGCCAGCGACCCCAAGAACACCTACTACATCACTGGAGCTCCTCAGTGCCCCATCCCTGAGCCCAACATGGGCGAAATTATCAGCAGCTCTCAATTTGACTATCTTTGGGTCCAGTTCTACAACAACAACCCGACTTGTTCTCTTGGTCTCCCCGGCGATGCCCCTTTCAACTTTGATGACTGGGTGTCATTCATTTCCACCACCCCCTCCAAGAACGCAAAGCTCTTCATCGGTGCTCCTGCTTCTACCTTGGGTGCCAATGGTAACGCTGGAGGTGCCAAGTACTACGCGACACCCGACCAGCTGGCTAGCATCGTCGCCAGCACCAAGTCCAACCCTGCTTTCGGAGGCATCATGCTATGGGATGCCGGATACTCCGATTCCAACGTCATCAACGGATGCAACTTCGCTCAAAATGCCAAGAGCATTCTTACTACCGGCTCCCCATGCGGAGGATCTGGCTCCGCTCCTCCTCCTAGCAGCACCACCAAAGTTCCTCCTCCTGCTAGCTCTACTCCATCAAACCCTTCAGGTGGCACCGTTGGCCAGTTTGACCAGGTGAGTTTCATTTAACATTTAAAAAATACTTTGAGGTTGTCAATCATCACCCGAATGTGAAAGCTAACAGTTATATAATAGTGTGGTGGCATTGGATACACTGGCCCTACACAATGTGTGGCCCCTTACAAGTGCGTCGAGGAGAGTGAGTGGTGGTCTTCTTGCCAGTAAAATGGACAAGAGAGACTTGAGATTCGTGTAGGAAAGAGCATTGAGAAGAACATTGAAGCACATATAATTCTGTGTATATATGAATAGTGACCTTGGAATCCATGACTTGATATGGATGGTTAATCCATGTAAATTAGAACCCAATTGTACAGAACGCACATTTTGTTTCGTACCATACCACGCAGATGCTACAGTATCATCAAAATTTCACTAAAACACATGCAGGTTCAATATCTGAAAAAATTGACAAACTCCAAAAAGAAAATTGGAAAAAAACGCCAAAAAAGAACCGCTTCGAATCTCAATCGCGTTGTTATAGGAAAAGCCCAATGCGGGGGTCGAACCCGCAACCTTGAGATTGCATTCAGAATGTGTAACTCTTAAGAGTCTCACGCTCTACCGATTGAGCTAACCGGGCAAGTTAACCAATCATGGAACACCGATTGAGCCCTCGGCGGCTGTTGAAAGTCACCGATCTATTTTACGTTATGAGGGCTTTTACAGACGTTTCTTCCTTAGGGGCAATGTTATCATGGAATATTACTTGCAAAACACACCTCGAATCCGGTATAAAGTTGGTATTTTGTGATATTCTGTCGACCAGGAGGCGCTCAACTATCCAATTGTGTTTGCAGTGCCGGCGACTGGGGTTTGCATATCGCGTTACTCGAAGTGAGCTTACGTGTAGAACCTCAGGGTATATAGACTTACTCACCCTACAAGCTACAAGGCTTCACAAAAGTACAAAAGCTAGCAAATATCTGAGATGAAACGTGGAGCATTCCTTTATTAGAATACAGGTTTTACAACTTCTTGTAGGTCGTTCAAAGACACGGATTACACCTATCTTCGGCAATAGTACCTAATCGATATAGGTAGTTTACCAAGTAACTCCAACCCATGAAGTGCTCTAGTATTCCATGAAGCCACTACTAATAGCTACAGTCATTCCTTTCGTACAACCCACCATTCGCTATCTATCAACAATCACATGAATTCCTAAACTTATTTTCTCTAATACATTGATAGATATCGCTGTGAATCAAATGTTTTTGTCTATAGTGGTAAACCTCGAAGTACCTAGGTACCTAATAGGTATAGTATTGAATTCTCTCGGCTCCTTTACCCAAGCTTCTACTTAAACGCCCAGTCTCAATATTTATGATCGATACTGTAAGCCTTAAAAAACTGCCTAGTGATAACCAAGATAACCAAATTAGGGAATTATTCCTCTGTCCTAGCTGATGTCGAGCTGACAATCACGTGCCGGCTATAACTCCAAGGTAATTGGACGGCATGTTAGTGTCGAGACAAACTTGGGAGCTGCAGCCCAATGGTCAAGGCGACAATGCAGAGGTCGTCAACACACAATCTGCCTCCGCTGCAACGCCAGAATGGTCGACTTCAGGCGTGCGATCCTTGTCGGATCCGCAAAGTCTCCTGCGACCACGCGCTGCCTGTGTGCGGGCGGTGTCTGAGAAAGAGCCGGCAGAGGGAGTGCAAGTACACCGCCAGCGAAGTGAGACCGAGGAGGCTCGCTAGGCGTACCTCACGAACTTCTCCGGAAGCGGTGCGAAGCACTGAAGCTGTACCATCTGCTTTGTCACCTTATACGCCTTCTCCAAGCCAAACCCGTGTTCCCAACTCCCTCTCTGCCTGTCAACAGCACATCCCTCCCGTCACAGATCCCGGGTCGGGATATCTCGGGTCACTCAGCCACTCCACCGTCTATGAAGAAGCTAAAAATCGATTATCTACACTTCACAGCTTTCAAATCTCCGCCCCTCTACTTAATGATGAAGCAAAGAAAACAAACTACATAAACTCATCGGTACTCCTTACTCCTTCAATACGAGACAAGTGGATCACTGTCCTCCGCAGCGTGCCCTGTCCATCCAGCTGTACTATTAGGCTTCTTACTACACCAAACAATAGTGGTGGCTGGGTCCGAGTTGCCGCTCACCGGATTATCAAGTCTTTGGACACCATATTCCGTCAATCCCTTGGTACGGACCGTACGGATGCACAATTAGAGGACATTGCTCAAATATTGACTGAGAACACCCTCAAACCCCTTTCCGAGGATAATTCCGATGCCAATAGCTGGATTGCTGGATTTACCAACCATCATTTGCGATGGGAATCAATCGGGCTGTTGTTTATCTTCAGAAAGAACGGTGTTCTGGAGCTTACTTCAGATGGTACTTATGAGGAAATCTCACTTGATGTCTCACGCACATGTTTAGAATTATGCATTGAACTATCACGCATCTTCTCTAGTGGGAGCAGTTTGCTTCTGTTTCTACTCTCGCGAAAGACTATTATGGAGTCAACGATCATGGGATACGCAAGTACGTCTCACTCTTGCCTATTCAGAATAACCTGCTCATTTTAACTGACCCATCTCAGGTTTATCAGCATGGAGACTGCATGCGGATACAGTGGCTCTCCTCACCTTCCTAGGAATACATACAGATCCACTGCAAGATTCATCGCAGCCCAACTTTTGTCAAGAGAATCGGAAGCAACTCGCAGCATTTATCTTCATGATGGATCAAACCTTTGTCATGTTCACGGGGCGGCCCCCTCTTATAAACTACAGGTTCATGTTTATGCCGCTGCCTTTAGACATTGATGACGGCGATTTCTTTGCTGACGAGGCCGTGGTCACTCGTTCGTTCAATGGCTTGGATGCAAATGGCTGGAATACACATGGCGGCATCTACTCTGTGAGTTTTATTCGTGCGCGTACGATTTGTGCCTTCATTCGGGCAGAACTTGTGGAAGTTGCACTCAACAAAGCCGCCAACATTTCAACGAGTACACTACTGTAAGTCGCATTCTCACCCAGTTTATTGGTCAATACTCACCTACATTTAGGGATATCAAGTCTCGTCAGATTAGTGCAATGAGACAAATCCCCTCATCACTAATATATAAACCTCGCGAGATTCTGGACCCCAAAATTCCCTCCTACCATATCTTGGCTCAGCTCCTTGTCCAATTAGATCACCTTCAGAACATCTTTATTCTCGAGAGGCTCCTACTTCGTCAGAACATGTTAGATGAGGGCGACTTGCTTGTTACTAGCTTCGAGATGGTATCTCTTACACTCACCTTTTGGTCTCATAAAGACCGCCTGCTCGAAGCGCGCAACGATTTTGAGTGGCTGGTAAGTCTACGTATGTGTGTTCTATTGACATGTATTCCTAACTCATGGGATCAAATAGTTAATCGCTTACGCTGCTCCCGGAGGTGGAATCATGTGCATGGAGCTTCTTGAGCCTACATTTACAGGAACCCACCCCAAGAATGACAAGATCACTCGAGCAAGCATTATACAACAGCTGAGCATGTTAGTGGCCTTCCTCAACTGGGTGCATCCTCCAGCTCCCAATGCAGACCTTTGTGCCAATTGCAAGGCAGTGATACAGCACGTCCTCGATCATACATTGAACACGACGATTGAGAGTACCTGGCCGCCGCCATCGTTGGATTCTTTGCCTCTAGACTTCAATTTTGAATTGCTTGACACGTTCAGCTGGGCACGTGGGTAGGCTGAGAGGCTTCTGCAGCATATTTAGTGATAGCTCCCTCCGAGGTCTCGCCTTATTGAGCACACTATTATCCAACTTCTGTCTATATGGCCTGAAAATCACCTAAAATAATGATCAGGGCCACTATAGCGATACAAAGCTCAGAATCTATAGCTGATGTACAAGAGGGGAGAATATTCTCCTACTTGAGTCGGGTCAGATTCCTATACCACGCCTTCTACATTCCAAGACCGACTGTCATACTCAACCTGGTATCGTCATCAGAAACGAGCCTTCATTACAGTACACTTCAATTTAGAATCATAAATGGCGACTTCACTAACAAATAAACGACGCGGTAGACTCATCTATTCTACCAGCGTTAATACAATAGCAGAACACTGCGCAATGATCTTAGAGTATCGTAGATTCTAAATCTAGAGTTCAAGAATTCCCATGTTCTCAACGAAAAAAGCTGGACTCTGCGTAGTAAATGCTCTACCAAATCTAAAACCCAACATCTTTACCCAGCATGCAATCTTCTTCAAACTGTGTAAAATTGATGACTCGCTCTTCTCGCCGAGCCTTTTCGGCTGCAAACACCAACAGGTGAGAGTCTAGGATTTCTCGAGGGGTAACTTTGAGCTCCTCTTGTCTGTTGTTCGCAACTGAAGCGACAAAAGCCTCCGCAATTCCTCTATCTCCTCCACCATGGTTTCCACCGTCTTGCCTTGGAGTATAATGTTTCTTTGTGCGGTCGGCGAAGTCAAAAACGTCCTATAGAATAGATTCAACATGTCAGTAATTAGCCTGGAGTGTCAAACTACGAAAGAGGATACGTACAAACGTGATCATATCGCCGATCAGCTCTCCTTTGGTTCCCTGGATACGGGTACCACGAAAGCATTCACTTTCTGTAACTTTGTCCATAATTTAGTACCCTCAATAAGGATAGATGGGAAGCAACTGATACACTTACAGGCTGACATTGTCATACTAGCAGTAACGCCACCTTCATATTCGATATTGACGACTTGATGATCAACTACATCATTGTCGCATTCATAAACACATCTTCCATATGCAGTCGATGTCAGAACTGCGGTGACATTCTCGATATCGGGTATTTCTGCGTCGACTATCTTCTGCGAATACTACAAACAATCAGCCTTTCAGTGCTCATAGCAATCAAGCCTTAGCCATGATACTCACTTGTTTTACTTCTCGTCCCAGAGTCTCCAAGTAAATCTTCTTGGCGCTCCAGGCACACTGAGACTCGTATGGGCAGTCAAGGCAGCTTATTGCGTCGCCTGCCTCAATCGGTTTCTTTGACTTTTTGAAATGCGACAGCGATCCAAAGGAATGAACCTTTAAAGGCTTTAAGCCAGAGAGATAAAATGAGAGAATATCGATATCGCTAACTCGTTAAATATGCTGAAGGTGAAGAGCGATGTTAGGGAGAACTTACTGGCAGCATTTTGCCATGAGAGCAAAAGTGGAATCTGCTTCTTTATGCCAATTGCCTCGAACATATGAATGAGCAAAGTGTCGGCTTCCTACTGGCTCAATATGTTGAATGTTGATAATCTCGCCAATTGCGCCAGAGTCAATAACTTCTTTAACAGCTTGATTATAAGGCGAATATCGAAGCACTTTAGATGTTTGTCAGAGTCAATACACTATCGATTACCGAAGAATATGTTCAAGAGGGGCCTTACCGTGACCAACACCAAATACTTTCGGAGTAGGTAGGCTAGTTATTTCTTGGAACATCTTGATACAGTCGGCAACATTTGTTGCCATGGGTTTCTCGCAGAGGATGTGGTATCCCTGCTTGGAATATTCCGCGACGGCTTCGAGATGAAGGTTATCCTAGATATATCATCGTTAACTTTTATCCCACGGCATACACCAACCCTCTTCAGCTCCCTCAAATGCGAAGCCAATCTTATAGACCATTACTTACTAATATAGCAATGATGACAGCGTCGGCGATTTTACCTCTTGCGAGTGGCGCTCTCCAATCGTCGAATTGTAGTTCTTCCGGTATACTTACGCAAAAGATTAGCGAATCAAAGAGTGGAAGACAAGATATAATAGTTGACATACTGATGGGGCTTAGAGAAAACCCGCCTCCGTTCCGGGCGCGGCTCAGCAACAGCAACCACCTGGGCGAGATTGGGATTGTCTCGTGCATACTTGGCGTACGCCTAAGAGACAGTTAACATTATACCAAGCCGTGAGGCAGTATGAAGCTAGTAGATGAAGCTTCTTAGGAGCACATCAATGCTTGCACTTACTCGGCCACGGTTGCCGGCACCAAGTACTAACAAAGTTACGGGAGAGACAGCCATTTTCTTGAAGCCGGTCCTTGCCTAATGATCAAGGCATTCACTCCTTATCAAATGAGGGGGAATATTACCATGTAAAAGTGGCGTAATGCTGTTATTATATCCATCTTTGACCAGTGTACTTTGTCTGAAGAGTGACAGACGGGTGGAGGGTGGAGACATCGTTGGTAGTGTTTCGGGCCGAGAAACTTCGGGCCGGATTTTGTGACTGAACGTCGGGCCGGACGTCGTCGTGACTGAATGCCGGGCCGAGCAATTCACTGGATCCAGGACCAGCAACATCATAATGGTTGGCATCAGGCCGAACATCAGGATTGAAAAGTAGATTCATGACTTAAAGGGACATCGCTATGCAACGTAACACGATTTGAGAAACAACAGATGGCTATAGATTGCAAGGCGCCATAGAGTAGGTGGTCAGTCCAATGAGATTACTGCTCTCAATTAAGCCCACAGCCCATTCAATATATCACCAGACTTTGACGGTCATTTATTTATACCATTACTGTATTCAATATACATATTCAACATACCTTTTTGGTAGAATGAATGTACTCGTTAATGTGTAAGGGACGTGCAAAAGGAGCTGACGACTCTTCTTAGTAGCTGTAGTTCCTGTGAGCAGCTGCTCTCGTGCCTTGGCCCACGCCATGAAAATTCATCGAAAATGGCAAAGTAGTTGATTGACAGGGTACCAAGAGTTCGGACTACTCACCCGTGAATGTGGATTAGTTGATAAGAAATCCGGGGTTGATGCCGAAGCTAATAAATGGCCCACCCTCATCTGGCATTTTGTGGAAGTGTAAGATTCCCTAGCCCCAACAATAGCTTAAAACCTGACTCGGGGAAGAGGATGTAACATTCCCCTAAAAAGACGCCTCAGAAATCTCGTCGAGGTGCTCCTGATCGAAGACTTTGTATTGCTTCTTTACGATTTCTCCACCATCCCGAGATTGTTTGGGCATGGCAAGGACTCTGTCAGTCTGCCGTTGTCCAAGCTGAGACCAATTTCCTAGGAGATCCAGCTGGAGATGGAATGCCAGCGCTGAATTAGGGAACTAGGAAAAGTATAAATGTTCTCGGAGCCCGACTCAAATTTTCTCTGCAACTCTTCTCATACCTGAACAACCTTTCTACGCATCTCAGTATCATCTACCTACTCCCAATATTGCCTGTGAACGAGCCAGAGTCATAACAACTTCAAAAATACAATCGGAATTTGCCATGATAAACTTGGCAGAACTCAAGATTGGACGACTCCGGTGTTCGTATACCCTTTAATACTTGTTATCAGGTCAACACTAACGTCCCAGTATAGACAATTCACCATGGACACAAGTCTGCCTCGTCGGCTTTGTAGCCTTCTCCTCTGTGGGCATGCATAGTGCGGTCAACGGCCTCGGTGGTGGTGGTTTGGGTGACGTCCGGCTCAGCGATATTGCCAACAGCGTTCTATATGCTTGCTTCTTTATTTCTGGTTTCTTCAGCGGCAGTGTCAATGTATGCTATAACCACACCGGCAATATCCTTTATCATTGATCCCATACGTGTATATTCTGACGCAATCATAGAATATCCTTGGTCCTCGTTTCACAATGGCCCTTGGCACCTCTGGATACGCCCTTTATCTCGGTGCCCTATGGAACTACCACATCCATGGTACTCGCTGGTTTGTCATCTTTGCTGGTGCTTTCCTCGGTATCACAGCATCCTTATTCTGGTCTGCTCAAGGATCCATTATGATGTCCTACCCCTTGGAAAAGGACAAGGGGCGGTCTTTCACAGCCTTTTGGGTCATCTTCCAGCTAGGAGCCTTGATTGGTTCTGTTATAGCCCTTCGGATTGAGTTCCACAGTACTCTTCCTTCCATCTCAACGGGAGTTTATACTACATTCATGATCATTATGCTCACTGCATTGTTGACTAGCTGGTTAGTTCTGCCGCCTCATTTAGTCGTCCGTGGAGACGGCACAATAGTTCAACCTCAAAAGTCACTCGGGCCCAAGCAAGAGATGCACGAATTTTTACAACTCTTCAAAGATTGGCGGATGGTAGCACTATTTCCGATGTTTTTTGCGTCCAACTACTTCTATTCCTACCAAGGAGCCTTGACTGCGTTCCTCTTCAATGGACGCACCCGTGCATTGGTGTCTCTCCTAACCGGTCTTGGTTCAATGATTGGTTCGCTGATGATAGGTTATCTAACTGATGTCCTGCCTTTCACACGTCGCAATCGTGCTCTTACAGGGTGTTTCATTATCTTCATTTCAACTTGCGTTATTTGGGGATCTGGCATCGGTTTCCAAGTTCAGTTCACGCGATCTGACACTAAGGTTCTTCATCATCCAATCCCTTGGGATTGGACTACTGGTGTATCTGTTGGGCCGATCCTTCTTCTCTTCGCCTGTCAGTTACCATTCTTACCAAAAGATGCGGTAGAAGGAGCTAATTATTTCCTTTAGATTATATCGTTGATGCCTCATTTCAGGGCCTTGCGTACTATACCATGTCTTCCATGAGTAATGAACCATTTAAGTTGGCTCGGATGGCAGGGTATTATAAAGGTATACAGTCAGCAGGCGCTGCCGTATCTTTTGGGATGGATGCCGTCAAGGTACGTATTTACATACATGCACTGTAGCTCTCCATAGGGCGTGAATTCCAGAGATACGGTACTCCAAGATGCTGATATCATTATTTAGACTCCATTTATTGGAGAGATTCTCATCTCATCTTTACTTATTATCTTGTCGCTGCCTCTTGCTGCATATGTTATTTGGAGTATTCGGGACACAAACTATGACATCGAGAATATTCAATATGCTGAGGATGCTAAATCACAAGTTTATGAGATGGCTCAGCCGGTTCACCTAGAAGCAACAAGCGCAAAGGATTAAATTTTGGCACAATGAAACCACATATATAGTCAAATGCGAAATTGGCAATTTCCTGTACTCCTACCTGGCAATATTTAACTATTTACCAAGAGATGTGTACATTTCTCATCATATTCTAGTATAAAAAAAACAGATCGCGTATTTTTGATATTAGTTGTTTCCTGTTAGGTTCCGGAAAGGAGAGAACAAAGTTTCGACCAGCTAGTAGCGAGATATTAGTATCATCTACTCAAGCGAGCATTCGAGCAATAGCTAGACAAAAATAATATGGAGGTCTCACCCATTTATCCAACTTTGAGTCGTTTTCCTTATAGTCCTTGAACGCATCATCAAGTTTATCTGGGGTGCGTGAGTAAACATACCAAGGTAAATCGTAGGAACCATACCTGAAGTAACTAATGTCGTTCGAGCAATATCTGAATTCTGCCTTAGAGATGCCAGAAATCTTGCAGCAGACTTTGCAGTCCCTATCTGACCAATCATGAATTTTACGGCTGCCAATTTTGTCAATATTAATGACTCCAAATGAGAGAAAGGAAAAGAAAGCCATAGAAACAATTAGACGTACTCTGGGGAGGGTAACCACTGTCCTGTATCTTCTTTTCACACTCGAGAATAACCCTTTCAAGCTCAGTTTTATCTTCGCGTTCGGGCATACCGTCAGTCATGATAATGACAATAAGTGGCCTGTCAAGGTTCCCTGCATCCAGCTTGCTATATACTAGCGGCTGGAGAATCTTGGACCGCAAATTTGTACCAATCGGAGTATCGCCACCGGGTTGCCAGTCCATATCTTTCAAGACATTTCCCAGCCTTTCAAGAGTCAAATTATCAGAGTTTTCAACGTTTCGGTTAATAAATCGTAGAGTAACCCCTTCATCTAGCGGGAGGACCATAGTGGTGATCTTGGCGATACGCTGGACCAATTCCTTTTGGCTCTCCCAGCGGCCGTCACGTTTCATTGAGGTGCTGTCATCTATTGGGATTGATAGCGAGTTAGATGGGAAATAATGACACTTATGAGTAACGTTGTTGTGTTCCGAGTGACTTACCACAATAGATAACTAGCTTGTGCAAAGATAACTTGATTGTTTCTGACAGATTCTGGCTGCGCAACTTGTTGGCAGGATCATGCTCCAGGTTCACAAGTTTCTCGGCCATGTCTTGCACAAACTCATCATTTCCTTGGAAGAATCGCTTCAGCGGACCGTGAGTTTCCATCCATTCGTTGACTCTTTCAACAAATTCCGCCTTGGTCAAGTCTTGGTTTTGGGTCATTTGCTTTCATTTAGGTTATTAAATTGCTTTCATGCGGTGCCTCTCGACCGTCTCTGGCTGCACTTACCTCATCAATTGATTCATTGAGTTCGGGATTCAACCCAAATATTTCCGTAACCAACCCGTTGGTGGCCTTATTCGCCCAAGCAACGATGTACAGGAGGAAGCTAGTGACATCAGCAGCGAGCACTGCGGCCTTTAGCTTTTCGTCTGGTAAAAGGGAACGAGTAACAAGTCGATCTTTTGCAGCGTCGGCTATCTGTTTCACTGTGAAGCTACCAGAGTTCTTGATGTTTTTATCTTCAGCAGCTCCAGCCTGTACCAGCAACCTAATTGATTCGTAGTCTTTTTTCTCAATTGCAAACATTAATGGCGTGTTAAAATTTGCTCTTTCGCAAGTTCTGTTAATAGAATTCAAGGGTGTCTTCTTAAGAAGCAGCTGGATGATCCGCGCACGCTCCTTCTTACCCTTCCAGGCGGCTAGAAGGAGGGGAGTTTCATCATCTTTAGTGAGGGCGTCCGCTCTGGCACCCTTCTTAAGTAGCTGTTCAACTTCTTCTGGGAATCCTTCAATCGCTGCTATTGACAACACTGTCAGACCTGAGTCAGGACTTCGTTCATCCAGAATGTTTGGGTTCTTCGCGATGTAAGCGTCGAGAGTTGACCCAACAAGAAGGCCCTTTTGGGCATCTTCATAGATCGACATGGTTGCTTAGCAAAACGACCTTGGAAGATCGTATTGTGTAGCTAGCTATTTACATATATTGCTAATTTCACTTCCTGCTAGTATACTTATAATCGAAATAGTTGGGTACTCTAAATTCAACTTGAGAAAGGTCTCAGCCTACACTCAGTCGCGTCCGGACCGTCGGCGTGAGCTACTACACCAAAGAGGCCGTATCGGGTAGCATTGCAGCTCACTAATATGCCGTCTGCATGCCCAACTAGGCTTCCAGTTCGACTCGGTAACTTGGTGGGGAAGATATCTGACCAAACAAAGCTGAATATTCCTTACCGAAGGCGCTGAAAGGCGGCTGAAAGATATATTGTGGCTGGCTGATGCGTGCGAAAATCTGCAGGGTCGCCCTGGCGTTGTATTATTGCTTGAGTGACCCAGAACCCGCCACCAATATAATGCTGGCGCTAGTATTCGCTATTGCAAATAGTCCAATTACCGTCTTGGAGAGACAAATGAAGATAAATCTGATCCATCATACTGCACTATTTTTCGTGTTGATGCAGTATCCCCGCTTGCGTGCCGCAGCCTGAATTATATGATGCTCGCGGGGACCGGAGTCGCGAGGTGAGGCTCTTAAAATGGTTATCGTCGGAGTATAAAGACAAAACTGTTTTCCAAGGCGAACGAACAGTCTTTGATGATGATACCACGCCACGCTTGCTCAGTAATGGGGTGCGAGTTAAAATTGATTTGAAGATGCGGGCTTCCCTGTATATGCTCCGGTCGGCAACCCGGCAGCTCTTCAAATCTTCAAACATTCCAGTTCTTGAACCGGGGCAACCAGAATACGATCGCGCCATTGCGACTTCAAATCGCCTATTTCGCTTCTCGAGACCAGATTGCGTGGTCCAACCTGAGACGATTGCACATGTTCAGGCTATTGTAAAAGAAGCAGCTTCCAAGAAAGTCAATCTCACTATCAAATGCAATGGTCATTCTTATGCAGGCCATTCTACTGCCTTCAAAGGTGTCTCGCTGGATCTTAGAAGGATGAACAAGGTCAATCTTGATATAAAGTCAAAGACTGTCACCATGGATGCTGGTTGCCAGTGGGGTCATGTTTACCAGACGCTCGTCAATGGCGGGCATGAAGGTTATATCATCAACGGTGGACGCTGCCCTACTGTTGGTGTAAGCGGATTCATTCTTGGAGGTGGTCTTGGGCCTTTCACGCGAAGCTTTGGAATGGGATGCGATACGTTGACGGAAGCAACTGTTGTAACAGCAACAGGAGATGTGGTTACTGTGAAGAACACTGATGACCCGAAGTCTAAGGAAGGCGAGCTCTTCTGGGCCCTCCAAGGAGGAGGAGGCGGCAATTTTGGGGTCTTGGTCCAGATGAAGCTCAAAGTCCAAGAACTGGAGAATGCTTATGGAACTGTGGTCGCGGGCAGGTATCAGTGGTTTCCTAAACCCAACAAGGAGAAAACTGACAACGTACCTTGCGACGACGGACTTTCCGACGGCGGACTTTCTAATGAGGCTATCTCTACGATGAACGACTTCTATACCACCAATTGGCCTAAGAACATTACCATCGACAGCACCTGGATCTGTGACCTTAGTCAAAAATCCGACGGCATCCGATTTATCGTTGCTTATGATGGCAGTCAAAACAGCTACGAGAAAACCATCGACAAGCACATTAAAAATGATGAATTAAAGACTCAACTTAAGCGAAGAGTACTACCTGAGCCGTCCACACGCTTCCTCTACGAGACCTTAGTGAACCAATGGCTAGAGGAGACCGAAAAAGCTTATCCGACCAACAAGACATACGAGCTCTTTAGCTCTTTTTGTTTCAATGAAAGATCAAAGATTGAAGATATCACTGCGACAATTCGAAGTCTGATGAAAAAGTTTCGAAGTCAGTTTCGGGGGGAACAGGTCAACTTCCTTGTTACTTGGATTCATTCCGGCGGCAAGGCAACAGAAAGGAAGCCAACTGACTCGGCGTTTTTCTGGCGTGAAGCTGCTTACCATGCTTACGTCACGGTAGAATGGACAGATAAGTGGATGGAAAGGGACATGAGGTCCTTTCACGCAGAAGTCAAGAAGGCTCTAAGGCCGCTCTCTCTTAAAGGCGAGGCTGCTTTTATAAATTTCCCTGACGGCGACTTTCCGAGACAAATGTACGAGAGGGCTTATTTCGGCGACAACGCCGATAAACTTCGTCGAGTCAAAGAAACGTGGGATAAGACCGGGTTCTTCAAATATGACCAGGGAGTTCGGCTGCCCAACGCTGCGACAGAGGACTTGAATAAGCCAGATATAGAAGACAAGACCGACTTACTCGCATCCAACCTGTGGGACTCCTTCAAATACACCGCAAACAAAGAATGGGAGTCTTATAAAACTACCAATCTCAAGAGAGATCTCGAAATGTTGGAGGAGGATGGATTTTAGGAGTATACGACAGAAAGTTCAAAGCATGACCATTTAATAAATACAAATGGACCTCCATTCTGCACATACTGTAATAGGCCGCTTTGTCGCATGGAATTCCGGAAGGTAAGTCGATCAATATTCGCAGGCACGTGGAAGTAAGAAGGGATGTGCTCGAGTGTTAACAAAGCTGGATATGAATTAGCTTATACTGTACAAACGGTGTCTCTTGCTCTTACTCACATCTCTAGAATGATTCCACCCTCTGCACCAATCAATATAACTGTATCCGCGGGCAGTATTACAAATCCATACATTTTCCATACCAATCCCTCGGTGTGCATTCACCCTTGTCATACACATTGACCCAGGAATTTCGCCAATACACTTTTTGACCTTTTCCTTCTACATAAGTTGGAGCTTTTCTGGCGTTGGAGAAGTCTATAGATTCAGGAAGAGGTTGTATCTCAAACGACTATTATTGACACTAATGTTAGAACTGCAATCAATTTTAGGGCAATACACCTACCTTTAGACTCTTTGGATTGGGTGGTTGATCTTGATTCATGGTTTCTTGTAATTGTCCTCTAATTTGAGGTATTTTCTTGCATGCGTGCAGGCGTATTGGATTCTGGAAGTTGTAACAGATAGGCTATTTCCTAAGCATCATGTGATGTAAGAATGGACATCAACATTTTAGCCATTGCGGGTTGACGATTAAGCTTAATAGGCAACTCGTCATTAAAGATGCCTTAAAGCGGTCGCTAATAAGCTTGTAATGGTAGCGGACTCGAGCTTTCACTTTTCAGTGTTGCAGGATCAATCTACGCCATACATAGACCAAGTAAAAAATAAAGCAGTTTAGCGAAAATGCAATAGAACGCCCATAATTCAGATTTCAATCATGTCCAGTAACATAATGGAGATGGCAATGATCGGTTCTGGTAGCAACTCCTACCTGGATCCATGTGCTTGCTTGGACGTATTTAGTTAGGAGAATGGGGGTTCATAATACATTGATGGGTCTGCTAGGCCTAATCGATTGAAGGATTCGTGGCTATGCATTCAAGGGTTCCAATGTTTGTTATCTATCCATTTGTTCTCTTGTTCTCGTCTACTCAAGCCTCACTTTTTTGCGCTGTCGCGAAACTGTTGTTCCATTTCCTGCATAAATCAAGGGTGCGTAGTGACTAGCAATATGTCATCCGGCACTTACACACTGTTGGACATCCCTACCAAAGCACCACGCGTTTGCTGGTCGATGAACATCTGGAGGAGTATGTCGGACATATGAAGTTTGGGCTACAGGTCATGAGTTCTAAAGCAATAGGCAGCGAGATTACTTTTTAACTACAAGGGCCTCGACTACAAGACAGAATGGGTAAGCCAAAGACATGTTGGCTGTCATCATTAAGCCTAACATTGACAGATTGAATATCCCGACATCGGGCCGCGACTCAACCATCAGTAAGTGAATATTGGATGGCACGAACAAAGCATCATTATTGATGATTTGGCAATTTTCAGTGTTCCTCCGAATGAAAACGGACCCAAATTTACACTCCCAGCCATGCAAATGCCCGACGGATCCTACGTCATGGACTCATACAAAATCGCCGATATAATTGAAGAGAAGCATCCAGAGCCAAAGGTAGCTTTGAACACGCCAGTACAGGCTCGGTTCAGGAAAAGTATGATTGGGTTTATGAATGAGTTAGGCCCAATTTACGTCCCTGGAGTAGCGCAGAAGATTCTCGGAGAGCAAAGCCTCGAATTCTTCCTCAATACACGCCAGGAGGACGTAGGCATGCCGCTGTACGAGTATGGGGAGAAGCAATCCCCTGGCGCCTTTGAAAGAGCCGAGCCGTTTGCGCGGGAGATAACGGCGCTGCTCAACGAGACTTCCGGGCCTTATTTTTTGGGTGATACTATCAGCTACACTGATTTCATGTGGGCTGCTATTTTGCTCTTCTTTAAGTGTCTCGGCACTGAGGAGTATGAGGAAGTATTAAAGAGGACTAGCCACGCTGCGGCGCATACCAGGTTTCTAGATGCGCTGAGTCCATGGACAGAGCGGAATGATTAGGAGCCTATTGGTGCGAGGCCACCTGAAGCGTTTAGCTGGGTTGAGATGGGTAAATAAAGAAGATGTACGTATCAGAATAAATAGATCAATGTTTTTATCGGCATATGGCGATAGACTATAAATACATAAGATTCACTTAATGATCCTGGAAGAACTCTCTGTAAGAGACGGCTGGGTGCAATGAACGCCGTAGGGGCTTTATAAACAAAGTCGAAGATACACGAAAGTCATAATGATATCAGTAATGGTCTTATTTAAGACGTGATGGAGCGCCAATAACTTCTGAAGTAAACTCGAGGTGTTACGAGATCATCACTCAAGCACGTCTCCCTCGCTACCCTCGGTCCCGTCCCTGGGTCCTATAGATAAAATATCATGCCAGATCTGTATCCAGCCATCTTCCTCTTTTCTCCACCAATAATGTACTTTAATTAGTCGCTGTTCAGCGATTTCTTTTCCTACCTCAACATCCCACAAATCGACTCTCATACCCACCCATCCCTCAGCTTCTGCCTTTTGCTTGAGCTCGTTTGCTGTCGCAAACCCAGCGGGTGCAACTTGTTCATCGGTCCCAAACTCAAACTCATCTTCTCGCATAGGCCGAATGGTGTAATAGCCCTTTTTCGACTGGTTGTTTGTTGCGTCGGTATTTGATGACGAAGTGTTAGTGCCCTTGTCTGCAGTTTCGTGAAGATACCGCACAATAGTCTCTCTATTGCGCGCTGCAAATGATGGCTGTGGCCGGCACACCTGGTGGCAGACAGAAGAAAAGAAGTTGCCTTTTTGGTCTATATCTTTGGTATGCCGATAGGCGTGATAGAGCTCTTTGAGGTGGTTGGTTAACTCCAATGATGGTGTTTCTAGAGCCATTTGATCTGCTCTTGAATAGTTAACTAGAATATTAAATACAAGGTCTTGTTGCAGCTGATGAGACCAGTGAGTACCGTGGTTGATTAGTGCAAGTCTAATCCTTACATACTTTTGTCCACCATAACCATCTTTTACCTTGAACCAGCTGCGGCTAGAGGACTCATGAGTCACATCATCTCTGATGACTACAGCGGCTACCAGAATGACTTCAATAACATTAGTAAGAAATCTCCGCTGCTATATCTGGAAATGTGTCCTTTTGCGGGGTATGCAAGCTGTTGCTTTTATTACAAGCCCAGTTCTGAAGTGGCTAAAGCTGTCACCATCAGCATAAGGCTTCGCTTTGGTTGTCTAATCCCATAAGATGTCCCAATTACGAGTCAATCCCCCCTTAAGAGGCTAGACACCAACAAAACCTGAGCCCTACATGTACAAAATAATAAAGTGTGCGCATAACCTTGACAGTCACCCTTTACTAACAGCTCTACGCGCATAAAGGCTTTATATGAAAAGATGCTGCTACGCGACCGGGGCACGAATTCTTCTCGAGTCTCCGTTGTACAAGGGCAAAGTAGCAGCTCTGTACGTGTTAAAGCAAACATGGCCTTCTTAATGGAGCTACCGATACTACCAGCATGATAAGGTCTCCCCCAATGTGTGGTACTTTCTTACACACCCTTAATTCTGGTGTTTTTGCCTAAATTCATTGAGAAATCATTTTGCATGGGATTCTCAAGGAATTTAGACTGGCTTATCCCTCACTACAACAAGCCCCAACGATGGCCTCCCCACCACTCTCTCTAACGCACAAAAGATGACTTCACAGCGTTCCTTTTCAACGACCTCCGGAGCAGTCTCCCCAGCCGAATTGGTGAATAGAGGCGCCGGATTGCCGGCCCTGCGGCGCTGGCCAAGTGGAACCATTGCTGAAGATAGCCGGGGTTGAGCACCATGATCTGGAATGGGATCCATGAGCCGTAGTGGCTCCACCAACCGGGCAAGCCTGGGCTATTACTTTTCAACGGGGCGGCCTCCAAATTTCCTTTGAGAAGCTAAGATGTAACGCAGCAGACAAAGTAGCCGCGCTCCCTGTCTACGTGTAGAGTTGTTTCCTTTCAATCTCCCGGAAGCCATTGCTTCGCGATGCATAAATCACGAGACAATCAACAGAGCGATGAATACCTCCTATAAACAAGCTGTGCCATCCGAGAGCCTTGAGCGCAAAGTGACGTCGGAGATTGAAGAAAAGCAGGAGGACAATGAACGCGACTCGCAGGCCGCCGCCAGGTCAAAAAGTATTCTTAAAAGTACAAGCAAGCATGGCGAGGATAAGGCCGTGATAATCCAACCCTTTTTCTCAAGCCGTATCTTGGAATGGGCTGTTCATCTCCTCGCAGTCAGTATAAGTATTGTTGGTATTTGCTGGCTTCGCTTTCTTCACGTATATTGGACAGATGAGTCGACGTGGACAACTTCTTGGGCCTGGGCATTCTGTGGCCTAGATGGCATCCTCAAGGCTCTTCAGTTCATCACCAACGTCCATATGTTGCTCATGATAACCTCTATCGCAAACATAACAATAAATTTCGCTCGGCCCCGGCTAGTTGACCATAGGGGCGTCGCATTTAGTCCGTTAATGAGCAGCTCTAAAATAGATGGCGCAGCTGACATCTTATAGACAACTTCTGGTACACCGTCAAGTTCATAACAAAAGACTCAGCATCCATCAGTCTGAGCATCTTCATTCTCTGTTCAGCCACCCTCTGCCAGCTCGCCGGCCTCGCGTCCATCGGCGTGATTCAGCCCAATCTTGGCTGGTGGCATGTGCCAGACCCGTACGGTGGCCAGTCATTGCCAATTTATATCCAGTCTAAAAAGAACGAGACATTCCCTTTAACGCTAAACTCTACAACCATACCCACGTCTGCAGCTGGGTGGGAATGGGACTTGAACTCGTGTTTGACGGCCGCTCCTCAGACGTCAGCTCTCGCATGCCCTGGATACGGATTTGAAGCTCTGAGAGCTTGGACGCGGTCAAATTTCCAGAATCATACGGCACTAAATCTAACTATAGTAGAGAGTGTCACCGGAGCCCAGAGGATTCTCGCGGCAGAGTCGCTTGGAAATGGGACCGCCATCGCGGCGACGCAGTCGAATTGGGTTGTCCGTCTTTACGCCCTCTTCATAAGATACATACAACTGCACCACCTGGGCGTGGTGAATTCCATTAGCAACCCTATGTACACATCAGCGGACTCGATATATGCCCCCGTCGTACAAGTACAATGCCATACTGTTGATAGAGCCAATGCCAACCACTCAGGCGTCAGTTTCCTCACAAACAGACTAACTAACTACACAGAGGACGGCGCCATATGGTATGATTCAAGAATATCGTGGACAATACCTCATCAGACTTGGAACTTCAGCAATAGCCATAACGGTTTGGTCAGTTTTAATTGGGTTGATCTTTCATCAGAGAACGCTCTTGAAAGAGGAGACGATGGGCAAACAACGAAACTCGACTCGACATGGCATCCATCCATCGGTGCCGTGGCCACGATACCTGGCATGCTTGGAGACCAACCCACCTCTTATATCGTTCCATGCATTGTGGATGCTCGATGGGCTGCGTCTTCGGCTTGGTACGAGCCCACCATGAGCGAAACGGTCATTAGCAACTTGTCTAATCCCAGCGTTCTCACTCATTCTACAGTTGCGCTCAACTTGGACGGTTCCGTCCCTGCCACAACAAAACCACGTCAACAATGGGGCATTGGAGATTCTATTAACATAAGCCCTAATTGGGCGGAGCTGCTGAATGCTCCGGGGCATCTTGCCTTTACGATGACATCCAGCGATGGAGGTTTCGTGACAGACTCGGCCGACATTATGGAGGGGGCAGCCGACAAAGTGGCTACTATTCTGAGCCTTGCAATTGCTGACGGTCTATCGCGTATTACTGATTGGAGCGATAGTCTGATCATCTTGGATACAAATAGCGATAACATCACTTACACGTATTTGGATGCTCCTTCTGACAAAATTGACTACGCAAATCGGACTTCCTTTGACTCAGAACAAAATACATTCCTCCGGCTACGAGTCCAACGCTATGGCTGGGCATACGGCTGGTCTACACTCACAATATTATCCGTTATTGTTTTATTAATACATATTTCCATGGTCGTATGGTATGCTGGCTACCAGATTCGAAGGAGGGGAGACAGTGTCCAATTCGTTGCGGGAAAGAAATATATCTAATACAATGACTTCGTTATGTACTGTAAAATATTCTATCATTATGAGCAATCGGTCACACTGGTTAATTGGTATACTTTATAAGCACTTCATCTTTCCCAAAAACCTCTTTAGTCGGCTTCTGTGCCCATTATCCTTAGATTCTCCCACATTATCATCCTTCCAATTCATATAATTCTGCAGATCTCTTTCATCTTGCATAGAAGACGCAGCAGGTTGAGTTTGAGGCATCTCATCAGACCTACCAGCAGCTAATGAGTTGGCATCAACGCTCGTCTGAGCAGAAGAGCTTTGAATGTCTCCTTCGACTATCCCACGAAGTGCCGCACGGCCATTCTGAGATCTTCCATTGATGGTGGTCTGAGTAGAAAAGCTTCGAATATCTCTCTCAACCATCACTGGGAATACTGCAGGTTCAGCTCGAGTGATGTTGCTCCAAGTATCTGCCGTTTTATCTACGATAATCTGAACCGGCTCCTCCTCGCTGAGCGATCTGATGACGCTGACTTTCGCTGAGGCGGCACCTTCGGAGTTCGGAAGCCGTGTGAGAACCATGGATTCATCTCGCCCATCCTTGTTCCATAGATGTAGGCTAGTTGTTAGGCCCGAATTTACGACGGAAACATGTTTTATAATGCCACTTGGTCCTACAATCATGTTGCTGCTCGTCAACGGCTTTTCATGGCCAGACATGGCCTGCTTCAGCGTCCAATCCTTCGTTACGAGTCTGTCATCATCAGGCGGAGCCGTCATAGTACCAGCTGAGAGAACTAATTGTTCAGCATCCTTAGCATATTTGATCTTAGGACGCAAATCTTCTTCCGGTATTCCTGTGGCGGCCAAGGCAGATTGGATTGGAATGATCTCAGGACGCTGGCCTCTCGGTGTCAGGATGCACGATTCACCCGTCTCTGAGCAGGAGAGGAAAGCCACATCAGCTGCTCCATGGCCAACCTTTTGTGACATGTCTATTACAATCAGTATTTCTGAACGTAGTTAGGGTTAAGATATATCTCACTGGTATTGAAGTTCCAGACATATGTTCCTTTGGCACCAGCGTAAACTAGTACGGGCAGGAACGGGTGGAAGCACATCTCAAATTCTTTGTCGTCGCGATCCTCGTAAACCGGGCAGATACCCTTTGTCCAAAACTGGCGCTCCGCGACTTTTGTTGTTTCTAATTTGACTTCACTAAAAGAAGACACACTAATCTTGAATACCATCAGACTCGCTGGAGCGGCCCTCTCCTGAGACGCATAGCATAAATTCTCCCCATAGTCGTCAAGGTATATCCAATAGAGCGATACTCGTCTCAGGTTGTCTTTATAATACCGGGAGAAATCTTTGTAGGTCAATTCCTCCAAAGATTTCCGGTAGCCTTGAGACTTGCGCTCTGTGTTGCCGAAGATGTCAAGTTCAATTGGCAGGCTGTGCGTAGCGTACCGTAATTTATTCCCTTCCAGTTTGACATGGTAGAGGGTTTTCATCACGGTGAAAAATCGGGAATCTCGGCTGACTGATATGGGAATTTGGATAAAGCCGCGTAGCAACGTTTCGCAAAGTCGCGCCCATACATCGAATTCCGGGAGAGGGATATCTAAAGATGCAACAACTTGCTGATCACTTAGTTGGCTGATCTCATAGCGAACAATCCATCCCCGAGAGAAAGACTTGTCTTCGCATAGCTTATCGGCTAGGGTTTTCTTGTCATGACGCTCAAACTTTCTGTTAAACGATTAGTAGAATGGACAAAGTGGCAACTGTACAGAACACATACTTTGAAGTATACACGCCCAAGGTAACATGGTATCGGCCGTCAGAAGTAACTTGAGTGAGACGATTTATTGGCTCTTTAGATAGACCAGCTTTTTTATATGGAACTGTTACCAACGAACGAACAGAAATACCGCCATGCTTTGGCAGAAGTGGACTTGGTGTAAAGGCGGTGACTTCTTCCCAGATACTGGCTGGGTTGTTCCGTAGTGTTCTTCCCCAATCACTCTCCAGCTTGTCAAGAAAATGGCTAAACTCGACAATTGTTGTGCGAATATCGGCTTCTGGCTTTGATGAGAAGCCAGATGAGCTACTTTCTGCCCAGAGGCGAAGAGACCCTGCATTTGGGGCTTCTCCATAGGTGTAGCAGCCTTCGATATAGGCCATAAGCACCTTTGGCTGCGTAAAGAACTGCTTCAATGTTGAGAATAGAACTTGCAGTTCTGGCTTTGCTTCTTTGTAGTGGCTATCCTGTATAGTGAGCACCAAGTGAGATGTCCATCTGACCATGGCATAATTGCTAAACGGAAACGCTGACCAGAGATCTTTTGGGGCAACATTGTTTCCGAGCTTTCCAGACAGAGGTTGTGATGGAACGCGATATGTCAAGTATTTAAGACATATCGTCGCCAACCGCGCATGAGCGATAAGGGGAGGCGGTGGAATTATCCCACTCTTTAATGTTGACTCAGAATTGGCAAAGTATTCCTTTACGGATGCGTGGATAAATCGAAGAGGACGAAAAGTATTCCCCAAAAACTCGATAGACTTTGGACTGAGTTCGACGAGTCCTCCACAGGCTCTGACAATGACATCTTCGAATTCCGGTAACTTCCAGGCCTCTTCCTCATTAGGATTCGCGTCAAATGGGACAAGGCCGCTCTCAAGTTCTGCAGGTATCAGTGGACGCTTCCCATAGGAAAGCCAGAGAAAGCTCTAGCCAGCAAGTCTATGCATGGCCTTGTTGCTTCCCTCAATGAGACGCAAGATTCGCTCATACATCACCTCCAACCCTTCCGGGTTGTCCATTTCGCTAATTGCCTGTGTACGTTGTGCAGGATAGAGTGCGGGAGAATTGAGATAGGTAACCATCAACCTAGCCCATAGAAACATCCCATCAGCTCGTCGCGTCAATGTTTTAGCGACGTCTTTATAGTCTAGCGACTTAGATAGGAGGCCTTCACTCTTCATGTCTTTCAACGATTGTCTAAGGTAGTGCTGAATATCGTCATTGTTCGATAAATCGATACTTATTATTTGTAGACTCGAAATTCGCTTGGAAAGCCACGTTAACGTCGGCCTGCAAAATAAGGCCAGGCGGGTCGTCGGTTGATCTGTAAGTCTTCGTAGCTTCTCCACTAGCTCTCTCGAATCCTCACACTCGTCGAGTCCATCCAATACAAGATAGATGTTATCATCCGAGTGCAAGCATAACTCCATGAGATCATTAATTTCCTTCTTAGAAGCGGTCTTTTGTCCAGGGGACTGAAAGTACATGGCGAACTCGAGAGTTTCTCTCATTTGATCGTCATTTATCCTGTACTGCAAAATCTGAGAGAGCAACGCTCGATATGCCGTTGAGGCGGTGTTAGGGATGATATCTTGAGTTGAGTTAAAAAAGAAGTAGCAGACTGGATTTGATGATCCGAGCCCTTTCAGCTCTTGGATGGTAGATGCTGCTAGAACCGATTTTCCTGAGCCAGGATTGCCTTGGCTTGTTAGTGATTTAAAAGCTCATACGCAGTGAACAGAAACATTACTTACCACGTACCCATAGGCTTCCTCCACGAACTTTTTTGCCATCTTGCAGCCACGAGCGGAAAATAGTATGTTCCAGTAGCCAGCTTGTGGTCCCTTGCATGCACTGTGATGCCACATCTTCGTATCTGTCAGCAAAGGACGGCGGATCTAGCCACTCTCGAACACGGTGAAGGAACGTATCTGTCTTTATGTTAGCGAAACTCCATGAATATCTCATACTAGGAGGGGCCTATTACATCTAGCTTCCTTTTCGGCCATTTGTTCCAGTTTACTCATAGACTTGTCGAGTTTGTCGCCTCTCTCTTTTGCCCGAGAACTCTCAGCGACTGCTTCCAATTTGCTAGCTTCCGCGATGTCTTTCGCATCTTTTGATAGCTTCAGATTCAGGAGTATAATCTCCATACTCATTCTTTCCTTGAGCTCCTTCATTCGTGATATAGTCTCGTCAAACCGGAATGGATGCCAAACCGTCTTGGCGACAACTCGCATTGCGCTTTTTGACCCTAGTAAATTTAATGAGATGCTCAATACCTGCCATATGGTCGTACTCACTTCCATCAGGATGGTAAAATATCCTGAATACGCCCATTAAGAACTGAAGGATCTCTTCAAACATATCCTGCAGCAATACCTCAGTGCGTGGCGAGGACTTTGCAAGCTGTTCGTAATCCTTCTGAATGGCAGTCTGTGCTACCACGCTCAGCTCCTCCCTCATCTGATCCCTCTTCTCTTTCAGCTCTTGTTCAAGCCATCCCTCCATCATTCTCTTATTGAGTTCTTCATTAATTGTGTCTTCCATCTCTTGGTATCTTTTGCGCTCCAATTTTCCAAATATAGAATTGAGTTCATCGAGGTACTCAATTTCGGTTGCCATCTTTTCGAGGCCGGAAGTGACCTTGTCCAAGAACTCATGAAAAGTGATGCCAAGCTAGCACAGTTAGATAACTACTTCGCAGTCAATTAACTTGCAGAGCGTTACACACAGCGATGACCACTCGAAGCGCGCCCCATAACGTCGCAGCATGCATCGGATCGCATGAGACAAATACGTCCATGGCGGTAAAGAAGGGCTTCATCACCCGAATGAAGGTGCCGAGTTTACGGTTGCGAGTGTTCCACGCTGTTCCGTAATCTTGAAGATCATTGAGCACCTCATCGCCAGTCGTGCATTTGCTGAATGACTCCTGGTATTCGTCTGGGAGAGCTTCCACGAGGCGGCGCAACATCAATACGCTCTCTTGAGACGAATGGGCGGCCGCCCCATGGTGATGGTCCGTTGGCATTATGGCATGAGAGGATCGGTTTCCCCGTGTAGTCGAAAACGAGTAAAACAGATATGGGTCTAAAGGGTCTAAACCATCAAGTCGAAAAGCTGCGCGCCGATCTCAACGCATATATACGCGGGTGCGATGAGGCAGCTCGCCCCAGAAGGATCAACACGCTCGCCGCATCGTGGCTGGGCATTCAACCACAGCCGCAGTGGCCAGGCTGACAGGGCTCAATGATAAAGAGAGGGTGCGGCTGAAGGAGTTTTGTCCAATCACCTGAGCAGCTTTTCCAGACTATCTAATCTGCTATTGCTTTTTATCCAAGGGCACGCGCGCCGCTACTATTGCATAGAAGCTAGGCTCGTGTTGTCGAAGTGATATTGTGTGGCGAACCTGAAACACCCCATGTTACACATGGACATCATCACGCAACGCGGAGAACTGGAACGTGTATGTACAGAGAGCAGGTAGGCTATTAGGTCGGTCATTGGATAGGCTGTGAATGAATGACATTTCGCGATATCGCAGTGACCTGTTACACAAATCTCATATTTCCGTTTAGAGTTATTTCATTTACGGAATACTATCTCACTGTATTCTTCCTGGATGCAGACAATAGCTTTGACAATTTATAGTTTACAATAATATATGAATGTAATGTAATAACTTGCCTAACAGTTAGGTATTGCGGCCGTCCGTTGCCACGAGCCGGAAGTAACCCGTGGGAATAACCTAGCGGGACAAGTTGTCACCCATTAACAACAGGCAAATCCTAGGCCGCCTTGGCAAAGTGTTTAGTGATGGACTGCACATTATCTAAGGGACTTGGGGTCAATTGCCCAAATAGCGATTTAAACTGAGAAATTATCTTCTACCCAGCCTTACACCCAAGGAACAGTTATTAGAAAGCCTTGGTGACTTTTATTACCTGTGCAGTGTCAACTGATTTACAATAGTTAATGTTCTAGCATATTAATAGGGACGTTGAAAAATTAATAACCTATTAAAACAACTGCTTATTCTATAGAGACTGTTATCCGCAGGCTTTCCTTACGTAGAGGTACTGGGTTCACTGCCCTTATGAGGATATCGACAAATTATTACCCTATTAAAACTACTGCTTATTCCATGGAGATTATTATCCGGAAGCTTTCCGAAGGAGATCATTCCGAAGGTTTTTATTCCGAGGAGGCATTAAGCTTACTGCCCTTATTTTCTTCTCATAACGGGGATATCGACAAATTATTAGTTTAAGGAAGCAATTGCTTATTTTATGGAGATTATTATCCGCCGGCTTTTCTTACGCAGAAGTACTAAGTTACTGCCCTTACCTCCTTTGACCTTAACCTCGCTGCAACGGCCTGGACTCTATAAATAGTTAGGAAATACACTCAACAGGGGTTTATAAGAGATCTACGAATCTACCACTCATGTGACTGCTGAAGAACTGAACAACAGACGTGTGTACTGCGGCCAGACGCTAAGTATATTTATAACTGCTAGGCGGGCGGCATAAGCTCTAAAGGCCAGAATGAGTAAATATATTAGCTATAATAACGTAATACCTGTTGAGAAGAAAACTCACACTACATATTAATTATCTGAGAATGACTATATATTGTCCTACTGGCCTTCAACCTGTCTCTAATCCTTTCTTTTTAACCTCAACCCATAACATCTACTCTTATTATATAACCTTGTTGGTGTTTTTTGCTACTACCCAACCATGAACCCAAAGCTTCTCCTTATCAGCTTATTTGCTGGCTCGACTATTGCAATTCAACCTGGATATGTTCCTCCAGGACAAAATAGTGGTCCTCAAGTAAGTGATTCTCCATTCCACGAGATAATAGTCGCTTCGTGCAGACGCTAACGTGCTGAATCTAATGTTTCAGGTTAGAGCTCCACCTAAAGGAGTTCCTACCAAAATTTGTGATTGTGGAACAGTAGGGGTATTTAGGGTTAATAGATCCCCGTGTGATTGTGCGAGGTTTTGTGCTGGAGCGGCACAGGATGGTTCATGTAAGGAATTTCCATTGTAGCGCGGGGAGAACAAATAGCCCGATAACGTCTCGGGAAGATTTGGCATACGCAAGAGGCCTGGTAGAGGAGAGGCTTGGTGTACTTACAGATACTTCGATGTTGGTTTTTCCTCTTTGGTTTCCCAACTCCATAGTGCAAATGCAGAAGCAGTCTCATTCCTAACATGCTCATGGAAAGTATTATGTGCTATTAGGCAAGGTACTACATGAAGAGTGCTAGCTCCATCAATATTTTTCGCTCCTTTTCGTAATTCCGATTTCATTTGGAGCTTTGGAATGGGCGACATACGTATTAAAACCTCGACCACTCGTATTACGCGACCTCATGGACAGCAACACCCAAGCTATTATCTTCAGCTTCCATATCACATTGGGTCCACTGTCGTAGCAGGCCTCTATGTTTTGTCTCAATGTCTGCTCCAGAAGGCTCATAGTTTCTCATAGAAACAGGGATCGGATCGCTCGGCGGATGGGCATCCAGCCTCATTTCAAATCATTCAAGTCATGTTGCACCGTACAGAAGGAAGTCGGCTGTCTTGTGAAGCCGGAGATGTCCAATACGGTGATCATAGACAATGTTCCCACCATAAGAGATGCTTGCGTTCCACCAGTAATGTTGTGGTAGCTGTTTGGGGTACCTAGGTACATTGATGCTAATACCGCTTTTAATTGCCTAGCTCTATGGTAGCTCTGCACAAAAATAACAGGTCTGTAACTAACAGTGGTATTCACTCTGTAATCTGGGGACGAGCAGGGCTACGACATGTATCTACGCTTCCAGGTTGACTAAATTTGAATGCAGCTCACTGTATAGTAATGCTGCTGACGAAATTGAGAAACTGCCAAATCTACCTGCGATTAGAGGTAGTTGTTGTTGACCAGGATCTGAAAAGATGCAATTCAAGAATTGAAAGACGAGGTCTGGCAGGATACAGTATTGAACCCCAATATTGACCTATATGTACCCAACCTCATTATCACTACCAATACATTTTGTAATTGATTTCACTTTAATTTTTTAACACATAAATACTCGCTATATATTACGTATTGTAAAGACTTTATGTGAGCGAATTCAAGTAGATTGACATAGCGAAACATGGTTATCGAATCACCTCGAAGTTCGCAATCGCGGGGTTACGACAAAATCTCCGCGATTTTTAGTTGGCGCCTTTCTCACAGAATCAGCTCTTCAGTCTAAATATGGGAACGCTAGTTCGAGTCTCCGCCCCCGGAAACATGAATCGGAATAGATCTGTGCCCTAGTGGCATACGACTTGCTATCACGACCGATTCGGTTAATTAGACTCTTGTAGCAAGCGAATTGTAACTGCAACTACCGTATATTCGTATCTGACCTACACCTGGGGCTAATGAGAGCAGCCAAATGCTTCATGTTCCTAGATGAAGCCCGTCAGCGCTAACAGCAACGCTATATATCATCCCCGAATGCCACTTTTACGATGAATGCGATAATGAATGCGACTTCAAGTCAAGACATTCGAACAGAATTGAACAACATTCAGCTTATGTTTTGCTCGACGAATGCGAAGTATAGTGAAGATTGCAGATCAATGGCATATATCGTCGTCGAAGGCGCTAGACTTTCGTAGTATATCCTTGGCTAGTTATTGATTCATAACAGCTTCTATCTCACCACACTTCGCTACGCCCGCCTCTTGATCCCCATTTAGTACTCCTTCCACACATCGCCGACCTCGTTTATGGTGGCATTCCACAGAGGACCCACACGCCAATGAATAGGTACTTTACTTCTATAAAGCCCCAGGTTTTGATCGCGTCTTCTTAGATTTGATGTTTTATAACATTAACTTCTGTTCCCTACTAATCTTTACAAAATGTCACTCGAAACAGTACTCTTGACAGGCGCTGGCGGCTTCATTGGCGCGCAGATCCTTGAACAGCTGCTGAAGGCAAGTATACACCTAACACGTCCATAATCTTCTGAGCAGAACTAATAATAGACATTGCCATAGTCCGGCGAGTTTCATGTTATTGCTCCCGTAAGATCAGAAAAAGACATACAAAGTATCCTTGCATTGCATCCCGAGTACAGCGATAAGAATGTTCGCTTTCCTGTTGTGCCCGATCTTGGTGCAAATGGGGCATGTGATGAGATATTTGGGGAGACAGAGATAAACTATGTTATACACGCCGCAGGTCGGTTCAGATTTGAGAATATCGATTCTCAAAAGCTCATTTACGATAATTACGACACGTAAGACTGCATCAGTCAACCTAAGCCCCAGATCTCTAACTAATAGAACACTACAGGGCGAAATCCGTTATCCTATCTGCAGAGAAATTCTGCAAGTCTCTCCAGCGGTTTGTCCTCACTGGCTCTGTAATAGTTGAAATCACTGGTCAAATGAAGTCTTCCACCTTCAAGGAAGAGCTCACCGAAGCCGATATTGTTTCCATCCCACTTGAGGCAGTCCGAGAAAGCGGAGATCCGGTTGCATGCTACGTTGCTGCAAAGGCTGAATCCTCAGCATTGCTCTTTGAAACAGCATCCAAACCCTCCGTATCCTGGGATGCCGTTGAACTCTTGCCTGCTGGGACGGCCGGGCCGCTTGCGCACTCCGTACCAGATCTCACAGCAGGGTCGCATTCTCTCGATTGGGCCTATAACCTACTCAGCGGAACCTGGAAAGAGATCCCACCAGTACCCATGTTCCAGATTACAGATGTGCGGGACGTAGCTTTAGCGCACGTCTTGGCTTTGCGCAACGAGAAGGCGAGTGGCCAACGGATCAATATCGTCAACTCGGACTCGTGCTATTCCCACCAGGTGTTGGCAAATTTGATTCGATCCAAGTATCCGGAGTTGAGAGACAAGGTGGCAGAAGGAACTCCCGAACAATTGATCCCAGCTGGAATGGTGTTTTACAAAATCTCGAATGCAAAGTCGAAAGAAATTTTCGGAAGTGAATTAAATTACACACCGGAAAGCGACACATATAACGCATATGTAGATAGTGTTTGGGAAGCAATGCGGAACAGGGATCTTGAACTATAGACATTATAAACAACAATATGCAGAACGCGGATATTAACAGAAAAGACTGATTGTCTTCTTCAGAATAAAAGAAAAAAATTCTCGATCAAATGTTCGACCTTCCAAATCACAACAGATACTTCTTGAACCAATTGGTCGCCTGTGCCGCTGCTTGCATAGCAGCCTCATCTTCAACCGCCCTCTTCGGATCAGCTCGAACAGCGAACCCATGCTTGCAGCTACTATAAGTCTTCACCTCAAAGTCACCCGGCTTCTCTCCATAAGACTCTTTTAAACTTGATTCAATAGCGTCAATCTTATCTTTGGATAATAACATATCAAGATCTCCAATAGCGAGACTGATGGGGACTTTGAACTTGTTGGCAGCGGCTGAAAAGTCGTCGGGTGTTTTGAGGCCAGCAGGGTGAGCCACAAAGTGAGCATCGAATAGTGACACGTTTCCGCCCTGTTCAGCTGGCTCTGCAGTGAGTTTGGTCGAGTGCATCCCACCCCAGCAGAATCCGGCTACAGCCAGCTTGGCACCGGGCGGCAAGGAAGCTTTGACATCGCGAGAGAAGTTGAGAAGTTTGGGATACGCATTTCGAGTACGGACTGCGAATGGGGCGAAAATAGTTGCCGCTTTAAAGGCAGCCCCAGCTCTCTTTGTCTGCCCTCCCAAGTCTAACAGGCCAACTGGTGTCGACAGGGAGTCAAACAGTTCTATCGCAGAGAGAGGAGCTCCACCTCCTGGAATGACGCTGGGCACGAGGACCTCGCATCCGGTAGCAGCAGCATATTTGTCTGCTAGCAACTTGTTGTTCACAAGGTTGAAGCCAAAGACATCCGTGATGAAGATGATTTTCGAATTTGATGTGGAAACTGTCTCGGGAGTGGCGACATATGTGAGGACATTGTGAATTGTTTCCTCTTTGCCTTTTGGCGTTCCCTCGTGGATGGTCCCTCTGAAACAGTCTGGACAAGACATTGTGAAAATATCAACGATGTTGTTTAGGTCGTAGCTTGCAAGGGATATAAGCTGTCAAGACTATTCAAGAGTCACGCTGCATTGCTCGAGGAGAAATTTGTTCAGTATTCAGCATCTCTTTAAGTTCTTATATAGTTTTACAAGTTCCGGACATAACCGCAATTTACCGAACTAATATTGAACCAATTTCCTTTAAGACATATTGAGACTATTTTTTGTTAAAGTTGGCGATGTGTTCGGACGAACTCAATAAGATACTATCGCTTTTGGCGGGTCTCGGCCATCCAAAGAGTTCCGAAGTCTCCTCATGTCAGCAATCGGCATCGGTGCCAGCAAGGTTGCGACAAATCTGGATGACCTAAGATCTGACAGGGCTTCAAAATGGCCGCGTAACACGGCGAAAGGCAGGCCGAAGGACCAATCAGAAGCAAGATCCACCTTTGCCAACTTAACCTTATTTAGTTGGTGATTCTCATGAGATCTTCAGCAGAAAACCTGCCAAGCTTCCCAAATGATTAGTTGTTTCCTGCCAGATTCAGCAGTTGTTGATCGATTATGTGCTGTGATTTTTTCCTAAAATCCGATCCATGGCTATTCGGATTATTTTTTTGACAGCTGGAGCCTCAATTCTTCATGTGCTCTTGTACGATAAATAGCGGTCATTGCCTCTGTCTGTAAGTTCTGCAACAGCCTTCTCTCTACCTTTTTTGCGAGTAATAGATCTTCTCTTGGTCCCTACAGCATCAACTATTCCTCTGGGTTCTCAACCGAAAATTATAAAATGAAATTTCTCCTCTATCTCGGTGCACTCACCGCCACTCTCCCTTCTGTTCTCGGCTCAGAAGATACCTCACGAGAGGCCATCCCAGCTTGTCCTCCTCGACCAGCCACTCCAGAAGAGCAGGAAAAAATCTTCTACGCCTTTTCAAACGAGTTTTATGTTCAAAAGAACATCCCCGAGGCATTTGACAACTACGTCTGGGTCGATTACATCCAGCACAATCCTTCCATTGGACAGGGTCGTGACGCCGCCGTGACCGCCCTCTCCAAGAACCCAAAGGTTAGCAACACCATTGTGCACCAAACTTTCACCAATAACACTGGCTTTGTACACCACTATGAATTTGCCACTCCTCCTATCAAGATCATGGATGCCTATCGAATGAACGGCAGTTGCATTGTGGAGCATTGGGATGTTATTGCAAACCTGACTCTTGCCGAGATTGATCCTACTCCGTTATCAGGCTAGGATCTAGGCACGGCATTGGAGTAATGTAAAGAGTGCGGGCCTACGGGGCTTTTCTCTTGTGCATCAATGGGCGTCTTTCTCCTTCGTACCTTGATGAAGATTCTGTATCTACTCCTTATTACAAGGCAACTACTATATATACACTATTAACTCTATAACAACCTCCGGTCTAAGCAGTGGTTTCAATCATGTAATTCGGAGATGTCTAGGTTCTGCTTTCGTCTCACAACTGAAAAGTCCGTCGCCGTTGAGCCTGTTGTGTGCCTTTTGCAACAATATGAGTGTGAACATTGGTAGGCAGCCACCTTACGTCGCTTTTGTTACCAACCCAACTAATGGAACTACCATCGAAGGTCCGAATCTTTCATGTGGCAGTCAATGCAAGTTAATTAAGGGGAAGGTGGGAGGCTATCATATTTAATATTTTGACTAGACAGATATCTTGGCAGCTTTTGGAATCATTTGACGAGCACGGAATAGACACATCCGTAAATGGGTAAAGAAATGTGCCTCAGTTGCATTCATTGGCAAGTTTGTATGCAGTGCAAGTGCACTACCGATTCCATCTACGCGATATCAAGTTAAAATACTCCACCAAAGGAATGTTTTAGCCAATGGAAAAAGCACCGAGCATTCATCTTCGGTCGAACTCCGTGATTAGCCAAATTAGGTGGACGAAACGCTTGTTAATCGTCGTCTCCATCAACTCTCCACTTAAGGAATAGGCACCCGATCATGCGATCAGCAAAGCCTATGGAGCACATCTCCATCTCAGCATTAATACGCTTCATACGCACCTATTGCTATACTATACTACCTGATATAATTAAACAGAGCGTATTGCACCCACTTCCAGAAGGAGAAAGTGAAACACCAATAGGATCAGAGAAGCGCGCGAATAAGACTTCGGCCTATGGATCCGCCCGAAGGATTTCTACTAGTTTAGGCATCTCTATTCCAGGGGTAACATGCAGACTACTGAGGCACATGTGCTGTAACCCATGCTCGATCTGGGGTTGAACACCTCTTCGACTTCAGCCACAACATGCGCTATTTTGTGAGCAGACAGCATATACAAATTAATAGATGTAAGTTAAGGAAGCTTGGAAATACAATGACGCCTGGATGTAACGTGCGAGTTCCACAGTAGATAGGTAATACTGCAGTGTAAGCCACACGAAGTCATATTATAAACAAGGCTGCCAAAACAAAAATTATCACTGCAGACTTGCGAACATGATACATGCTCAGGTAGGAACACATGAGTATTCCGTGTCTAGGTTCGGTTAGGATATAGTGGATACGCCCCTAGTTGCTTCAGTATTGATCGATATCTTATAGACGAGCCGCTACGGAAAGCTGCATTTGGTAATTCCTCAAACTGCCGAGGCAATCCCATGTCCGCAGCTCTATCACCAGTCACATGTCTGTAGATCATGTTCACGAAGAAATCTCCTTCGGTATCAGCTGCAATATGCAAGATTACTAGCGCTTCATTACCTGTGCGGGCGTTTTGGAAGAAAAGAACAAGTGCCCTACTCACTCTTGTCACGTTGCAACGATCAGTGTGTCATGACCTGCATTGCATCTTAGCAAAGTGTGGGGTGCAGCAACTTGTGCTTTATTAGCCCGAATCTCGGAGCGCTAGAGTCCGCGATGGTGTGAGGACGTGACCTTATTTGTTACCTAGAAGGGTAATATATGTACTCACAGCCTCATCCTAAATCCAGGGGGATTTATTGGCACAAGACAAGTTTTCAATCCTGGCTAGGCTATCAGCAGCGGGCGTTGCGGGAACTAACCATGTGCTCGAAACTATGTTGACTATCAGTCATCCCAAGTTCTCAAAATGAGTATTACAAAGCGAAATTTCGTAACAGATGAGCATTCTCTTTGGCTTAAGAAGTGACTGACAGCTTCATCTGACTCTTTTGTTGCAACCAGTTGGCATTTAGTCAGTCTGATAACATGGGTTCGAAGAGTTGCGGTTGCGGCTATAACCCACTCAGCCATTACGTTATGCCGATATTGCAGCTAGATGAAGCACAAGTACAGCCCAAAACCTTGAATTTTAGTACTATTCCTGAACCATTACCCGCAATTACTGCATAACCCTGGCTCCTGAGAGCATTCTACACGGCAAACAAGGACGTAATAGCCTGGAAACTAGAAGCAGCAACTCTCAACCCCGAACCTTTCCAGTCCAAGCCACCGAAGGAAGCCCGATGCTATGCTACAACAGTAAAGAGATAACTTCATGCCGGTACAAATCAGTCGGCAATGGGTTGTCTCTATCTCCGTTGCGCAAAACACTTCGGCCCGAAATCTGTCTTGAGATGATGGGGATCGAGTACAGCTTCTTGATAATGCCTCTTGAGACACTTGAGACACAAGTATATATAGAGGGTTATTCACAGATAGACATGTTCATCAGAGCTCAACTCATTGGATTGGTTCCAAAACTCAGAGGGAAAGTGTTAATTCCTTTGCACCATCATTATCGCTCCTTTCCATTCTGAATTCATACAAGTCCTTACATCATGAGGACACTCACTATCCTTACTGCCCTCATTGGTGCAGTAGCAGCGGCCCCTTCCCTCATTCCAAGAGTATCACCCTTTTCCATCGCCAAGCCTGGAGGTGTTGACGACATCGTTATCACGGCAAACAACACTCTCAACGGAACCTATCATAGTTCAACAACAGTCTCCAAGCATGCCATTCAGGCTCGGGCTCAGGCTGGACACCTACCAATCCAGCTCGTCAACAACTTCTCCGGTGGTCAGGTCAATGCATACATTTCTGGCCTGGACACCGACAACCGGGTCGTTTTTGTCAGGGGTGATGGCAGTCTTGTGTATCCCAGCTCTGGAGGCTCCAGTGTCCCTGTTCCGATCAGCACCCCCATCAACATTGCACTGCCTGCTCAAGGCCAATCCATCACGGTGAATGTGCCTATTGTCATCAGCTCTGCGCGTATCTACTTTTCAGTGGGCAATCTCCAGTTCTTCATGGTCAAGATTCCCAACGGCGATGGCTTGGTGCAGCCATCCCAGTTCAACCTTCAAGACCCGAGTTCAGGCCTTCTCTGGGGCTTTGTTGAGCTCACTTATACTACTGACTTGGCTGTCTACGCAAACATCAGCTACGTCGATTTTGTCGGCATAATCCTCAGTATGAGCTTGAGTACCACAGATGGAAGCGCCACCCAGACCACGAAAGGCCTTGGATCTTCCGCACTCACCCAGATTTGCCAGGGCTTGGTTCAACAGGCTAGCGTTGACGGCTTCCCCTGGTCTTCTATGTGTATTGCCAATTCCGCTGGAACTCTCGTTCGTGCGCTGTCTCCAGGTGACTACAGTGTCATCAATGCAGCGGCCTTCCAGAACTACTGGAGCGCCTATGTTGACCAAGTCTGGAGCCATTATACCAGCACTCCTCTCACCATCAACACACAAACCTCTGCTGGCAGCGTCAACTGCCAGGTCTCTGGCAGCACGCTTAACTGCAATGGCGACAACCGTGGCTACGCTAAGCCGACTGCAGGAGATATCTGGGGCTGCAACAGTGGGCCATTCGCCATTCAGGGCGGTGACAATGCCGTCCATGCAGCCGTTGTTCCCCGTCTGTGTGCTGCCTTTGTCCGATCCACCTTGCTGCTTGCTGGTGGCAACGTCCAGCCAGGCCTGGGCCAGTCTTCATACTACACAGTCAGCCCTACCAACCACTACAGCCGTCTCGTTCACCAATTTGAAATTGATGGTCGAGGCTACGCTTTCCCTTATGACGATGTCAACCCAGATGGTAATGAGAATGCCTCGGGCACCTTGGCTTCAGGGGCTCCCAATGTTCTGACAGTCTATGTCGGTGCTCCTCCTTCATAAACCAGGCTAAAACCTCTTCACTGTACATATAAAATGAGTGACGAAAGGATTTGGTACTCTCAAAAGTTCTTGGACCATTCTAGAACATAAACCATGTATATAGCAGTATAGTTTTACCTAAATATATACCAACGACGATTGCTGTCTTACTTCGGCTGCTCTCAAATGTGAATGGAGAGATTGAAGAGGTCATGCTTGTTTTTATATCAGTACGCTGCCATCATGTGCCTTCAATGTCATCACCGGGTAAGTCGGAACCAGTTGTGACCCTCGATCCATGTCGGCACGGCATATCCTGACAGGGGGGTTGCAAAAGGAAGTCGATCGGCGCCTTGGTCCACCTCAACACAACAAAAGCAGCCAGGCCAGGTAATCATGAACAAATCCACTATGGCTCACCGAGTACAGTGGACAGGGGGACTGGTTTTGACATTTCGGGTTGTCACATTAGCGGAGAGATAAGAGGTAAAACGTCCCTGTAAACCGGGATGAGTATCAACCTACATAGCCCACTAATAAGCCTAACGTACAATAAATGCCGAAAATCCTTGTTAGTCACTTTGTATCCCTACAAGTTAACTGATATGTCCTATATATATTATACAACATTCTGACAACAATATCAATTGCCGACGAAGTACGCGACGGTTTTGCTCAATATGCCTGCTGGGATACTCGTAATCGGGAATTTTTGACAATGCGACATGGACTGGAGAAAAGGCAACATCATGTATTATAGGCTACAGGACCCTTTGGATTGTATCAAAATTATCTCATTTGGAATGGTACAGAAGCAATCGTTGCTAAATCACTGTCGAAGCATCCCAGGGTAGTTCTGCGGACGAAATCAGGGCCTGTTTCGGCTCCGTATTCCCAATATGATATGTCAGTTGTCTGCAGGAAACGCAGGGCCCTTCCTGGTCTTTTACCTCCTGTATCGCTAAACCCTTACCTATTCAATACCGTTGTAAGTTGTCCGGTCTATGTTGATCTTGAAGTCTGTGCGTCTCGGGTGCGATCCGACTTGATGAACAATTCACCGCTACACGGCAGTGCACTTTACCCATACTCTTTAACTACGCTATATTTTAACGACATCATGACGTGGCACCAAGATGCTGGTGAGAATTATAAGTACGGTACCTTACTTAGACATGCAGTGATCTTTTGAGTAGCATTAGATATGATACATAGTGAGAAAATTGGGCAAAAGACACCGGCCGGCCCGAAAGCATACGGGAAAGCTGCCAAAAGAAGCAATTGCCTCCTACCAAAACTAATCAGACCTTTTCCGACACCGCAGTAGATAACTTTTACAGTGCAGAAATTTAACCCGTATCTTGATCACCAAGACATCCGACAACCGGATCATTACTAAGGGGCTGGATGTCGCTCCTATTATTATTCGTAGAAGATCGACGATACATGCTCAGGATAAGTGACAGCGTACCTGCAGATAGATCCGCTTTATACGCGGCAGACAGATTGACATCGGCAAATTTCAGGGCCTCGACCAAGAGGACGGCGGAATATTCCCCCTTCCCCTGGCTTGCTCAACGGGAATTTTGACATATAAACATTGAACGCCTTCATATCTCTACTCAAAATAAACTGTAGCCAAACATACTTTGTTATTAGTCTTCTTAGACTGTGGATTTAAGCTTCCTATATAAGTCACACTTCAAGTCAAACTGACTGGCTATTACTGCATAAACATGTCTACAACTGTGACAGTTTTAGAGCCTACCTTGCTGTTAGAGACCCCTACAGCCAGTTTTCAGTTACCAAGGATACCAGACTCTCCACGGCATGTCCTGATTCCAGATTTATTTTCCTCAATCATGTCTACGGAACCAGCCATCAACCCTCATTATCAAGGTGGCAAAGCCGAAGCGGATGAGTGGTTCAAAGAGTATGATCTTCCATATTTTACTTTGAATGCTTTGTGAGTAACTTAACTAACAATGGATAGATTGCTACAATTGAAAGGCAAAGAGGAAAAGAAGTTCAACAAGACTGACTTTGGATTCGCGGCCGCCGTTTGGGCCCCTTCTGCTGAAAAAGACAGGTTTCGCACAGCGGTTGACTGGTCCAATTGGGTAAGCATCTTCTTTTATGCTGCATCTTATTTCAGGTGATCTAATGACAGACTTTTAGATATTTTATTTTGATGATCGTAAGTTCCGTCACCATCACAATTATACGACAAGTAACTCATATTCGACCCACAGAGTTTGATGAAGGGCCTCTAGCAAACGATCCAGTCAAAGCCCAAGAAGAAGTTGACTGCATTCTTGCCATTTTGAATGATAGCGGCCCTCGTGTCCAAGCCGACAAACCTCTTCAGTATGCATTTCAGGCAATATGGGATAGAATCAAAGCTGTAAGCATGTCCTAGTCTGTTCAAAGAAGATATCAGCTGACAAGTCTTCATCAGAGTGACACGCCAGGTAAAATTGAATCAGCCAAAGTTCAGATGAAGAAGAAGTCTCTAATATGCTTCTAGAAGTACGAGAACGCTGGAAAGATTCTCATAAGAAATACCTCGAGGGTCTTCTATATCAATCCAAACTCTCAAAGTCCAGCTCTGCTCCCGTCTTAACGGTAGATCAGTACATGAGCTACCGAAGAAGAACGATTGGAGTAGTGCTGGCTATACGGCTGGTAGAGTACGTTTTTCTATCTTGTTCTACATACAAACTTCTAACATATTTACGCTTCAGGTACGCCGAAGACATAAAGCTCTCTCAAACCCAGATGGATCACCCGTCTCTTCAATTGTGCACTAGCACTATCGTAGATCTTGTGGTTCTGTAAGTGAAATCACATTATAACGATTATACGCATTAAACTGATCATTTCTTAGTTCAAACGATATTTTGTCATATAAAAAAGAAGTTGTACGTTGTGTTACAACTAAAGGTCTTCAACCGCTCAAAGTATTCTAACTTTCGCGCAGGAATTAAACGACGCGGGAAATAACTTGGTCACAATACTCAAAGCACATAATCTATCAGATCAAGAAGCGATGAACAGCATAGGCAAAATGCTGGATGATTGCTACGAAGCTTGGCACAGTGCCCTGGATAAGCTGCCCACTTGGGGGGAAGAGACTGACAGAGAGGTGCTCAAATATCTGGATGCCTGTCGTAACGTGGGGCTTGGCAATCTTCACTGGAGGTGAGAGAATTACAATTTCCCACACATCAGGATCTACTTCATTAACAGTACAGTTTTCGTTCTGGTCGATATTTTGGCGCTTGTGGTGAGCAAGTTCGCCAAACCCGAATCTTGTCCCTCCCTCCATACTAAGCATTATTTTTTTTTTTGGTTGATGGAAGGTACTGGCAGTGGCAAGAAGCCATTAAGGCATCGTCAATTTTACGAAAATGTCGATGAAACAAATATGAGTCTCAACATGAAATAGGCTCATTGGCGTTTACTCATGTAGTTAAAGTAATTTCAAGAGAGATATACACTATGCATTTCATTATTTCACTCGACCTCTTACTCTTCTACCTCAAGTACCTTCCTCTAATTCCAACATTCTAATGACTCACCTGAAAGCGGTACCCATTCCATATTATCTACGATATCCATACTACACCTCTTTCCTTAGCCCCCCTTTCCAAGTGGCATTTCACTAGCTCTTCAGTCTGAATGAAATGGGTGCCAGATGCAGCGGCGCTAGGCTGTCGGATGTTACAACAATTACAATAGCTCCCTATTAACAGAACAAAAATCACTATTTCTCTGGCTGCTAACAGTAATGGGGTATGGCCATCATTATCTACTATCTCAATATCAGTTCGTTTTTCAGTTGCCCAACAATGGCCGCCTCATAATCACACTCATCTCTCGTAGGGAATTCAGTACACTACATTAGAATCGATAATATTGCCCAACTTCAACGACCCAAGGCCTCGATATCGACGTCCTTGTCGGTTGATAGCTGAACAATGATCTCTCGTTGATGCGTAACCGCATAGTACAGAAGCTTTTCATTATTATGAAACGTCTGCTCCCTCAATCCATTTAGCACCCTTATCAATCAACAACTCAGCGATTGCTTGCCTCCCATACATAATGGCTAGACGCAATGGCGTTTTAAATTCCTCGGTTGTTGCATTAATATCGGCACCGTTGTCAAGTAACAACTTGACTATTGCTTTTCCACCAAAGACTGCGTCATGCAGTGGAGTACGACCATTATGGTCTGCTGCTTCAATATTAGCACCCTTATCAAGTAGTAACTTAACAATTGCCTCATGGCCACTGGCAGCCTTATGCAGTGGCCTCCTACCACGATCATCTTCTGCATCAATATTGGCACCCTTATTTAGTAGTAACTTAACAATCGCCTCACGAGCACTGGCAGCGATATGCAATGGCCTCTGACCAATATACTCTGCCTCAACATCTGCACCCTTATCAAGTAGTAGCTTAACAATTGCCTCGTTGCCACTAAAAGCGATATGTAATGGTCTCCGGCCACTACACTCCGCCTCGATATTGGCACCTTTTTCAAGTAGCAACTTAACAACTGCCTCATTGCCATCAGCAGCAATATGCAGTGGCCTCTGACCAAGACGATTTACTTCATCAGTATTAGCACCCTCGTCAAGTAACAATTTCACAATTGCTTCTTGTCTATATATCACGGCTGTATGTAATGGTGTGTTAAGATACTGGCCTGTTGCATTAATGTTGGCACCCTCGTCAAGTAACAACTTCGCAAGTGCTTCATGCCCATATATAATTGCTAAATGCAATGGCGTATTAAGATCGTTGTCTACTGCACTACTAGCAGCACCCTTGTCAAGTAATAATTTCGCAATAATCTCGTGACCGAACTTTGCTGCTGGTAACAAGTATAACGAAAAATCTTCTCCATCGTCAATGCCCTTTGCAATAAGCTTTTGGACAAGGATTTCGTCGTAGTTCTTCGGTTCCATAGCGGTAGTCAAATATATTATGCTGTCGCCTGCCAAAGAGCCTGTATGAGCTCCATTGTCAAGTAGAAACTCTGCAATACCTATATGTCTGTCGATAGCCATCAGCAGTGGTGTCACCTCCATTCCTTCGCGCCCATTTGTATCACATCCGTTCTTAAGCAACAGGATGACTGCCTCATCGAGCACAAAATGCACGGCAAGATGTAGGCCCGACACTGGCGAAAATGGTTTGAATCGGAAGCGGTCGCTATCGGAGCTGAGTTTTGCACCGTCGTAATAATCGTAGATCTGCCAAGAGTGCTGGCCCATCATGTCATGGAAGGCATGAGAAGCCTTAGCCCCGCTCATGAGAAATTCCACGACACTCTCATTCAGTTTTCTTCCAGCAGTGCGTGCGTGGTGACCCCAGTAATAACTGGCATACCTATAAAATTTGTAAGAGGACAAATCTAGATCTGATCCGTCTGATTCGTCTGATTCGTCTGATTCGTCTGATTCGTCCAGATCAGATTCGTCCAGATCAGGTCCGTCTAGGCAATCTTTTCCAAAGGCTGTGAATGAAAGATAAGATATGCAAATTTCTGCAATCATAGCCTCTGCATTAGGAAACCAATCGCTCTTCTTCTTCTCGAAAAATTCTTGTGTTGTGTAGTGTACCAGTCTGATGACATTACTCTCTTCATCGACAGTGACTAACCCAGCACAGAACGACACCATATCATGAACTTGTGGCATAGCATCTTCATCAAGCTCATTCATACCGACTTTAACTGCGAGAGCATGCTGGAGTTCTTCTGTGGACATCGGCCGCTTTGCAGAGGAGATCCACGTTAGAACTCGCGTGGCAAGGTTCCGAAATCCCTCTTTTTGTCCATTTATCCTTTCCCAGGCAGATTCGTATGCTTGATTTAGTATTTCCAGTCTTTTGTCTTCTCCGGATCCTGTCACCTGCTTTGGCAGCTGCGCGACTGCTTCTCTAACGTCTGTGACGGTGACTTTATCAACGAGTACGTCGAGATATATCTTTGCTAAGAGAAACCTAGGAAATGTGAGTACTTGTATACGATACCTGCAAAGTTATAAATCTAGTCACATACATTCCGTCAACGGCATCTGATATGCCTTTTATAATCTCATCTTTCAGATCTGGCTTGTGTTTGATTAGAGATGGTAGATGCTCCATGTTACCTCCGTCTAGTTGGCCATGCACGTATCTTCGCACGTCATCCCCGCTCGCACGAATCTCTATGCATTTGCAAGCCTCGAACTTTTTCATAATTTCCGGGATTAGTCTCGAGGTCGCAAAAATGTTCAGCTTTGACTTTTCCCGAAGAAAGAACATGTCTGTTAGAAGATTTGCTCGGCATCCATCCGACCCCTGGCATTCGTCAAGAGCATCAACAAGGATAAATACTCTCAGATATGAATCTACCATATATCCAAGAAGCTCTTTTGTATCATCCAGCGATGGGCGTTGGTTTTTAGTCTTATATTCATCGAATATCTTCTTAGCATCTTGTTGTAACATGTTTTGACCAAGAGCCAGCTGTTTCACTAGGCTTAATAATAAATCATGGAGCTTCTGCTCATCGTGCCGACGAAAATTGCAGTATAGGTATGCAATGCCCACCGTAGGATCGTTATTAAATCGTTCATAAAGGTTGTTAATCACCATAGATGTAAGGATTGTTTTTCCAGCTCCGGGAATCCCTGGACAGAACAGCGTTTGCTGACTGTTGTCGACCCAATCTTGGAATATGTCAGATTTAAGAAGCCACTGGCCAGTTCCAGGTTGCCGCTTGCTGAAGTAATCTTTTTGCTGTAATGTATAGTCGACTGGCGTTAGCCAATTTAAAAAAGCTTGGTGGCCTTGAGCGTACTGTCGAGTTGCCATTTCACTAAAAGCTGTCTGTATGCTTCCAAGTTCTGCATTAATATTCGACAAGATGTCTATTAAAGACACAGTTAGCGACTGGTGAATCTAAATGGCCGCACATAGTACATAAAGACGACTGGAGTTGTTGAAAACAGATAGAATTATGTACCTTGAACTGACTCCATGTGCTCCACGGCCCAAATCTGCAACATGGAAAGAATTTCCTTCGCATAAGCTGCCGCAACAGCAGCAGCGTACTCTTGCCAATCTTTGTTCTTACCCGAGTCTGCATAATCACAAATCCCTCGGACAACGAGGCACGGAAAGTCGTTCATTAATCCCGCAGCCTCCATTTCAATACATAGTACATTCCCGTCAAGATCTTCGTTGAGGCGGTCGCGGACTGCAGCGTCTTTTATGACTTGGTTACCAGATGCGATTAAGCCATGGTGAATGTCTGGGCATCTCATCGCCGTTCGTTCGCCGCTTTGGTCTTGAGGATCTCCAAGCGACTGATTCCAAAAGTATTTTGGGTATAATTTTGGGTATTTCTGTTTCATTTCATCCAAGAAGATGGGGATCTTAGACTCTTGCATCTCATGCTCAGACTCCAGCTTTGATAAGACTTTGAGGAGTGCATTCGGCGGGCTATTCAACGCTCCAGTTCGTTTAAATCTTCCGCCGTCTTCCGCCTTACCCAAGTCCCATTGAACAACTCCTGGGTATTGATCAATTGGCGCACTAACCACGACATCTCCAAGTCGAACCTTGGAAGGGATGCCGCCTCCAATCCCGACTAATAGCCCGAATTTAATGGATGGAAAGGAACTGAGCATCTTTGTCGCGATTGTCGCCGCGGAATTGGTGCCATACCGGCCTTTCGGTAAACAGGCTATGACAATGTAATGACCACCAATTGATCCAAAGGTGTAGGCGTTGTCATCATTAGCGAGAGATGGAAGATCTGGGTGCTTTTGGTCTAGCATGGCAATCGCCGCTGTTTGCTCTTTTGGCAATGCACAAATCCATCCAATTGTATAATCGGCATGGCTAAATTTGACTGGGTCTGATGGAATACCAAGCTTGATCTTCTTTGCATCAGGAGAGGCATGCTCATCATCGGCCTCATTGGGTCGCTTTGGCATTTTGTCACAGCTGAGTAGAGAGCTCTGTGGCGCAGAATAAAACTATTTCATGATTAAGGAATCAAGAATCAATAGCAAAATCATGCGGATGAACGGAACAATTGAGGGAGATGAGCCATTAGAATTTATAGGGGCTCAGCCCCAAGAAAGCCTTGCGGGATGTTGGGCGTGAACGATGCCCAGGGTCGAAATCCTGTGTAACACAACAAGGGCTTTTCTAGCCAATACGACGTATCTGCTTGTATTTGCAAATTAAAATTGGGAATGAGGCTTTAGAGATTGGTGAGAATTCGCCCAATTGGAAATGAGAAATATCTATATAGCCAATGATAGATGCAGCGTTTGTGAGGCTTTCCTGAAGGCTACTCGGCGCGGCTGAGCACACTTCGCATGTTCATCAGGCAGCCATACGTGTTGAAAACGGTATCGTGCGTTTGGATATAACAGCATCGGTATCTCATCGACCAAGAAGTTGTTCAAGTGGCGGAATTTCGCTGTCTAAATAGACTAAAAACAACTGCAAACAAAAAAGCAAAAGTGAAGATGTTTCTTGCTCAGTAAATACCAAGGGTGAAGCCCGTTGATGGCCGGATCACACTGCATCCAAACGACACTCCCGACAGTAACCAGTCAAGTTTCCGTTATAAACTGGCTCAGCTTCCGACACTTAGGAAGAGCAGCGCCCCGAGATCTTGTCACTGTTATATTCTTACTTGGGGTCATTCATGTGCATGCGTATACTTGATGCTACCCTAGACTCTAGGTCTAGAACTTCAATTTTCAGCTGGATTAGTTCAGGTACGCGGCGAGTGAAGCTGCCCAAAGAGCCGACGTTTGTCCGACACATCCAATCTACAGGTCACTTGATCTTGTGCATGTCATCGAACCATGAGAAGCTGATGACGCATATCAGGTTGGGTGTGTTGGTGTGGCACCGCCCACACCATACTGTACGGAGTAAGAAACAAGCTCATCAGAAAACTCGATCTTGAGTCGGGGGTCTGGGGTCAGTAGATCGGCATGAATCGGATACGATACGTGTACAGCACTGATGGCGATCGCCGACAAAAGACAACATCAACAAACAACATGTGAAATGCCATTGAGGAAAAGGGATGGCGCTGACCGTGATCAGAATCTCATCTGGATAACAGGAACCAACTACTAGCACTCAACGGTCCCTAAATCCAAACTCAATGCGTCTAACAGCATATTTTGCGTGAGACAAACTGGTGGATTATCGCAAACCTGCGGCTGCAACCTTTGGCTAGGCGAACGCATTCGGCCGTACTCTTAGACCAATATCATCCGGAGCTGATGTGAAATAGGTGAGATGCAAGTCTCCGGATTGTACGACGAGTACTGTAGTGAGAATTTTTTGTAGTCGTAGTGTCGGATGTGGCGAGTTGCCGGTGCCTTTCAGCCTTTGAAAACTCAGGTCCTCGTGGGGCATACGGCTTTGCTTGACGCCATCTATGAAGATTTTGTCTTTTATTGCCGGTGCTCGTGGAGCTCGTGGAGCATTTGAATGGAACTGACGCCACGGCGAATTCGCAACGAACCGAGACTAACACAGCGCTCTCAAAGCTTATTCCACTCGCCAAGACGAGCCGAGTAATCAACTCCGAGGGCCAAGACGATAAACATGTATATGTAGTCATTATTCATCACCTCATATATAGACAGCATCATCATACATAAGGTCTGGCGTCGACACCCTCAGGTCAGGTCAGGGCAGCCTCTTAGCCGGATCAACGCGTGGGCCTCCAAAACTGGGTTCTGGTAGCCCAAGGGTATGACGAGATTGAAAGTTGCTCGTCTGCGTGTGACGCCCACGCTTCTGCCGTCCCTCGGCCCACAAAAAGCACAGCTGAACAGGGATCGCCTGCAAGCCAAGTTCAATATCAAGGCAAGCTAAAGGGCAGCCGGACAGGGGGCTGAACCCACAAGCCACGACCCCATTGAGTTATCGAACGGTGACCCCCTCCTGGGAAATGAGATGTCTTGAATGAAACTCGGCTCGGTGCGTGTACAGGAGAGAATGATGAGGAAAAAATTTCTAAAATTGCCGGGCCTTGGGAGGAGTACTCGTAGCCTTGAGTGTTCTGGACGGGGGAGGCGCATGCGAATAATTGCATATGACGAAGCGGCAAATGGTCTCAGCTTGCCGGCCTTGTCCTCCAATCCGTGTCTCTGCTTCATCCCTCTTCTTCCCACTCTCATCATCACTCACTCTCGCTATCTATCGGTCGTCTGGTACGGCCATCCGCTCGTTTACCCGCCCAAGCCACATACGCACAAGCTCCAATAGCAGCTGGACACACGCAAGATTTTGGATCCGATCCCTCCCTTTTTTTCCAAGCTCTCAAGCAGACAGACAGCCTTTTATCGACCCACATAGGCTAGATCGGCAAGTTGGCGCCGCAGCCGGGTCCTTGTCTGGCTGAGACAGTGACTTATCAGTGGCACGGCCAACTCATCAGGTCCAGCCCACGAGGGGAAGAAAAAAAAGAGAGAGAGAGAAGCCCAGATGAGAAGAGGGACAAGAAGAAAAAGCTAGAAAGGATATACGACTAGTTAAGGGGAGCACAACCTCGTGCCTCTTACAGCCTGAATACGCGTTTATCCATCGCTTCGGCATCCACTGCCGCTGAGGACCTCGGAACTCGCCTTCCCTGTCCCGTCTGTGTCGCCATCGAGAGATCGATTGTTGATCAATCTGCCAAGCGTCAAGAGTACAGAGTACCTTTGTACCTTCGGTTGGCGATATTAGACGCTTGTCTTCCCTTTTTTTCTCTCTCCACTTAGCATATCTCTGTCAAATCTCACAAATCCCTGCTTTGCCCACCCCCTTCAAGCTACTACTTGGAGCTGGCGCTTTGCACACGGCATCCCGCATTCAATTCGATTCGCACTTTTTAATTTTACATCGATTCACGACGACGAGGTACCTTGAGCATCTTTCATAACAGCATCGAGCACAATTTGACGCGCGCGGCAACGGCTGCGAGCACGACGTCGTCAAGATGGGCAACTTTATCAGTTGGCTCAACAAGAACCTGGCTCCCGACTCCAACCAGGGATCAGCGCGGGAATCCCAGCCAGAGTCAGCATGGGGTGAGTTCAAGCTTCACTGGATGAACATATGCTGTCGATATAGGGCTGACTGAGCTTGTGTCTGTTAATAGGCATGCTCGATACTCTCATTCCTGTATTGGTAGTATCGTGTGTCTACATTGTCATCTTCTTGTTCCTAAGAAGATCCCAACGGCGCTACTATGCGCCGCGTACATATCTAGGGTCTTTGCGCGAAGAGTAAGTGATGCTTCTCTCCATGTCAAGTGGGAAGTAAACAGGCAATGGACATGGACATAAACTGACGCAATATAGTGAACGAACGCCCAGCATACCCAGCAATCTGCTGACCTGGATTTCGGCCTTCTGGAAGATCCCCGATGCCTACGTTCTAACCCACCAGAGCCTCGACGCCTATCTCTTCCTTCGATACTTGCGCATCTGCTTCGTCGTTTGTTTCGTCAGCCTTCTCATCACCTGGCCCATTCTGTTCCCTGTCAACGCCACCGGAGGCAAGGGCCTCTCCCAGCTCGAGATCCTGTCTTACAGTAATGTCGACATTGAGAATCACAAGAACTACCTCTACGCCCACACCTTTGTCGGCTGGGCTGTCTATGGCTTCCTTATGTACATGATTACACGCGAGTGCATCTTTTACATTAATCTGCGCCAGGCTCACCACATCAACCCCCACAATGCCAAACGAATCTCTGCCCGCACCGTGCTCTTCACTTCCGTTCCAGAGGAATACAACACCGAAGAGCGTATTCGTAACATGTTCAACAACGTCAGGAGGGTCTGGGTCTGTGGCAAGACAGATGAGCTCGACAAATTGGTGGAGGAGCGTGACGATGCTGCCATGAAGCTTGAAAAGGGAGAAATTGGCCTCCTGACAAAGGTCAACAAGGCTCGCATCAAGGCCATGAAGAAAGGAGAAACTCAACCCGAGGGCCCTGCCACTACCGAAGATGGAGATGTCGAGACAGGTGACATTGCTTCACGCTGGATTCAGGATAAGGACCGCCCGCATCATCGCCTTGGCTTCCTTGGTCTCATTGGCGAAAAGGTCGACACCATCTTCTGGAGCCGCAATGAGCTGCAGCGTCTGATTCCGGAGGTTGAAAAGGCTCAGGCCGACTGGAGAGCTGGTAACAACGAGAAAGTCCGCGCTGTGTTTGTCGAATTCGAAACCCAAGGCGACGCTCAATACGCATTCCAATCCGTTACTCACCACCAGGCCCTGCACATGGAGCCCAAGGCCATTGGCATTCAGCCTGCAGAGGTTGTTTGGAAGAGCTTGTCCTTCCCCTGGTGGCAGGTTATCATCCGCCGCTATGTCGTCTATGCCTTCATTGCCGCTCTCATCATCTTCTGGGCCATTCCCGTTGGTATTGTCGGCTTGATTGCCCAGGTGAACACGCTTAAGAACATTCCCGGCTTGACTTGGATTGGTGATATTCCCAAGCCCATTCTTGGAGTTGTTTCCGGGTTGCTCCCAGCAGTGGCTCTCTCCGTCCTGATGTCCCTGGTCCCCGTCATCATGCGTATCTGTGCCAAACAGGCCGGCGAAGCTACTCAGTCTCGCGTCGAGCTATTCACCCAGAACTCATACTTTTTCTTCCAGCTCATTCAGGTGTTTTTGATTCAGACCCTTACCAACGCAGCTTCAACAGCCCTTGTTCAGATTGCCCAGCAGCCGCAACAGGTCTTTAACATTCTCTCCGAGTCCCTTCCTACGGCATCTAATTTCTACATTTCCTACTTTATCGTCCAGGGTCTTACTATTGCGACTAGCGTTGTTACGCAAGTTGTCGGCTTCTTCATTTTTACGCTGCTGTACAAGTTTTTGGCCAAGACACCCCGAGCCATGTATAAGAAGTGGACCAGCCTCAGTGCCATTTCTTGGGGCAGCGTTCTACCAGTATATACCAACATTGCTGTCATTAGTATGTTTCTTGTGGATTCTTTCCATACCTACTAGATACATCTGCTAACATATCATAGGCATCACGTATTCGGTTATTGCTCCTTTGATCCTTTTCTGGTCATCCATTGGTATGGGCTTGTTCTATCTTGCCTACCGATACAATATCCTGTTCGTCACGGAGACTCAAATCGACACACATGGCTTGATCTACCCTCGTGCACTGAAGCAGCTGTTTTCTGGTATCTACCTGGCTGAGATCTGCATGGTTGGTCTCTTTGCCGTTTCCAAGGCTGCTGGACCTGCGGTCCTTATGGCTATTTTCCTTGGCTTCACCATCTTGTACCACCTCACCCTGTCGCGAACCCTCGATCCACTCCTCTACGGCTTGCCACGAAGTCTCCAGGCAGAGGAAGAACTCATTCAGCTGCGCGCCGCGGGCAACGGAACTGGTACTAGCATTGAGGAAGGCCTGGCCTCCAACAATGTCTCTCACGATGACACTACCGGCAAGACCCAGGAACCTAAGAAATTGCCCCTGGACGCATCAGGAAAGCAGGGTAACTTTATTCTCAAATTCCTTAAGCCTTGGGTCTATGCGGATTATGCCACACTACGCGAACTGTTCCTCAAAGAAGAGCACTTGGCGGAGCCGATGCAGTACGCCGATGAAATCGAGGCCGAAGCATTCTTGCCACCATCCGTTTCAAGCAGGACTCCCATCCTTTGGATCCCCTCGGACCCTGCGGGCTTGTCCAAGCAAGAGGTTGCTGCTTCAAGCAAGGTGATTCCCATCACGGATGAAGGCGCAACGCTCGACGAGAAGAACCATGTTACTTGGGATTCCGAAGGTGCTCGACCGCCCATCTGGGAAGAAAAGATTTACTATTAGGCGGCTTAATACTTGATACCCCCTCCCGTCTTTTTGTTTAATTCTGCCTGCAGTGCGTCTGGCCTTTTTTTTATTGCCCTTGAATTTGGCGGGTTTATTAAGATGAGAGAGACTATAATATGTTATTTACGGTCGTATGGATAGGACTGAGCATGATATCATCTGGAGAGCGCACGAATGAGGAGGAAGAGCACAAGATTCATGTTAGACGAGGGCAGTTAGTTAGATGTATTGTAACTGGCCAGGACACGCAGGCTACTTGCACTTTTTTTGCTTGAATTCGTAATGTCGAATAGAAATAGTAATTGTGAACAAGACCAAGACGACGCATGTCTCAGTTGATGCATTGATATTGTCTGACTTTGAGCCGATACAAAGCATAGACAAGGACAAGACAAGACAACTGGGAAAGATTCAGGTTTTGCTTTTGCTCTGCCGCGTGTTCCCTGCTAGTCCAACGGTGGCCCGGCGGTTCTAGGCTTCTCGTCATTTCCCGGGTGGGGGGCTGAAGCGGGCGAGAGACGGAGAAGAAGATGCGTGTCAGCACGAGCAGATGATGATACTCGTAGCAGATCACGGAGAGAAGACAGAGTTACAGTATCTCATCGAGAGTGGCTGCAGGCGGCATCATATCGAGATAGAGAGACGTCCAATGGCATCCGGGTCAGGCTGCATCTGCACGCCATTCCCAGCCATCTTTGTTTGACTGCAGCGGTTTCGATTGGCTGCCGCTCAAGCTGTTTAGGTGTGCCCCCCAGCCCCTCGTTGCATCACATGTGCTGATGGTGGCTGGGTCCCGATTTGCCCAAAAGAGCAGGTTGGACTAATAACATGCTGATAGCGAGAATTAAGAGCAAGGCAGCAGGTTTGGAATATTTTTTTCTCTGCTGATGGGTGCTATTCATGAGTGTATTTTTATATTTTTAGGTGTTTGAGTAAGACGGATAGTAGGGAATTGATTCTATGGATAGCATCAATAATAGCACGAATAGCAGTAGACAAAAAAATTCTTGCTGATGGTCTTATGGGTTGATCCCCAATCTAGGGCGCTAGCATAATAACGCCGTGCCCCGCTAAGCCGTGGTGGGAAAAAGAAAGAGGCCAAGCTTTGGTTGCTCCCGGCAACGGCGGTAGGACCAGGACAACAAATGGACTTTGTGTGGGGGGAAGAGGATGATGAGAATTGACGGACGACTTAATGGGCGTCAGATGAGGTGATTGATGATGTTTATGAATTGAATATGAAAATAACAAGATCTGTACAAGTGTAATGTGTATTATATCCATGTTTTATACTTTTTTCATGACAGCGGCAGCTATCAAAGTATGATAAATGAGAGTGTCTTAAAGCGTAGCAATCCGTTAAATTGCCTGCCCATAATCGACGTTGCAGCGGCTCTGCTAGCAGCTTTAATGGTCAGCGGCTAATGCTCTCGCTTCGTGCAGCTCAACCCACGGAAACAACGGCCGTCTGCCGCCTGCAGGTGCACATGTTAGCTCTTTCCCTCGCCTGTATCGGCCGGACTGGCGCTCCTGCCCCCCCTTGTTGACAATCCCAGTCTGTCAAGCACCACCCGCGTGCTGCGCCTTCCTTCTGCTGCTACCACCAGTGTTGTTACATACATGTAGGTACTAGGTAGTGCTGTTGCTGCTGTTACTGTTAACGGCCACCGCTAAAGCCGGGGTGCAGCCCACCGCTTTGCGCGTGTCTTTTTGCCTTCCAAGCTCTATGCTCGTACCAGCGCCAAAAGGGTCCCTGCATCTTGCAAGCCTTTGGCCAACTCTCGCGGCCGTGACAAAAAAGCTTCAGCTTGCTGTTGGTGTTGAGTCGGGCTGGAGAAGAAGAAGCTGACCTAATATCTTGTTCATCTTGTATTTTTTCCTTTCCTTTTTTGCTTCACTTCCTATAATCTTCCCACCTCGTCTCGCATTGTGAGACCCTGAGAGATTGGCTGCCCTCGGATCGGACCCTCGACTCCAGCTTCGCCTACTGCACGTCCTCGATCGTTTGTGGGGGAGCTGCTGCAGCACCACTATTTACTCGGCAGAGGCGGTGGATGCGATTCTAAACCGACGACTGGCGCGGACGACATCGAGAAGAACGGAAAAGAAGCGGACGACAAACGACACTCACGATTGCGACAAGGACAAGGCTGCGAGGGATCGACATGCCACGAGGATATGATCGACAAGCGAACAAGGCAAACGATCCCAGGGAAACACTAGAAAAAAAATTTCAATCAGGGAGACCGGAGTGAGAGATGTCGGTGCGAATCCAATCAATGGCCGTACCACCAGAGCCGTTTGCTCGCGGACGCGCGCAGCCGCATCGCGCAACACCAGGCCTGGCGCGATCAAGTCGCTTCATATGGTCTGCAGCTTTGCTCTTGGGAGCTCCATTGGTGACCGCTGCGCATAGCTTCCCCTATGTTCCCACTCAGATTCTCACGCCTGATGCGTGCTTCAACCAGAGCGCGTGCCACGCCCCAGACATCGCTTACATCTTCACTCAGGATAGCGACGACAACGTGCAGTTTCTGTCGCTGAACATTTCGAGTAAGGTTGGAACGGACACCAAGCTAAACCCCGTCACGACGAGCCTACCCTTTGTGAGCGGAGACAATCCGAAGAATACGGCATTTGGCGCAGTAAGAACAGAAGAAGGCGCGGTGCTGGTATATGCAGGAGAATGTGACCAAGGGCCAGGAAACGTGTGGACATATGGAGAGGGAGCAGCCGCGGGGGGTAGCGGCGACGCGGCCTGGGAGAAGCACGCGACAACATTGGGCAAGTCGCAAAAGAGCACATCGTCAAGGGGGCCGTACTTTCTTGGAGGAACAATCGCCTTTTCCGGGACATTGGCTCCCCTATTGGACGAACCGACAATATACTCCTATGGCGGCATGTGTGATACGCCGTCAGATAGCTCGAAGAATTGGCAATCTGCGGCGAATTACACCACAGGCATGATGAGTCTCTCTCCAGCTGATAACAGCCCTTCGTCCAAGTCGTATGCTCAAGACACTGCCTCAAACTCTGGGCCTAAGACGCCCATTGCCGGCTTCAGTCTCACCGCGCTGCAAAGTTCGATGAGCAACAACTCTGGAACGGTCACACAGCAGACCGCGTACGTCATCATCGGCGGTCATACCAAGCAAGCCTTCATCAACATGAGTACCTCTGCTGTGTGGAATCTCCCTGAGGAATCATGGTCATACGTTAACGTCCAACAATCGACCGACAACAGTCCCGATGGCGTAGAGAGTCGATCCGGCCATACAGCCACTCTAAGCCAGGACGGGCGTTCCATCATCGTATTGGGAGGTTGGGTTGGCGATGTGACAAATGCAGCGGAGCCACAGCTCGCCATCTTAGAAATGGGCCAGGCATACGATTCATGGAGATGGACCATTCCTAAGCAACAGCCGGATTTTGGAGACTCGGGCATCTATGGACACGGCGCGGCTATCCTGCCAGGAAATGTTATGATGGTGTACGGAGGTTGGCAGATTAGCGATTCGGACTCGTCAAGTAAGATGAAACGACAAACCGGCGTCACTACAGCGCCGCAATTCTTGAATTTGACCGACTTGACCTGGGCGACGACCTACAACAATCCTACTCCGGCCGAGCCCGAAGGCAAAGGCCCCAATGCCTCCCCTACCCAAGCTGCTAATTCATCTGATGATGGGTCCAAGGCTAAAATTCTGGGATTAAGCATCGGGTTTGGAATTGGTGGCGGGCTGGTTCTCCTTGTTTTGGTCCTGGTCATGTTCTTCTGTTGGCGCAAGAGGCAGAGGAGGCGTGCTGCTCGTGAGGAGACAATCAGGGGCATGGCGCAGGATGCTAGCATGTTTATCCACGACTCTGTTGACATGACTGAGCGGCCAGATGCTTTCCCCTGGGGTTATCGCAGCTGGTACAATAACGGCCAGGATCCATATAACAGCAGTGGAGATGATCGATCTCTGGGGTACGAGAGTATACGCGGCTCATATGGCGGCTATGCTCCCGTCGTACCAGGTGTTGCGAGGAAGCCAGTGTCTAGACAGATTCGTGGCGGTTACATACCGGCGAATCAGCTGAATAGCTTTGTATCTACTCCAGGTCAAATCCACCCTATCATGGAGGATGAGGAGGAGGATCTGGCTTATCAGCGTGTCAATCCGGTCGAAGCCACCACACCGACGTCAGACGCATATTCTGATCCATTCCTGACGCCGACAGTTGCCGTTGCCTCAGGGGGTCTGCCAGTGTTCCAACCTCCGCCCCCTGGCCAAAGCACGGCTGGCCCAAGCACAGATGGCCCCTTTCAACACGACCCGGATGTGCAAGACTGGGTATCTGATGTTGACGCGGCAGACGCCATGCTGGCCAGATATAACAGTACTCGAGCACAGGGCCGTAATTCTCCCACACGGCGAAACTCCCAACGCTCTTCCGGCGCACGAGAAGACGATCTCCGTACGGAATCGGCCCTATCAGAATCAAATCGCAGCGCGGGAGATGGTCTAGGTCGATCCAGCTCCGGCCGATGGTCCGCCATTGTTACTGGGGGCCTCTTTGGCGGTTCATCGGCACCGACCACAGAGCCGGGCAAGCCTGGTAGCTCCTCTTCCAGCAGCTACAACACAGCGAAATCAGGATTCGGCGCGCTGCAGGCAGAAGGTCCCAATCTGCTGCTCGGCAGATCAAGTCCATACGAAGATGACGAGTTCCAACAGCCCAGCTCGCCGTCGAAATCCAAGCCTCCTCGACGAAGCTGGCTTGGTTCACTGAGACGTGTCTTTTCTGGTTCAGAATCTACCTCAGGAGACTTGTCTGTTAGAGATAGGTCTCCTCAGCGAGAGATATCAACAGACATGCTCAGCCACGATTACGAACCCCCACTCGCAGCTCTTGGCAGCGAGCTTCTTCGAAGAAAGCAGGGTCGCCAAGACTGGGAAAGTGGTGAGGGCAGCGGTGCTCAGGAAAACGAATGGGATATTGAAAGAGCCGTGGAGAACCGTCTCGTACAAGTCATGTTCACTGTCCCCAAGGAGCGCCTTCGAGTTGTGAACGCCGACGATCTTGACGACGGGACGAGTACCGATGAAAGACAACCTCTTCATATGCCACAGACGGCAGAGCTTGTCGACATGGATAAACGGTTATCGATGGTTACTCCTTCGCTTCGCAGCGGCAGCAAACTCAGCTCTCATCACGATGACGAGGGCGGAGGTGTGCCCGTGGACCAAGGTGATCGTGACGACGGCTTCTTGAGAATCAACCAGGATGATTATGAAGACAGGAGCGAGGGAAGTGAGAGAGGCGAAATGATTGAAAGACCGCTTTCGGTAGTGACGGACATGTCGAGACCGCTCTCAGTAGCAACGGACGTCTCGTTTGCCAGGTCGGCGAGCGTTTACACGGCAGAAGCCATGACGTTTGAGCGTCCCAAGACAAGAGTGCTGCAAATGGTGGACCGCATTGAGAGCGCGAGCAATAGTCCTACCAAGGAAGCTAGTCCGTCAATCAGCAGGTCTAACACACCGGGAATACGGAGTGTAAAGAGCAAGAAATCGCTGCGAAGTGAGGATCTCAGACGGCAATAAGGGGAAGGATATGGGATATTGGGATTTTTTATAAGGGTAATTTAAGGGGGGGGGGTCTTTATAAGCGGGACTTTGCATACGGTTGGGAGACATTTTGGAGTTTGTTACCACATCTTCTCTCGTTTTGCGAAAAATTGTAACTTGAGCGTTCTGTCGTTTTTGTTGGGTGCTATTTCTTGTATATAGCCTAGGATAGGATTGCGGGAGGGTGGATGGAGGATATGTATGGACGGATTGGATGGATTGGTTGGCGGATGGATGGAGAGGATGAGCAACGGATCCAACTTCGATGCCGTGTATGTATGTATGGTATATGTGTATGGGTATATACGAGTCCCTTCTTTTTTGGTTTGGTTTGGTTTGGGTTATCCAAGAGATTTGTATCTAAATTCCAAGCCGTGCTCTACCTAGTAGTATACAATGCACCAGCTCTGTGTGTAGTATATATATCGTAGCCTATGTGTTTTCCGTATGTGGACGGTATGCAGTAGTAATAGTAGCCAATCCAAGTAAACAACGCCATGTCTCAAGTCAAAGAATGCAGAAAAAAAAAAACATCTAACTCGTCAATGCCATCACCTCAACCAAGCATTCCATTTCAAAATCGTCTTAATCAGCTTCTTGCCCGGAAAATCGATAATGACGACGCCCACCCTCGCCTCGTCAACATTCGCCGATGCATCCTCGAGATACTGCCCCGTCATGTCATTCATGCCCTGGATCGTCCTATTCATCGGTCCAGCAGCAGCTTCAATAGGTAAAACGCCTACCGAGGCAGATGTATGAGCCAAGTAGAGGAAGCGGTTATCGTCCGGTGCCAGTGCGGCGTATTCCAAAGCGTCGCGAATAGCGGTCCATTTCTCGGAGAGGTGGTACACGTCCGGGATGACCCATAGATCTTCGAGGACCATCTCGGGACCTTCCCACCGAAGACCGTACGGGCCGTCGCGGGCGTCAAAGTTTTGTAGTATGAATATCTTGGAGCGGAGCGCGCCGAGGGTAGGTATAGGAGCGGCGAATTCGTATTTGTGGAGGTGCTTCGCGGAGCCGGGCGCGGTGAGGGGAGACGAGAAGTGGTGGTAGTTGAAGGCGTCTTCGAAAGAAATAGAGTTGTTGGAGCCGATGGGGTTTCCTTCTTCCTTGAGGCGCATGATGATTGTCTCGGAGGGGTGGGCGTCGAGAAACTCAAAGACGTCAAGGAGAACCTGTTCATAGCCGAAGCCCGTATAACCATTCGCGTGATAAATATGCAGCTCGTCATCCCTCAGCCTCGCCCTGATATCGAGATACCGCAGCCCACTGTTCAACTGCATGCTAAGATTCCAATTCTGGCACTGCAGCTGCTCCGACCCAATCTCATACGTCATCGTATCGTGTGTTCCGGGGATGCTCAAGCTGGTGAGATGGACGTCGTCGGGAATCGCCGCCATCCAATCCGGATGCAAGTCGTCGCCGGCATCGAAGCTATAGGCGGACTGGTAGCCTCTGTAGCATGTCGCGCCGACCATGCAGGGCGCAATGGCGAGGAGGATGTAGAAGAGGGCCATGGCGCCGAGGACGCAGATGGTCATGAGGACGGGGAGCTGGCGGCGGCGGCGAGGGCCCGGCTTGAGGGGTTTGATGGGGAGGGATATGGCGCCCATGATGAACGGTTGGTTGATTTGTAGAAGATGGGATATGATGGTGGAACAGGTGTAACCGGTGGTTGGGGGATGAGTTGTGATCGCGAGACAGCCGATGGAGAGTCGAGATCGAGCTGGGGATGGTTGATTCAGATCAGGCGGCAGGCGGTCACATGCGTGACCCGCATCAAAGAAGATTTTGCTAATGTATTTTGTTCCCTTGCACAAATAGCAATGCAGGTTTCACACAAGGTAACACAATGATGATGGATGGATTGTTTGTTTGCAAAGTGACGTGCAATGCGATGCGATTGCGATTGCGACTGCGATGCCGCGCGTAGCCGGAGGTTGGACTTATCGGGACCCGAAGATGCTCCGCTATCTCACAGATTACCGCAATGTGCAGCAATAGCCTGCCAATAGGTATAGTCGGTGATGTTAGCACCGGCAGTCATCAACAGCACTGAAGATTGGCGGCTTTCTCTTGAGATGCCATCAGTGCCTTTGTTGCCAATGTCCTAGTGCCAGTTACACCGCCAAAAAGTATAAAATAGCTCATTGACACAAAGGCTTTTTTATGACACTTGACACCCGTTGCCAAGGTCAGTCAAATACTGGCTTATCAGGTTGAGCAACTCAGCCCACGTGTAACAAAGCCCATCCCATCAGCCACCCTGCCAAACTCGCTCCCGTCTGCCACTCCGTATAATAATTGGAAACTTTAAGAATGTCTTTTCTCTCAAGAACCTTGGTCTTACCATAATAGCGAGCAGACAATTGTGGCAACTTCATCTTACAGTCTTAACACACACATGTTTGCCAATTCGAAAAGCCAATGCGTATTCAAAGCCCATCAACATCCGGCATCTACAAGCATGCACGGCATATCAGATCTCACTTACCCCTTACTTTCTCAAGGTCGTATAGTTGATTAGGGTTACGAATCAAGTCTCCATCCGGCAATTGCGGCGCATTCGTGGCTTTCGGTACAGCCAACTCATCCCGCTAGCCATTGTCCATGTTCAACTTCTGGACTTCTGAGGGAACCATATATATATACCATATCACATCGACTCCAGCGCAACAGCAACAACTGTATACTTTTCTCGTGAATCGCAGTGCTTAGTTGCCATCCAGACTTTACCAACAGCCACGGCGCTACCGCAGCTTAGAGCCGTCAATAGTCCCAGCGGCTTCTCGTATTCGCGGGCGTTAGCTGGCGCGGCGCGGGGAGAGTTCAGCTCCGAGTTTTGTGGACGAGAAAAATCTGGCATCGAAAGTGTTGCCATATTGGGCCCGTTCCTTAGACTTTGCATGCGTTAGGGATGGACCCTGGAGCGATCAAGCCTCTTTGGCAGCACGGGCCATTTTTGCGTGTGTTGAATGCATACGGAGTATAGTAGTATCAGGATAATAGGGGCCGAAAGCTCGCAGGTTAGCCTCCGGGTTTCTCGTCAACTCCGCTGGGGTTGCGGCTGAAGAGCCAAGCCCTCAACTCCAAGGATCCGTCAACTCCACTCCGGGCCGTGTACAGTACACGTACACGCTCGGTATGGGCTCAACATGTGATGAAATAGCATTGAGTATACACGTGCTGTACCATGAGCAAGATGGAGCAAACGTGCAAACCGAAATCGGGGCAACAAGGTTGTCCCCGTACCCACAAGTCATACACAAAAGGCCTTTGGCTTGAACACATACAAACATGCTCATGACGGCGTAAAGTTTCGTCTCTCGTGGTAACCATGAGAAGCCAAGGCCAGGAGAATCAAAGTTTCACACGGCTGTGGACTGGCTGACTCGGTTCGTTGTTGCTCGCGCTTCATTAGGGCTGCTCCAGACTTCTTAAACATGGCCCGCTTCCTTTAGTTTGGAACAGTAGCAATCACGCTAACATCCACGAGAGCTGGGCATAAGTCGCAGCACCACACACCAGAGGCAGAGGCAGAGGCAGAGGCACCTTTGAGCACAGCCAATTGGTCACCGCACTTAGCAGCCTGTGTGTCTGCGATGGAGGCCATCACTTGCATGTGTATACCGTATGTCCTCAAACTACCGGCGTATTGTAACATGGGCCCTGCGGGTATACGCACGGTGAGAAGTCGTCGGTGTAAATGCCTTCTGTCATTCGGTCATAAACGATTGGCAGTCGTAGTCTGGCGAAGGAAAAAGCCCTGTGTTTGAAACACCCGTTGCGGCTGCTCCCAATATTAGCGACGATCCATCTTCCTAGCTTGTCGATCTCTTGACCTATAGATCGGCAAACGAGGCGTCATCCTGTGGCGCAAATGACCAAAGAGTTTTCAATTCTCCCTTTTCTTTGGTCCAACGGCAATCTAGAACTTTGCCATCTATCCTCCTATTTTTATCTTCTCATTTCGACTTGGCACACGCTGCTAGGAAAGGGATGGATGGGCATTAGAGTTGGCACTTCCTCAATACGATACGGCAGAGATCCACTGCGTTTAGATGTTGAGCAAGAATTTCGCCTGCTTCTCAGGCACGGCACGTACGAGTATGTACTCGATACAGCCACCTACCATACGGAGCATGCGCAGAACCTATCCCGCAGTATGCTCAAGACAAGTGAATCGTACGATGCATGTTCAGTATTAGCGGCGCGGTACCGGGTCGACCGCTTATCAGCGCCGATCACTTGGAAGACCAACGCCGTGACATCCGACACAAAAAGTGCAAACGCATCAGTCTCACCACCAGTAACAACACTAGGTTATCAGGTTGTCTCTGCGTCACCGCAAAGTCTTGCAACACCTGCAGGATGGTGTCCGGACTTGAAACCTATCCGTCTTCCCATGGAAAGGCTGCATATTTGGGAGGTTGGTATGGGAGGTTGGGATGAGGGGGAGACGAACCGTGGGGGAATATCATTGCGATTGGCCAATGCAAGAAAGCAGCCCTCCCAGAAAAGGATGTGAGAATTTGTGGCTGGAGGTGAGGACGCGTGGTTTGGTTTGCGGGGATGCTCTTGTTTATTTTGCCGAGACCTGGTGCTCCTAGACATCGAATGAGCTTTCAGATCAATGCATGCGGGGAACAGACGCCGCCGCCGTGTTGATAGGTTCTTTAAGCTTGATCCATGTGCTGCATTTTGTCTGCACCCACAGACCCCTACTGCTTCACGCCCATCGTGCACGAGTGCATATCACGAGCAGTCAATGCCGTTTGGGCCTTTGCAGCCGATGCATCAGTACGAGGCGGCTGAAGTAAAAATAGCACATCTGAGGCGAGTTGTATTCTAGAAAGGCGATCCGTTTCGTCAAATTCGCTTCTCAAGGTAAAGATTCGATGGGGTCGAGTGTGGCCCACCGGCATGAGCGAAATCAAGGCATCGGCGTGGGGTCTGTCTGTGTTTCCGATACGGCCAGACAGGGCTGCTTCTTCAGGTACTGTACTTGTGCTACGAGCACTTATCAGTGAGCAGTGCCATGTCAGATATCGGCAATTAGATGTTGGCCTGGCCACCAAGTATCATCGAGACGGTCATGTGCAAGTAGAAGCTGGCAGCCACTTGTTGTTATACAAGCAAGGCCATCTCATCGCCTGCAAGCGTCACTATGTGTCTCTTTTGCAGCCGGCCAGGCATCTGAAGACTTATCGACGTCCATATCCTCAAGAGGCATGGCTGCTTTGGATGTTGCTGCGGCAGCTGCTTGTAACAAGCGTCGATCGGCTTTTACAGGGGGCCAAAAAAAAATGGAAGAGAAGCGTTCTTCTGCGGCAGAAAACGAGGACAAACAGATCCGGCCAAGCCCAGGATGCGGTGCCACCAACCCCACTGCCAACCACATCCCGGTCCTTGCTCTCCCGCTCAGCCAGAATTATATTCGTCATGGACCCGAGAAATCTTTTGCTGCTGGTGCGAGGCGTGGACACACCTTGGAACCTTCCCCTGATCGTCCTAGAGCCGTCTGTCTCAGGATGGATCTGATTTGAAAGACGACGGACCCAATTCAGGCGATAGTATGTTGTAGCGCTGTTTGTTATCTGTCTGGGCACACACTGGTACTTGATGGATGCCTGCGGACGGGAATCCATCAACATGGAAAGCCTTTCCACCTCGAACCGCGTGATCCGTCTTTCGTATCGTATATCAATCAGCGTGCTTCGTATGCAGTCCCATCCTCGATCCAGGTACTCCGTACATGCCCCGAGCGGTATAGCGCAGTCAGGCCTGTACATACGTCCGAAGCGAATGTGCGTATGCGTGCGTGTGTGAGTGGACACATGTCCATGGTGGAGATTTGGCTGGTGCATCTTGGCCACAGCTGGACATGGATCAATGGCAGTCAAAATCGTCAAGGGGGCCAGGGCAAACCAACCGCGACGTGCGCTGGGCCTCAGCGCCATTGGGCGACTGGGCCACACTCAGGCCGAGGGCGGTTACTCCGTACGAGCAGCAGCCCACACGCCGTCATCTTTGCCTCGTATTCGACGGCCACAGGTGCAGAGCAGTTTCGTATTGTCTCGTGCTGTGACCTTTTTTGCTTGCACTTTTTCTGCTGGGCCGCGTATGGCTCCGTAGTTCGTACTGGGCTCCTGGCTTCTGTGCGGCCATCGTGACCTTTTTGTCATTCGGCATTGCTGGTGGGAGACTTTTTGGGTTTTATGTTGAAGACACTCTGTAGGTGATGTTTGTAAATGGGAGGCGAAGAGAAAAACAAGCGGCGTGGCCTGAATTGAATTCGAGCCTAAGGGAGCTTCAATGGCACCTTCCGCTTCGCTCTCGCCACCTCGTGCTAGTGAGCTTGAGCTGGTACTTGTAGCTGTACAAAGGCGAAAGACGGGACGGACAAGGCGCTGCTGACGGTACGTACCGAAAGTTGAGCGCCATCACCCATTGTTTTCCATATCTGGGCTCCGTTTTGCTGGATCTAGGTAAAAGCGGTTGTTGGACTTGATAGTGCCAGTTCGATGCTTGATAGCGGAAGGTTCAATTCGACGAGCCGGGGCAAATGCGCCGTTTCAGCAGACAAAGCTGGAGCCATGTACATGTGTCAAGCAGTTTAGAGGTACATTCTGATGTCGAGGAGGGTTATCAATCCATGACAAAAGATAGCCGGCCGTACATGGGGACAGCACCCACGCTGTGAATGATATAATGATATACTGGTGATGCAACGTTTTATGCAGTCTCTGCCCTCATAGTCGCGTCATAAAACCGCAATGCAGCAGCATTAATGCATTATGCGATCCATAGTACACGGCATCCAAGACTTCCGTTCGCCTCCCCTTACACGTTACTGTAGTTGGATGTACATCTGTCTGCCACCTTTCTTTCTCAGCCACAGCCGGCGTACGTTGTTGACATGGACCAGTACGAGTACATGTACAGTACACACTCAACTCGGCCGTATATACGACCGGGTTAATTAATTGAGCAAGATCGCCGCCTCGATCGCAAACGGACCACCACAACCAGCAATTCCCATCCACCTGGTTCCCAGCAACGTTCCTCGTACGAGTTCTGCCAAAACAACGCACCAGGCCCCAACCAACTGTGGCTTGCCTGCGACTCCAGTTGTCCAGCCCACGGCCTCTAGCAGCCTCTAGCGGCCCTTGGTAGCGTCCAGCAGCCCTTTAGTCCGCTGGCCAGATGCCGCCATCTGCTGCCCCGTAGGCCGTAGCGCCCCAGTGACGCCATGGGGCCAGGGGTTGCGACGGGCTAGCGCTGCGCTGCTGTTCCCTTTACGAAGTACCGGTACGGATTGGGTGTTTGGCCTCGAAAGGCAAGGAGACGGGACTGTGAACAGCCAGATGCGGAACAAGACTTGAACAGAAGAGCTCTTTATCTGGTAAGGAAATGCAGTAGTGTGCTATAAAAAAATTAAAAATCTGCTCAAAGAAATACTAGCACCATTATCATGCACTCTGTCTCCTCTTTTTTCCCTCTTCCTCCACAGCATCTGCTGCTTGTCACTCACGCCATCCATCAATCCATCCCCCCAGTCGCCCCCGTCACTTGTCACTGCAGCGCTCGGGCCTGATCTTCCCGGGGCTCTCCATGCTGGCTGTAGCGACTGGAAGCCTGTAAAAAAGCGTGCAGCCTGTACGGGACTCGTACATGTACCTCCACTTGTACTCGTACTTTGCCATCCAGCACCTTGAAATCTCCAGACTTCTTTCTTCCTCCTCTTCCTCTCACTTTCAACCTCTACTCTCTCAGTCAGCCTTCTCCCTTGCCACAACAGGCTCGACCCGGCACAATCACAATCTCAGCATCACCATCACTATCATCACCATCGCGGACGCCCCCATTAGTCAGAGCTAGACAGTCGCGCTCTTTTTTTGCCCGTCTGTCTCCAGCCACGCTCGGGCCGTCAGCTGTGATCATCATCTCCCAGACCGGTTTGGCAGCTCGCAACAGCCCGCAACCTTGAAAAGGCAGCCTCGGTAGCCTTAGCTCAAGATATTTTCTCATCAGTCTCCGCTTGCTGGTCGCCCATCCCATCCTCCCTTTTTCTCTTTTTTTGGTTCTATTTCTTTTGTCTCTTATTTTTCTCTTGTTTTTTTCGGCTACGTTCTGGAAATCTTGGGATCCTGAGACAGACAGATTTCTGTTGGGTACCGCGAGCAGCATTGTTTATTTTCGTTGGTACTGCTTGACGTCTTTCGACTGCGTACGGCACGGCACTCGCCTTGGTCCTGCTTGCGTCTGGCCGCGCATTCCAGTCTGCTCCGTTACGGACTTTTGCCTCGACGATACGTCACACAGCTATTATCGAAGCATTCCAGCCGTCAATTACTTGGCTCATAAGCACGCCGTTGTGTCTCTGATTTCAACGAGAAATTTCCCCAGACTTTACCCAAGACATCATCCACTCCAACTCGGCTGCTTCACTGCTGCTTCGAGTACGATTCCGCAATATCTTCGAGAATATCGATTCTGAACAATTTTGAAGCGTTAATCCGTTCTCCTATCTCGCCTCTTCAGCCTTTGTGCTGTCTACGGTTCAACAAACAACCAGCAGAGGTGGTTATGGCTTGTTACTAAAAAAGTCTCCTGGATCGACAAAAAGGCGAAGGGAACCCCTCAACAAGGGATCGAAAGACGAGTCAGCCAAACAAAAGGCACGTCACTGACGAATTTTCAAGGGAACTGCCCTTGAACACGTGCATGACTTTTTAAGTCTGCAACCTGAAGATCAACAACCATCTCCAAGACTCTTACTCTCCCAGATATCGACCATGGCCTCTTTGGCAATCACCCTGCAAAAGGGTTACATGCTTTTGCTGTTGTTGACATTTTCCACTTGGATTTCTGCCATTAGCATCAACGTTTGTTCTAGTTTCAACACAGCCGAAACACCATTGAGTGAGTTTGGCACCTAGAGATTTAACAATGTAGCAACCCATCTAACTCTATCGCAGATGTCAGCATATGGCAAACAAATGGCGCCTGCGGAGCATTCTGTACCAAAAAGGATTACGCCTTTTCTATCACGCAACAAAATTCATGCTGGTGCTCCAACTACTACCCTGACAAGACCACACAAGTTGACGTTAAGGAATGCAATGATCCTTGCCCGGCGTGGCCTTCAGAGAACTGCGGCGGCCCTGGATTATACGGCTATATCTTGTTAAACGAAGTCGCGCCTTCGGGCACCAAGACGGCACCGCCAACATCAACTCCAACTCAGGTGAGTCAAAAGCTTCTGTTTTCCTGCGATGCTGCAACTGTTGCACTTTGAATCCCACATGAATGTATGGCGCGAGAGCCGGATTACGAACTGGAGGCACAACTCTTTCTCTCTGCCTGGCCACCACTCTATGTACTGCCTCTTCTTTGTCCAAAAACCCTTGTTGAATTGTTCTCCTGGGGAAGCCAGTGGAGTGAAATCCTTCTGGGGGATTCAGGAGAACATCGTGAAGTGACCAATAGTGTGACTAAGACTGTGGTGCAGAGCACAGCTTCAACATCCGCTACAACGGCCTCCAGCTCCACAACTACTTCCACCTCCACCTCCGCCTCCGCCACATCCTCCTCTTCCACATCAGAGACGTCGACTACTTCCTCGAGTAGCTCATCCTCTGTATGACTTGTCTCAGATGGCGGTTTGCACCGCGGATCTCTGAATGCTAACTTGATGCGCGGTGAGAGAGCAATTCGGCTAACAAGTTTCATAGTCCACGACCGATTCGTCGTCATCGTCCTCTTCCACCTCCTTCTCCACCTCCACCACTTCCACCACGCCACCTCCGGGTCAGACGTCGGATGACAGCTCTCCCTCGCAAGACCCCAGCGGAGACCGCCAAACCGGCACACCGGTGAAGCACTCTGGACTGAGTACAGGTGCCATTGTTGGCATCGTGGTTGGCGTTGTTGGTGGCTTGCTCTTCGTTTGTGGCGCTGCTTTCCTCTTGTACCGACGGAGACGACAAAATCGGAACGACGAGTACCGGGATGACCCGAGCGTCAGAGGCAGCTCATCCGGCATGGTGGGATCGGTTCCCCCAGAGATGAGTGCAAACAGCGGCTCGCCAGCTTCGCCAGTTTCGGCCGTCAACAGAAACAGCACCATCCAGATCGATCCTCGAATGGACCCATTTAAGCAAGGCCTGTACATCCGCGGGAGCCACGAGAGTCTCAACACGATCCGAGACGATCACGACTATTCGCGACGGATCCATCCCCCGGTTCTCCGGGCCATGAATCCAGACCCTGAAGATTGATAAGGCAACCGCGTGCCTTGTTTTCTCTCAGCTCGTTTGTGTGCATACGTGGTTTCTTTCCTAGTTATTTGTGTCTTTTTGTCTCGCGCGTTGGACAGGTTTTTTTTTTTTTCCTCTCTCATTTTAGAAAGATCCGAGTGTCATGATCACATATATGAAGTTTCGCCGTTCGGATTCGAATACACATGACAAAACAAAAGATTTCGGGGTCTTGTTGCCTTTCGAGATACCAGGATGGCGTTGGCAGCTGTTTTTGTTTTTAAAGGCGGGAGTGGGGGAGCATGAGGCAAGAAATAGGGGTTCCGTCAAATGGGATGTTTGACGTCTCGGGAGTCGAGATGAGAAGAAACTCGATACCGCAAGACGAGATTACGACCGACGAAGGACCCCTGCAGGACTTGCATCATCACGGTAATATACTACACGATGCACTCACAGCATATTTGGTGCTCTAGTAATAATTGCGGCTTGGATTTGGAGGGACGGCAGCCGACGTTGGCATAACTGGTGGCTTTGACATAATGGAGTACGGGCAGGGAGGCAAGCTCGTGGCAACAATTGGCTGGATAGCTGTACATATTGGAACAAAGGGACATTGAACAGATATAAAGCGTACACGGAATAGCGACGGTCCCAAGCGTGGCGGGATTCGCCCCAGCAGAACAAGTGCTGGATGAAAATATATTGGTTTTGAATTGCTGAATGGCGTGTTGCGTATAAGTGACGGGGTTGCCGACTTGTTTCTTTTTAATGATGACTGGTAATGGCTTCATGGCGATGTGTTGATTATTATTCTCTCGCTTTATTGACTATAACTGCTAGAATCAACATATCCAACAATTCTGCTTACACAAAAATATGAGGAATCCGAACGTGTTAATTGCAAGCGCAAGATGTTGGTGATTGGATAAACTTTGAGGCGTCCGAAACCACATGGCATTGACAATTGTTAAGAAAAAATTAAACTAACAACAAACTTTTCATCTTAATCAAACCTCACAGCACCAATATCAAGTCTCCAAAAAGGTAAATGAAAAAAAGAAGAAGAAACTCCAAAAAAGAATTCTTTGTCCTCGACAGAGACAGGATTCGAACCTGCGAGGCCGAAACCATATGATTTCTAGTCATACCCATTAACCACTCTGGCACTCTGCCTTGTGCGGATTTGTTGAAAGCACACGTACTAGTTACTTACTATAAACTGCTAAACCAAACGAAAGAAATGCGCTATTGTAGTTTTAGCTTAGTAACTCTTGGTCTAACTGTACACCCAGTGCTATTTCCGGCTGTGGACGCTATTTATAGAAAGTGTACATAAACAAGATGGACCCCTTGTTCGTTATTGCAGGACGGCGCCACTGATGGAGCTAGATGGCGAGCGGTGCTTTATCTGAAGCACACCGGCCCAGTTTATAAGTGTCGAATCATGTGCAAGAAAACACAGTCATACCCAATCATTATAATCATGATCGCCAAAGAAAGAAGGAAGAAAGAGAAAAAGTAATCCCAAAAAAGAATATTGTTTCTATTTCATCATGGCATATTCGCCAGTAACAACTCCACCCTTTGCTCCCACATCCACGCGATACCATTCTCTTGTCTTGTCTGTCGGTCTCTCTGTCCCATCTATATACACTGCCCGCTCGCTTTTTGCATGTTTCTGAGCTGAACAACTAAATGAACAATGTGTGTGAAAATGAAAAAAAAAAAAGTAAGCAAATGCAAATGGGAGAAAAAGATAATGAACCATCAAAATGATACCCTCTCTCCCCTAGTTGCGTTGGTGGGCTAAAGCAAAAATAAAAAGCATGACGAAATCTCGCATATACCAAAAACCAGAAATGCGTTAAAAATTGGATAAAAACAAAAACAAAAAAAGCAAGAAGCAAAAAAAATAAACCCTTCAGCCACCTGTTGCGCCCTCCCTACCGTTGGTATCGTAATGTAAGACAGCCGTCATGAGTTGTGAATGAGATTTCATCCTTCCTTTGTCTATTTTGGGTTTTGATTTTGCAAAAGGGCATCTCTTTCAGATTTCCATATTTGTGTTGAATTTTTTCTGTTTCGTCAACCTGGGTATCCACCATTCCTTTCTTCACAGGCCATTAAAATGGCCGTGGTGGGCGCTGTGGAGGTGACTGGTCTTGTGAGTTGTAGGGAGACTGTGCATGCGCCGCGCCGCCATATGGGGGCGGATCGAACGAGTATTGCTGCGAATCTGATGGATGATGGTAGACTGCGGGCGGTGATGGTCCCCTCAAGCCTGAGTCGGGGTTGGGTTGAGCGTTGTAAATCAGGCCAACTCTCTCATCGCCGGTTGGTGACATGATGCCGCCGCTAACGCCGTGATATGCGGTTGTCGTCGGATCTTCAAAGGCGGGGTTGTATGCTCCCTGAGGCTTGGGCTCGTGGAGATTGCTCATGCTCAGAGCTTCGTCGTTGGAAGTGCCAAGCTTGTAGCTGACGTCTTCCTTCCGCCTCTTGACGCCGCAGAAGAGCCAGCGCATACCTCTGCCAAAGGCCTTGACCAGATCCCACAAGTTCATGGCATCCCATAGCGCACGAAGACCGAGGAAGCCACCCCTGTTTGGCAGAGCGGGCTTCTCCAGACCAACGGTGCCCTTTGACGCATCGGGGCTTGGGTAGAAGCCCGAGGAGGCACCACGGCGATAGACTTGGTACGGGAAGGCCCAGATATGCAAGACGGAGAAGATGGCCATTTCGACGCAGAGCAAAAGGGCTGGAATGCCCACCTTGAGATCGGGATAGGCGAGAACGTCACCGGGCTTGACAATGTTGAGAGTCGATGTGCCGACGGAAATGGCCGAGGACTGCCAAAAGGACAAGAAGACGACGAGCTTGATGGCGAGAATCTTCAAAAAGAGACTGTGCTCGGCAAGAGGCTTCGCAAGCTGAATGTAAAACTGAATGAGGCAGTACATGGCAATGGTAACAGAAATGGCATTGATAACAAGAACCTATAATCACAATCATTACGTTAGCTATGCCACAAAAACGGCTTACCAAACTTCCAAGTCATGGAATATGAGTGCGAAAGGCGAGTGGCTTGCTTACCCAGATGTGAGCAAAAACGGGAGAGTTGGAGCTCTCGCAGTAGCGGCCATAGTGCTCAGTGAGAACGGCGGTAATGGTCATGGCAACACGGATGAAGCAGTATTGGTAGACACCGATCCAGATGATGTTGAACCAGGTGAGGCCGCTCTTTGGAGTGCGCCAGGGGCCTCTCTCTCCACCGCAGCACTTGGCGAACCAGTTGATGGGCAGGACCCAGCCCTGGATTGGGCGCAGGTTTCTAAAGAATTCCTTTTGCGTGTGCAGGTCGGGTGCAGAATAGTGGCATATCAGGCCGAAGAAGGAGGCAATGGCAAAGGCCTCGTAGCAGTCTGAGATGACGGAGAAGTAGGTGGCGCGCCAGTACCATTGCAGCTGCATGAACGAGGAGATGGCGTAGACGGGAATCATGAAGAGGATACGGATGATGCTGCCGACGACGGTTAGCTAGTTGGTCCACGGCCTTGGACCAGGTAGGTACTGCTTACTGTCGTTGTTCCTTGGGTTGTGTGTAGTGTGTGGCGTGCATGGCAATGAGGTACAAGCTCAGCACAACGGCGATGAGGGTACATCCTGCTGAGATGACGCGGGCAAGGTCATGGAAGTTGAGAGGTCCGGCGATCTTGATTTCGGATCCCGGAGAGACTGCTAGGGCGTTAGCCTTGTGAAAAGGGTCCGGGCCGTCCTCGCGGGAGAAGAGCAACGGGAGACACATGACGGAGCTTTGCGCAGCCGGTAGGGACAAACATACTCCTCATATCCTCCAACGTCGAGTTACACGTGAGATTGAACCCCATTTTGGCGGATTACAGCGTCAAGACGCAAACAGTCGGAGTTTTTGGTTTGTTTTGTGAGCCCACAGGGGGGCAATGGCCAGCTTGTTTGCCAGCAAATTGTGCGCGGTCAACTCGACGCCCTGACCAGATGGATTCGTTGGTCGCTCGCTGTCCGCAGCAGTCGTGATCTATCGAGGCGTGATTGTTCGATGCTCCTAGGTCTAGGTCTAAACAATGTTTGTGTCGTCAAGTCGTGATGAGTCGTCGCTGTCGCCAGCAAAAAAATCCCCTTTCCTCTCTGCGGTTCTCGATGCGCCCTCTTCTGTTTCTCGGTCGCGAGTCGGCGGAAACTCCGGAGCTGTTTTGGGTTTGATTCGATTCGGATCCAGCCTGGGTCGAGAATTCTACGGGTCCACGGGGGGTGAGGAAGAAAGGGAGAGACCTAGAGAGATTCTTGTGGTTTGGAATGCTGCCAGGCAAGAGATGAGAGAGAAGCGAGCGTCTTGTTTGTCGCGCTCCCTGGCAGCGAAGACGAAGAAAGGATGGAACGAGTGGAAGACAAGACCAAAAGGCAGAAAGGAATGAAAAAGGAATGTCGCGGTGGATAAAAGAAGAACGAGAGCGATCGCCTGGGCTAAAGAAATAAGAAAGCAGACAAAGTGCGCAGGGCAGGGATCCAGGAACGAACAAAGAGAGAGACGACAGAGAAAATAATGTACCGTACCCCGACCAGGGGGCGTGTACATACGACATACGACATGCTGGACGGCCATTTGTCATGGATGTCGGTACCCGTACGAGGTGCTGTGAGACGTAATGGCAGGGCGCTAAGACGGGGAGTCGGGCGCTCTGGAGAGCCGCTGCAGCAGCGCATCTCCAGCGGCTGTTTTAGCAGCACACAGGCATTGACTGGTTGACTGAAATGGGAGTTGATTCGATAGCCAGGGCTGCTACCTCAAGAAAAATGCATCCCGTTTTGGCTTCAATTTTCACATCTGGTGTTAGTCATGTGAAGCTCTCATCAAAGCAAACTTGCCGATGCTCTCACATCTCTTAAAAGGACAGATGTACTCGTATCATCAACCACACTCTCACCTCGCACCTCTCACACTCTCTCTCTCCCACTCTCACACGACGCCGCTAATAAACCCACAACGCTGGCGATTGGTCCCGGCAGGGGGAGGCTGAGTCTCTGCTGGTTCCCGTTTCAAGCAACTCTCTCGAACCTAAAAGAGGCGCTGGCATGTGTCGGGTTTCCTCTAACCGCTAAAACACTAGCCTAGCACCGAAGCATGTGCCAGTATCTGGTTTGATTCATCCATGGATCCTTTCACGAGACGCACGACAAAAAAAAAAGAGAAAAAAAGTACAGTAGCCCGCTTTGATCCACCCCCCTCCCCTCCCAAGGAAGCAAAAGGCGGGCTCCCTCCCGCTCTCTCTCTCTCTCTTTCTCGTGGGACAGTACCCTAACAGTTTTCCGCTCGCAAAACGAGAGAAAGCCAATGAAAGGGCACGGAGCCGGAGCCCGGCGTGCGGAGTACGGAATAAGACGTGCCTGTGCCTGTGAATGCCAAGAGTCCTGCAACGCGCGTCAGAGATTCACCTCATTTTGTTTGTAGTTCCATGTTCGCTTATTCAGCTTCGTATATTAGCAAACCTTATGCAAGAGAAAAGAGGCATCCTGATGGAAATTCACAAATGCTGTTCAGCTTTACAGTGCATCTCTGATATACCGATCTTCGGCCTCCTCTGCAGATCACCAGCATCACGAACCCATCCGCCGGCACCTGCAATATGAATCTGAGCATCAAACCAGTGTGTACATGTACCGGTACATCCCCTAGCAGCGCACATCATTCACTGCGCCAGCCCCTAGAAAAGAAACTGCCGCCTCTGCGCCATCCCCGTCCACCCAAAACTCCCATTCAGGGGCTTCAATAACGAGCGGCGCCGCCTCCCGCAAGACGTCACTGTGGGCTCCCCGTACTGTATACTGTTCTCGTACCTGTACAGCTGCAGCCACAGCTACGGCACACCCCCTCCCCGAAGCAGTAAGTGCTGCATTTCTGCAACATCTAATCCAATCCCACTCTCCGACGCAAATTCTTATTGAAAAACGATATAGTATTGCAGTGTATAATATCAATTTCTTCCGGCTTTTTGCGGACAAAACTACACACCTATCCCCGGGGGGTTACTGATGCCTGATGCCAATGCACTCCCAATAATCAAAACCGCCAAATTATTCTCCGCAGAAAAACGGTGCTCCTCTGGCCAGGGCCATGTTCGCGTGTAATCCCCGACCCCGAACTCCGGCTTCGTTTCTTGTCTCGTCTCGTCTTGATAATCATACTCATAATCCTAATCTCATCAGCAAATCCAGATTTGTCTGAGCATGTACTGCCATCAAAGGTATTACAGCCAGCAAACTAATAATACATCGTGCTCAGCTAAGCAATCAATACATCCATCTCACTGCACCAAGATACACGTAAAACCAGCGGATATACAGCTACCCCCCCTCCCCCAAAATCCTCCGCAGATCAAAAAGCCTGCATCTCACCACACATACAAATTCTCACTCAAAAAAAAGCCCAACATGACATACACGTACATGCATGCAGATACGCCAAAATAAAAATAAATGAAGAAAAAAAAAAAACACCCTCCCGTTCGGAAAATCGGCAATCTTGCATCTGCGCCAAGGCACGACGCCACACAATCTGACGCAACTTCTCGCATCGCCTTGCTGCTCATACTTCAACCACATGACGTTTTAATAACCCGACCTTATTTTTCTGCTATCCAATCTCAAACATTCCACGCCCCAAAAACCCAGGACCATCACCAAATGACAGGCGGCAGTGCTCTTCACCTGCGATAGATAGCTCGTTCCTCCGCTCATATGCTGGCGTATCGCCGTTCCTATCGCCTCCTCTCCTCCCCTCCAATCAAGGCTGCGCAGCACAGCCGCAAGAAGAGCATCGTCACTTACCCCAATAGGAATCTCTTTCAAACCCACCTCGCAAATTGTGTCAAGCATGCGGTGGAAGGAAAAAAAAAAACACTGCCGGTCCGCCACTAGAATCTGTATGGATGTGATAGGCGACGCTGTATTCTTTCCACCCCTTGTCAGGATACAGCCACAGTCGGACATTCTTGCCGCTGTCAAAACCTTGTATTCCTTCTACCACGGCTGCAAAAAGAAGAAATTACCGTGAACAGCAATAAAGGCGATCGCGAAGCCCCCGCCGCACGATTACGCAAGCTTGCTACTCAACTGCGCCCAATCCTTTGAGCCATTTTCTTCATCCAGATCATTACATGAAAATGCATCAAGAGCAAAGATAAGGTATAGATAGTACTTGTTACATCTGGCGCTTTGCTTCTCCTCAGCCACCAGCTCTCATAGAATATTCGTACAGCCCCCTCCCATCTCACTTCCTCCAATTTCTCTTATTTTACATATATCGTACATAGCTGGTATCGTAAATTATCGAAAACCCAGAAGTCATCATAATACCATCAAGCAAGTAATAGCTCGCATCCAACGTTCGTTATATATCCTCCCTTGCGGGGCATCTGCCCTTTTCCTTCTATGTGCCTGCACCAGAAATGTATGGTTTGCTTGGTTTTTGGGTTTTGATAGATTGGATTTAATACACTCATTGATTCGAAATTGCGAAATTTGTCTGTCTCTTGATAGACAAGACAGACCGGTAAAAAGAGGTTAGGGTGGGAGTAGTAGGTAGGGAGGTAAAGTAGATAGACAGATATGTGAGTTGAACTATTTTTGTTTTCGCTGAATCGATCCCTCTCGGCCGTAAATGAAGACAATAAATGAGTTAAATAAGACATGAGTAAAAAGACACCATGCTTCGCATTTGACAATTTTGTGAAAATGGGCCGCAGCGTGGCGTGAGCGAAGACGCTCCAATCCTTGGAAAAGAAAAAGAATAAAAAGACATTGATTTGAATCGTTGTACCAACGCCTGACAAAGTGGCCCCTGTGATTGCCGTGCTACCTAGTCTTTTGCAAGCCAGTCGTGGCTATGCATCCTTATTGTTTTTTTGTTTTTTTTCATCGCTTCCAGAGACTCCGGATTACCGTCGTGCTCGCTTTTCGCGGTCGCTCGACAACGCCCCATCGGCTTCTTCTCCTCTCCTCTTGCGTCCTCGGTCATCCCTATGCTCCCTCCGCTGCTCATCCGTACGCTGTGTTCCATCTCTGGGGTTTCCTCGGTTTGCTCTATTGCCACTCCTTTCGTCCCCGCCTCTGTTCCCGAGCCCTCCTTCGCCCCTATGTCGCGACTCTCGGCCGCTACTCGGCATTGCTGTTGCATCCCGCGAGCTGCCGTCTCGGGTCGACCTGCGAGCGTCTCTATCTTCTCGAGCCCCGCCCTCAACGGCATTCGCCATAGACCGCCTCTCTCGGTGCTCATTGTGCTCTTTGCCTTCTCTCTCGCGCTCTCGGCTGCTCCGACGAGATGACCGCTTGGAACGATCGTTTCGGCCGTCACCGCGATCTCGTCGACCTCGTTCGTGCTCTCCACGACCTGATCCCTCTTCTCCATTCGGGCCACCGCCACCGCTTCGGGCTGGTGAGTCATGCCACTGCGTATCTGGACGATCAGGTGTAGGTGGAATCACGTCTCCTCCGGCCAGAACTTGGACGTCCGAGTGGCCGAGCATTTGCCGAGGAGGGTTAACGCGAGGTCCGCTGGGTCGTCCTTCGTTTGGCATGGCGGCCTGGGCCTGCTGAAGCATATTGTTGATGCCTGCCAACTGTCTTCTTCCACCGCCTGATCTTGAAGACCTGTCACCACTAGAAGCAGGGCCAGTAGGCACAGCAGGCTCCATTGGAAGAGATCCCGTAGAGGCTCTGGGTCCTGACCGCTCTGGGTTTCCAGAAGAGTGGCGGCCATGTCCGCTTCCATGCCCGTATGGCGGAGGACCCGGAGGCGGAGGAGGTGGAGGCGGAGCGTTGGGTCCAGGGCCGCCCATTTGAGCAAGTCGGTCAGGGTGAACTCCAGATGAAGCGGCCGCGTTGCCGCCTTGTGCAGGGGGTACATTCTCCTGTGCGGCACCACCAAAGTTCCTCATTCTATCAGGATGTGGTCCCACCGGAGCTGCTGGGGGAGCTGCTGGCCCGTTATTGTTGCTGGGGTTGCTATGCTCATAGCCACCGCGACGATTTCGCCCGGATGCAGGGCCTGAAGGGGGCGGCCTTTCGGGCGGCCTTTCTTGAGAAGGTGCCCGACCTGCATCAGGGGCTCCATATCGACTGTCTGGCCTATTTGACATCACAGGCGGGCCTCCTTGTTGATTATTTCTCGTTGCACCTCGTCCTCGTCCCCGCGGGCCCAATGGAATGTCCGGAGTGCTTGTGGGCACCGGGTTGAGCCGTCCATAGTTTTGATCTTGATAAGGCGGCGGCCGGTGGTCAACATCCTGTCCCAGTGATCTGTGAAAGCCTGAAGAAGATGCATCCCGCATTTTATCCATGTGGGCTCTATCTCCATCACGCTCCATCCCCTTATTGCCGCGATAGTTCTCTCCGCCAGCTGGCGAGCGGTCGCGGGCATTTCTTCCAGTAGGCCGGTTATCTTGTTGGAAAGGATGGGCATGTCTATCTTCGTATGGTCCAGATGGGGGCCCGTGCTCATGGCCATATCGTCCACCAGCACGTCGAGGAGATTGAGTTCTAGGCCCTCTCTCTCGTCCATCGTCCCTCACGCGTCCGTGTGCAACATTGTCATCACGATCGTCAATCAATGCGGCCCGTTCGGGATTGATCGACTCCATCGAATCCTGCGGCCCTGGTCGTCGGTTTCGCGCTCCACGATCCGGCTCTGGACCTCGTCTTGTTCGATCCGCGTCATCTTGAGCAAACAGCGCCGCCCTCTGCGGATTCATCGCTGGTTCAGATGACTCAGCTGGGCCAGAAGGAGCCGTGGGGATCTGAGCAGATGAATCGTTTAATCTATCTTGCGATCTGTTTGCCCAGGAATCTCTCGGCCAGTCTCGTTCCTGTTGTCTTGAAGGTCGAGGTGGTAGGTCTGTCGGGCCAACGTCTCGAGGTGCCATCTCGTTGCCACGGCGGTCCATGTATTCACGAGACCGATCTGGCCTATCCGCTTCCATGGTTCGGGAATCACGGGGGTCCCTGGCGTCACGGTGGTCTTTGCTGCCCTCCCTAGGATCACGATTGTCCCAGTTCTCTCGTGGGTCTCGCCCATCGCGCTGCCTGTGGCCATCTCTGTCTCTCATATCACGACGATCGTGCCGAGGGTTCTGAGTATACCGTTCAGGGGTGAAGTGGCTCGGTATAGGAACATCTGGCCTCGTAGGAAGGTTGTGCGCTGGCCTGTCAGGCAGCACATGAGGGCGAGTATCATTATTTCTTGGGCCAAGAGAGCCTGGACCTTGACCGCCCATCGGGGTACCTGATCGAGGAGGTCCAGACACGTCTTCCCGAGACATGGAAACGTCCCTTTTAGAGCCGGATGGCTTAGCAGGTAGAGAGTCCTTTGACAGGGCAGAAGTGGACTGTGGTTTCCCATCTTGAACCTCTCCGTCCTCTCTTTCCGCCGTAGCCTGTCTGTTGGCTGGGGATCTGCAGGTTTGGGGTGTTAGTCGGAGAGAGCTCTATCAATGCCCTTCTGTTGGGCAGGCATATAATGATCCAACGTACCTCGTCGGCTGTGGCTGAAAGTCCGGGGCTGAAGGTCGAAGATTTGATGCAGCTGACTTGTCAACTTCGGATTGAGAAGCACCGCCCTTTTTGATATTAGTATTTGTGATTTGCACATGTAGCACTGGCGCAAGGTAAACTCACCGCATTGGGTCGAAAGGCCTGAACCATGACCCATTTGGATTTCCTTTTCTGCAGCTCTGACATGGCTCCTTGCGCAGCCACGGATAGATCCACTCGGTGGCCCTCCTCGTTCTCGGCTGCCGTCTTGGATGCAGCCTCTTGTTTGGTAATCTTTTGGAGTTGCTGTGTGAATTGGGTGGCCATGAAATCAATGGCAGGGAAGTAATCCAAGACGGCCTTGAGAACAGTAAGAGCGTTTCTGATGTGCATCCACTCTGTCCCGGCCAAACAACTTTTGAGCGCTGTATTCAAGTTCTTATGCCAACGGAACAGGAGATCTTTGAACTGAGCATGCTCCATCAAAGTGTCCGGTTCCCCGTCCTCCTTGAGACTGACAGCGAATCCAAGATATGGCCGGTCACTAGGCCCTTTGGCCTCCTTATCAAATGCACCCAAGCGAGGCTGATCTTTGCTTGGCCTGCCCTTCTCGGTCGTCTCATTCTTATGCCACCTTGAGAGATCTCGAAGTATCAAAGTAATGAATCGCCCAAGGTACTCAGCCTCCCTGACGGAGCTAGTGAAGATCAGAGATCGCAGCCTGTTTGCGTTAAAGAGTCGGTCGTAGAGGGACATGAGCTTGAAGTTGGGCGCCCTCAGTTCGTGCAACGCAATGATGAACTTGTAGGTGTACTCTGCATCCGCCGGAGAGAGCAGGGCCCTGGGAAGGAAGCATTGCTCCAGGAGAATGTCAGAAAGGCCGTCAGTCTTGATCTTGGGGTCAGGGGATATCGACTGGAATTGCTCAGTCAAGCATTCCATCCACTTGATTTTCCGTTGGCGGTGTTCCTTGAGCTCCATAGAAAGGCTGAGCTGCTGTTTCAAGAGTTCCTGTCTCTTTTCATTCTTTCGCTCTTGGCCTCTACGGGACATGTCTGATCGGTCTCTCAGGATGGCTTGGCCTTCGCTCTCGAGCCGGTCCTTTTCTTCCTTGTACATGTCCTCAGGACAGAACAGATCACCGAGCTGCAGGGCCCAGAAGACGGCATAGAGTTCTGGGTTAATCTTTTGCCAAACCTCTGGTCGTACAGTCTCTTTGAGAACCTCTACAATAGGCTGCAGAGGTGAGAGCGTCAACGCCAAATCGTCGAATTTCTGCTTGTTTGTTGTATCAGCTGTGGAACGCGGGCCGGGTGAAGGGTCATCAATTCCCACCTGTTCATCGTTTGTGGAAACGGCCAGACCCGATTTGTCCTTGGACTCCTCGCCCATGGAAATATCTCCCTCCTTGTCAGTAGCTTCCTGTTGCGTTGGCTGAGTGTTCTCCTTTGAACTTTCCGCTTCCTTTTGGCCCCAGGGATATAGTTTGTGAGAAAGGCTGGACCTTCCAATCAAGAAAGCAATGCTCGTATCCAAACCATAGGAACTAAGCAGTTCATTTATAGAGGGAACCAGAGCATCAAAAGCGGACGGCTCAAGGTTGCTCCAGATGAAGTCGAGGTATTGTACTAGAATCTGATGAGAATCGTCTACCAGAGCTGACAAATATTTGATATGAGCCTCGTCTTCGGGAACCTGGTATATCGCTGACTGGCGATACTGTGCAAGATTGAGGAGCACTCGAGCGGCAAGTTTAGAGTCGGTGAGTGCCTGTATGAGTCGCTTGGAGCTCCTAACGCTGTCAAAACGTTTATCCTGGCCTCGAATCAGCGTATGGCGGCGCAATCGGTCACCGCCAGCCATGGAAAGGATCTGGGCATCAGTAAAGTCCACTGAGTCGACAATACCGCCCATGGAGTTGATAAATTCTTTCAAAATGATCAAATCGGTGGAATTGCCGCGTTGAAGCTGGTCATTGACGTATTGGAGAACTGGAATAGGATTGATGGCGGAATAGCGTTTGAAGATTTTACCAGAGAACCTGGATAGCGCTTGAAGCCATTTGCTAGTAGTGAGCGCATGATCGGCCTGAGTGCGGCTTCGAGATTTGCCGAGGGAGTTCATCAGAGACCAGACGAGAACATCGTAGGAGAGGTCGGTAAAGTATTTGGCGCATTCGACGAAACCTTCAATCAGATTGGGGTACGACTCGAGCTGCTCAAACGCAACTCGGAAGACGACTCCAGGAGAAGAGTAGCTTGTTTTGGCAAGCTGCTTGGCCATTTCGCTGATGTTGGTGAGCGATAACCGTTTCATGGTTCCTCGTGTCTCTGCAGTGGCACGAGCAAATGCTAATCGCATAGCGGGCAGACGGGATATCTGTCCTTCAAACCATTCGGCATAAATAGAGTATCGCGTTGTCAGCGGGTATCGGCGGAGTAACTCCCAAACTGCGTTTACGACGGAGACATTGGCCTTGGTATGGCTGAGAGCGGGCACGAGAAGTCTGCGAAGGAGGTCATGCCATCGGGCATAGTTGGACTCGGAGGTGTCCTCAGTCAAGCTTTTGGCACCAATGCTGGCCAATTTGGAAAGTAGTGTTTCGTCTTTGCCAATGTTGACACCAGATATGTTAAGGAAAGTATTACACAGCGTGAAGATGTCGTCCACAGTTTGACAGACTGGGATGTTGTCGGCCCATTCATCCCAGTAGAATCGGTAGTTTTGACTCTCGCTTGTGTCCCATTTATCGGGAAATGGCCAACGCCAGATTTTCTTGACGGGCAGCCTGACGAGCCGAACACTCCCCTTTGCTACGCCGGTCTGATCCGCCGAGAATATTTCCTTGGTTGGGCAGTCGGCTCCACCAGAGGGTTTTGGGCGGCTGTCGTTGAAGACTTTTTCCATGGAGACGTGTAACACGCGGTGAATTCGGGATAGGACTTCGGGAAATACCTCTGGAATCCATGGGAACTTCCCAAGAATGAACAATGATTCTGGGATGGCTCCAATTGTCAAAAGTTGGATAAGTAGCCTCACTTTTTGCTCCAATGGCTCCGGAAGATTCTTTTTGTCCTCAGTGGCTTCAGTATTAGATTGCTTCTGCTCAGGCTCAGTCTTTTTCAGGGGCTCTCGTCTGGGAGCATTAGATTGCATAGGGTTATCGTCGTCACCCTGGGGGAGAACACCAGCCATGAGCAGAGCGTTCATAGGACCGCCACGCGACGCCTTCTCCTCCTCTTCAATTAATTTTGTTTGCTCTTCGCGAACACGCTCCATGTTATCGTCAGGGGGTGAGAGATGAGGATAGAGGTCGGTGAGCGAAATGAAGCCGACTTTGATGAGGAGGGCCGCCAAATAGAGCAAGTTGGCAGGGAGTACGTCGGTCTTGTCCCTCAGCTCGCTGTTATAAAAGAGCAGTTTGAATCCCAGGAGCTGCGCAGCAACCTTATTGCCTGGCGGTGGGAGGGTTTTCGTTTGTTCCATCCATTGCTGCTCAATATCGGCCGCGGATTCACTGGCGTTGCCGTTTGTGAGCTTGGGTCGGTAGGATGCCAAGTTGGATGTTCCGCGCCCGCCAAGTTCGAAAAACGCTGCCAAATGGACTTCGCGTGCTCGAGCCCAGAATTCAGTATCTCGGGCCAATCTCAGCTGTGCGTTGATTTCTTCATCCTCTTCGGTTGTATTCCAGTGAGGATAATCTGGCTGAGCCCAAGTCGGTAGGCCGCCGGTGTAAACCATAGAACTGAGTACAAGATGTGAGCGTGGCCACCAAGAACTAATTCGCAGAAATTTGACAAAGAACTTGAACTGCTTAATCAGAACGGCGGCAGCAACGTCGAGAGTGACGTCGAGGACTCGGCCAACGTCCAAGTCGAAAGTTCCAATCAAAGCCTTGACCCTCTCAAACGTTTGTTCTGCAAGCTCGGGTGAGGGCGATGGTATGCTGCTAGTAGTGAAGAGCTCAGTGACGAGCTTCGAGTATCCTTCCGTCTCCTCCCGTAAGAGATTGTAGTTTGCCTGTCGATAGAGCAGGTTTGTCGCCTGCCTAACACCTAACCTAGCAAAGGTATCCCTGATAAGGCCAAGCTGCTGAAGCAAGGGGGCATCAAGCACCTGTCGCATAAGCGCGGGAGAGACTTCGGTGGCGATGAGAAAATCACGAAGAGCCGGACGATACAAATCGGGCTCATTGTCCATAACAATGGCTAGCGAGTCGAGGAGTAGCGTATGGGGGGCCACGTAGGAATCCTTAATACCGTCTGTCGTTTCATCTCCCAGAATCTCCTTGACGCATCTTCCAGCGTCCGTGGCCTCCAACCGATTGTCGACAACAGCATGGATGAATTCTTGGAACAAGCTGGATAGCTCCGTGATGTCGACATCTTCTCGCGACTGTATGCCATGTTGCACAATCTCCTCCCGCCCACGCTCTGTCCACGATCGGATCTTTTCCTCTGTGAGATTATCATAGTGATAATTTGATCCAGCTGGAGGGCCGCTTTCCGATGTAGGTTCAGGCGGAGGGATGTTGGTCGGCGGAGGTGAGGCAGGCGGAGGTCGTGAGAAGGCAGGCGGCGGAGGAGGAGGAGGTTTGGACGCTGGAGGGGGGTTAGATGCTCTCGGAGTTGCTGGGAATGGTTGCGGTGCCTGCTGAGAGGAAGATGAGCTGGGCCTTCGCGATGCGGGAGGCTGGTTTTGGTTTTGGTTTTGATTTTGGTTTGGGCTCTGGTTTTGATTTTGGTTCTGTCCTTGGCCTTGATTCTGATTTTGATTCTGATTCTGGTGCTGGTTCTGCTGATAGTTGTTGTGAGGACCACGATTGTTGTGGCCACGCGACGGGTTCCGTTGATTGGCACCTCGATGCGCTCCCCGGCCTCGGCCTCGGCCTTGGCCCTGGTTCATGTGGTTCATGGTGTCGTCTCGTTCGTGAAGCGCAATAGCGGCGTCGCTTGGGTTATGTGGCGATGGTCTGCCTCCTTCGCCTGATGATCGATCGAGCCGCTTGCGCTTCTGCGGCATGACGCTCGAAGATGCTGCGAGGGATCGGCGCGTGCTATACCATTAGCGGCGGATTCATGGGACCATCTGCAGGCAATTCCGAATGTTGGTTTGAGGGGAGAAGAGGCGAAAACGCGGCGGGATGGACGAAGCTGCGAATGTTCGGGGCCTGGGCGGTAGCTGGGTGTGATGAAATGCTGAAAAAAGAGTGAAGGCTACAGCAGGCAAACGAAAGGGAAACAAAAAAAAATCCCAAGAGGTAAACGGAGAGGCTTGAGCACAATTCGGGCAGGGCAAGTCGATTCGCGCCGAGATTCCGCAGAGCTGAACAAAGCCTTTCACAGCCCGCGTCCTGAGGCAGGTTTCGATGCTGAAAAGCTGCACGTCGAACCAAAATCCAGGTTTGAAGAGGCTCCGCGTGAAGTCGTGAAGCTGCGCTCCCAGCAGCGGTGCACGGACCACGGCAGCCTTGCGACCAGAAATTCAGGTACAAGCCCAGGGAATCGGAGGACAGAAAAACCGAGACTGACAAGATTTTGAACACGAACACGTTGAATTATACGCCTGTTTATAAGTATCTGCTACTATAGCTATATTTCACTAATATTTACTACTATATCTACATTTCCCTAATAACAGCCACTATCTATATTCCTCTCATAACTGCTATTGTAGTGATAGTAACAGATGCACTTACGCATTTTGCTGTCTCGCTTTTTCTGTCCTTCGTTTGAGCACCAAAGTAGCTCACGTGATGCTGCGTTAGCACGCTTACTAACGAGTCGGTATAGTAATCTGACCTCCAACAAAGAGCCGGGGGTTGGAATTGCGCCACGGCTCTTTGAAATTCTCATCCTCCACAAATTCACTTGGCACTTGTTATATCTGCTCTTATTCACTCTTCAGCTACTGCGTTTGGATACATCACGAGGCGTTTTGACTGTTGTCGTTCGGTTGCCGCTCAATCTTTGATCTGGGTTCAGGTCCCGGGTATCCTACTAAGCGTTTGCATGGTCTGCGCTGCACTCCGAGAACGGAGCAGAGTCATTACCTAGTAATTACCTATCACCTGCAGTTGGTTGTCAAGATGAGTGAGACAAAAGTTGTCAATGGTGATGCCAAAATGAAATACGGTCAGTACAACATATCCTTTCTATATACGTCCAGACACTATTTACTTCCTTGGCCCTCAATTTTGTTCTTTTCTGCTTCCCCCCTCCTGGCGATCCTCAGTCAAGTGGCCAAGCCGGTCGTCAGTTTTGAGTTACGAAATTTGATGTAAGATTTTATGACAAGAGTGGTGGCTGAATACCTGCAAGAAAGAACCCAGTCGCAGCCTGAGAACCCCTTTGCGGCTCTCATCCCCGACCAGCAAATAGCCATTGTTCCGGAATTTACACTCGAATCTGGAGTCACGTTATACAATGTTCCCGTTGCATACACCACCCGCGGCCGGCTCTCGCCATCTGGTGACAACGCCATGGTGATTTGCCATGCCCTAACCGGCAGTGCTGATGTGAGCGACTGGTGGGGTCCCCTGCTTGGTGGTCCAGGTAGGGCTTTCGATACCTCGAGGTTCTTCATCGTGTGCATGAACAGCTTGGGCAGCCCCTACGGCACAGCAAGCCCCGTCACGGCCAAGGATGGCGACCCCAAGAATGATCGCTATGGGCCCGAGTTTCCTCTCACGACAATTCGAGATGACGTGAAGTAAGACGCCCCTTTTGTTTTTTTTTATTGCCTCCAACCCCAGTCAACACGGCACAGAGGGCTAACCTGGAAAACCAGCCTACACAAACTCATTCTCGATGACCTGGGCGTGAAGCAAGTGGCTGCTGTCATCGGGGGTTCGCTCGGGGGCATGTTCGTGTTGGAGTGGGCATATTTCGGAAAGGACTACGTTCGCTGTGTCGTGCCCATTGCCACATCTAGTCGGCACAGTGCATGGGGCATTAGTTGGGGAGAAGCTCAACGCCAGAGCATCTACGCCGACCCCAAGTATGATGACGGCTATTACCCGTTTGACGATCCGCCTGTGACCGGGCTAGGTGCGGCTCGGATGTCTGCCCTACTCACCTATCGCAGTCGCAACTCGTTCGAGTCCCGGTTTGGCCGGAACATTCCCGACCCTTCAAAGGTACAGACGATTCGAGAACGGCCGCGTCCCAGCACCCCATCGGAAGCTCATTTCCACATTCACAACGACGGCCACAACGTTAAGCGCACATCAGTCTCACGCAAGAATAGCCACAATGGGTCCGGAACCAGCAGCCCGGGCTCGCGATCAGCCGAAAATGCTGACCCGCAGTTTCACGGCCCTGGAAATGACCAAGAAGAAGAGAGCCTGACTGGAGGAGACAAGATGCCCACGTCGACGTACTTTTCGGCGCAGTCGTATCTGCGCTACCAGGGCAAAAAGTTCGTTAAACGCTTTGATAGCAACTGCTACATTGCCATGACGCGGAAGCTTGACACGCATGATGTGTCTAGGGACCGGGCGGCAACGATCGCCGAGGCGCTCGCGCTAATTGAACAGCCATTGCTTGTACTTGGTATTGAGAGCGACGGGCTGTTTACGTTTGCCGAGCAGGAGGAGATTGCGCAGCACGTAAAGAATGCACGACTCGAGCGGATCGACAGCTCCGAGGGGCATGACGCCTTCTTGCTGCAGTTTGAGCAGGTGAACCGCTATGTGCTGGGATTCCTGAAGGAGATTCTACCTGATATCATGTCAGTCGAGGGTGGCGCCCTAGAGGAAGTCGGCGTGGGCCAGCTGACGAAGTCGAGCACGTTCGGCGAAGCTGAGGTGGATGATATTACTGCATGGTAACGATGCATCTTGTTAGTCTACGACCTGGTATTCGGGTTCGATATGGTAGTGACATTTGGTACTGGATACAGACTTGGCATCATCTCAGAACTGCAAGGTACATACTTGCTGTAGATATCTTGGCACGTTGCTAGTATAGATAGCGGCTCATACAAGAGCCACGGGTAAAATATTGGATAATACTACGATTACGAGTACAGCATGTACATACTGTTGTGTAGTTCCTGAAACACGATAAGATGTTGGGGATGCAGGGCCAATATACGGCAAGGGATCCCGTCACATGTGCGAGTGTTTGGCTGTCGAGACGGAAGAAGGCCCTCGGAGGATTTTTGGCACCCGGACAAGGGGAGCAACGAATTATTGAATGTCGGTTAATCTGCTCCGTAACGCTGCGACGCTGATTTACCACATGGACGGGTTTCGCTCCGAGTGAGGAGTAAAAAAGGACGAAAGCATTGATGGCGTTTGGACCAGGGGGGCTAGGATCCGGATCCTCAGTCTAGCTTCAACCTCTGGTTTCGACACGGCCCTATTAGGTGAGCTACAGACAGTGGGCCAAGCTGCCGTCGCTACTTGCGTCTGTGTCTGTGCTCTGCTCTGTATTCAGCATCAAAAGGCGATGACTGCATAATCCGAGCATGCCTGTCTGTACTGACCGGGGGGATGGATGACCCAGTCTCTTGCGTCTCCAGACGGCTGAAGTCGTATTTGCGAGCATGATGCTGGGCGGAGCTGGACGGAAGGAATACCATCGAGTTCCCGCAATCGTCTCTGGCTCGACACTGGAAGCTTCAGGCAAAGCTTGCGGCGCTTGACTCTGGAACGCGCGAGAGCCGCACGAAACAATCTAGATGCCTTTGCGCTGTGTGGATTCTACCAATCAGCGATAACGGCGATGAGTTGACGGCAATTTTGCCTTTTTCCCGCCCCCGTTCTAGTAACTTGTGAGATGCTCGACACTTCGCAGACAGGAAAATGGAATTGGAATTCCGTCTGATTGTTACAAAAGAGTCAAAGCTTCCTCTCCCCATCGGTTTATCCCCGCTAGGACATGATTATTGAACAGGGCGTGCCATGCGTCCCCCGTCGCTCTTCTTCCCGCAGGACCGGACAGCTGAAGCAACACGAGCAAGATCGGGACTGGGAGCCCCCTGATGCAATGCAGGTCTCCATTGGGGATGGCACAGCAAGTGTCCCGGGCCTTGATCAAGGTGCTGACAGCTAGCTATGCGACGACGAGACGGAACCCCAGATCAAGTTGTATGCACAGGCCGTAGCACGATGCGATGCGATGCGATGCGATGCAAAAACCCTGGTGCGTGACCTGAACCTGGCTTGCTAGCCATGTGTTTTTTTTGTTGTCGAATCGCGATTCCGCTCCCCACGCAGCATCTCGCTTCGAAGTTCTGCGGCATATGCACCCAGCCTGACGAGATTCACAAGCCACAGCTCGCTCCCACGTGGGGTGCAACGGCGAAATGCCTCTGGTGAGCAGCTGGGAGAACCGACGGCCAGCCAAGCGGGCGTAGGGCGTGGCTAGCAAGGGGCGATCCTTGCTGGCGTCAGATGTAGAGTGCATGAACCTATCAGGGCAGCAGTTCTGCAGCAACGAGGCCAGCCTGATTGAGGCTGGTTTGCTGATTCGACGATAACGTTACCGGCAGCGCGACCTACCTACTTAGGTACTGTACGAGTACAGTATGTATGGTGCCTGTATGTAATGATGATTGATCCGTTGTATTGTATTGATTGTACATGTTACGAGTGATACTGTGCTGTGCATGCATGGGCATATCCAGGACTTCGTGCTACCGGGAGACGGGCGCTGGAACTCATGCCGCATCCGGCTCTCCGTGCGAGGATTTAGGATCCTTCAATTAATCCATGGATGTCGCTCCGGATCGGCGGACCAGCGCTGTTGAGGCGTTGACGAGTTCATTCTGGCGGTGTATGGGCTTGTCGTCTCTCTGTCGCCGCTCCTCTCATGGTTTAATGTTATGCGAAAAAAACGACATTCTGTCAAGTTAATCTCGCACGTTGCCACTCCACTGCGCTTGGCGTGCGCGAGTCAATAAAATGGCGTGTCAAACGTGTTGCGTGTGTGTGCACCGGCCCGGTGATGGAAAGGGAATAACGGGCGAGAGACGCAGCAGAGAAAAAGAAGAAGAAGAAAATTGGGCTTCTCCAGCTTCGATTCGACGTCGAAAAGGCGGGTGCTGCGGAACTAGTGGCGAGCCGTTCGCCTGATTTGCTGCAAAGGCGAGAAAAAAAGGAACTTGATGGCTGCGTGCCACTGGAGTTAGTTGCTGGCTAGTGCTGTGGCAGCGAACAGGCACAGGCGTTCTGGAAGGGCTTCAGAACCTTGAGAACGCTGCGAGCCTCTGACTCGGAGCGCTGCAGAGTCCACAGGGGGCTTGCGCTAGGGGGCATAGGGCAACTGGCCAGAGCGTTTCTGGTGCGGGCGGAGGGTCGGCAAAAGATCGCTGCGGGCGGCCATTGGCTGGCGGGCTCCAGCACGTGCAGTAGTCGAGGCGATCCACACGCAATCAATCAATCACCATCCGCGGGCAGGGGAGAAGCTTTTTGCTGAGGATTTCGGCAGCAGTGCCTATCCAGTCCAGTGGGCTTGGCTTGGCTTGTTGAAAGAGGGGCCGGACGACGAAACGGAGGCTAAAAGCTTGCGAGAGAGAGAGGGGGGTGAGTCGCGTTATGTCCATTCTTCTGCCGTGCTCAGTCAGTCAGTCAGTGTCTGTCTTCTCCCCTGCTCTCTGCCCTGCTCCGCCTTGTTCCTCTCTCTCCATGTTACTGTAATGATGTTATGCTGTGCTGACTGACTTGGCCCCAAGAGACAACGGAGACCAGACCCAGATCAGACGAGACCAGACCGGGGCACGACAAGAACGAGACGACCCAAAGAAAAGAGAAAAGACGTCAACTCGTTGCTTGTACGTAACTCGTACCAGCCGCTCACGCTGACCTGCCAGGCGAACCTCCTCAGCTGTCGAACCTTGGCAGCCCTTCCATTCTTTCGCCGGTGGCGGTTCGCGGTGGCTCCATCCATCCCATCCACTCGGCCGCATGTACGAGTCTCCATCCATCCAGCAAACAAAAGACCAAGCCGTCCCTCTTTTGCGTTTTGCCTCGTCTCACCCACCCGAATCCTGACTCCCGAGCAGCGCCTCCGTTCCATCTGGCTAGCCCTTCTTTCGGTGTCTAGCGCCTGATGGCTTACAGTTACAGGTCCATCCTCGGATAGAGACAGCCTGAACCTGAACTTGCAACACATCATCTACTGTACGGGTACGGCTCGCCCATCGCCTTGATAAAAGCAATCACCCGGCTCATCCTTTCAGCCTTATGCCAAGCTGCGGCGCACGCATTGTCCAGCCTTGAAAGCGGCCTACCAGTCTTTTGCACATGCGATCCATACCGGAATCCTTCTGCTTTCCGTTGTTTCCTAGCCCAACAACGCCGAATTGCGAATCCCAGCAGCCTGTTGCCTGGCTCGACATTCTTCTTTACACGACTACGAGGGAGGCTCATCATTAACACGACATCTACGAGGCCACGATTCTCCCGCTGTTAAGCTCGAAACGGCAGCTTCTTATCAAATCTCCCTCATCTGTTGTCGCCGGTCCCCCATGTATTCTCCGTAGCGGCAACCGGGGCTCGTCCTTGCTATCCAACTGAATCATCTCAACGTCCATCCGCAATGCCTTCCTACATCGATGGCGAGATGCTGCCGCCGCCAGCAGCATCAATCCGTGGCCGCGACCACCACACGTATGGCGGCAACAATGCTTTTCACAACTTCTACAACGACTATTCACACATTACCGATCCCAATCTGCGGAGACGCCTGGCCTTGTCCGAGATTGACAAGGTCCCTTTTGGATTATACCGTACGTCCCAACTCGCCAGCCCTGGAGTTGAGAGTAGTTGTCAACAAGGTTGCAAAAATTGTAGTTTGTATCTGACTAACCCCAACTTTAGATGTCCGAGCCGTCCTGGTCGCCGGAGCTGGATTCTTTCTCGATTCCTACGACATCTTCGCCATCAACCTCATTACTACCCTCCTTGGGATGGTCTTTTACAGCAGTGATAGCTCTCTCAACGGCTACGGAGGCAACGACGGAATTCTACCCGATCCTGTCAACCAAGCGCTCAAGGCCTCGACCAGCGGCGGTATTGTGCTGGGAATGATAATCTTTGGCTGGCTTGCCGAGTAAGTTTGGCACCAACATGATGGAAGAACTGGTTTTCTGGAATGGGATGTGCTGACGGGAATCTGCGGCTTAGTGCGCTTGGCCGACGCCGTATGTACGGCATTGAGCTCATCATCATCATAATTGGAACATTTGGCTGTGCGCTTGCGTCTCCAAGTCCCACGATTAGTGCTGCCGGCCTGCTGGTATTCTGGCGCGTCATGATGGTATACAAGACCTCCACCCACCCCCTTCTATCCCGCTCTTCCGCGGCATAACAAAACTAACGCGGCTCTAGGGCATCGGCATTGGGGGTGACTACCCCCTTTCTTCAGTCATAACATCAGAGTACGGAATTTATCCGAAATGTCGCATCTCCCAGCATAATCACTAACTGTGTCTAGGTTTGCGCCGACACGCTGGCGTGGGGCCATGATGGCTGCTGTCTTCTCCATGCAGGGCCTGGGTCAGCTTTTAGCCGCCATTGTTGCGCTTATCACTACAGTGGCGTTCAAGAAACATTATATCGACATTTCGGCCGAAGGAGCCTGCGATTTGGCATGCAGGGAGGCCGCTGATCGATCGTGGCGAATCATTGTTGGCGTTGGGGCCATCCCTGCCGTCCTGGCCCTGTACTATCGTATCACCATCCCTGAGACACCTCGCTACACCTTTGATATCCAAAACGACATTGAAAAGGCTGATGCCGATATCCGAGCATACGTGTCGAGCCGGCCAAAGGGCGACTTTGGCTCCATGAAGAGATCCCGATCGGGGACCATGACTACCGAGCAACCACTCGATGTGCCGCTGGCTTCGTGGCCAGACGTGATGAGCTATTTTGGCCAGTTGAAAAATCTCAAAGTCCTCATTGGCACAACAATGTCGTGGTTCTTTCTGGTGCGTCTCGACTCTTTCATTTAGGTCTCCCCATTGCTCATTTTACTAACCCGGTTACAATGAATAGGACCTCGCATTTTACGGTCTAGGCTTGAACAATACTATGGTCCTTAGTGCCATTGGCTATGCCACGGGACGTACACTGTATCACAAACTGTACAACCAAGCCGTTGGAATGATCATACTCGCGTGTGCCGGGTCCATTCCTGGGTACTGGGCTGCCGTATTCACCATCGACAGCGTCGGCCGCAAGCCCCTTCAGTTCGCCGGCTTTCTGTTGCTCACCGTCATCTTCTGCATCCTCGGTTTCTACTTTCACCACTTGAGCGAAGGCGCGATGCTCGCCCTCTACATTGTTGCACAGTTTCTTTTCAACTTCGGCCCCAACACGACTACTTTTATCATTCCTGGAGAATGCTATCCTACACGATACAGGTCTACTGGCCACGGCCTTTCCGCAGCTTCGGGTAAGATCGGCGCCATCATTGCCCAGGTCATCAGCATCCCGATTCTGAGGAAGGACTCCCCTCCCAACTGCTCGGGCAACCAGTGCTCGCCGCACCTGAATCGCCTTTTGCAACTTTTTGCCCTCTTTATGCTTCTGGGCACACTAGTCTCGCTTTTAGTACCGGAGACAAAGGGGATGACGTTGGAGGAACTTTCGGGCGAGGCCCGCACCAGCTACAACGCCGGATGCAACGGCAGTATCAACATTACTTCACCTCGACTGCGGCCGTGGAATCCGTTCAGTGGTGGCCGGCCGGCCGGGTTCTTCTATCCGCGAGCGCACGGTATCAGCACCTTTGGCAACGGCCGACGCTCCCCTCGGGTTGGCATCATGGAGTCCCCCGAGATATTCGCCCAACACGATCCATCCCAACAGAGGACACGCTTCTGGCGGAGACGAAACAGAAAGTCCCAGGCCCGAAGCGATAGAACCGACGAGATTGCTCTTAGCCGTCGTCCCAGCAGCTTTCACGAAAACGCCGGCTCGGACGAGATTACGCTGACGGACGGCTTTATGGCACCGGGCGGGGCGAGCTCGTCGCGATTCCGACCACAATACGCGCAGCAAGAGTTGCCTAGCTGGGGAGCAGGCTGGGGACGAATAGACAGGGGAGGGCCCCCTCCTCTGGCGACATCGATGCAGCTGCAAGATGTCGGATCACTTTTGAAAGACTGATAGAGCTGTTTCATTATTAGAGAGAAGAGACTACTCCTGGTTGTCTCACGGAACATATACCACTACCCATGTATATATGTACATTCATCAGAGCGATGGGCGTTTTTTTCTTAGTACCCTTACTTTTCAGGGGTATATGGGGTTGTACGATTGATGAAACTGGTTCTGTTATTTTATTGTCTCCTTTCCCTTTCCTTTCCTGTTTATACACTTTTCTTTTCTTTCTTTCTTTTTCTTTATTCTTGGAATCATTGGAATGGATATACCATTTGAGAAAGTACCTGCTTTACCCCAGAGGTGGTAATGAGGCTGCAGAGCAAGAAGGATAGGGTTGGATGGGCTAGAAGCATCTACATGCAGCAGAAAAAACGAGGCGAAAATCGCCCGATGGCTTGCTTGGTGTGGGCTGTTGTTGGTTCTTTTGGGCATGCAAATAGAAGAGAATTTTCGTTGCTCCACTTGCAATGGAACAGGCATGATTCGAGTTTTGGTTGCCTTGTGACACATCGTTTGCGTGTAGAGCCTTGTGACAAATCGTTTTGGGGGTAGATTTATGTAGAACTACCAGTATTTGTGTAGAACTACTGCAAGGTACTTGGTAGTGTGTAATAGTGCAGTTTAAGGCACTTGGCGTCATTAATTCACGAGTGTGTTAGTTGCAGTTCTTGCTTTACGTTTACGGCCACCGAGGGACTCCTCAACATGGGCTACTGCAGTTAACAAGTGGTTTAGCCAAATGGATAGTATTTCACATTTCCTATAGGCTATCGTGGGATACCCCAAGCACGAATGTTGCTGCTAGCTGAGCTCAGCTGGTTTCCTCCATAGCCTTTTGGTTACCGAGGCATCCCACATAGCGCCACACATTGCGACTTTTTCAACCACTTAGGCACTGTGCTTGATGACCTTTTCCTTGAATCCAATACTAGTTGACACAAATTTGTTAGTATTCTTGTCGCTGTAACCGTTGAGGCCACGAGGGTGATAGGGAGTAAAACAAAGAAATGTACTAAAACTTACCCGTACTTGGCCAACTCCTTAATTAACGGGTCGTTGATCTTGGCGGTCATGGGAGCAATAACACCCTTCTCGGACAGGGTTCCGTCGAGGACCTGCTTGGCGGCTATAGGTGGCAAACACGAATTAGTGAGCTATTTCCCTTCTTCCGGGCTTCTCTTTTTCTTCTTTCGCCTTCTCATGAAGCAGGCATGCACGTGAGGGTAAATTCATCTTGCAACATACCAATACCCGCTGGCACGCCGACCAACTTCTCCATGCTAAGGTATCCTCCTGAGCCGATGGGAGCGCCATAGTCGGCGAGGGTGGAGGTTCGGGTCTCGCGGCTGCCGTCCTTGTTCTCGATCTCGAACTTGTGCTGGAGCATCTATAGGGGGTTGACGTTAACGTGTGCTGTGTCTCGTTGATGTAAGGTGGGTCAAAACTTACGACAAAGTCACGCTCGCCCTCCTCGTACTGCATCTTCTCCTCGAGAGTCGCGCAGAGGGTGTCAAGGGGGTTTCCGCGGGGAGTGATGTTGGCATCGGAGAAGATGCCGACTATATCCCGAGATTAGCGATTACTACCACTATTTGCCAGAATAACGGATGTGCCAGGTAATATGGTACAACATGTGTTAAAGCGATAGGGGGATAGAAACATACTCCACTTGAGACCAGAGATCAAGCGGTCCTTCTCCTCGGCGTCCTTGAAAGCTGTCTTGGATGAGACGGCGGCAACGAGATCGGCCTCGCTAGATGAGGGGGCGTTGAGAAGCTTCTGGGTAGCCTCCTTCCAGGGAATGGGCTGCTTGAAGTAGTCTTGCTCAGCGTCGCTGAGGAAGCCAGTGTCCACGAGGACCTTGATGAATTCGGGGAATCCGGCATATCTCAGAGTCTGAAACATAAAATGTTAGTATCTTGATAAAATCACAAAGACAATTCGGTGCCTACTCCACGGATGATGGTCTGTGCCTCGGGGATGTTGTAGCGCTCCTTGTAGATGCTTGAGTCGCGGTTGGGGTAAGCGACGAAAGCATAGCCTGGGGATTGTTAGAGTACTGTAAACGGTGAGTAGTTAGTTATAAAAGACTTACCAGGGTAGATGTGGTAAGGCTTAGCAGTTGCCATCAATTCTGCGTGCGACAGTGTTAGTATTTATCCTATCATTGCTTCTTAGGACAGCAGATGTAGTAGTAGCGCTTGGCGGGATTCACTGACCAGGACCGGCAACATTGACGATCTTTCCGTCCTCCCAGAAGGTAGCAGCGTTTCGCAGAGCAAGCAAAACACCTCGGGATCTATTTATACCAAGGTTAGACCAAATTTAATAAGGGCGCGTCTCTATGAAATGCTGGGTGGATATTTCGAATGTCATATCGAGTTCCAGGCTGATGGGGTCACCTACGACCAGGAGAACCTTGAATTCGCGCATCGTTAGCGATCTCTATTAAAAGAGGTGGATTGAGAACTTGTTGCTGCGCTTACTTGTATCCAAGAGGGTTGTCTGAATTTTCAGGGGCCGGACTATGGAAAAGGTGTCAGTGAAAAATCCCCAATTGTCGCATGCTTGGCATATTTACAGTCCTCCGCAGAAGCTCTTGAAGCTCAGAATCTTGCCGCCGGCGGCGTGGACATTGTTGATGGTGTCGACGGCGCTGAGGTGGTCGATACCAGGGTCAAGCTATATAGTCAACTTAGCATCTTCACATTGGCCAATGACAGCACGACTTACACCAATCTCGTTCATGACGGTGATGCCGGCATCCTTGGCCTGCTGGTCAAGCTCCATCATGGCGTCTGAGACGTAGCTCGTGGTGACGACATGCTTCTTGTTTCGGATGGCAGACTTGATGACGGCGGCGTGGTAGGTGTAGGGGATCAAGCTGATGACCAGGTCGTGCTGGGCGACGGCAGCATCAAGGGCCTTTTCGTCGTTGACGTCGAGGGAGATGGCAGAGGCAAGGTTGACGCCCTGGGAGAGCTTCTTTGCCTTTTCGAGAGTTCGGCAGGCTGAAGAGGAGAGGATTAGTCGAGAGGTGATGCTTGAAGAGAAACAAGACGAGCCGAGCCGAATCGAACTGAATCTCTTTGGGCACTGAGTTGCTCACCAACAGAAACCTCAACACCAGCTTCGGCGAGAATGTCGAGCGTGGGCTTGGCGACGAAGCCGGAGCCGCTATCATGACGTTGTTAGTGGGGGAGGGGCATTTGGAGTAATTTTTCTCGTCTTCTTCTTATTTTCTTTTTCTCGGAGTCGAGACTTACAGCAGCAAAGCACGTTGGGGAGCCATGATGGTTGCAATTAGGTCAATTGGTGGTTGATTGACTTGCTTAAGGAAAAAACCGGCGACAGCTCTACAATCCCAAGAGCCAAGAAAAAAAAAGTTTGATGGAGTTGGTTATATGGTTGGTTGGTGGCGCCTGTTAGCCAAAGAAGTGCCGCTGTTTGCGGGAAGCTGTGGTGGGGGGAGTCACCGGCGAGCACGTTTTTGGAGGGGCACATCCGGCGTCGGAGCAGCAAAAAGACTTACCCTGCAGCCGACGTCAACAGGTAGGAATTCACGACTTGATATGCATTTCAGAGACTATACAAGTGCAAAACTACTTGAGATTTGGTCAATTGGTGCAGGTAGATAGATCTACATGCAGGCATTTTATTAATTTATATCGAAGAGGGGGTTGCGGCGTATGAGTCTCCTCGCCGAAGACTATGAAAAAGCAATTGAGACGAGAGTAACCGGCGATTGCGTGATCCTGCCAGCAGAGAATCATGATATTGGGCTTGTAACCTCGATGGTTATCATCGGGACTCATGATAATTGACTTAGATTGCTCTTTGTAAGAGTGCATATTGACAAGAAGATGCATTAGAGTTGTCACTGGCCCAAAGATAACTGCAGTATCTGGTACATGGTACATGTTACCTCCTTGATAGCATATCGCCTGCTCTATCAAATCGCCCAACTTCCATCCTCCTCCTTTCATCTGCATCCCAACCATCTCTTCCCTCTCACACAATCTACAATTGCATCTATCTACATGCCTCTTCGTATTTCCTCGCTCTATCATACACCAAGCCATGGCTGATGCGGTGCCCACGGCCCGCCTTGCCAGCAGCATCTACACCACCCTGGTAGCTGGCACTACAGCCACCCATCCCATGCAGCTGTCTACCAGTCTTTTGCTAGCTGAAACAACAAACATGACTGAAAATTCGCCGGAAATACCTGGGGACTTTTGAAGGAATAATATTCTTCCCTATTGGATAATTGCGTTGGCCCCTTCTCCCCTTCTTCGAGCTTTTCAACTCTTCCTCCGTTGGTGATCTCAACTCATGTTGGAAGAGACAACTTCGAACATGGGCACAATTTTCAACAGAGACATGCCAGGCCAAGGTCTTGGGATTCCACCAATGTTGGAAATTGCGGACAGGCTTCGTGCATTGGGTGTATCTCACCCCGCGCTTTTGCCTCAGGTCAGTCCTTATGATATCCCAACAAGGATGACGGGTTGAACATTTGCTAACTCGCTTGTAGATAGTGGTGATCGGGGACCAGAGTGCCGGCAAGTCAAGCCTTCTCAAGGCCTTGACGGGTTTTAAGTTTCCGCGTTCGGCTACTCGGGGCACTTGCCATGCCACAGAAATTGTCTGCCGACGAGAATCTACAGAGAGCGCAGTGGTGTCCATTATCCCACACAACCCATCTCCAGAGCGCGAGGAGCTCGTCAAAGACTTTCGACGATCGACGTACAGGATTCTTTCTGACGAGTTTCCAAAAATCTTTAAAGATGTAAGCATCTCTATCACGCTTTCTCATTGTCACATTATCCTGAAGCCAAGACTAACGGGAATCTCTGCAGGCCGCCAAAGTCATGGGTATTAAGCTGTCTGAGAATGAAGGAGACAGAGGCAGCGCTTTTAGCCTGGATGTCCTCAAAATCGAAATCAGCGGTCCAAATGCTGATAACCTTACGGTCATCGATGTTCCGGGCATCTTCGAGACTGCCATTCCGGGCTTGACGACTGAGTCGGATATTGACTTGGTGAAGAATATGGGGAATGGTTACATTCATGACAGCCGTACCATTATACTCGCCGTGCTTCCTTGCAATGGCGACATGATCAACCAAAAGATTCTCCAACTTGCAGCTGAAGCTGACCCCCCAGGGAAACGGACTTTGGCTGTCCTCACCAAACCATATCTTGCTATTGAGAACGCAACCAAGGCGGCTCTCTGCGATCTAGTCCACGGCGAGCGGCGAGATTTGCCCCTCGGCTACCACGTCGTCGAGAATCTGGGCGCCGGTGGCACCTCTGGCAACATGGATAACCGCCACCAGCAGGAGCAGTCTCTGTTTGAACAAGCTCCATGGAACACCATCACATTCAGCAGACTGGATATCTCAATACTCCGTGTCCGCATTAAAAATCTCTCGGTGAACCTAGCTCGCGCAGAGTTCCCAGCTATCGAGAGTGAGATCATGGCGAATCTCGAAATGAGCCGGGCGCTTCTCGCCGATATGGATGAGCCTCGAAGCTCTACCAAACAGCGTACGTATGTTGGCGAGATTGCTTCGAAAGTCAAGTTACTCAGAAGGTGGGTCTTGAGTGCGTACTTTGAAAGCGAAAAAGCAACCTTTGAGGACGACAAGACAAGATTAATTACTCGAATTCGCGCAATCAACGAGGCTTTTTCACGTATCATGCTTGAGAAGGGACATACCAGAGAATTTTACACTGAATCTGAGCATTCTGCAGCGAAGAACTAGCCAGAAAACCACGAGGGTTCTGTGATGCATGACGGATTGCCTCCACAGGGTCGATCCGCGTTATATGATGGGAAAATTCACTTCCGAATTCCAAACCTCGGCGAAGAAGATTTGGGTCGTATTGTCTCGAACCCATACTGGTGCTCAAAGCCTCAGGTGGGCGGCATGTTGGAACACATCCAAGAGCAGTATATCAAGGCCCGAGGCTATGAGATGGGAACTGTAAGTTGTCAATTGGAATTCCTGAACAGTGTGAGATATGTCTAACATGCTTCTCCAGTTCAACGCCGAAATGTTGCTGCCATGCACTTTTAAAGAACAGGGTAAAAAGTGGCCATTCATCGCGTATGCGCACGTCTCCAACGCGGTGTTGATTGTTCATCACTTCATACGCCAAACTTTGGAAGAGTGCTGCCCAGATGTTGTCGTCCGTGAGGAGCTCTGGGCCTTCCTCTTGTACGGCCATGACGGCCATGACGGCTTGGTGAAGCGATATGCGAGAGCAATGGAGCATGTCGACTTTCTGCTATCTGTTGAGTTTGAAACTCGAACTATCACGTACGACATCCGCTTTGAGGAAAAGTTTAACCAGCTAAAGCTCAATGAGCAAAAGCCTGGCCCAGAGCAGGGCGATGACACGGAACCCGAGAAGCAGCCGAAGTCTTCACTCGAGGAGACGGGTATGACTATTCATAACGCTCTCCATGCGTACTATGATCTTGCGCGAAGCCGCTTTGTGGACGTGGTTTGTCAGCAGGCGATTGATTACTATCTGTTGCATGCAAATAATGGTCCGCTGACGGTGCTGTCGGACAATGTGGTCCTGAACATGATGGCAGAGCAGCTGGAGATTATTGCTGGAGAGGACCTGGCAGTGAAGGAGAAGAGAGAGCGGCTCACCAAGGAGATTGCCTCCTTGAGCCAAGCCCTTAAGATTTTGAGAGGCTGAAGGGTCTGCCCTGGCGGAGTTATAGGCTCGTCTGAGGGAAGGTTTTTGCTGATTTTATGATGATTTGTTGTTTGATGGATAAAGAAAAGTTGATGAGATTCTTGCGTCAGTCATGGGATAGATACCTTAGGTAGATTTTGTTGTTCACATGCTATTAGACAAGCATAATAGACTGATGCTCAATTTACATTTTCCACTGACAGTAATTAGAACAATCTAAGCAGCTAGCAAGGAACTCGTATCAAACTCGCAGCATTGATAAAAAGAAGCGCATTAAACCCGTCCGTGTATTATGATTATACCACCAAACCCATTTCCAAACCACCATCACCATCACCGCTCAGTCACATGAACACTCGCCGCATGTATCCATGGCCTCGGAATGAAACTTTCCGTCTGAGCTGCATCCCGATTTGATGTTGGACGCGGAGCAGAAGCCTTGGACCTTGTCGGGACAGTGGAAACTGCGGCTCGCATCGATGGCGTAGGAGTCTTGCGCCTGCTCGGTTGGGAGAGCGAGGACGGCGGGGAGAAGGAAGAGGAGAGTCGCGAACTATTTTGTTCGATTGCTTGTTAATTGGAGTTTTTCTTCTTCTTTGTTTATATCATTCTGGGAGGAATTTGTGTGGAATGGAAGAGGTGTGTTGATTTATTTACTTACCTTCATGGCTATAGCTGGATGTTAAAAGTGCTCTTTGTATTATATGCGCCTCTTCGATGATCCGTGTCAACAGCAATTCGCCAATTGACCGTTCTAAACAAAAAAGATCTTCACTTCAAAAGAAGGAAAAGAAGAAGATAGGTGCGTCGTCTGAACTTTGATCTGCGACCGAAGAGGATCAAAAAAAAGGGCACGAGAATCCGGGGACACTCCCTTGTTAAGTACCTACTCGCTGCTCCGTACACCTTCGGGGTGTTTGGCTAAAAAAGAAGAAGAAAGAAAAAGGAAGAGAAAAAAGGTATCGTGGTATTTTGGATTTTTCTTTTTGGACGAAATGTCTCACAACGCCACCGGCAACACGCCCCCCTGCTCTTCCCATCTCCTCAGCTGTCAAAGTCTTGAACAAGCTCACGGAGTTTGCCTTTGCCGGATACTACTAGGTAGCTGCCTCTACTATTCTATCGCTCTCGTATAGCTAGCTTTCATTGGGGGGGTTTACTACTATCATTCCAAGGGTTGGCTAGCACCCGGGAAAGGGCGAGAATCAAGACTTGACGGCGGGAATAGAGGGGAACTTTTGGATATGCAAGGGAGGAATATAGCTTTACTCTTCTAGCTGCAATTAGCGGTAGTGCTTTTTCGCTCTTCGCTTTTTTGCTTCCTGGTTCTAGGTTCTAGGTCGTGCTTTTTTAGTTTTGTATCACCAAGAAATGTCTTGGAAAATTGGGCGTGGCAGATGTCTTTTCCTGAGAAGTGCCAAGGTTGGTGGCACGAGGTGGACGGTGGATGAATTTGACAGATGAGGTGATGCTAAATATAAACATGAGCTGCTGCAAGCACTCAATGCAAGGATCAGAGGCTTCAATGCTAACATCTAGTAAAGAAATACATCCTTCAATTGAGAAACCTAAACGGAATAATAAAAAGCAGGCATCAAAAACAATCACAAGCTCTCTCTCAAAAACAAAACACCATCCCCAAGTAAGCATGCGATATCAAGAAAGAAAAGGCGAACGACCCAACACTCCCCTCACCAAGTCTCATAATCCAGCTGCCAAGCTACCTGCGAAAAGTTCTATAATTACACCCGCACTGAGCACATACATTAGCACACAATACTCATCCCATACTTGTACTAAAAATAATCCCGTCCCGCGGTTTGGAAATGAACCTTTTGCGGCGTGGCTTAAAAAGGGCACGCGAAAATCCAACACTAACTCATTTCGCCTATTTTATTCTTTTCATGTCTCTTGTCTAACCTCAGCTTTTTTTGCTATCAGCCACAACTGGTCACCTCCCTTCGTTAACTATAGTAGTCTGGCGTCCTTCCGGATAGATTCCTCCGCTGTCATCGAACACAAGGTGAAGGATCACGATCACGAACTACTAGTGTCGTGAAATGCATTCCATAAAAAGATGGGTTGTAACTTTATTTCATTGTGCTAAAAATGCTAAAGCTATCAAAAATATCCTCCGCCACCGCGTTTTTCACGTTCATATCCTTCGTCCTCATGTCAGTCATTAGCGGGAGGAGAGCCCATGTTGTTGCCCTTCACGGGACGGGAACACCTCCAAAATACAATGTTTCCTCCGTATCAACGTCGTTAAAGGGCTCAGAGATGGTAAAAATGATGAATGGTGGTGAATATATTCCATGCCTTTTTTCTGCCGTATCGCTCGCAGAATACATATTCAACCATCCGAGTCCCAACAAAGCAAAAAAGTGAAAAAGATGTGGCAAACAAGTCCAAATTGCAGTAAAGCCTCCAAATCAGCAAATCAAACAACAGCCAGGCAGATTCTGTGTAGCTCATTCATACGTTTTTCGCATCTTGTAATCTCATAATGTCATAAACGCCCTTTCAGGCAAACAAAAGAGAGGAAGAAGAGAAATAGGAAAGTCATCAATCAATAAATAGACAGGAAGAGAAAATAAAAGTATCGTCATGTTAAGGAATGGAATAGGGTGTAACGGCAATCCCATTTAGGAAATGTCTTCCCAGCTGCCATCAACCTCAATAGTCGTCCCTAGGGCTTCTCTACCCTGTCGGATCATGTCTTGTAGTTGTTTGTTAAAGGCCGACATGCGCTCGTCATTGTCACGCTCCTCCATTTGACGGCGAGCAGCCAGCTTCCTGGCCTCGGCGTCGAGTCGCGGGCTGGCGTCAATCTCATTGACCCTACTAGTGGCCACTGAGGCTATGCTGCCGCGGCGGCGATGCCCAGCCGAGGCTGTCGGATCGGAAGACGACGGCACGACTGTGTGTCGGCGCCTCCGGCCCTGCTCAAAGGTCGAGAGCGCGGCCGACGATGCGAGGACGGCCGAAGTGTTGGCCTTGACAGGGATCCTGCTTGGGGTATGGGAAGGGGTAGGCGGCTTGGGCGCGCTGGGCGCTTTGAAGGAGGCAAACGAGGCCGCTGATGCCGACTGCAGGGGCCTGAGGGAGCTGGCGTCAGACATCCGACTACCCGGACGGCCTGCAGCACGACTGGCAGGGCGAAGAGGAGCAGCATTGGAGGTGGTGGGAGTAGAGAAGCTGCTTGCGGAGCTCATGCGGCGGTCGGTCACAGGCGTCTGCTGGGTACGATAGCGCGGCGATGGAAGGGCTGAGGAGGGCATTCTTCGGGGTGTCCTTGTCTCAGCCTCAGGCTCATGGATCATGACCCAGTTCTTGCCCAGTTCGCCTCCATTCTCTGTATGCCTGCGTCTCTTGGGCGCCGGACCGGTGGGTGTTGATGCACCGCTGTCGTACGAGGAGTCGTAGCCGGCATTCTGGTTGTTGGTGCTGTAGTGGTCCCGTTTGGGGAGTTGTCTGTGTAGATGCCGTCCTCTTTCTCGGCCACCAAAGTGATAGTCACGGCTCGGTTGTGAGTTTTGCTGCAGCTGTTGTTGAGAGCCGCCCTGGAAATAATACGTCTGATCGCTGTTGGATCCCGTCTCGTCCACGCTAACGCCTGCACTCGTCATCTTATATGACGTGCCCCCTCCTGCGTAAAAGCCCTTGAAGGCACCGGCCTTGCAAAACTCCCACACACGGCCAACGACACCCCCGATGGTGGAAAAGGCAAATGATCCCCAGCTTCCGGATTGTGTAGACTGTTCAGGTTCGGGCTGGGTGAAGAGCGGCGTCGGCCCGCCGCTGGAATCGTCGTCGGCTTCGTCCCGTGATCGCTTCGTGCCTAGGGCTCGTCTGTAGTCGGAGTCGGAGTACATGCTCTCGCCCATGGCGGCGTCGGCGTCGTCCAGGTTGGAGCCGATGACGGGAGAGTGAAGCTGGCCGGCGAGGGCATAGTTTCTCGGGGCGCTGTCCATGTAGACATCCTCAAAGAAGCTGCCGGTCTGCATGCCGTTGCTGCGGCTCCATTTCCGCTTGGACGACTCGGTCGCAAAGGTGGACGACGAGAGATAGTCGGTGCTGGAGCTGGGCGAGACGGGCGGCCGGAACAGGCCCGGGTGGACGCCGTCGTGAAACGTGCCGGACATGTGGTAATGCGAAGCGAATGTCATGATCTCTGTTGATTCTTCTTCTTCGTCTTCGCTCTGTCTGTCTGTCTCCGTCTCGACGTCGCGGTCGCTCCCGTTGGCTGGTGCAAGAGCCGGTACCGCAGATGGAGGAGGGCTGCTCGAAATGAATCGATCGATGCCTCGCTGTGCTGTCCAATGATTCACCGTCCCCAAGTCGATTGCCGTCTACCTTAGCTGGGTAGAGCTGAACCGCACAGGACAGGCAGTGAATGAATGGCGCTGCCCTGCTGACGTGCCGCTGCTCTAGTCCGCACCGTAACTTTGGCGATGGTGTGCCGTCTCTCGCTCTCCTGCTTTGTGCCAACTGCTGTGCTGCCTAGCCGCTGGGAAAATGTCTTGCTTTTTTTTTTTTTTCTTGCCTGGCTCCTTATCGCCCACCTCGTGACCGTTGTGAACCAGGGAACAAGGAACAAGAAAAGGACTTTGTCACACCCTCTTTTTCTCCTCTCCTGCTGCGCCTTGGAATGCGGAGGTGGCGCCTCTGATAAGCCAGCAACCCACGGCGGCAAAAGCTATGGCAAGACAAGGAAGAGTGATGTAAGTTCAGTAAAAAAAAAAAAAAACAGGGATATGGCAGCGACGCAATCGCCAATCCCGGAATTGATATGTGAGGTTCCCGTGGCAGCCCTTAAAGCTGCAGTGCAAGCAGCACTTCGATAAGCTAGTGGGCGAGTTCCTGCAGGACACAAAAAAAAGGGGGACGACTTTGGCGGTGGGAAGCTCAACCACTGATATACTATAATTTTCGAGCTCTTTGTCTCTTTTTCCCCAGCTTCTTTGTTGGAATGTCCGGACAGCGGTGAGAGTGAGTGAGAGACAAGTGAACCGATGATTAAGTGGGTTTTGCGCACGCAGTGAGTGTGGCTCGTCCCGCTTCCAGCCTCCGCAGTTTCTCAGCCCTGGTCGCTTCAGTTGCTTGCTCGCTTGCTTAGGGGAAGCTTGGACGCTGCAATTGACACAATTTGTGCTTGTGCTTGTGCGTTTGCATGAACAGAAGCAATGGAAGCAATCCGGTTCGCCCGGCCAAAGGCTTTTAGTGGTTTGGCGGAGAAAAACATTCTCCCCACACGCACCGGCGGGTGGTCACCAGGCACCAACAGCGCCGCTAGAGGTGTTGCCAGGGGCAATCACGAGATGGTGACAGTATCGATATCGGTATTGGTATCAGTATCTGAGATGTCAACGTGGGATTCATTGTCGTGTTTGATTGACTGATTGATTGATTGCTTGATACCGGTAATCGTTCATTCACTCAGGCTTCCTGCATGTCGTGATTGAGAGGCACAGCGAAGCAGAGATGCCACATATAAACGCACACTAACACACTCACATACACACAAAAGTCTATAAGCTCTCTCTATTATATGCCCGAATGTGAATTCGCCGCCCTTCTTAAACAATAACCCAAAAATCGCACAAACTACTAAGTAACCTCGCAGTATCATTTTCGCTCATAGTACTCGTCCTGCCCACGGCTCGTCTCCGCAGATACACCCCCCTCCATGCCCTTTTCGCCGTGGACATGCTCCTTGTTCTTCCAAAACTCGTCTCTCTCCTTGAGCAGCTCATCTGCCCACTCCTTCATCTCAGGCAGCGTAACTTTTGTTGCGACATATGCAAACTCTCCCAGGTCTACATGTCCCTTGCCCTGCTTCTCGTACTCCACCATTTGCAGCATCAGCTCGATCTTGTCCACGTCGTGTACAAAGTGGCTGTCCAGTGTCTTGGAGTCTTCGTACTCCTGCCATACCGCCCGGATCTCAGCCCCAACATCGCCTCCAGCAACACTTCGCAACAAATTCTTGGTTAAAAAGTCCATCGTCTCGGCCTCGCGCCTGTTTTTTTCCGTCTTGGGAACGCCGTCGACTGGTGTAATGTCTCCAACCAAGAGCTCAGCCATGTCGTGTATCAGTGCCATCTTCATACACTTTTGTAGATCCAACTTCTTGGCAAGCGCAGGAGGCGCAAACATGGTGATGAGGGACATGCGATACATGTGATCGGAAATCGACTCGCCTCTGCAGCAAACCCTCCAGTTAGCCGTTGAGTTTCAGTAACTACGCCACGGTGCCTGAAACTACTGACCTTTCGATTCCAAACCGCCTCCAGCCCTCGCGCTTTGTAGTCTTGAGTCGAGAAAGCATGTGGAAAAAGGGAATCGGAGAGCTGGAACCCTCGGCAGGCGCCTCGCCGGGGATCTCTTCGAGCACTCTATTGACGGACCATTCTCCCGACAGCTTTACGGCCGGCGCAAAGCCCAGATCTGCGTTGCGTTAGCTGTGTTGTACACAATGGGAAGCCATGGCGTAGACCTACTGGCCACAAGGTCGGGCACCTTTGCGCCATCCGTGCCCTCTGTTTGCGATCCCATCGTGCCCAGTTGCGTTGTGTTTTGTAGTCGCTGTGTTGGTCCTTATCGCTTGTTATCGGCAATCTTTGTCGCGGGGTTCTCGGCGGGTGGGATGGAGCCGAATTGGGCAGCCGTTGACAATATCTGAAGATGGGAACAAAGAAAAGAAGTTCTCTTCTTCTCTATCTGGGTATGGAACAAATTAATAAGGTAGAGGAAAGAAGAGAGAAAGGGAAGAAAAAGTAGAATGGAGAGGTCAAGATAAACAAGCCAGCGGCAAGTAGTTACTGCGCTGGATCCGGCCAATGCCCTGGAGCGAGTAACTCAGCGCCCCATTTTTTTTGTATAGCAGCCTGTTAGTGAGGCCAGCGGCAGAGGTGGAGCCCTCTATCAAGGACAGTAATGGCCGGACAGGGGAGATGTCGCCAAGTTCAGGAATATGTTTTGTCAACCTGGAACCTCTTCATTATTGCGATGCTGGCCGTAACGCAGAGTCTCGACAGCTGACGGGATTTGTAGCACAGGCAATATGTCAGCGTGATCTATTTGGTTGCAGCTGTGCATTTCTGCTTTGTATTATGCAAGCACCCGTCATCTACACTTTGGTAGCAACACTTCATGTGAAAGTCGAATACCTGTCTGAGGAGACCAAATGACACCATCATGAACGGCACGAACTAAAACGTATCTATCTTGATAACAAAAACCAAATTAAAACCATATATCCCATTCTTGGCCATCTGAATAAAAAATAAAAAATAAACCCCCAACCAATAAAGCCGCCAGAGTAAAAACGCCCAAGCCTTGTAAACGGCAAACCCAGTGCCAAGACAGCCATGAGAAATATCTCGACGAAAAAGTAGGCAGACAGCTAGTATCCAGGTAGTTAGCCATGTATTAGTAAATGCGTTTAACCAATTTCAAGTCACTTACGACTTCCATCATAACAACCAGTTGTTGTTCTCTTCTTCCTCTTCGCTCTCCACGGCATATTCTTCTACCAGTTCATACCACGGCGGTTGAGGTTGATCCGAATCAGGCCTCCCATTTCGGCCAGGTCCTCCATTTCGGTTGTGAAAGATGAAATCGTAAATCGTATTCACCCGTCTCCCGACGATCACGGATGAAGTGAGTAAGAGGAGGACGCCAATGATCAAATAGGCAGGTCTCGCGACAGTGTTGAAGTGGCGATAAGCGTTGACCATCTCCTCCCCCACCAAGGGACCTTGAAAGCCATCGTACTCTTCGAACCAAGGCATTTTTTTGTAAGTTTGTCGATTATTTCTGATCAAGAGGATGGGAGATGGGATTGTAGATTCGGGTGGAGTGGAAGCCCATCTTATAATGTATTTTCTTTCGTCTACCTTACACCTGGGCGCCTCTCTCTTGAAACGCATGGGCGGTTTAAGATTTGAGGCTGTTTGAGTAGTTACTTTAAAAGCTTCATAATGGCGTAGTAGTACTGAGGCACACATCGTACTATAGCTCACGATTCTGTTTATAACCTTCCTCGAACAAAGTATGGTTCAGCGCCCCATATAACAAGCAGAGCAGCAGTATACAAGGAGTAATCGATGAGATTGTCGACAGGTTGGAAAACCAGTCTCTAGAATATCCGATGTCTGTGGACACATTACTCTCTTCTAGGATACGACAAGGAGCAGATAAAAGAACAAAGCCGTACCTAGGTGTGCAAAGCCTATCGGTATTTCAGCTTGCAGAATCTATCTGTATCTACCACGTTAAGCTCAGCATACTTTCATCTTCACAGCCACGAAACGTGCCTCAGCCCATTCAACCTCCTAAATAGCGCTCTCCCGAACCCTATCCTCTCCCATGCCTCCCTCATCCCCCTTACATGCATTCTCACCTCCAAATCTCTCTTCGAAAACCCTCCGTCAGCCTCTCGTCCTCGCCATAATCCTCCTGCCACCCCGTAAACCCTCGCTCTAGCAGATACACCTCCTGCTCCTGTGGCGGCGCCTCGCCCAGCGCCGCCAGCTGCGCGTCCCTCTCGCGCAGGTACTTGAGCGCCGCAAAGGGGCCCCGCTGCTGGCTCAGCGCGCAGTGGAAGATGACTGCCTTCTTGTCCTTGACCTTGCGGACGAGGGTGGGCATGAGGGCGTCGATTTTGTTGCAGGGGATGTTTGTTGAGCCCTTGATGTGGCCACCGATGTAGTCTGTTCGAACGTTAGTTGTCTACACCAAAATATTGCTTTGAGATGCTACTAGTTTGATGCACTTCATCAAACCAGAGCATTAAAAAGGATAATGAAGTGAAAAAAAAGCGTAAATCACGACATACCGACATCTCGAACATCGACCACGGCAAAACTAGGTTCTGCCTGCTCTTGCTCTGCTAGGATCTTCTCAGAGAGCGTCTTCGCAGACACTCTCTTGATGGACGCTACAGTAAAGTTCGACATGCTTCTCGTTGGAAAAAGCCTCTTGTTTGCTGAAAAAAGACGGAATGCGCGCATAGACTTGTGCTTATATAAGAGATCGACGCTCTCTAATGTAAGGACCAGAGGTTACTTTGAGATAAAGACAGCGAGCGGCACGGGGAAGAGAGTCAAGAAGGAGATGTTCTATTGGCGATGAAGTGCCGAGTGTGTGCCTGAGCAGGTATAAGCCGTTAGGCAGTTATATGGAGAGAACGATTTGAAGCTAGCTTGCATCTGCTGGCAGTGGGGGCCGTGCGTCCAATAGAAGCTCGCCAGGTTGACGGATTGGTCTTTGCCATTCTCAGAGTCAAGTTTGCGCTCTTTCGATTCGTTTCGATTGGCTTGTATCAGCTCTATTGGCTCATTGGCTCATTACACAGTATGTTATTGGGCAGAGAAGGGAAGCCAAGGGAAAATAAAAAAATATCATTGATTCAAGGGTATTTCGTTGCGCGTACCCCTTCTACTCCGTTGTCTTATACAAATATATACGAACATAACAAACACACCAAGCCCACTTTCGGAAAGCGATTGGTGTCCTCCATCATACATCATTGTAGAATAAAAGGAACGAAATCAAGCAATTGCACCAGTCGCCGGACTCTCAAGGAAACAAACACACTTCGTACGCCCCGGATATTCCCAATGCTCTCATGCCTTACCAACCCACCCTGCGTTGCTGAAAAAGTCAAATAGTCTAGCTCCCTTTTGTGAATCTAGTCGGCAAATCTCCTTGGCTTGCTTCTTCTTGAGCGTTCCATTGCCCTTGATGGCTTCCTTGAGGATTTGCTCCTTGATCATCAGGTATGGCTTAGGTTGTAGCCGAACCACCTCGCACAGCTTCGCCTCCTCTGGTGTGAGGAGATGCAAGTCGGGGGCGTTCTCTTGCGTCAGCTGCAAGGGTTGCACGCCTGAAATGGGCTGTGGAACATATTTCTGCTTGCTTGGGCTATGGCCATTGACCCCATTGATGCCGTTGACGCCGTTAACCCCATTAGTGTGGCCGTTGGTCAACGGCTTGACGTCCTCCATATTCGTGTCTCCATTGGTTAGTGCTGAGCGTATTGGCAGCTCAGGGGCGATGAGAAGTGCTGCACCGCTTGGAGGCTCTGGGGGAGGTTGGGCTTTTGAGCGCTGGCTGGATGCCAACCGCTCCCTATCCATAGACCCCATAGGTATGGATTTCTGTATCCGGCTGGCCTTTTCATTTTCATACTTTTCGCCGCTTCGGAGGTCCCCTATCCGCAGACTGCGCCATTCTTGGAGTTGAGCGATGGCCTGTCTGAGATTCAGCTCATCTTGCAAGCCCTGAGTAAAATCTTCGAAATCTTTGTGGTTCATAATGCGACCAAAGGGCTTCGCCCTCTGCAGCAGGTCTTTTTCTTCCTTGGTCTTTCTCTTTTCATTTTTGGTGTTTTCCCGGTAGTCGAGTAGATTGTGCTCAAAAATCACCTTTTTGCGTTCCACTCGCTGTGTGAGACGGCAGTTGTAGATTTCCATTACAGTCAGCTTGAGCTCCATCTCGGGCTCAAGCTCACCCGTTCTCGGATTTAATCCATCACCGGGGTCGAACTGCATGAGCTGCACCGCCTCTTCAGCCTCGTTGGCATACTCTGTCTCAAACTCGAGACGACCAGGCATGTAACCCTGAATCTCGTGACAACTGGGGACACTGGCCGTTGGCTTTGTCTTTGGCTGAAGGGCTGGCGCATTCTTAGACGCCTCTCTTCGCTCTTCGATTCGCCTCTTCTTGCGAGACTGAAACTCTTCTCGTGGAATTTCGTTGGCAAGCTCGCAGTCATGGGGGCTGCATCTTTTGGGCAGCGGAAAGGTGGGTGGATCAACGAACGTCTTAAGGTAGTGATCGCGCACTTCATCCTTTTCGCGGAACCCGCCAATGTGGTCGGCGATATCCGCCCATGAGCCGAGTCCGTATATCTCTGCGCCCTCGAGCAGCAACAGTTCCTCGTCAGCTCCCCATTCACGGTCAAATATGGGAAACGAATTCTGCTCGATTACGCGGAACGAGTGTGTGGCGGGATCGTGGGCATTGCGAGATTCTCCCTTGCCGAAGCAAGGCACGCAAAGGTCGAAATCCGAACATGCAGGGTCGGCGCATCTGATACGAACCTTTTGTTATGTCAGCAGCTGGAGCCATGGGATGAGGATTGACGATGCCAATTGGGTGCGGCTTCACTCACTGTAGACGTTATGTCGCACGAACAAACGTCGCATACGTATTTCACACCACCTTCCCCTCCCCTCGTCGCCGTCTTCTTGCGAATAACGCCCATCTTGCAGTGCGTCGCAGCACGTCAGCGGTTTGGCGCGAAGCTTCGCACCCTGGGATTGGTGGAGCAGGCCGGAAAAACAGCGGCAGCCGGCAAGGGGGCTGCAGATGCGGTAGCGAGATAAAAAGAGTGTCTATGAAAAGCGCGCGCGCGGGAGACGTAGTTGCGGCGCTTTGTTTGATGGATTTCGCAGAGCTGCGATGGTGGTCGATGGAAACGAGGTCAAATCCCGCCCAGCAACCGCGGCCAGATGATGTTGGGATGTCGCGATCCGGTGGAGCCAGCAATGCGCTCAGCCATGGAATTCGCTGGAGCCTCTGAGGCAGCAGAGCGGCGCTAGGCCATATGCAGACGAGGGATGCCATCACGTGATGTTGCCATTGATGTGTAATCGCCTTAGCTGTTTAAAGTTGTCGAGTCTGCTCATTGCATCTTGGTCATTGGAGAGTTGTAGAGGATACTTGTTGTTCTGTATCAGCATCTACCAAGTTTCTGTTATTCATTTTGCAATTATTCGTACGAAGTACCTGTTCTCTAGATGTCGGGCTGTTATAATTCTTTCCAGCTCAATTCAATCCTGCACCACATTGGTAGTACTTGAACCAACTGCTGCTGCTTCAGTGCCCCACCTCAAAGTTTGCAGCTTGCCGTATCACTGTAGCACCATGCATGCACAGTCTATTTCGTACGCTGCGTTGTATTTCTAGGTGGTCTATAACACAGATAGGTACCAAGTAGATATCTGAAAATGCTCAGCCAATAAATCCAAGCATGTGAAAGCCTTTTTGATCCATGTGATGATGCAGTGCTAAATGACGCACCCTAGCCTACCTCCAGCCTGCCATGATGCGTCATAATAATCCCCTGTGTAAGGCCATAATGCAACACATGGCAGATAGTACGAGTACCCAGTAGTTCCTTTTGAGCCGTGGATCGCCCAGCAATTGGATGGAATGCTACACGATTAATGCTTGGCCCTTCTGTTGGCGCGCTTATACTCTCGACCCGCTCGCCAGAATCCGGCGCTCCTAAAAGCCTCCCGAACAGCTAATTGACGTATTAGCCCGAATTTTGGTCCTTGATGGGACCCTCACCTCAAGATCCTCCGGCCTAGCTTCAGCTTTATTCTCCGAGATTCAATATACAGTCCAGTCCACGGACACAGCCTATCCCTTCCCTTTCGTATAATATATTCTCCCGGATCTTTACTCGCACATTCTTCCCGTCGGATCGTTTCTTGTTAGAACACCAGTAATAACCGTCGCCGTCATGCCCGACACCATTCTTGACGACATCTCCCACCGGAGGTACAACCCACTAACAGACAGTTGGCTGCTCGTCTCTCCTCACCGGACAAAGCGACCGTGGCAGTAAGTGAAGGTCAAGATTGATGAAATGCCCTTTTATGCTGATTTACTACACTTTCTAGGGGCCAGCAAGAGAGTGCGGTCCAAACGACTCTGCCGGAGTATGACCCCAAGGTGAGTGTTCAACCATGATGCGGGCTTAAGAAGCTGCAGCTATCACATCACATGTCTACATGTACCCATCTAACAACTCACATAGTGCTACCTCTGCCCTGGAAACCCTCGCGCTGCTGGTGACAAGAACCCCAGCTATGACAAGACATTTGCTTTTGTGAATGATTACAGCGCTGTCAAAGAGCAGCAGCCCGACTATGAGGTCTCCCAGTCGTCAGATGGTATGTTCGCCGTATTGAATGAGCATAGGCCAGTGCTAATCAAACACTACAGACTTGGAGTCGCTTCTGCTGCGCGCTCAGGGAGTCAAGGGAGTGTGCTATGTCCTGACATTCTCACCAAAGCATAACACCACTCTTGCTGATATGCCGGCCCAAGACATCCTCCCAACGGTTGACCACTGGACCCGGCTCTACGCCAATCATCTATCCCCGTCAAATCCGCTTTCAGAAGTGGCAGCAAAGCTTCAACTTTCCATTTCCAAGGAAGAAGCCCCTATTCCCAAAGACAACTACCGCTACATGCAAATCTTTGAGAACAAAGGCGCCGTTATGGGTTGCTCCAACCCGCATCCTCACTGCCAGGCCTGGACGACGTCTACTATGCCCGAAGAGCCTGGCAAGGAGCTGACACAAATGACCAAATACCGCCAGAAGCACGGAAGGCATCTCCTGGCAGACTATGTCAAGCTGGAGCTGGAAAAGGGGGAGCGTGTGTTGTGGCAAAACGCCTCCTTTGTCGTTGTATGCCCGTGGTGGGCTGTCTGGCCATTCGAAGTCCTCGTCCTTCCCAAGCGCCATATCCGCGCCCTCGTCGATTTCACAGCTGATGAGCGGCTGCAGCTTGCAGAGGCCATCCAGGAGGTCACCCGGAGATATGATAATCTGTTTGAAACCCACTTCCCGTACAGCTCGGGCATCCACCAGGCTCCGTTGGATGGAACACCCGAGGAAATTGAGAATGCCTACTTCCATATGCACTTTTACCCTCCACTGCTGCGGTCTGCGACGGTCAAGAAGTTCCTCGTCGGATTCGAGCTCATGGCGGAGCCACAGCGAGATATTACTCCAGAGCAGGCAACGACTCGTCTCCGAGCATGCGATGGGCAGCTGTACAGGAATAAACTGAGCTAAGCAGCTCTGTTTCTAAATAGATAATTATAAAAGTTTTGGATTCTCAAATGTTCTAGATACTATTCCTACATTTTCACCACTGTTTATATAGTAGCACACGGCATACTCTACTCGAATTCGACGTAGTGGCTTCTGACCATGGGCATCCAGATGAGTGCCGCCGTAGCCAGCGTAAAGGGAAACACCTGGGGAAGGCCAAAAGTCATGCTCTTAAACACAAATAACTCGCTGGCAAAGTGGCCCAGCGCCACGACATACGTCCAGATGGCAATGTTGTACACGGGGCCAATGTTCAAGTGGTACGCCGCGTAGCACCGCACAATGCAAGTAATGAGCGTCCACGTTCCAAACAGCCGACCGGCGAGGGGCGTCAGCTGGTCCTCGGCCTTGGGGTCGTTCTGGGCGTGGACCAGCTTGTTGGCCGAGTCCTCGGGGTTGAATGTGGCGGATGTAGGCGGCAGCTTGGGGTTTCGGATGAAGCGGCCGTTGTAGACGCGCCGTGAGAAGTGCAGAGTCGTGTAGGCCTGGAGAGAGTTGCCGATTGACACGACGGAGAGCTGGTGGGCAGATGGATTTGTTAGCGGTTGGGCGGGGTTCAAGATGCTTATCGGGGCTCGATACGTACGATGAGCATGTAGTAGGGCAGAATGCCCTTGTTTGGCGGCAGAATTGACTTCATGAAATCCATGGCTGAGGTGTTTGGTGCAATTGGAGTTGACTGAGCTGGGAACTTGGAGGTTTGAAAGGGTAGAGCAGCGTTGAGCTAAAGGGACGGGAGTTGGTCTTCTAGTGTCAGGTACCGGGACATCCCCGTGGCTGCCGACTCAGTACAAGTCTGGTACCCAAGCTACAGTAACAGATTCATCACAGGTCGCGCATTTTAGATATCCGTAAAAATACTCATATATAATTTATCAGACCCCTATAAATCTGCAAAAATCAAGATATCACCAATCTCATATGTCAATTATTGTGTAATACCGCAGCGTTGTTGGGCATTCGAGACATGTCTTTTACCTTTGGCTAGGCCGCGAATGGCTAACCTGGACCTCCCGTAACTTTCAATGATTGGCCAAGTGGCTATTCCCAACAGCCTGTAGATCACTAAGTCAAGCTCCCACCAAAATCTTCTCCCTCGGCCCATCTTCATCTTTCAACGCAGAACGCTGCCATCATGGAGTCGATTACGAGCTTCCTAGAGAATGTGCCTCAGCCTGTACAGTGGGCTTTGGCTGGAATTGGTGCCCTTTACCTGGGATCCAAGTTCTTCAGCTACCTTCAGCTGGTCCTCAGCTCGTTTCTACTCCCTGGCACCAATGTAAGAGAGCCCCTCCTCGCGTCTGCAGGTTGAATTGTTTTTTCTTCTGTTGCTGACATCACACAACAGCTCCGTAAATATGGCAAGCCTGGCACCTGGGCTGTCATCACCGGTGCCTCCGATGGCCTAGGCAAGGAATATGCCACGCAGCTCGCTGCCAAAGGCTTCAATCTCGTGCTCGTTTCCCGAACCCAGTCGAAGCTCGATACCCTAGCCAAGGACCTTGAACAGAAGTACACCGGTAAGGGTCTGCAGGTCAAGACGCTGGCAATGGACTTTGCCCAGGACAACGATGCGGACTACGAGAGACTACGAGAGCTTGTGCAGGATCTGGATGTTGGTATCCTGATCAACAACGTCGGCCAAAGCCACAGCATGCCCGTGTCCTTCCTGGAGACGCCCAAGGAGGAATTGCAGAACATTGTCACCATCAATTGCCTTGGAACCTTGAAGACTACACAGGTCGTTGCCCCCATTCTTCAGAAGCGCAAACGTGGCCTGATCCTGACCATGGGCTCTTTCGGTGGTTGGACTCCCACACCTTACCTGGCCACCTACTCCGGCAGCAAGGCTTTCCTCCAGCAGTGGAGCAATGCTCTGTCGTCTGAGCTTGCTGATTACAACGTCGATGTCTACCTGGTCCTCAGCCACCTTGTCACCACCGCCATGAGCAAGGTTCGCCGCACCAGCTTGCTCGTCCCCAACCCTCGTGGCTTCGTCAAGTCTACACTGTCCAAAATTGGACTTGGCGGCTACCAGACCGCGCCCAACACCTACACTCCATGGTGGAGCCATGCATTCATGCTGTGGGTGATTGAGAATGTAGCTGGTGTCAACAGTCCCCTCACGATCTGGTACAACAAGAAGATGCATATTGACATTCGCCGCCGCGCTCTTCGTAAGCAGGCCCGCGAGGCAAAGAAGCAGTAACCGGCTTAAAATCTCTATATGTTGAAACGGTACCGAAAAGAAGCGGAAAAGGATACAACAGGCTTATGGCGTGGGAGCAACTGTGAGACTAATGGTGAAGGCGACTATCGATTGGATGAAACATCGTCCAATGCATTTTGTACCATGGGTTCTCGGCTACACCATGTAAGATATGAATTTATGAGGCTAAAAAAACGGGATACTGCCTTAGGTACTGAGTAATCATATTAGCAATGGGACCCTATGGTTAACCCTTTGTATTTATGAAGCGTGTGAAGCTTGAACATGTGAAGGAGACCGGAGTCAAAGTGATACTTATAAACTAACTTTACTTGGCCTATATGAGGACTGAATTCGACATGATGTCAAAGTGAGTATCTATGGAATGCCTGGCAGATGTCACAAGATGAAAGACTGAGCCAATGAGCGGAGAGTGAATCGCTCTGCGTTGGGTGTATTTAATGGGCATGCAGGGGGGGATGAAGCGTATCACGGCTATCAATCGGTGGCCTCACATTGGTTGATATGAGTATTTATGGTGAGATTAAATATTCCGACAAGGACCGCATGCATATAAGAATAAAGAGGAAGACGTCAATATAGAAAAGGCTCGAATCAGAGTGTACGCTCGTGATTGTTTACATGCCCGCGAATGCTGGATGCTGCATTATGTAAGGCATCCAAAGCGTTCGGTCACAGCGCCAAGACAAGCCCTGATGCGGCCTAGCGCATTTCCTCGCCCAGGGACGAAAAATGCAGAGCTGTACCAACCTCCCAGTGCTACAAAATAATCAAAGAAGTTGATCAATCTTTTTGCTTCGGCCGCCCATCGCCATCCTTTCCTCCCGCATCTCACGCCGCCACCCAATTAGCGATCGCGGCGACGAGCTTCGGATTTGGACGCGCAGCTTCGGATTGCGCCTCTCCCAACGGCACGTGCAGCTCGTCCTTGATGGTCTGACCGGCGCGTTGCTGTGGTCAAGGTCAAGGGCAAGGTGAAGGTGAAGCAGTTTCTGCCACGGCACGATCACGAATCCCATCAGCTGCCCGACATGTCGTTTCCTCCAGTGACGCCGCTGCGCCCCGTGCCGGGCGCTTTTGTCAACACGCCAGCCATTGTCGCGCGCTACCAGAACAACACTCACGATCCCGTCCGCCGCACGCTGTTCCCATCCGAGGGCCAGAATGCTCAGACGTCTACCGCCACCACAACAGCCGCCCAGGGCACGGTCTCGACGAGCACGACGGCGGTGACGGCGACGGCAAACACAGAGGGGGGAGGGCTGGCTTCGCTGACTCCATTGCCGCCCCCACGCGTCGAAAACGTCCCGCCCGTCCTCAAGGCCGCAAAGGCCATCAACGCCTTCTTGCAACTAGACGAGAGCTTTCCCGACCTGGATTCCTACTGTAGACGTAAGTTTGGCGTGCTCACTAGATCACACGAGAGACGAGGCTGACTAGCAAACGCGTTCAGAGGGCGCATCATCCGACTATGAGCTGCCAGGCTCCGATTCCGCCTGGGCTCCCTTCCAGAAGACCAACATGTACCCGATCCCGAATCAGGTCTTCGATCATTACAACTCTGGCCAGCTCCAAACCCTCATGGGTCTATTTGCTGAGATCAACCACGCCTGGGTGGTGATTGACAACTCGCTCTTCCTTTGGGACTACACCCACTCCGACCCCGAGCTTATTGGCTTTGAGGACCAGCCACACACAATCCACGCTGTAGCCCTCGTTCCCCCGAAGCCAGGCATCTTTGTCGGCACAATCACACATATCCTGGTCGTGGCGACCTCCTCAGAGATCATCCTGCTCGGCGTGTCTGCGACAGACACCTCTGCCGGGACAAAGACGGTTACGCTGTATCAGACCAAGATGGTCCTGCCCACTCGCGGCAACGACATCCGTGTAATTAGCGGCTCTGCGGATGGTCGAATCTTCTATGGCGGATGCAGTGATGTCGACATCAACGAGCTTTACTACCAATCAGAGGAAAAGTGGTTTTCGAATCGGTGTGGTAAGATCAACCATTCGAACCCTGGCTGGTCCTCTGTTGTCAGCATGCAGACTGGCTTTTGGTCTCAACGGGATCCCGAGCATCTGGTCGACATTGTCATTGACGATACGAGGAAGCTGGTTTACACTCTGTCAAGCACGTCAACTATTCGAACCTATCATATGGAGTCTCCCGAACGGCTGAATAAGGTGATTGAGAAGACAAAGCTCCACTGCCTCCGAGATATTGCGCACATGATTACACAGTCCAAGCTCTTGACCGATCGAACCAACCTTGTTTCCATCAGTCCCATCTCCAAGCAAGAGGCCTCGAAACTGCACCTCATGGCGCTAACTGACACCGGCTGTCGTCTCTTCTTCAGCGCAACTAATGCATCTTCCTATCTGTACGGATCTCAATCAAACCTGGCTCCCCAGAGCATGCAGGTTCAGTTTATCAAATTCCCTCCTTCAGCACTTGCTCGACGATCAACAACTCAGTTTGGGTTGAACGGCCAACCTTCAGGAGAGGCCGTGGTGGACCTCGATTCAACAATGTTGATCTCCAGCAGGCAAGGTGCCCGCTTCCCACCTGGATTCTTCTTGGACTTTGTAAGCAACAAAGACGACCCAAATTCCGATTCCCTGTTTGTGGCTGGTCCCGAGACTGGAAGAATAAAGCGAACTTCACCCACGACACCCCTGAGATACTTTGAGCAAGCGAGTTGGATCGATATTGGCAGCCGAGCCGAGGCTGTCGGCTTAATCACGAGGCCCTTTGCGGCTGCCAATCAGCCAGTAGGATTTGGCAATGAACTGGCTGTTCAATTCGACGAGGCACCTAGCGAGTTTGCTGTTCTTACCAACACTGGCATTCACGTCATCCGACGGCGGAGGCTCGTGGATACTTTTGCGGCCGCTATTCGAGATGCCCCAGGAGATGAGGCGCTGGATCTCATGTGCCGCCGCCTTATTTTCCTCTATGGCCGTGTGGAGACGGTTTCGACAGCGTTGGCTGTGGCCTGTGGCCATGGAGGCGACTCCAGACCAGGCTCCGTCAAGGCAATTGACCAGGTAACAGAGGATCGGGCCAGAGCCCTGTTCGTCGACTTTGGTGGTCAGCCCACCATTGTGGAAACAGATTCGTCATCGCTCACAACAGATTCAGTCAAGCTATCATCCCGGCACGATGCATTGGCGCTGTACTTGTCGAGATTGATTAGGAAGCTTTGGAAAGCTACCGTCATCAAATCGAGCGTTGCTCCTAATGGAACGATTTCCGTGTCCTCGACGATCCCTCCGCCCAAGCTCATCGCCATCCAAGAGAACCTGGAACGCCTAAGGAAATTCATCGAGTCTAACAAAGGCCTCATTCAGGGGATGTCTGGCCCTTCCGACTTGCAGAGAGTTTCCAGCCGACAGGAAGAGGTGGCACTGCAGGCAGAGCACCAGGCGCTGCATGCTCTGCAAAGGCTAATGGAGAGCATCTCAGAGGGCATATCTTTTGTTCTCATGCTGTTTGACGAGCGTGTGTCAGACATCTATGCTAGACTGGATGATCCTTCTCGGCAGCAGCTCAAGGATTTGACATATGAGAAGCTCTTTTCACAGGCGGACGGCAAGGATCTCGCCAAGCTACTTGTCAAGGCTATCGTTAACCGCAACATTGAGAGTGGCTCTAATGTCGAGACAGTCGCGGACGCGCTAAGGCGGAGGTGCGGCAGCTTCTGCAGCCCAGATGATGTTGTCATCTTCAAGGCTCAAGAGTCGCTCAAGAGAGCCTCTGAGCAGCCCCCCAACACCAATCAGTCCAGAATCCTCCTCAACGAGAGCTTGACCCTCTTCCAGAAAGTAGCGCGCAGCCTGACGTATAACAACTTGCAAACTGCTATTGGGCAGTACATTGATATGAAGTATTACGCCGGCGCAATCCAGCTCTGTCTCTACGTCGCCCGGGAGCAAGACAGAGGTAACACTGCCTTGATGTGGATCAATGATGGCAAGCCCGCGGGCGATCCTCGCATCAGCGCCTTTGGCGAGAGGAGGAAAGTCTACGACCTGATACACGAGATACTTCGACATCTGGACGCTGCCTCAAGCCTCGAGCCGCTTATGGTTGACGGGCGACCAACGCTCATCGCAACGAAGAGAAACGAGGCTTACGAGGTGGTCAACGGGTCGGATGACGAAGTGTTCCACTTTGATCTGTACGAGTGGTACATTGAGCAGGGATGGACGGAGCGGATACTGGGCATCGACTCGCCGCACGTTATCACTTTCCTGCAGCGGCTGGCGGGCACCAACGTGGAGCATGCCGACCTCCTGTGCCGCTTCTACACCAATCGAAGCCGCTTCTTCGACGCGGCCGAAGTGCAAGCTGAGCTGGCCGGCTCCGACTTTGCACTCGGCATCAAGGATAGGCTGAGGCTTCTCAGCTTGGCAAAGGCCAATGCCAACGTGGCGACGGTCGGTATCAGCCGACAACAACAGCAGAGACTGAACCACGAGGTGACGGACCTGCTTGAGGTGGCCAACATCCAGGACGACCTGTTGGGTCGCTTGATGGCAGACGACAGAATTGATGCGGATCGAAAGGTTGAGATTGAAAAGGCTCTCAATGGTAGGATCATTAGCCTGTCAGAGGTAAGAAACCCCGATGAACATTTCCCAGAATGCGCGGACTTTTTTTTGTCCATTTTTTGCAACCTGTCACTTTTCATTATTCAGTTGTCATTTTCTCCGTTTCCGGATGCTAACGAGCACTTTTGTGCAGCTCTTCAACGATTATGCCGATCAGGCAGGATACTACGATCTGTGCCTGCTGATCTACCACACGGCCAACTACCGCAACCCCACGACCATTTCGTCGACGTGGGATAACTTGATCCAGCAGACTCACGACGAAGTCATGGCAAGACACGAGGCGATAGAGTCGGGCATGCAGATGCCCCCCTTGCCGTACGAAGCTGTGACGAGCAAGATTCAAAATATTGCTCACCACACGTCGCTCGACAGCTTCGTGTTCCCGATCCAGACGCTTCTTCCGCAGCTGTGTCGGTATGCTGTCGCTTTCCAGCAAGACACGACGATTGGCGCCGATCCTACGTGGCCGGTGCAGCTATTCCTGTCTCTGGGCGTGTCCCATGATATGATTGTCCGCGTGCTAGAGAGCGTATTTGATACGCAGGACTATGGCTTTAGCGGCATGGTGCGCAACCGCATCATCGAGATCATCGTCTACGTGATCGGCGATTGGGTGGCTGAAGTACGGCGACGTGGCGGCGCAGGTAAGGGAGGCTCGCTTGGCCCTTCTATCAACGACCTTTTGCAACGTTGCGAGGCTGCCTTGCCAGGACCGGGCCAGGGCCACAACAACGGCGGCGCAGACCTGGCAGACGTACGACGAGCGCTGAGGATGCTGCGGAGAGAGGTGGCCGGGCTAGTGGAGCGGGTGGTGCCAGCGGCGAGCATGAGGTTTATGTGAGATGTGAGATGTGAGCGGATCCGGGTGGACTCTATTTTCTAATTCCTATTTCTCTTGATTTTTTTTTTCATGGTAGCTACGTCGGAGGAAGGGAAGTGTGGAAGGAAGATGGTAATCACTTTGTCACTTTTTCTTCTTTTCTGTTTTCTGCCTCTTAATTTTTGCTTGGTTCAAAGTCGTGTCCAAAGGGCAGGAAGAGCAAACACAAAAGGGAGGGAAACGAAAACGAGAGAGGAGAAGAAAGAAACGACAGAAAAAAAGGACACATGCAATTATGGTTTGTGATGGGGCGCCAAATGGGCAAGGGTTCAGTCTAAACTAAAGATTCCGATTATTTGTATAAGAGAAGAACAACACGAACAACACACACACACACAAGCACACAAGGGGCATATATATGCAGAAGCGTGGATAAAGTAGAAATGCGAACTAGTTAGGTAGGTTATGTACTAGGTAGTATTATGCGAAGGGCCAAAAGAACACTGGAGAGCGCGGGTTTTTGAACAATTTTTATTTTTTCGATGTTCTTTTTTCCCATTTGTTCCTGATTTGATCAGTGTAGAAATGATTATGTTTTCTTTTTATGGTTTATGATGATGACGTTTGATTGGATTTATTTGGATGGTCGGATAATGGCACTCGCCTCGTTTTTCGTTTGGCCAAATGGGATTCCTGCCCAAGGGTGATTTTTATCCAACCGCATAACGCCAGGGGGGCCGAAATACGACCAACTAGAAAGAAAATACGACCAGTAGGAAGAAGAGAATCGGCATAAGCGCGCAATTGGACCTTTCGGAAAGTGCGGGAAGGGAACAAATGATGTACTGGGATGCAAGCAAAAAAGTGGAAGCTTTTGCTGCGTCGTTGTGCATCCCCGGGACCGCAAATGTTGTCGTTTTCCGGTGAGGCGAGTGGCTCATGGGATCGGCGGGAGTTGATAGGATGGGGCTTGTAGTACACGTACATACAGAGAGGGGGAAGACTGCAGACCGCCTCACTTTTTTTTTTTTCTGCGGCTGGTCTAGTTTCCCTTTTCTTGTTCAGGTTTATCGACTTGTTTGTTTTTTTAGGTTTCGTCATTTTTTTCTTTTCTTTTTGGGATTTCGGTTCGGACGTGCAGCAAGGGGAGGAAGCCTAATGGGGCACTTTGCTTCTGCGCATGGGCTAGAGCGTAAGCCCGTTTTGGGATCAAGGGCCGTGGAGGGCGGTTATACGTGGCATGGTTTGAGTCGGCCCTGGAGGGGAAAAAGCTGCAGGTACCTTTTTTCTCTTTGCATGTGTCTTGTTGATGGAGTTGTTGGTTTGCGTGCCCTTTTTGTTTGGTGGTGCCTGATTTGATTGTGGAGAGAAGATGAGGAGGGGATGAGGCAAGGTTAGGTCAGGTACCGTACGTAGGCTGTGGGTATATAAGAGGGGTGTTTGGACGGCGATTTTTGTTTACTTTTGGTTTCTTGTTCTTGTATACCTACAATTTGTATTCTCATATTCTTTGAGGGGGGATGAGTTGTGAGAGGTTGCAGTCCGGAGTGCCGGATTGAGGCGGGCCAGCTGGATCTGGCCATATCACTCTTTTTCAATAAACAACTTTCTTTTGTCCTAAGGGGACTGTCTCCTTCTATTTACCTTGAAATCAAAGCATAACGCTCTGATACACGATTTACGATGACGATATACGATATACCCGCATATAAATCATATGCCTGTACGATACATACGATTACCAAAGCATCAGATCTCAGGTCGATGCCATCAAATGATACGTTCCTCGCCGGACTTGTCCGTCTTCCCGGCCCCCACTTTCGGCTCCGATCCCACAGAAACTGTCCGCATAAATCGGCCGAAAACATCCACGTTATTAAAAACCCCGTCAGCACCTTTGAAGCGACGCCGTCTTGGAAGCTTATTACACGAGCTTCCCCAGAATGATAGAAGACGGCTGAGAGCACAGTATCTTTTTCATTGGGCATTTGTTTTCACAAAAGGGGGCTATTTGAGGCTTTGGATCATGTCCGCCAGGTCTCCCGTAGGCTGGACACCCAGAGTCTTACCAACCAACAGAGAAGAGTTCAATTATTTTACTAAGAAAATGGAAAACAGAAAAAAAAAGGGAGGCAACGAGGACTTGAGACTTGAAGGGAATTTAGAAGGATTCTGCATCAACTTTAACTTTTTTCTTACCCTGGCTTTGGATTCGCAAGTTTGGCTGAGCTGGACGAATGAATGCGGGGAGGCAGATGGTTTCATTCAGCTCGCGATTTTTCATAGAGGGGTAATTGAACTTCACATGCTGCAATTTCATTCCACAAGTCGATACATATCAAATAAAAAAGGCTCGTTGCTTTCCGATTTAGTGCTCTGTGATTAATGATGCATGTGAACGTGTGTATTACTCGTACGAGGTGCAACCGCAAACATCGCGGAGACTTTGCGCTTTTGGTGACGCACGGGGACTTATCGGATACTTGCGCAAATGTACATAAAAGACGGCGCTTGTAGATCCGATAGCAGGTTTAATACGGTAATAACCAGACGCAATTTCAATACTTTACTGAATTATCTTGTTAATGTCATCAAGACTTTCATCCATTGCTTCATCATTTATCCTTCGTCACTCAAAAATGTCTGCCATAAACGACGTTGAGACCATGGCCAAGACCATGCAAGACCACTTCCACACCGTCGCCAAGGAGCAGTCTTCGTTTGAGAAAGACTTTACTCGGTTCTCACGCGGCATCATGAGGGTTATTGTCGAGCCTCTCATTAAGCAAATGGGTTTCAATAATGAAATCACGGAGCCAGTGGTTCTTCTGGACAATGCGTGTGGATCAGGCGTGGTGACGCAGGAGGTGCAGGCTGTGCTGTCGGACGAAGTTTTGCAGCGGAGCTCGTTTACATGTGCTGACAGCTCGGCTGCTATGGTTGATTTGGTGAAGAAGAGGGTTGTGGGTGAGAAGTGGGTGAATGTTGAGGCAACTGTGCGCGATGCCATGGTAAGTGCATGTCATGTGTCTTATTAACTGAGAATCGTGGTTGACGGCTTGTCATATAGAATACAGGGCTTCCAGACAACACCTTTAGCCATGTAGCTCTTGGTCTGGCACTTCACATTACGCCAGATCCAGATGCAGTTGTAAAAGGTAACTTGACCAGGTTGAATGATCCATAGTATGGGGACTTTATGTGCTTACAAGCTGCAGACTGCATGAGAATCCTCAAGCCAGGAGGAACTTTTGGCGCCTCAACTTGGTCCAAGGCCAATGCCAACATCTTCTGGATCCCTGACATGCGCTCAGCATTAGAGTCACTGCCATTCGACGCGCCGTTCCCAGACCCAATGCCCATGCAAATGCACAAATCCGGCCACTGGGACGACGCAGCCTGGATCGAAAAGCATCTAGCTGAGGATCTGGGACTCGCAGACGTGTCAGTCAAGGAGAGCCGGGGTACCTACAGATTTGAAGATGCTTCAGAGTTTGTGGACTGCTTTAGTATGATGCTGCCATGGGTTATGAATACTTTCTGGAGCGAAGAGGTGAGAAATGCGCATTCGGTGGATGAGGTAAAGGAGCTGTTGAAGCAGAATCTGGCGAAGAAGTATGGGGGCGAGGGATGGAGCATTGAGTGGCTGGTTATTACCATGAGGGGGACTGTGAACAAGTAAAGGTAAAACTGAGCATCATCTGATGGGATGAAATTAGATTCATCACTATATATATACTTCCATTAACCAAATCACATGCAACTGTTCACAAGTGAAGTAAATGAAAATGTCAATGAAGCTGCACCGTGTACATACCGAGTACTTGGCACCTGTCAAATGGCATGCCACGCAGCCACATTTACCCCAATACCAACCAACAATGTGGCGCAGCTCTACCTCTCCGAAATTAGACCCCATCGCGCTACATTTCTGGAGCTAGTCTTGCCACGCATCGAATTCCAGCATCGCAAAGGACAGAACGACGCCTGTTTTCGATCCGTCGCATCTGCGCAGTCGGCAAATGGATCGCAACCGACTTTAACGGCGGCTCGGCGTGTAACCTCGAAGAAGACAAAGAAGACTGAAAAGAAAGGCAGAAGAAGAAGAAACCAAGGACAAAGCGGGCTATACAAAAGGGGGGTGATTGATTAGCTAGGCCCAGCGCTGAGGGGCCGGATCTCGAATAGCTTCCACCTCGAACGAATTTCCTTAAGATTCCGTCCACGATGCTGTTCGCTGTCGTCGCAACTCTGGTCGGCGGCCTGGCGTCGTTTGCGGCGGCTAATCTTCCTGGGACACTGCCTTCATATCACTATGGCGCGCCAATCCACGTCGAGTGCATGAACCGAAGCTCGTAAGTTCTTAACAGACAGACAGAAAGAAAGCCTGAAACTCAATGTGGCGAGAAGCTGACTGGCTCTTCCCCTTCCTTAGTGACACGGGCGAGCATGTCGAACTGCCCAATCACCAGCTTCAATGGATTCCCTTCCCGACCTGCAACGAAACCGGCGAGCCTCTGCAGTTCCAGTACGGCGTCGAGGGCGAGCTCAACTGCACCATCCCGCTCATCACCGACCCCTTCTTCCACCTGCTCGAGTTCTACATCCACAACGACGCGCCGCTCTCGTGCCGCCTGCCCGCCCGCCCTCCCGCCCACGTCGAGGTCATTGGCGAGAAGCTGCCCGAGCAGGAGTACATCCCGCTGATATTCGCCCTGGCCGGCACTCTGCAGCTCAGTCACATGCACATCAGCACGCACATGAATGTTTTGCTGCACAGCATGCCGAAGCACCACACGCATCACCATGACAGCGGCGTTCTCGACTCGGCCGTTTCTTACAGTACTAGTCCGCTAAGCCATATGGCTGGGTCATTTACCAAGAAGCTTGTGATTGGGGATCCGCTGCCCTTTAGCTTCTCCGTGCGATGGTTCCCGACGCCGATGCTACCCAAGACGGAGGGCAGGGTGGAGTGGCAGGGTCTGGGCGGACATATCTATGCAAGCACCGTCTTTTACAGTCTGGTCTCGTTCATTGCTGGTCTTCTGGTAGCTGGCATGTACACCATGGGCGTAATTCTGCCCAGGAGGCTCAAGGGACGGACCATGGGCGGAGCTACACCGCTGGGTTACGGCGTGGGTAATGGATGGGGATACTCTAAGAGAAAGGACTAAGTGATGGGAAGGGAACCTGTTTTGTATCATGTAATTGTATGAGATGACTGGTGACTGGAGTTTGGGTGGCTACCGCGTATTTGAAAAAGGAGTGCAATCAGCTCCCGGAAGATTTGGTTTTCTAATACATTGTATTACTCTCTTGACAAGATACCTGGCATGTAAATGACTTGGACATTGAAAGACCGTCTTCACTGCGTCTTTGCTTTGGCGTCAGTCTCGCAGACACGAGGCAGCAACCGCAAATACATATCCACGGCCAATACAGCAGCTACATCACCCATCAGTCTCAGAACACACAACTCAAAATACAAGAATACAGCAATGCGAAAGGAAACTTACGAATGACAGCAAACGGCAAATACGTCCCATACAGCAACGACCCCTTCTTATCCTCGCTCACCATATCCTCACCCATATGCAACAACTCAAAGCAACACGCCGCAGCGCCCATGAAGGTAACCGACCCAAACGCCAACCCAGCAAGCTCAGCAGGCCCCGAAGTGGGCTTACTAGAAGCCAATTGATAGACGAGATACGCCGCGAGGGGCAATTGCACGAGCCCTTCGATGTAGAGAAAGATGTCGAACCACGGCTGGTGGGATTGCTGGGCGAAGAACGGGTCGCCGGTGGACGCGACGTACCAGGCGCGCAGGGAGAGGAGGAAGTGCAAAGGGGAGGAGGGGGGTTTGTAGAGGGCTTTTGGGTAGAATGCGACGAGATCGAGGGCTTTGGGGATGTTTTTTGTTAGTTGTGAGTGATTGGGGGAGAGGAGGGTTGTTGTGTTGTTATTTTTTTTACGAACCTAGCATGCCGAAGAGTTGGGTGCCGATGATGAAGAAGTAGAGCCAGTCGCGCAGGGCTTTTCTTTGAGATGCCATTTTGTATCTATTTACTTATTTACCTGAGACGAAGATGAATTGAGGATGAGGATGGAATAGGTTTGTGTATGTAAGTGGTGATGAGAGTGCCTGACATGTGATGAGAGTGATGAGTGATGAGTTGACGTTGAGGGAAAATGGTGGGGGTGAAAACTGGAGCTTTGCATCCCCCTGTCAGCAAAAGATCTAGATACGATACAATCAGGTGAGCGTGAGATTCAACGTATATATTACGTCCATGTGAGGAGAACAAATTCAATTAGATGGATCTTCCATCACCGAACATAGGTAAAGGAGCTTAGTGGGCTGCGTTTACAACATATGCGCATCTCGATGAAATTGTCAACATGTGTATCAAGAGGGCTTAGGAGAATAGAGCTGGAGATGTCGATTCAACCTCTCTTAAATCCAATGCATTAGACTACAGACAGCATATAGTTCCCAACGTGCTCCCCCAAGTTTACATCCAATTCAAACCCATCTATATCATCCTATACTCCCTCTTATACCTCAATCCAATATTTCAACCTGATTCTAGGGTAAGTCAACAACACCCTCTCCACGACACACATACACATCCCGTATACTTCACAGCCAATGCATACACTCACCTCAACACAACATGCACAATCCACCCATCCATATCAATCCCTCCCTCAAAGGTTTTGCAAACAAATTACATCTAATCCCAATGCCTTGGTCCCGGAACTCCCATCTCCGCCTCCCCTCCACAATCCGATCCACTTAAGGGAATCATGCAAACCTACCTTTACGCCCCCAATGTTAACGTACCTCTTTTCCTTCTTCTCTCGCACCCGTGCGTCACTCACTCATACGAAACACACCCAATGAAACTCGGGGAGCTGTCAAATGGAGACCCTAATTAGCCACATGACAGGTCACCTATACCATGCTTTTAGCGAAATACACCATGCTTTTTCTTCATACATTCGAGACAACCAAGAAGCCACTGTTCTCGGCGTTAAAGAATCATCTACGGGAACTGGTCGGCCCGATCATTATACTAAGAAAAAAAGAAAAGAAGAAAATGGTCAAATCGTCCGATTACACGGCGCCAAGGAAAAAAAAAAAAAAAAAAAAAAAAAAAAAGAGACCCTGTCAAGGGATAAAACAAACTTAAAGAAAAGGTCTAAGCGTTGTTTTCTCAATATCAATACCAAGGGGGCAGAGGGATGAGCCACAAGCTCCGCCGGGTAACAAAAGAAAGGTTCCCGAAGCACCGGCGAAGAACTAGAAGCAAGACTTTCTTTTGGGGGCCCCCCTTTAGCGTCAGTTTGTGCCGTGCCGGATGTCGAGCCGGATTTTTTAACTCTTTGGTCTAAATCTTGAAAGGTGTAGGCGTGAGTTTGACGTGTCACTAGAGGGAGGCAAGGGATGGGCGATCGGCCAATCCAGAAGCCCGTATATGTTGGAAAGAAGATGATATGTTACCATGAAAACACTGCCTGTGAAAGGAGGCGAATACGGGTGTATATCCATGCCAGTACGTGCCGCATATACAAATTAGTATGTATACACCAAACCTATAGTTGTGTATAATATGAATTGGTAGGCATACCGCACAGAGCGCTGCTAAGCCTCGCGATTATAACAGAAAGCGGCCGAAGAAGCGGCTCGCGCTCCGAATCGCGAGTTTCCTTGTATGCTGTCTCAGTAAAATCCCCGCAGTCGTCCACAGGGAAAACATCTCACCTGATTTCCTTACTAGTTGTTCTCTCACCTGAGTATTGAAAAGAAGGAAAAGGAGAAGAATCTCGCTTGCACTGCCTCAAGAGTGGTCCAGCCAGCAAATCGATTCACGGTGGGTAATCCCTGAGTCGCCGATTCAGGGTTGTTTCTGCATTGATCACCACTACATAGTACTCATTCAACGATAATGCCATCCACTATTCCTGGATGCTTCGTTTGTGGTAGCTGCATTGCAACTGCTCTCTGCATTGTGAGCTGACGACGAGACGATTGCCGTCATAAGTGATATCCCTAATACCAGGTGCGCGGGATCGTCTCAGCCTCGTGGCGGCCCAAAAAGAGGCCGCGATATCTCAAGTTTTCCCAAGTTCCTGGTAGCACTGCTTTTGGGATGCAAAGGCGGAAGTACCCCCTGACGGGTGTGTCGCTCATTGGGGGGGGGGGGGGGGGGTAGTACGAGTCTCCTAAAAATGCCCGTGGGTAATTTCAAGTGTCTCAGCGAATGATGGTGTGAGAATGTGATGTGTCTGAGGCACATTTGCCGCGCTGATCTGTTCCGGGGACAAAAACTCCTAATGGCCCGATGCAGGACTGCCAATGTAGTGGCGAGGATCTTCGGGACAGAGTGGATCGGGTTGGTAAGGGGAGGGGAGCAAAGAGAGACAAAAAAACACGAGAGAGGGTGTGAAAGAGAGGGGATGCCGTGACATGTGTGGTGGTGATGGACGGGAGATGGTGTCTAAGTCTGCTGTCTTAGATGGCGGAGGAATGTGGCTCATGGCATGATGTCTCGCACAGAAGAAAAAAAAAAGGAAAGAGAAAAAAAGGTCACGGACGGGGAGCTCCATGTTTCTGTGTGTCTCTTGATCTCAGATTGAGCAACGAGAGAGACTGTAAATATAGAATGGAAATTGCCATGTTCGACCTGAAGAGATGCAGATGCGGCAGGCTAATGCAGCGGCTTTAAAATGACTGAGACACGATGCGGTGTCGCACTGTCATGTGATCTGCATACCTCGCCGATCTATTCATTATTGCTCAACCGATTGAAAGAATCTGATGGAGATTGGAGCGAGCCATCAAAATCTAGGTCTGTGTTGTGTTGTGTTGTGTTGTGTTGTGTTGGGCGTGAGTTGAGATGGATGGTGGCACAATCTCAGTCAAGCCAATCTGCGTAAGAAGGGATGCCGCCCCCACCCCATCATCACACCCATTGCTCTCTATGTACTTTACACTTGTGCGGTGCCAAGTGTCATCTGCAGCCAGGATGCGGCATCGTGGTATCTGCGTGAGTATCTGTCTGGTGCTTGTATGCCGCTGTTTGCCACGCCTTTCTGGTTGGTTGGGGCTGCAGATGCGTGTCTCGGGCCCATACTGCAATGCGACAGCAGCAACCATATATCCTAAAGGCAGGTTTCTAGACTCATCCTAAGCAGGAACACGATCCAAGGGATGCAACAGCATCATCTCTCTGACTCGCGCGGCGGGAATCTGCGATGTCTTCGTCTGCCGTGGGTATTAGCCCGGATATAGCCATGGTTACGAAGACAAGACTGAAACATGTCAGCACTCATGTGTAAAAAGCTTCATCATTATTTGTTGATATACGAAAGTTTCACCTTCTGTGGGGTGCTTGGCAGAATGGCCATTCCGCAAGATGCTAAGAGAACGTTTTGCCTCACTGCGGCAAAAGGTGCCAACGGTCGGGAGGTCTCTCCCGTATGGAACAAACGGTGCGATATAAAATTGTTTATGAGGTTATTTTGGGAAATCGTTAGAACCCGGACGTTACCTGCATGGGCAGCTGTGCCGTTGTGTGAGAGAACGGGCGATTGTGACGGGCCATTTCAAGTGGATAATCAAGACTGAACGCTTAGGGGTGGTACAGAGTATTACGATCTCATTCTCATTCTTGAAAGATAAACATCCATTAAGCACAGGTACAATTGTACCCACGCAAAATGCCTCAGAATTGACGAGGCAAATGATTGACTTCGCGTGCTATAGTCCGAAAGCACGTTATGTGTGCTGGGACTCTCCTCTGCTCATTGGGTCGATGCATCATGCAAGGCCCTCAGTTGATATTGAGCAAATCTCAATCAAGTCAAGTCTTCTTGAGGAATCCATTCACCCCCTTCACCTTTTCCTCCGTACCCATGGTGATGTAATAGAGAGTCCTCTCGAACTCGTCATCACGCCCAAGACTATCAGCTATTGATGGAGAAAAAAGCACAATGTTGCGTTAGCCGTAGTCATAATGATGATAACGACAAAAGTTCAACAAGGGATCAAACGGCATCTTACCACGACAGATGGCCTCTTTGGCAAGTTGCATAGCTTCGGTCGCATTCGCGGCTAGATCAGCGGCCACCTTGACAGTCTCTTCGAGCACCTTGCCGTCTTCGAAGACTTCGCAAACAAGACCATGTGAAAGTCCTTCCTCGGCAGTGATGGGTTTGCCCAAAAGAATTGTTCGCATTGCCTGGCTTGATGTGAGCGAGCGGCATATACGAAGCGATTTCATGTTGACAACAATGGTTCTCGCACACCACACCTCTCTTGTGCAGCAGCAAAAGTACCACGAGTCCTGCGATGAAACAGGAACCACACCAGAATGAAATCCGAAAGTACCAGTAAAGCAACAAGATATTGGATGAATTGGGAATCTTGAGAAGCATGCAGTTAAGCACATACCTTGAACTTGCCGAGCGCTGCCGTGAGCCGTTGAGTGCCCCCCGCGCCCGGAATCAACCCGCGTTTAACTTCGGGCAAGGCAAAGTAGGTTCGGCTTTTGGATGCAAATATCATATCACACTACGGTCATCTATATGTCAGCATATCGGGTGCCTCCCATTGGCAGAGTCGGCATTCGTAAGGCTATGCATATCTGTATGTTTATCAAGCGATGTCGAAGGGAGGTGCGTATGTTGTCGGCATAAACGCTGAGATAGGAAGTTGATGATGTACTCGGGATTTTCACGTGCAAATTCAGTGCAATGCAGACGCAATACCACTCACCATAAGCGCAACTTCGAACCCACCCCCAAGCTTGGACAGCCCCATGTTAGCATATCTCAAATACTGCTAGGAGAAAAAAAGTGCAAGGGGGTCATGCGTACTGCAGGTCCTTCAACAGCTGCCAGAAGGGGCTTTCGTACAGCCGCCATGCCAGTACAAAGATCCTCGAGATATCGGCATGATCGGGCAGCAGCCGCGTCGAGCGCGGCGATATCCTGGAGATCGGCGCCGGCTATTATGCAGAGGCCAGGGCCCCGGTAATCATCAGCTGGGGTTCATCTTCGGTGGACCCAAGAAGCACTTGAAAAGGAACGAGGGGCAAAAAACAAGAGACACGAGACAAGAGACAAGAGACCAAAGACAAAAGACAAAGAGACAGGTGAAAAGAGGGACAGTCTTTTGCTCCTCGAACGCTCGATTGGCGCCTCTCGGATCAGCCAAGTAAAGTCAAATGTCCAATCTCACCCGAAAAGAACCCGCCAGAGCCCGTAAGGACAATGACTTTGACAGCAGCATCTTTGGAAGCTGCAGACAGCTCAGTGAGGAATTCGGTCAAGAGCTCACTGGACAGAGCATTTCGCTTCTGCGGTCGGTTGAAGGTGATGGTTCTGACACCATCGGCCGGGGAGGAAACCTGGATGAGTCCTCCGAGCGTAGATCCAGATCCGGACATATTGACGAGATTGCCGATCAGTCCGCTTTAGCCGGGAACCTTGTAAAAATGACACGTAGATAGTAGAATGTGTCTGGTGTTGCTAGACAAGACGTTGGCGCAAGAGCGAGGAGAAAAGGCGATTAGATGGGAATATGATAGGGAGTTGGGGTACGGCCATTGGGCTGCAAAGAAGCAGGCGGGGATCGTGCTATATACAGCTGTACGAAACGAATGGCACGGCAGCATCCCGAGCATATCACGCGCCGGACTCCACTGATAGGCCGGCAGCTCTCCAAGCTCGTGCTTAGCTGTGCCGTAAGCTCTCTCAATATTTACTTCTCTGGCCCCGTTGCTGCTACCTCTTCGGGGAGCTCTACCCCGGAGAGATAAAGAGGTAGCATATGCGTGGGTAGGCAATTAGGGTGCAATGTCGTGCGTGCCAATAGGGAGACAGATCCTGACCCTGTCGACCCGCGATTGACAGGTCGAGTCGAGGGTGGGTGCGAGGTTGGGTTGGACGCAGCTCTGGATGTCCGACTGCATGAGCAAACTTGGAACAGGGATATCGTGATCGATTGCAATAAGCGCGATGGCGGGCCCGTCGATGCTGTCATATGGCCGTCTCGTGCACGGCGTCTGTAACATATCACATCAGAACGAGGGCCTGATGCCGTCAAAGGGCGGCCGAGAACGCAGGAACCTGGCAGACTGGCGCTTGTTAATTTCCTCTGTGTTATCGTCATACTCGAGCTCCCCCCTGGCACGGACGGGGCGTCGAAATGCACCCCAAACGGACGAGTCTAGGGCCACCTCAGCCTAGCAGGCATTCTGAGGGTGTTGGTCAGTGGTGACGATGTTGGGGGAAGAACAAAAGGCCCATGTTAGTCGGGAGTTGACAGATCAGGTACTAAGTGTGCCTAGTAGGTACTAATCCATATAGTACGAGGTAGTTAGAGAGAGGCAATACCAGCTGAGGGCATGGATTAATTTGGTGATAGATGACGGTTCAGAGTCAGTGCTTGCGGGCATCTTATTTGCGGAGAGTAAAATCAGCCAGAGACAGCGGAAGACACGATGCAAAAGAAAGTTTACAGGTAAAACAGGGCAAAAAAAGGAAGCAGCTGCTCAGGCCCAGATTGCATGGGTTAATCAGCGGAATCGGCCGTAATTGCACGGAATTGCACGCATTTTGCACAGGATTGCCCTTTTCGGCCGCACCTTCCATCTCCATGCTGTATTGCTGGAAAAGACTTGCCGGGCTGCAAAAAAAGTTCCTCGCATGTGGCCTCAGGCTACTATTTCCTGCAACTTGTATCTTAGTTCCTCTCGAAGCTTCTACTTTCATCTCTCTCCATAACAAACCTCACATGCATCGACAACTCAAATCATCATCACCATCGCCATCGCCATCATCGCCCAATATGAAGATGCAGCGCCATCACCGCCGTAGCTGCATCGCGCATGCTGGCCGCCTTGTGGCACCACCTACCAATTTCATCCGCATCCGCCGCCATGGGTTACCGGGGTAGTGGATCTGCCATCCCATCCTGACGGGCTCTGCACAACTCTGCACGCTTCCAAGTACGGCCCCTCACAGTCTGCGCTTTTCTGGGGGCGTGTGCCTACCTAGGTATGGGGTGTGGGGGTGGTACCTTTTTTTTCGACTCCCTCCGCCTGTCGACCCCTTCCCAATGGCATGGGACGAACGGGCAGAGCAGCCAGGTCAGTGTCTCGGTTGGCTCAGGATCATTACCGCAGCAAGGGCTGCCTCGAGGTGCCCAACACGCCCGGCGTCGACAGCGGCCGGCAGATGCAGATACGCTGCTGTGCAGCCACTATACGAGCGCCAGCAAGGGGGCCCACCCCATCGACGACATCTGTTCTGCCTTGCCCGACACCTAGGCGTCAGAAGCACGCACCTTTACGTATAGATGGACAGACGCAATTGTCTCAGCCAAGCCTGTGTCCCAAGCCATGTTTTGGCCTCATTGGGATGCCCCGACTGGGCTGCGCACTGTATTATTCGGTTCCCTTTTTGGTCCGCTGTAACCAAGCGCAGCATTCCTTCGTTTCTGGGCTCTGTCTCTCTTTCGCTCTCTCTCAGCCCGTGTCTCTCTCTTGCCGGCAACCAAGCTGCTCAGATCCAATTGCTGGTCTAGTTCGCCTCTCGGGCTTTAATTCTATGGCTGTCCGTGCGGGTACAGACTATACCTCCATATCCCTCTTCACGGCTAATTGGATAAGGCTAATTGGATAAAATTCAGTGACATTGTGAACGGTTGTCAGCTTGACAACTCCATCTCCCTCTGTTCATCCCTCTATCCCTCATATTATCACCGTTCTCTCCCTCTCCCGAGCTGGTATATTTGAACTATATACCGTTGTGGCTTTTTATCCTGCACTTCCTCTCCTGGAAATGTAACGGTAGACCAACCGGCCCTAACGTTCCTCCTTTCTGCATTAAACAACTAATAACACCACTTTATCACAACTTCTCCACTCTGGTATGAAGTTGAGGGGAGCAACAGTAGGAGAAACGGGAGGGTTAGCAACATGAGGAGTAGCTCTAGTAGCAACTCCGCGATTAATCATGAGAGAGCAATCGGATACTGTCCACGCGGATATTCGCATTTTGATCGCATCGATACTAGGCAAGGCAACTATGTATCCAATCAGATTTGATCTGTCAACCCGTCCCTCACACCTGCACAAGCATCCATCATCACGAGAAGTGCGGTCAGTACGTAACCGACCTGGTATACCGCTTCGTACCATATCACCTTTCGTCCTTGTTCTCCCCGAACCCTGTCTGTACCTCCTCGCCTCCACTCCTTCTTCCGTATCTCTCGATGTTGCAGTTTCTTCCCTTGACCCTAGCTGGTCTCAGCCTCCACGCGCGAGTGAGCCCTGGTGTCTTTGTATTGGACACCGGCGGCATCTCGATGGGTCTTCCACCAAGACCACACACACACTTTCATATTCGCTCAGAAGCGGCAAAGACCACACCAGCAAGTCGCTCGTGCCTACGTCGAATACCTTTGATCCGCTACTGTCCGCATCGTAGTCAGGGCTACGATGCATGGTTCACCATGGGCCGGACCCTTCCTAGACAGGGTTCTGCAGGACGTTCGCCGTTGGAAGAGGGGGGATGAAAGAACAAGGACTCTTCTCCTCTCACGTATATAAATGGTGGCGCTCGGCCTCTTCGTCGGGTTGGACGAGCAGCAGCACGTTCCGATCTCATTGTCTTTCTTCTTCACACCACTCTTCTCTTCTTATTCACCTCATACCCATCCATATCTACTTGATCACACGACATCAAGACACCTGCATATCCATACAGACATACAGACATACGCTTTATATAGCATCTGGTGTCATGGAGATGTCAAGTCCCCCTTTGGACTATACTGCAATGCAGTATGGCCCCAGGCTGCCGTGCCCTTTCCCAACCGTCACATCATCCTTCTACCATCATGTCAGGTCTTTCCCTGACAATGTGGCCCTCCATGACTTGTCTGGTGCAACCACCAGGCAAATTACATACCGCCAGCTCGGTGCTCGGGCTCAGGCCTTGGCCGCTGAACTCCGCAGCCTGGGTGTACGCCCTCACCAGAGGGTCCCTCTCGTTGTGAAAAGGAGCGCCGAGATGGTGGTGGGCATTTGGGCCATCCTCTCCTGTGGCGCCCAGTATGTTCCTCTTGATGGGGGCGTTGTTCCGGACTCGACTATACGGCATGTTTTTGAGCAGTCTGGCGGCAACATCGTTTGCTGCCTATCATCGACTGTTCATCGCATCCGTGACCTCTGCCCCGATGCCACTCCTGTCATAATCGAGCAGCAGCAGCAGCAGCAGCTGGACGACTTGACCTATGATGGAAAATGGGTGGATTTGGCCACTTCTGATGGTGGATGTTACATCATTTACACATCCGGTACGTGCATTTCTTCGAGGTCTCACTAGCAGCGCCGAGGCCGCAGCTGCTATACCCACCCTCCCTGCCAGTTAGCAGCTGAAAACTAAAAGTTGCGAGTTAGGTACAACGGGTAAGCCCAAGGGCGTCGACGTTACACATAGAAATGTTGCCAATCTTGTCTGTATGTCTCCCGGAAACCTGGGTATTCGACCAGGTCACCGGGTGGGACAAGTTCTGAACATAAGTTTTGACATGGGTATGTTGCTTGCCCTGAGATGAATTCACACACCCCAGTTCCATTTCACATTACTAATATTCGAGTGCCAGCTGCTTGGGAAATCTTTGCATGCCTGTGTAACGGTGGCACCCTTGTCATCCGGGGTTCCAAGTGGGAACCCGCTATTGAGCTGGTGAGTGTCAGAGAGGGAGGGAGAATCCTGAATGATGGATTACACCAAATTGCTACGCTTGGCGGTGAATTGGGCTAACATGAGATGAAAATGGTTGATTTAGCTGGATACCTTGATTTGCACACCGACTATTCTATCCAAGTACCCTCCTACCAAGTATCCCAAGATCAAAGTCGTTGCCACTGCTGGTGAACCTACTTCACAAGAGTAAGTCGATCCCCGCTAAACCTCCCTTCCTTGGACGTTTTCTTTCGAGTGTCTACGTGTACTAACCTACCCCTTAGCCTAGCTGATCTGTGGGCCAAGCATGCAACATACTGGAACAGCTGCGGCCCCACGGAGACAACCATTGTCAACACTATGCAGAAACACATTGTTGGGGACAGCCTATCTATCGGCCGCCCTACCCCCAATAACAACGTCTACATCCTCGATGACAATGGGAGTCCTGTACCGGTAGGTGAACCCGGTACTATGTGGGCCGGCGGATACGGAGTGTCTCGCGGTTACGTTGGCCTTGAGGCCAAGACAAAGGAGTCTTACGTTCCAGATCCCTTTACCAATGATGGGTGAGTTTTCTCAAGGGAGTGCTTGTCAAGAGTGTTTTCTCAGCCCGGGATCTGCTTGCTCAGATCCCCGTGAAAGTGTGGGATATTGACTGACACACTTGTTTTGTCTCACAATAATAGATCTAAAATGTATTGTACCGGTGATTTGGGAAAGTGGCGACCTGATGGCTCCATTGAAATTCTCGGTCGAGTCGACGATCAGGTCAAAGTCAAGGTGAGTTCCCGTTTTTACACATATTTGTTTGTGGGCCGTGTTGCCGTAGCGCTTCTGTGAGGAACGGAATCTAATATGCTGCTCGTTACCAGGGTTTCCGTGTTGAATTGGATGGCGTTTCTTCATCCATGGCCTCAGCGCCAGGTGTCACTCGTGCCTGTGCGCTCTTGATTGATGGAGAAATCCATGGGTTTGCAGTCCCTTCTACCCAAGATGGCGAAGCCATTCTGGAGCACACTCGCAAACTTCAACCATACTATGCTGTGCCATCTAGCATTCATCTCCTAGATGAGTTTCCTACCACGGCAAATGGCAAGATTGACAAGAAATCTCTACGCATGCTGGCCATCGGACCGGCCTCTCCCACAATCTCTGAATCTTCAACAGTGTTCAGTTCTACCTTTCATCCAGCTGCTCTGCCGGGAACCAAGAGTGACAAGTCTGGCTCTTTGGTCGGTCTTCGGTCCGTTTCTTCATCTTCGACTCTAACGGCCGCCTCTGCCAAGGCGCAAGAGGAGCAGACCGAAAAGTCGCTCGATTTGTTGAGAGATATTCCCGAAAAGAAGTGGCCCAAGCCATGGAGAGGTCTCAAAAAGCGTGTTCTCATTGTTTATCGCGTTTTGTTCAGCCTCGTTGGTCTCATTAACATTGGTGTTCTCATCGCCGTCCTGCTTCTCAACCCCAAAGTCGAATGGCTCGCGACTATCACTGCGGCTAATCTGGTCACCGGTGTTCTCATCCGCCAAGATGTCGTCATAAACGTTCTTTACACCATCTCTTGCTCTGTTCCCAAGTCCTTCCCATTCTGGATTCGCCGCCGATGTGCCAAAATCTACCATCTTGGCGGCATCCACTCTGCTGCTGGTATATGCGCAACCGCGTGGCTCCTTGGCTCTACGATCCAGGCCACAGTTGCCCGCTTTCAGCTCCATCGACAACCATCTGGGTACTCTTTAGCCAACCTAGTGGTCTCGTGGCTTCTCTGTGCGCTGTGTTGTCTTATCCTTGCCTCTGCCTTACCCATGTTTCGCAAGCCCAGTCACAACATGTTTGAGAAGATGCACCGCTTCATGGGGTGGACCACGCTTGCGCTTTTCTGGGCCAAGACTGTTGTCTCCGTTTACGATTCTACCCCAGTAGGAGAGGATGTTGGGATTGCACTTGTCAAGACGCCGGCGTTTTGGATGCTCGGCGTTGCCACATGCAGCGTTGCTTCCTCTTGGATCTTCCTCCGCAAAGTCAAGGTCAATGCCGAGCCGCTGTCGGATCACGCTATCCGTCTGCACTTTGACTACACCATCCCTGTCAACGGCAGCTTTACACGCCTATCCCACCGCCCACTCATTGAGTGGCACTCCTTTGCGACGATCCCAGCCCCTCAGGCTAACCTCGAAGATGGTATTGCGCCAGGTTACTCTCTCGTGGTATCCAATGCTGGCGATTGGACTAAGGCGTGTATTCAAAACCCCCCCACAAGCATCTGGGTCCGTGGCCTTCCGACATGCGGTGTTATGCGCATTGCCACATTGTTCAATCGTGTTGTCGTCATTGCTACAGGATCTGGCATCGGTCCCATGCTGGGCCACATCGCGCAACCAAGCTGTCCCACTCAGCTTATCTGGTCAGCTGCTTCGCCTGAAAAGACGTTTGGTAAGAAGATTATGGATACTATCAAGGGAACTATTCCCGGCGCCGTCATCCATGATACCCGAACCCAGGGCCGGCCCGATCTCGTTCGCATGGGCTACAACCTGGCCAAGGACTTTGGCGCCGAAGCCGTCATCATCATTGCCAATGAAAAGATCACTAAAAAGGTGGTATATGGACTAGAGACCAGGGGTATCCCGGCCTATGGTGCCATTTGGGACAGTTGAGAGGATGGCATGTCTCATTGTGAAAAGAAGCATGGTATCATACCGCGCGTTGCCCATTTCCCCCCTCAGTACTTCTTATTCTTGACATTCTCTGCATTATATTTTGTGACTTTTTTTTTTTTCTTCTTGTTTTTACTTTTACTGTTTGTTTCTCATGTCACTTATCTGGCGTTTCTGAAAGGGTTATCGGAGGTTGTGTCCATTTTTGCAGCAGGGACAAGGGGGCGCGCAATCATTTACTTTGACGGAGAGGTATTTGTCCATCGTTTTTTGGCTGTATATGTGAGCCATCTGAAAGATTTTGCTGTACAAAAGTAGTCGAAACATACAGCTATGGGGTTAGTCTGAAAAATTGATTTGCTATTTTCCTACAATACTTTTTTTTGGCGGTGACGTGGTGTATCGTGACATTGAGCTGCCTGCATCATCGAGCTGCAAGATCGTGTGTAAGTCGAAGCTCCAGTCGCCCAGTATATGCCACTTACAGTCGACACTGTGATTCAAAGTCTCTTTTTTCTTGCACCCCACGAAGAATAAGAATAAGCGGCTAGCCGTCATTCGGAAGAAAAAAATAAGAAATTCCCATATTAATTTGACGCGCGCCCCACAATGTGACGGACCTGAGTTAATGCTACTTGAAGCAATTAGCCGGTTGATTGTCGATCGTGGGCGCAAGAACTGATGTATGTTGCCAAGAAGCGGTAGAATACAGGTATGAGGTTTTGAATGGGCGGCAGAATGTGTGGCTTACATGAGAGGGGCTTACATGAGAGGGGTCCGGGTTGATGGCCTGGAAAGGTGGCGGAGATGCATGTCTTCTGCTAATATTTGCTTACTTTTTGCGCCTTCGGCTGTGAAGGGATGAGAGCGGGCGAGGCTGAATTTGGCGTTACTTTCGTCGCTTAAAGAAGAATTATGAAAACACGTGTGCAGAGATGATCGAGGGGGGGAACCCTGTTGAGACTAGGGATGGGGGTTTTTGGTTTGCGGGAAGAGGGAGTGAAGAGCGTGGCTTGGACAATGCCGTTGCAGGGGTCATGATACGGATTTTAGCGGGCTTGGAGAGAGCCTGACTTGCGATAAAATTAGTCTAGATCGAGGATTTTGAGGGTATTGAAGAGTTTACCATAGAGATGGGGTTCGCAATTGAGGGTAGATTCACTGCGCGATCTTGGTTTCGGCCGAATCTCGATGGGTTAAACGCCGTGTGGGCACGCTCAGCCGCAGACAAGGATGCTGAAGACCAAGATTCGGTGTTTAGTGTTTACCTAGGTGTAAATAGTATACTGAACTAGTGACAAACAATGTGATTGAGAGCTCAACTGAGACAGGCAGTTGAAATAGCGCCTTGTTCGTCACGTTTTGAGCGATTGTTGGGCGAAAACAGACAGATCCCTGGCCGATTCTGTCAATCAATCACCTCTTTGGGATAATTCTTCAGCGGCTGCACAGCTGAAGCAACCCACTTAGATCGTAAATGCCACGATAATACCGCAGAGAGGCTATGTTGACCGAGTACTAGCTATGAGCTTTGCTGAATAGCGCAGATTTACTCGTCATGCGATCGCAGCAGGATCTCAGTTTACCCACAGATTGTGGAGAGAACCACGAACACATCCCGGTCTAGGGCTGCAGATCTTGGGAACCTCGGGAACCACGGGAAAGCGGGCAACCTTGCAAAAGCTAAGCTTTTCACGCGGGCGCTTAATGACCATTGTTCTGGGCGGGTCAACCGGATAGTTTTTGTTGAAGACTGGAGCGGCGAGCTGAATCAAATATGCAGAGAGCGATTCAGATAAATCGCTAGTTCGTTGGTTCTATGGACGAGATACAGGTGTAGATGGGCCTGTGTATTGGTTTTGCTCCCTTGTGACCAGGGATGCTGAAGAACTTTGTTCCTCACCTGACGGCCACGATCGTAGGTGTGGCTTGACACTTGAGATCGTGAGAAGATATACCTTGTCAGTTTTCCCTTGAGATCTGCTTAGAGTTTTACTGGGATCAAGATCGCCACGCTTGACAGGTCATACGGGAGGTGCGAGTGAGAACACACCCACCATGAAATACATGTACAATTACGCAGGTACCGGTAGGATTGGAAGTGGGCGGCATCGATTGCGTGGAGGTGTTGACTCCCGTCAGCTGGGTAGTAGAGCAGGGCCCATGGTTCGCGTAGATATTGATACGAGCACACCTATCTAAGAGGGAGTTTAAGTGACATGGATTCATACTATGACTAGGGTTATCACCATGTTTCATCACATTCAGTACCCGATACGGCTCTGATGGAGCAAAGCAGCGTGGCACAAAGCCGAGAGAATTGAACTAGGTCTGCTAAGCGCCAAACACGACTGACACGAAGTGATGATGGCTGAGACAAAGAAAGTAGTAGCATCTTCGATTCATGGAGGTTTATCTCCGCATAAGGCTTATCTTGCATTGACAAAAGAATTACGTGATGGCTACGCGACGAGTAGAGGCGTGGTCATCCCATATCGCCGAGTCATTGTGAACTGAGACTTTGTCTTGAAAAGACAATGCATCACGATCCACTGAGACAGATGGACACGTGAAGTGATAAGGAAACCGCTCCAATACAGAGCCAGGCGAATTTGGGATTGCGTCTCTACATAGAAAATAGGATGGTACTATGGCGTCTTATTAATACGTCGATTAATTTGTCGATAACGGAGTATAAAGACGAAGCAGAGTCGATATCCGGAACCGGTAGATAAAATAATAACCGGATTCCATACACCGTCGCACGTGATTTACGGCTCCGGACATTAAGATAATATCCGGAGAGCCGGAAGTCTCAATCCTTCAACACTATGGCTTCCAAAGAACGATGTAAATTTGCTCCTTGTTAATTTTCTCATTCATGGTCCAGAAATAAAGTCATCACTAATTCTCCGACGCATGAATAACCATGGATGTTGATCGTTCAATCGTTGTAGATGTAGGTGCCATCAACGGAGTCATCGGGGCTCCGCCTGAGAGCGGCTCCGGAAGTCGTCCCACGGGTCCGGAGGTCCCCAAAACCCGGGCATGTGCCAATTGCGCCCGGCTGAAGATGAAGTGTCGATGGCCCGAGTCTGGGGCCGGTAAGGGGGACGCCGGTTGCATAAGGTGTGATTGCGGCGATTTTGTATTGGTCGAATTGGGCGAAGTGAGCTGACCTGCGTTGCCTTAGATGTAACCGCATGAAGATTCCGTGCCATGTGCCGGCACCGGTACGGCGGAAGAAGAGAGGCAAATCAACGTATGTTTGCCGGAATCTCAGATCCATTGTCGTGTGAATTTGCTTTACTAAACTGAAATTAGAAGAGTGGCCCAGCTGGAGAAGAAGATTGACGGGTTGGTGTCCATGCTTGCGACGGGTCAGCACATGCAGGCGTCTGGAACACCACCCTTGACTCCTGAAAGTAACGATACCGGTAAGGTTACAATCAGCGATGCGCCCAAATTACACCTGCAAAAGCCGTTGCAAGATACTGCGCTGCCACAGCCAATTACGCGTGAAACTCCGCAGATACCGCTCACTATTCCGTCTGAGCCGGCAACTACTTTCCAGTTGATCCCAGGCTTTAGCTTCACCTTTGAAGAGGTGCTTTCTTACTTTGACATTTATCGGCGCGAGTTTATGCCTAACTATCCTTTTGTCATCATCCCGGAGAATCTTGATCCCTGCGCTTTGTATGCCTCGTCGCGATGTCTGTTCTGGACCATCATGGCGGCGGTCACGCCGCAGTCGTCGGCTACTCAGCAAGGCGTTGAGAATTGGTTTCGTCAGTATATTGCAGACAGAATGGTTGTGAAGCAGGAAAGAAATTTGGGAATCTTGCAGGCTCTTCTCCTTCACTTGGCCTGGTGAGTCTTTCATACATGAAGCACTCCAACTTCTAACCGCATTAACGATATGAGTGTAATAGGGGCGATTTTCACTTCTACATGAATACGGAAGCGACAAATTTTGTGCATTTGGCAGTCGCCATGGCTTTGGATCTTAAACTGGACAGGTCTCCGGAGTCTACTAAGATGCATCCCAAGTCTCTCCTGGGAGAAGCCTGGGCAACGCTTAACAAGGGCCTGTCGAAGCCAAGACCACATACTGCTGATGAGAAGCGGGCAATTTTGGGGCTTTACCACATTACATCACTGTAAGAACGCATTTCGCTTTGCTTCACGTTGCTTGGTGTGAGTGTAGGCTGATCAACTATAGCATATCTGCCCTGTTCAAGCGAGGCACCCAATTTCCTTGGAACAACTATCTTTCGCAGTGCTGCGAATCCTTGGCCGAATCTTCCTTGGAGTCTGACTTATTTCTGGTTGCACTCATTAAAATGCAGCGCGTGGCTGATCGTGCCTACGGCTTGCTGCCTACCTTTGATGTGGTTGACGTTGGACTGAGTGCGTACTTGTCGCCTATGGACATGGTCATTAACAATGTTCGTCGAGAACTGTATGACATGATAAGCATGCAGCCAGAGTGTGTCAAGGAGAGGAGTTCGTATAATCCTATCCACCTATGATGCCCTGTCGCTGACTAGCTATCACCAAAGACATCTTCAAAGCGTATTATCAAGCCACTCTCATGCGCCTCGCCGAGGCAGCAATTCCCACGCAATTCACTACACCCGTCGAAATGGGCACATTGAATCCAGAACCGCTACAACGCTTCGATACTCTTTGGAAATGCCTTCTCGCCGCCGTCGACTTCTTCGACACGCTCTGCTCGTTTCATCCCAACGAGCTGCCTGGTCTTCCCACCTCAGTTACGGGACTTCTCGCTTTTGCCATTGTCACCAGCTCTCGTTTGCTCCTGTTAGACCCTTCAATAGATTGGCAGCCCACAATGGCGCGCAGAAAACTCGAATTTGCGGACGTGATGAAGCGTCTCAGCGATCGCTTCGAGGACGCAGATACATGGGCCAAGGAAGCTGGCCGCAGGCGCCGACTTTTAGATGGCGGCGGCACCCAGTTTTGCAGACTCAGCTTCAAGCTTCGGTGGATTCGCCAGTGGTATCTCTCGCGGGTTCCTCAGGAGCAGCCGGTGATGGCGGAGACACAGCCGCCTGGGGAGCCGCTCACGGATCCGGATGCTGTGTTTTGGCAGGAGTATGAGTTTGAGGATGCGCTTTGGCCGGACTTCATGACCATTTATAATCCAAACTTTATAGCAGCTCCGACGACTGAGACATGACATTTATGGTGATGTACCGTATAGAAGGAGAAGTGGCCAATGAATTCGCATATATCCACGGCGCATTCACAAATAGGGTTGCGATCAATTTCATCTATAGAAGCCATGTCACATATTTTCTTCCTTGTAAACTTTACAAAATATTATAAGTCAGTTTAACAAGAGCTACCAAGAGTAAACGGACGGCTACGATCTTCGTTTAAGCATACAAAAGGGTCGTCTTAACGGCCTCATAGGTAATTATACTCGAATTATTAAGAGTTAAATTATAAAGCGTATTGATACATTGTTACTGGCGGTCTGTGAGACATATTGTTGCGCCAGTGGAGCTATTTTCATATGCTAATTTTGATGTAAAGGAGTTTCGACTTTCCTCGATATCTTGGCTGCTCACAAAACAATCATAAGAGCGCGGGCCCCAAACTTTACGCTCTGAATCGCCATTCTCATTTGCATCAATCCCAAGATCAGGAGGGCCAAGATCGGAGACTTGGATCTGTTGTGGGATCTGTTGTGACGATGTGAATACCGATACCAAATCAAAAATAGGTAAATTTTCACTATTGAGTTCTAGAATGGGCGGATCATCCTCGAAATCGAGAGACATCGCGTCGAGCTCGGTATCGAGCCCACTCGGTCCGCCATCTTCGCTTGTGTCCCCTTGCCCGTCTTCCGTATCAAAATCTTCATCTCCTATTTCAAGTTGCTCCTGGAAAGCTTTGAGGCGGAGGGACACGAACGAAAGAGCCTTTAGGTGCGTTGCTATGTGTCTTGATAGTTGTTTCCGTTGTAATCGCTCCTTGATTTGAGGTGAAACAGACTCAGTACTCGGGCTACTTGGCAGATCCAATTCCGATTCGCTTGAACTGGTTAATCCCAAGTTTTTCCTCCCTCCTTCGTCATGAAAGTGAACTTTTCTACGCTTTTCCTGAACGCCAACGTTTACTTTTGTCTGTGTAGGCCTTTTTCGTTTAATCTGCAAGGAATGTCGCGAGTGATTCGGTTCATCTGCGTCAAGAGGGGTTTTGCTAGAATCAAAGCTGCAAAGGGGACAAATATCTTTGGATCCCGGTATACGAATCGAACTTCGACGAGCTATACCCGCTATTTGAGACTCTGTGAATATTGCGTGATGGTGTTCCCGTATGTGGCCTTTTAATGAAGCCTCATCTTCAAACAATTGTGGTGATTCATGTTCAATGTCGCACCTCCACATGGCTCTACAACTGATCGTTCCAGTCCAATTTGGTGAATGATGCTTTTCCATATGTTCCATCCATGGGGTAAACCTATCGAATGCATCAATAGACTCTGAACAAGTATTGACGAGACATACATAAGGTCGAAGGTCATGGTCGACATGGCGCCTTTTATAGCGTTAGTGACTATATCACAAAGCGCAGGTGTGTCTGGAACGTGCCTCCACCATTTTACATTCTGGAACTTATCGTGTGGGAAAGACTCAAAGCACCAATAACAAGTAGCCCAGTCGTATTCTCCCTGAGGCTTTGGTGGTTTTGGATAATTAACGTCGCCTATAGGTACCGAAGATGTCTTGGAAATGGCGGATAAAGCTTTAAGGGGCTTTTTCTCGTTAACCTTACGCTCAAATTCTTGTGTCTGGAGAGTCGATGGCTTCGTTCCCGACTTTGAAAGAAGTATATCTGTTTCCTTCTCAGAGTCGTCACGAACAATATCGGCCGCTTCATTGACGTAATCTTTTCTAGTGGCCGGTCTCAACACTTCTTGGCTACCATTGTCGGCGTGAGGTTGATCTTCTTTATGATCATCATCGTCCAAGACGAGCATACGACGGGCTGCTAAGCGCCGTTGGTGCTCTCCTCGATACTCTATATTGAAGTGGCGTTCTAGGATGGACCGGCTGAGAAGGCGCTGAAGATTCAATGGCGCTATTGGGTAGAGGAATTTTATCATCAAGAATGATATTTCTTCTAGAGAGGAATCTGATCTTTTTGCTGAGAAGGCCCTCACCCTTGAGATCAAGCCGGCGGTCGAAGACTGTCGGATGGTTACTCCTAGACGGTGCAGACGATCAATAGCTCCTTCAATAGATTCCTGCGTTTGTCTAAGGTCATCCGCGAAATTGTCAATGCTTGGGGCCGACTGTTGAATATGCAACTCGGTTTCGCTTTTCAGGGCTATCCTGCGAGTACCATCGTCTCTTATATGGATTGTTCGCAAAACTAGGTTTCAATTCAGTAGCTATTATAGTTTCCAGATGAAAAAAAAAAAAAAAAAAAAAAAAAAAAAAAAAGGTAACTCACAGTATCGCAAATTGAGAAAGATAATGCGAAGCAAATTAATTACCATTATCTGAACATCCTTGCTTTTGGATAAGCGACGATCAAGGCAAACATCTTCTTCGGCAAAGACGCCTAAATATGATGCCCAAGCCTGAAACCGGGCCTGATGATCTCTCGCAAGACGGCCAACGGCGGCAGCAGATTCGTTAAGTAGCCCGATTGTCCTTGGTTCGGCGATCTGTGTCTGGCACTTGTCAAATAGCAGATCGCAATCCAAGGCGGCTGAATAAATGTCTGGCCAGGCGTTTGGGTCGTCCATCTCTTCTTGCTACAGGTTGGATAGTCGAGACTCTCCTCTGAGTGGAATAAGATCTCCTGCTTTAAATGATTGAAGGAGCTTGAGGTCCAGTATCAGATCTCCGAAATACGTACATAATCACGTGCGTTGGGAATCACCGGCCCAATGTAACTCGACCAATGAAGCTGAAAATGAAAACTCACCAGTAATTTATAGCGCACCACCCCAAGATCGCTCTCTACACGCGCCATCTACCAAGCTCAAGTTCTACAGATATTACTTGATTAATAGACTTGTATTTGAACTGATTTTAGCTGATATTTCTTTCTTTCTCTCGTAGTGAATCCTGGCGACGCCCCCTCTCAACAGGGTCGTTCTGGCAGAGCCTTGCGAAGCTGTTGGGCTGTCCTCATCTTTTTATCTCTACTTATTTTCATTCTTTTTACTGAGGCCGAAGCAACAACACTTGTATATCCTATCATTCTCGGCGGCACGCAAATGCGTCTTATTGATTTGGAAGAATGGAAAGCACTCCAAACGATCCAGCCTTATCTTTATAAGGCAGCTCAGCATGGAGAGACAGGCATTAGCGAATCTCCGCCGCACGTGCTAACCCCATATCAATTTCTTCAATATGAGCTCCTGCAGCTTGTTATCTCGATACAACCCGACTTAGAAGTCGACCTTGAAATAATCCACCACATTAAATTGGAAGCAATCGGGCTTTTCGAAAAGATTTACCCAATTCTACAGCGAATTTTGTCCAACGAGCCCCCTTCTGCCTCCCTCCAATATATTCAGAAACTTCTTGGCCTGCAAGTGCTCAGCAGCAAAGAACAAACTGAGGCCGATTCAACTTTGCCGAGGACAATGTCATTGAGTGATGCGAAATTGATTGTTCCAGCACTCAAATCATTCAACAAGCGCATAGAATCCATTTTAAGGACTCATCTACATGATGTCACACCAGCAGCTGAGAACCTCGAACTGAGCTCTGTAACTCTTTGCGGAAACAAGAAGACGTTAATAGATGCATTTCTTATGAGTTTAGAGCGGCATATGGCTTGTTGTAAGAGACGATCTGAGCATCATATGCTTCTACAAGGAGCCGGCCAGAGCTGGCAGGCCGAAGACAAGTCGCTAATTTCCTTGCTTCTTTCCTCGTGCGGAGATCTTACAGGATGGCAAGAGATTGAATGCCTATCTGATGGGTATGTCAAACCTTCATTAAACCGTTTTTATCAAAAAATCACTGATCTGATGGGAATCAGAAGGTTGCCTGGAGACGAGCATAATAAAGTAAAACTCAGACCCCTGCAAAGTCTCTGTGAGGATATTACTGTTGCACAGTGTTACAACGAAGTTTTAAACCTTCTCTTACTCGAAGGAACGCTGTACAAGCAGCCAAGGGAACAGAAGCGTGCACAAAGGCGGGCCATGGTACAGGTGAAAACATTAGAGGAGCTGATTGAAAAAAAGCACTTTTCTCCAATCCGATCATCCTCGCTCTCTGCTAAAAGTTTCACTATTCAGGAAAAGAGGGAACTCTCTTTGAACCTAGGCTGGTGCTTCTTTTACCTTTTCGACTGTCCTTGGACACATAGCGGTTGGTCTGCGGATACTATCTCACTCTTATTATCGGCAACCGGATCCTCAAGCTCCCTCGAGTTCGAGGCACCACCTTACATTCGTTGCGATCCACAACGTACCTCATCTGAGAAAGACGAGAATGACCTGAGTAATATAATGAAAGATTCAGTCTTCCTTGCCCTAGGAAAACTTCTCGTGGAAATGGAGCTGGGTAGGCGGATTACTGCGACAGAGTGTGATAGACTTGGGCGGCCTAACCTCTGGCTGACTTTATCTAAAGTCCTTGATGATGAAATGCTCTACGCATGTGACGACTATCTCAAGGCGATTGAAGGATGCCTCGAGCTGCATCGTTCTGTATCCGAGTTAACATCAGAAGAAACTACAACGAAACCGGCGAAGGTCATATACAATTCGATAGTTGCAAACCTAGAGAAGGACCTTGCGCACTATCGCAAACGAAGCAGGAAACGACGCCGTAGCGATTCTTGCCCCCCTATGGATCTGGATTCGAGTATTAAGTCTACGGCTGAGTTAATGCCCGTCCGGATAACAAATTTCAGCGATCAAAAAATAGATACTTCTCACGTAGGAGGCTGTGAAGAAGTGTCAGCTCCTAATTTCAAGGATTCAGGGGGACATTGGAACAATCAAGGGTCACACATTCAACCAGGAGAAACTACAATTATTGCAGGTCAGGAAAGCAAGCAGATACCGAAACGTGCCCGGGTCGCAACAGATGATTCTACCTCGGGATTTAGAAGGGTGGCTATATCCAGCCTACTTAACACCACTACCACTTTTCCTCCTGTGCCCACCCGCTTCGTCCGGATATTTGATGATCTGGAACCCGACACATCCCTAGCAGACTCTAGGTAGGGATGCCTGCTAAATTCGAAGGGCGCATATAAAGCTAACAGAAAAGAATTAGGGCTATTTCTTCGACCAAAACCTTTCTGGATAATATGACTTCTTTCATTAAAGCATACGTTCCTAAAGTCTATACAATCCATAAACGGATCAAAGTTTGCATAATCGATACTGGGATCGACATAACGCATCCAAGCTTGAAAGCAGCTAAACTAATGGGAAACTTAGGAGAAATGAAGAGCTTCAAAGGAGATTCTGAGGATCTCAATGATGAGATCGGCCATGGGACCCATATAGCGGAGCTCGTCCTGACACTCGCACCTGAAGCCATACTCTGTGTTGCTAAAGTTGCTGTCAAAAGAGTGATGCCCCAAGAGGATACAAACTTGATTTCCAAGGTAAGCTTTGGATAGTTATCCTACTTCATTTGTGGTTATCTGATACACTGCAGGCCATACAGTGGGCACTAACGCAAGACGTTGACATCATTTCACTGTCTCTTGGCCTTGATCTCCTAGATCTAGAGCTTGATGCCGCCATTAATAAAGCTATAGCAGCGGGTAAAATTGTACTGGCAGCAGCGGGAAACGATGGCAACAACAAGCCGCGGGCACACCCAGGCAGAAATCGTAACGTGCTATGCATCCATGCCTCGAACGGCAAGGGGAAGGATGGGGGGATATCACCGAGAGCATTAGACAATGATGACAACTTCATGACTTTGGGGACCGCTATCCCCCTTAATTGGAAAGGCAAAGAAGTGGTCAAGTCTGGGACATCTTTCGCAACGGCAGTGGCCGCGGCGATTGCGGCTAATGCACTCGCGATTATCTCACGGGACGGTTTGCTAAATGAGGACCAGGTGAAACGTCTTTATTCCTGTGATGGGATGCGATTAATATTTGCGCTCCTTAGCAGTCAGTCTGACAATGGATATAAATACGTTGCACCTTGGAATTTGTGGGTTGGGGACAGGTCAAGCGAGTTAATTCAGCACCAGATTTTGGAGGTCCTGAGGCGTTAAGGAGTTTTAGATACACAAATAAACATCATATATTATATAATCAGAAAGGGTACCGTAATTTAAACATCAAATTCCCATCTTCCGATGTTCTTATAGACGAGATTCCACCTTCATCACCGTTGTCCGAGCGGTATAGGCCACCCCTACATGTGGTGCAATACCCATCTGCAAGGTTCATGGTCGGCCATACCTGTCTCGTCAAGCATTATTTCGTCTGTCTCCATGATTTCTGAGGCAAAGTCATGGATAATCTCCAGCTCTCCATCATCCCTATCGACCACTTCCTGCACATCATCGGCAACCATTGTAGCGCCTCTGGTATACACCTGCGCTTTTACTTCGTCCTTGTTCTTCTTCACCCGCGATACCCGATAAGCCAACACAAAATCCGACGCATCTTCGAAACCTACTTCACTCTCTACGTTCCTTTCACCCCGAGCCAAGGCCCCGAGCTCGACGACGCCGGTGACCAAGTCGGGCATCCCGGCCTCCACACCCCCGCCGAAAGCTCGCCCCCGCAGCACCGACGCCGATGCTCCACGGGCTATCTTGATGCCGGTGACCAGAAACAGCGGCAGTCGATCGCGGGAGGCCTTACGAAAGGCCCGTACGGCAGGAGCCTCGATCGCGAGTTTGATGTATTCGAGAGACGGGATGAAGAATTCGGTGTCGAGACGGGCTACGGAAAGGAGCTCTTCTTTGGATCGGGCTCCACTGACGCTGAGCTTGCCGCCGGCCCCCTTTAGTCCCAGCAGCTTCGCGAAGATGCCCAGCTCTCCGTTACTTTGACGTTTCGTTGTTGTTCGAAACCCGACAAGGTGAGATCGAAATATTTCATCGTCTTGGACTGGGATCCGATCGATAGGATTCAGCGGAATAGGGTCGCTTGGGTCAGCAAGGAGCGTTCCGAGCTGTAGTGGCCCGTTAGCATCGGGCGGTGGTATGGAGAAATTTGGAGCTGAATGATACGTCGGGATTGTTCGTATAGACATTATAACTCAGTTCACGCTTCTTTGGTAAGTTTTTAAAATTATCTTCACGGGTGTCGATTTAAGAAGTCTTCATTAGTACTGTTCGACGGATAAAGGGCACGGGTTGGGTACCATCAGGTTTTGAGGCTATCGGGTACCGACGTATCTATTGCAAGCCTTGCCAATTGGCTAACTTCCACGACTTATCTCATTCAAGGAGCACGTAACTGCAACGTTAGTGCTGGGAAAACATAGCATTTAGAAGTTTTTAAATATAATTTCAGATTGTCCTATAGAAGGTGTAAAGCTAAAGTACTCTAGGAGCTCCTCAAAAGAACAATTTGTTATTCAAGAGCGACCTTTGGAGGTGGACTCTTTTGCAATTCTTATCTGATTCTTTAAGAACCACCGACCCAGGCGTTCCAGTTCACGTTGCCATTATTGCAGGCAGTTGTGATCGCTGGGCATGAAACCGGTCCAATCTGGTTAATTCCCGATGCAGTTACCGAGATCGAAACGGCGCCGGTCTGGCCGTTGAACGGAACGCTAGAGTGGAAGATGCCAGGAGCAGGGGCGGTAACGGAGACGGGCGCGTTGTTACCAATGGTGACGTGGACTGTAGCGGTAGCAGACGACGGCACAAAGGCAGTGAAGTAGATGGCGTCAACGTCACACTGTTGTGGTGCGAATTGAGTCTGGCCTTGAGTGACGGTGTTGCAAGGGGTTCCGTCGGCAGAGCAAGCAGTTCCCGGGTTGAGGCGGTACCAGATGGTAACGTGGTTCTCGTTGGGCAGTGGTTGCTTCTTATATTGCGCAATATAATAGGGCAAATCGTTCAACCATGCGTTGTGAGGAATGTTCTCCACGTACCAAGAGCCTTCGGGCAGCGACTGGTTCTGGATAGCCGCGGGAGGCAATGGTCCGACGTAGTGACTCTCGCCGTAGTCGTTCCAGGTCAGGATTTCGACCAAAGGAGGGTTGATTTGCAAGACCTGTTGCCATCGCTGGTGCCACAAGTCATCACCCCTCCATAGCCAGTTCTTGTTGAAGGCTGGAAGATTCGTGTAAAACCATGGGGAGACGGGCATCCTACATAATACTTGTGAGTTCATAGAGGACATCAACTAGATGTGGGAATACTGACATGTAAGGTCTACCGTTAAGCGCCTGGACGTATTGTTGATCCGCATCGATTGTAATGTCATTGGGGCCGTTGGGCCAGGCAGCAAAGCTGTGAAACATGATTAGAATGCATTCTTCTCGCTTCCCCGTTCTCAAGGGTTTACTTACGAGAAGAGACCATCCACAGCCGGGAGGGCGGCCGCTCCCTGGGGTCCTTGACTTGAGTAATCAGGGATGAAGAAAACATTTGTTTGCTGTTTAATGCCGACCCAGTCTCCTGCATTGCCTGGACCCTCGAAGGTGGAGGCCACAGGCTTGCCAGTGTTTTGCCACTTAAATGCGCTGGGATGCGAATTATATGTGTTGAGCACATTGACGACGTCGGCAGCGTCCCACGGGCCCTGAGCTAAATAGTCAAAGGAGATGAAGAGCTTGAAACCTGCGGCATCGGCGGCATTGTACGCATTGTTCAGCGCCCCAATTACCGGCTTCGTTCCAGATACAGTATCTTGGAATCCGATATCCAAAGCAAAGCCGTCGATTCCTGCGGCGGCTGCGGCCCTGATGTCCGACGCCCAATCAGCCTGAGTGTATGCATACGTATTTCCAACCTGGACCAGTTAGCAATGCAAAGTAGCGTGTTAGAAGAGTTCAATGCGTACAATGACATGAGCAAAGACTGCTTGAGCTCGAGCCTGCAGAGCCAAGTCAAGCAGGGCGAGGGCGAGGGCGGCCAAACGCATCTTTGGAGTATCCAAAAGGCGCTCTTGATGTTTGGACGATAGGAAGAGGTGTCTTGATAGTTGTGAAATAGTGTCTCTTCACCCGGTCTTTATACTAAAGCTCTTGCTCTCCAGCCCCCGTCTACTTCTGAGGCTGCGCCCTTGTAAACTACCCCCTGCCGCTAACCGCTGACCCTCGATGCATAGGAACCTGAAATTGAATAAGCATGACAAGCAATAGTTGAAAGCGGAGCTGTGTTTAGTATACTCTTGGTACTTGGTTTTTGCTGTGTTGGTGGCAACAGCGGCATCGGTAGAGGCAATCGTGAGTTTCTCGCAAAGTCAGTGAGCTATAGCCTCGGACTTTGGGCTGACTCGCCTCATACGAGTGTCTTAGAATATGCGGTCAATGAGACCACTAATGCGGCTTACCAGACATTTCCAGAGCGAAAGCAATAGCTAGCTGCCAGATTGGGCCCTAGGAGTATAATAATGTAGGGATTTCATTATGCAGTAGTTTTGGAGTTGCCTATTTCTAACTGCCGATCTGCCGATCAGCCGGTATATACATATTCTAAATTTTCATTCCGAAAGCTAGGTGGCTTTTGAAACATAGCTCAATATATTAACGGAATACTACAAGTTTGGCAATGTGCCTTTTAGCATGTCCTATTTGCCTTTTCCCGAGGAGGTTGAGCATTGAGCTTATGAGACTCTTAGTTAACCATTTAACTAAGGAGTTCCCAAATGTCAAAGTCTCAATGTCCTTGACCTTTGCGGGGTCGCTCCCGGAAAGTTCATTTATATGAATAATTCAATCTTACAAAGTATTCAAATTCGGGATCATTATACGTCGGGTAATTCTGCAGTACAACCCTGGCGCCCGCTGTTTTCAGTTTCTAATGTGATATGTCTAATTCCCGTCCCTTCCTTTGCTGAGGCGAGCTGGTATGCGGATTATTACGATACTTCTTGCCTTATTTTGACTAGCTTACTTAGGCCTTAATATGACGGCTGGACTAATTAGCCCGGAGCCCGCACAGCATGCAAACCAGGCGATTGTGTACTATAATGTCACCATCGGGCATCTTACGTACATGTAGTTAAAAAAGATACTAAAAAGGGTCAACATAATAGTATTTATGATTCAAGCTATAGCACTTTTTATAACAACATGCGTTTAGATCCGCTCACTAAAGAAAGTACGGCCGAGGTATCTCCTGCTTATTACATTCAATATCGAATTTTACAGTGAATTTCATTGTGTTTTTCTTTGTCAAAGTCTTACTAGATAACTACCCTTAGTCCTAGCAAAGCAACTATATCAAGCTGTGTGAAATTCTTTAGACAATATACAAGGAGCGGATGCAAGTGCCAACAACTCTTTGCTGCCTAACAGGTTCAACTGTAAAGAGCGGTCTGATACTTATAAATGTCTGCCTGATTTTGCATGTCGGATTTACCTCGCATTTGAATCAGCATAGTCAAGTCAGCAGCTGGCAACTTTGGGAAGGTGCCATTGAACGTTAGCAACCTAATTGTTAAAATAAAGTCCGTTAGGACTTTTCCCTCAAACCTAGATTATTAATAGATAATTATATAGATGCCTATTTTCACCGCAACATACAAGCTGTCAGAGTCTTTGGCACTCAATGGAACCTCCATAGACCATTTTCTATGGTCGAGATAGTCTTGCATGGCCCACATTAGATGAGCTGACCACGGCCCACTTGTGTTATGTGTGCCCTACAACTCCGGGCCATTCAACCCAAGGGACTCTAGAGCAATTGACTATTTCCCAACATTTGTCGAGGTTAGTCCCATCTACTTTATCGACAAAAGGGTTAACCCTATACCAACTGCTGTTGCCACTGCCCTCCAAAGGACATCATCAGTATTGGCGGCTCCTGAAGCTGCTGTTCCGATGATCAGGCCTGGTTTAACTACTGATATGCGGTTCTGAACTGCCGGCAATCTTGAAGCAATTTCGCGGATTACGCTCTCGGCAACAAACTTTGTTTGGAAATATCCAGCCCAACTCAGCAATTTGGCTGCAAATTCTTCCAGCGTTTCAGATGCTCTCTTCTTCAGCCCTCCAGAGATGTAAACATACTTGGGAAACGCCGTAGATTCAATGGCAATTTTGAGTAGTTGTACCGCGGAATCAATGTTAGTCTTGTGCAGATCACTACAACTGGCAACCCAGTTCACAGCAGCTCCATTGTGGACGACGGCGTCGACTTTTGCATCGCTGCTGGATTTTCCGCAAAGGCGGAGCCACTGATCTTTATCTAAATCGAAACTCTCTGCAGCCAAATCTTTTTTGCTATATTTCTACCTTTTGCTCGTCGTCAGGATGTCACCATCTAGCGAGGTGAGTTCTCCATTTAACGCGATCGAGTTTGGAGAATTTCCGTTCCCAGATAGCCGGTATCAACGGTGTGTTGCATCACAGAGGGTCACCGCCGGCTGAGGCGGAAGACCTTGAAACAAGTCTTGAAACGTTCCAATAATGGACGATATTTCGGTCAGAAGATCAATTCCTCGTCGGGTTTCTTCTTTGTGTATCCCGCACAGCATCATTCTTGAATTGGACATGCACGTGTATTGGACTTGTACCGAGGTCTGCTAGACGTGTTTCCTTGGCCATGTATTTTTCCCGTAGCGACATGATGGCCAATTTACCGAGGCGCTCGATTGTCCCTGATGTGCTTATTTTAAGGACACTGACTCATCTAGTTTTCTCTGATCATCTCACCACCAGTCGTGGCTCCTATCTAAACAAGGCCAGTAGCTAAGTCCGACATCCCGGCCAAGTGGTGGACAGTATATGCGGGACCCCAAAATGAGTGAGTATACACACACCCAGAATAGGAACACATATCGCACTGAATGGCGATCACTTCTACGTCCTCTCTTTTAAAAATGAACAAAAGAAAAAGAAAAAAAAAAAGAGGTGGGGGGAACGATAGCAAGCGCATAGGTATTCACAGCAGCTTTATGGACCATCTTGTTTGCACACAAGGCCGATGTAGGCAATGATCAAACTTCATCTCGCTACCACCATCAAACAAAACACCACAAGCGATCAATCTCGTAATCTTCGATCGCAGGCACATCTACGATCTCTACGATGCGCCGATTCATCACATATCGAGAGATTTTCCCCCTTTGATCGGCGAAATCGATGTTCCTATTACATACATGACTAGCTACCTACCTGGTCAGGCGCATTAACGCGGCAAACCAGATATACGAGCATCCAATCAACCCATGCTCATATACGGAGTCCTCGGAGCAGGCCATACATTACATAGTTGCATAGCAGGCCATGGTTCGTATAGGCAGATCTCCATCTCCACTCAATGCGACAAGCGAAATGGTGAGATGCTTGTCCCTGCGCCTATCTGCAGAAAGCACAATTCTAGTCTCCAAACAGTCAAGATCATCGGGCATTCAGCTCTGAATCGGCCTTGAATAGCGGCAGCGGTAATTCGGAAACTACATCATCCGTAAATCCACAAATATTATTCTTAATTTTAGGGGAATTCATAGCTCCATCATCAAATTCACAGAGTAGCCCCCTCCAAGTCATACCCGCAATCCGTCAACAAAACAATAATCACAGCTACAGCGCCCGTCATGAGGAGATCGTGTAATGAGATACAACAAATGTTCTTGCATATCCAGAAAAAAAAAACCATTCCCAGCCCATATACCTGTCCTACAATAATAATTATTTTCACCTAAAAGAATAGGATATATGATCTCAGAACGAAGATTGACCTTTTTTTTTTTTTAAGTTTGTTTAGTTATTGCCAGTCTCGACAGTACTGGCCATGTCAAAAGAGCGTCTCTCCTTGATAAACTTAGGCCACGTATTTGTCAAGACCAGATACTTGATGCTCATCTCCGCATCATCAAATACATGCTCATTGAACTCGGCGGGAACTTCACCCCAATAGCGGACAATGTTAAGAGTGCTCTCGGAGTCAGTCCGGTGAGGGATGTCGTCAAAGGGCGTGCAAGGGTCGGGATTGCTGCGTTCACTGCCACAGATGATGTTTGCCGCGTGCTCAAAGACGACTTGAAGGCTCTTGAAGTCTGTAGAAGAGAGGTTGATCTGGAACTCGGCATGAGTCGCACTGATAAAATCGACGTAGATCTTGAGGGCGCTCTCAAAGCACTCGCGAGGCAGCTCCTTTACAGCGCCGTCATCTTTCTCCAATTCTTTGACGGCGGAGAAAAAGAGGGCCTTCCACTCCTTGACGCTCGTAAGGAAAGCAATGTTCTCTCCGGAGAAATCTCGGAGAGCAGAGAATTGCTGCAACGGCTCGGGGTTTTTAGAAAGTGTGTGTTCAAGGGCCTCCATGGTCAGGATGCTTCCGCCGGAGCTATTGGTGTGAACAGAAGACGCTCTTCCCATTCGTCCTCCCCACGAGGACCTAGTCGAATCTGAGTTGATGGACTTGTCTCCACCAGAGAAGCCCTTCTTTCGCGACTCCCAGCGTGCAATAGAGTTGAGAGTTTCTTGGGTCAGGGCGTTGTGCTTCCAGACTTCGATAATGGGTACAAAGACGGTAAAAATTTCGAGCAGCATGATGGAAACAGCGATCCTGCATTGTCTGGGTTAGATATACATATGACTTGTTTGCTAAGAACTGCAACTTACCATTGCGGAGGAATAAAGTAGTTGTTGACAGGCTGCATTCCGGGTACATACAGGGCAATAAGCCACATTGGTGCAGAGTGAAGACTATGGGACGTTAGCAACAAGTAGACGATATGCTGCGAGGCGACTTACTTGGAGAGACAGCAGGCGATAGTCTGAAACCTCCATCCTTGAGTGTCGCGAAGGTTACGCGCACGGAAGAGAATATAGGGCGCAAAGATCCATGCCCAGAACATTTGCCAGAAGATTGAGGGCCACCTAAGAGATGGTTAGCTTGTGGATGTCAAGGCAGTGACGATTGTATAAAACTAACCATTCCCAACCGCGGCCTTGAGCAACTTTTCGTTGCATGTAGTTTCCATGGACTTCAGTGCCAGCAATACCAAACGAGTCGTGGAACTTGCGGGAGATGAGGAAGGTGATAACCGTCAGGAGGAGCTAAAGGGAAAGTCAGCCGATCAACATCCTTCGAAATGTAAAGATCCGAATAAATGCCAACTCACCTGAAGACCCATGCCGATGAATACTAGAATAAGAGTTCGGCGGTTGTAATCTATCGATCGCCATCGACCCAGCAAACTCCTCCGGTCAATAACTATAGATGGAGTTTCGGACCTAATGAACTTCCTCTGGGCATCGGCGACATAGAGAAACCTGCTATTGGAGGCGTGAAACAGGGCGATTCCAAAAGGAAACCAGATGCCCATGATCCAAAACTCAGCAACTTCGGGCATCAACGCACCATACCAGTAGCCGAGCTGTACGGCAAGCCAGTAGAGATGCATGAAACTTATCGCTGCAAAGGATAGTGGCAGGCCTCTGATCCGCAGGATGGGCATATCGCGACGCACCCAAAGGAAAGTCATGCCACAGAGGAGGATGACTGTCCATATTGACGCGAAGCAAATGTAAAAGATACCCACCGCTCCGAGCCGAAGCTCAGGCTTGGTATCCTCGGCAATGCCAAACTCAGAGCCCATTGCTATAAGCTTTGTATGTTGAAGTGATTATAGTAGAGACATAAATAGCAGAAATATGAAACAAAAAATCGATAAATACCAGGAAAAATGAAAAGCTTGAAGAGTCAAAAGTGTAATTGATGTTAAGGGCAAAAGAATGGACGGCCGTCCAACACGAAAACCTGTGTCACAAGGGAAGCCAACGGATTAAGTACTTGATGTCGAGGGCTATCGACTCAAGGGCGACATCGAAACCTCGTGGACGGTGGAGGAGTAAGTCATAAATAAGAAGAAGGGTTGCTGGGCACAAGTTCAGGGCGGTTGTGTCTCTGGGTTCCAGGAAGGCTTCCGACACGTGTGGGATAAGACCTTCTCGAACTAATCGCGGCTAACCAACGCCATTTCACACGTTTTTGTCGATCATGATGGGAACGGGGTATAGCGTCTAGAAGAGAGAAAAGGAGTCGAGTTTGCCTTGTCCAACCAGAGGAACAAGGAAGAAAAAGAAACGAGTGAAAGAACCTAGAAAATTAGAGAGGCGTAGTACCGCCTTCAACGCCTCCCATGCCGAGTAAAAGCGGCTCCCTTTGCAAGGGTTCCGCATAAAGCCAACGCACTTCCGAGGGAGAGTCTCAGCGCACAGTTACAGAGTTGCTCCTTGCGTTTGACTCTTCTTTTTGCCGGCCCTTACACTACGTATGCGTGTCTCTGATGAGGCGATATGGCCAGTTGCAATCATGATTGGCGGCAGCTTCCCACTCAGTCAAATCATTGTACGCTCTTCTTGTTGATTCAGGTCATCCCGGGCCGATGTGCTTGCTCTTCGCTACTCGAAATGTCCAAGATATCGATCAGCCAGCCACCAGCTGTGGAAACACTGAGACACACAGGGGTGGTATCCCAGGCTGGTTTGATGCTTTCTCATGCTCTCTCCGCCGCGTTACAGCGCCCACGCTCGTCCGGTAACGTTTATTCTCACATGATAAACGAGGTACCAGCCAGCTTATTTCCTAGCGAAGGGCGGCATACTCTGCAAGGTGGCTGTCTAACTTTCTGATCGTCCAGACGGCTTTGAGCGGCCAATCCTAGCGTGCTCCATGGAAACATATGAAAGCTGGGGCAAACACTCATGGGAGGCCAGGAGTTGTCGGGATCTGAGAACCAGATCCGGTTAACCCAAGAGCAAAATACTCCGTACCTGGCTTGTAAGAGGCCCTGCAATGGCGACTAGCAAGGATTTGTTCGCCTTAGCGCAGGTGTGAAAAGCTTTGAGCCACCAAGGAAGAGCCATGGCCGCAGTGCGACAAGGCGGGCCGTGTATCTGCCAAGCCAACCATGATCCAGCTCAAGTTGAACAGGGTGAGCTAGCCATGCCGTATATGTCGTGACACTGGCCTTCCTCGCTACCTGTCTGTTTGCGATAAGGTTGATCTCCTTTGATTGATCAGGACGTGATGGACAGTAGTAAATGACATCGATCGTTCTCCTAGCCACTGTGGAGATTGTCTGACAGGGTCCGTTCAGCCTCACTCGTATTAGCTCGTCACCGCGCCCGTACGTCGACACTAGCATCGCTCTGTGCCCGTTTGTATATGCGTTTAGGCGCAATGAGAGCAAGCCTCTTCCCTTCCCCTTCTATTTGGATCAGTCATCAATTCGGGCAGATAATCGGCTACTTGCATGAGAATCATGCTGTATCCCCATAGAGTGTAGGTGATGATTTGCAGCATCTTGATTCAAGTTTGTCTTTCGCCTACAACCAGGGCAAGTGTATGCGATGCTCTTGTTTACTTTGTGTCATCCTTCTCCCTTTAATGCAACGCTGCATCGCCCTTGCAGCTTGCAGCTCCTTGTGATGCTCAATCAGATATCGTAGGGCCAATCGTTGCTCGTCCACTCCACTACTCAGATGAGCGAGCAGGGCCCGATGCTCTCTCTCATTACCGTTTAATTGGCTGGTAGTTGCTGGAGCGCCCGATCTTGTTGATCTAAAGCACTGCCTGTAGGTTTGATGCCCTGTAGCTTGGACATCGTTGCGGCCGATGCGAACGGCCGACCAGAGTTGCCGAGCTGGTGTGCAGCGGAGACGGTCTGTGGAGGCGTTCTTGTCTCCATTCAACTCACTCAGTCCAAAGCCATGACCCATGCCCTCTAGTGGTCATCACTTCCGCACGCGAGCCCCTGGTCAAGGCACAGCTGCGCTGGACATGGTGGATGCAGGCCATGAGATTGTGGGCGGAGAAGAATCTGGCCCTGCATTATACCGTCATGCGAGTCGATTGTCGCTCCAGAGGTACTCAACAACATCGCAACTCGATTTCTCCATAATAGCATTAGTTGAGGCTCCTCTTGTATGGTCCTTTCCAGCTAACCCACAGAAAACTCGGCATTTGACGGACAAATATCCCTTTCGTCCGGGGTAGTGGTGAGCGTACTTTTCACAAGCTGCCCCATCGTTTAAAGATTGACGCCACTGAAAGAAAATGAAATGTGAGCTGTGGCGTTGTGATAGAGCGGTATGCGGGATGCCTTCGTAGGAAAAAAAGAACCGTTCCTGTTTCTGCCATGGTTCCGACAGCTTGCATGACGGAAGAGAAAAAGAAAAAAAATCAACCACTTCGTGACAGATCGCATTGGGGGCGGGACGGAAAGAATCTCAGCTGCACAAGCATCTAATTTCGTACGTATGTGTACTGATATCCGCATTTCCCCCCTCCCCTGCTAATAACAATTTAGCAGAGCGCACACATGTCACAACCTCCAGAGTCTCGGTGACGTCTAATTCGCAAGGTTAATTAGCTCTCAGGACAATAATGAACCAACACTGTCCGCCTCGCTACCAATGTGGCGCGCACGGATGCTCTGTCAAACGAATGCTCACCGGAAAAGGCAGTGTTAATTAACACTAAAGACGAAAAGAAATGTGTGATCCGTGCTCATGCAGCCCGCCTGCAAGCTTCTGAGTAGAAAAGAGTTACCATTGCGAGGACAGTCAGACATATCAGTTATCATCTCGACCTCAGGCTTCATATGCGATTTAGATGGCAACCGTCTCAGGCTTAGTCGCCCCAGAAATGCCATTGATTGGATATGGTCGTCATTTAACGCCAGCAGAGTCGAGGCAAGGGAGGCTTTGCGTGTGATACTGCATGTCTTGTGTGACAGGCGACGACATAATGCTAGATTAGCGCAAAGCCCACCAAAGCTCGTTTATTGGGCCACTGTGAGCTGCCAACACATTAGTATCTTGGAGCCTTGGCAGGACTTCCTGAACTGATGGATATACGGTTGCGCATGTGTTGTATCGATGCGAATGCTCTCACATCCTCAATGTGAGTAACACTGTACCTGTCGCAGAGGCATGCTCTTATGAATGTGTCTCTATCGGACAGCAGAAAGAAGTCGCAATTTGCTTCAACTGGTATTGAAAATGCAAACATGATGTCAATGCTGTCACAGAAATAGACGGGATTCGTCCCCATGCTCACGCTGATGTATTAACACAGAGTGAGTACAGTGAGTACTGTTATTAGTTGACGCTTCACAAGGTGGCATTGTTGGTCGACAAAAGTTGTTGCATGCGCGGCAAATCCAGGGGTGGAACGGCCGTTGTCCATCAAACTGAGATGAGCATATCCCAGAATGACTATTACTATTGCAATCTAAGACACGGGAAGCTTGGATAACGTCAACCTCCTTGACCGTTGATAAGATAAACGTTGTACCAAACGTGGAAATGTCTCGGCTATCTTGCTGGGGGCTTCCCGCGGTAGCTCAAAGCGTCAGAATAGAAGGCCAGAGGCGTGGTCGGAAGACTTCGAATTCCTTGGCCCAACACCGGAACTCTTCACTGTTCACGAGGTGATCCCTGCGGCAGACCGACGTAGAAATAGGCGTGTGCGTTGGGTTGCTAACGAGAAAGAAATGGGGGGGGGGCCGAGTAGAGGCTTAGATGAAAAGAGTTGCATTGTCTTCCGGTTGGAAGTCCAAATAGTACTCCATCAATGAGTCTGATCCATTGCTGCTCATCAACGGTGAGTCGAAGCTTATGGTGAACGAATAGGGTAACCAACATGGCCGCGCAAGTGGATGTTCTCGGGAAGTTCAAATGGCCACAGCCCCTTTACCGCATCGTCAGTTAGAGCTCCCTTGAGGACTTGCTTTGAACACCGTGGGCTCCTAACTTGCATACATACCTGGAAAGCTGAATTTCTTGTATATTCCATGTTGCTTTTTCGGAGATGAGCGAGAAATGTTCGGACATCTTTGGGGGAACACCGTGAGCATTTCACGAGCCAATTCTCTTGCACCGATTCTTCATCCGGGTGAATGATGGCCACCAAGAGTATGTAATCAGACGAATTGGTTGATGCGTGGGATCTTCGCTTCAAGATTGCACCTGTAGATACGGGTTTGAGAGTTGCGGGTTATGAAGTATCCGAAGCATCTCACGATGGTCGCAATGAGGTACTCGTACTTTGTCACCCTCCTTCCTCATGGAATGAAGCGGCCACCCTCCTTCCTGCCGTTATGATCAGTGCATTAGTCATCGCATCGCGACAACATTTTCATTCTCGAGCAAATCTTTTTAATTTATGTCATTTTCTTCTTCCCATGAGAGATTCATGATGAACAACCATCCTCAGAGACACGCATATCTACGGCCAGATGGCGATATTCGTGCTGGCATTTAACGGCGCCATACTCTCATCAGGCTACTAAACAAAAGATGGCAATCACACCAAGGAGAAAGACATCACCAACAGTTTACCAGTTCTTCTAAGCCGAAAGCAGCGATAAACTAGGAGCCTCCAACGTCTAGGCTAATCTAGCATTGACTTGGAGGAATGCCTGGTAGAAATTGATGCAAAGGTAAGTGTATAGGCACAGAGCGGCTTGAAATTCTCAGTTAATGACTTGCTGGCAGAATCACTATTTCCATTAACTGGAAATGATGTGGATGCAAATCGAAATGAAACATCCGTCTTGTCCACTGGAGAGAGCGAGACCTATCCAGCAATATCACACTTGTTGCTGCTTGCCAATCAGATATTAGTCGACAAGGACACTCTCTCGTTGAACAACGAAGCGTTCCTTTATGCCGCAAAATGCTCCAAGAACCATGTGCGTTACGAAACCTAGAGAAAATTATTTGCATTGGCTTATGCTGATATCCAATCCTGTTACTGGAATTGAAGCCATCTGAGTAAGCGAGATATGCGGCTGAGCGGTTTAATCCGCCAGGAGAGCAAATGTCTCATTCCATCCCTTGTAACACAGCCTCGTGGTCTCCCGCACCAAGAATTTTGAGAGGCACATAGTACCCTTATTGCCTTATTACTGTCCCGATGAGCTGCGATGGGTCCAAAAGCTGCCTGACAGCCCCTGGACTCCCCGATCTGGATAGCCATCAACTCCGCATGCGAGTGTAGCAACGTGCATGCGTGCAACTGTATATCCTGGCCTTTGCCAGAGAGCCACGCGCCCTCTCTACCACCTCAGATGCATGCGATATGCATATTACATGCAGGGTTGACCAACAGCAATCCAGTAAGGCGACGCAAAACCCAGCAACACCTGCAGCCTGGTCTCAGTTCTCCAGGAATAAGCTGTCTCTCCCCTCTCTTCTACATCGCACCTTCTCTCAGAACACAGGCTCTACTTTGATTTGCATGATCATTTGTTGAGACCTGTGCTTGATTGGCGTTGCCTTTGGCACTGCTGAGCACTGTTGGCATTGCGATCTTGGCCGCATCCATTTGGGCCTGTGCTTTCATGGCCAATTCGCCCGCATCCTCGCCGCCCTCACTCATCCCCGCTACCTGTCACATTCTCAGATCGCGTGATCATCATCAATCAGGACCCTTCTTTTCGTCGCAGCTACGATCCAGTGCGCATAATCAGTCCTACGCCACTAGATTATGCCATGGGGAGCCCTACAGGGAGCAAGAGATCCAGCCGGAGTGATTCCCTGGTTGGACCTGCTCCTCGATCGAGCCCTGTCGGCAAGTCAAGCCCTGCTGGAAATCTAGGTGAGCAGTTTTGTAGCTTAGCCACTCATGTTTCAATAATCGCGGGGTGAGTCCGCGCCTAACTATTGTTGTGTATCTCACTTGCACGCCAACGAGTCAAGCCGTGAAACCCATGTTATTTGAATGAGACCTGTTGTACCCGCTTTGGGGCAAGGTAATTAACCAGCTTGCTTATAGATGAGGAGCCTGAGGCGGAGAATTTGGGGCACTTACACGGCAATGCCGTCATCGAGCCAGGTGGCAGTGATGAGGATGGCGAATTTTCACCCAGTGAATATGATGCCGAGTCCATCAACGACCAAACCGACTCTACATCTTTGGGATCAAGCATTTATGACCATAGCCATGTCAATGGCCGGCGGTATCATCGTTACCGACACGGCAGATACCCAATCCCCAATGATGAGGCGGAACAGAACCGTGAGGACATGCTCCACACAATGATGCTGGAGGCTACAGACGGCAAGCTATTCTATGCCCCGATCGGGGACCATCCGCAGAAGATTATTGATCTCGGTACCGGCACCGGTTTATGGGCTATTGAGAGTAAGTCCTTTTGTTACGTCGCTATTTGTCTGAATTATATCTTTGCGTATACAAGTTTATGTCTCAGAATGCGCAAGACCAGGCAGTAACATGAGTGGGTAGTGGGCGACAGATATCCGGGTGCTGAGGTTCTGGGACTTGACTTGAGTCCTATCCAACCTACCTGGGTGCCTGCCAATGTCACATTTCTCGTCGACGATGTCGAAGCAGACTGGCTCAACGGTGATAACTGGGACTTTGTGCACCTACGCAACATGATACCCGTCATGAAATCACCCGTTGGTCTGCTTAAGCAAGCATACGAGTAAGCTCTGGCCCACCGCAGCGCTATTTTTGTTCTCTAGAGAGTCTCTCTGGCTAAAAATGATTTCCTTCTATAGCAATATGAAGCCGGGTGGTTGGGTCGAGCTACAAGACGTGGATGGAGATGTACATTCAGATGACAACACGATCCCAGACGACTGGCCTCTCAAGAAATTCACTGAGTACATGCTTGAGGCGTTTGCAAAATTTGGCACAAATGCCCATGCCGCTGTCTTTGGGAGACAGTATTTGGCTGAGGCAGGCTTTGTCAACATCCAACACAATTATATCAAGCTCCCATATGGCACATGGCCGAAAGACAAGTAAGTTAAGCCTCTACCTTGGCTCGTTGCTTTCTATGTGTCCTATTATTTCTACATTCGCATATGCAATCTCCCTTCTCTTGGACATGAATTGACTAACTTTTTACTGCTAGAGTTAAGCGTCTAGTCGGTATGTATTATCGCACAGCCTGCGAAGACTTCTTCCCAGCGGTGGGAGCTATTCATTTCCCCATGCTCGGATGGGAAAAGGCAGAAATGGAAATCTTCTTCATGGAGTGTCGTCAGGCTATGCGTGACCCCAAAGTCCACGCGTACGGCAAGATGCATTTCTGGAGTGGCCAAAAGCCCTATGACGCGGAGTGAATCGTTTTTTTTTGTTCAAATTGCGCGTACACATAATATACCAATAGAGTTTTAGAGGAGGAAATTGTCAAAAGAGTGTATAATATGTGTGTGCTTAGACTCTTCTTTTCTTGTAGCTGCGTTGACAGCCAGCTGCCATAAGAAGTATATGGCTGTTATATATATTCGTTACAATGAGTAATACGCTTCAATGGGGGGGCCGAATTTTAATCAGCTTTCTTTTCATCATTGGCTATATACTCTGTATACGCATGATCTAACATGGGCAAATTATACAAAAATTAACTAGACAGAAACCAACTCCCTTTTATCTGACGGAGATATCCATGTCATACACGTTTCCCAACAGTAACTATTCATCGTCTTCCCTTCTTGCTCTTCTTTTGACGCGGTCTCTCCTCCTCATCAGCACCACCGGTCACCTTCCTCTTCTTCCGGCCCTCCTCCAACAGCTCTTTCATTCCCTCCGTGGCCTTGAACTTTGGATTAGAAGGATCAATAGCAAACTCATGGCTATCAAACACAGCCTTGAATCGGTCATCCTTGACGTCCATCTTGAAGTCTGACTGCAGACCTGCAGCGTCTTTGCTCTTCTTCTGGTACTTGGCCTTCTTGCCCTTTTGCTTCTCCGCGCGCAGAATCTCGTTCATGTCGAAATGATCGAGGTGGTCCACCTGGTTGTCGTTTGCGTCCTCAGCCATGACCTTGGACAGATGGGCTTTTTCTTCGGCGTCGCGAGCTTCGGCGGCTTCGCGGGCCTCACGCTTCTTGCGGCGCTCTTCCTTGCGGATGGATGTTTTGGATGTAGGGGTAGGGTCTTCAGTGGTGAAGAAGGGGTCGTTAAAGCCAAGATCTTCGTCATCGTCCTCGCCACCGCCAGTGACAACGTGGACGTCCTCATCAGCTTCGCCGTCATCGTCATTGAGAGCTTCACGCTTGGCCTTGGCAGCTTGTCGTTTCTTCTCTTTCCTTTCGCGCTCTTTACGGGCGTATTTCTCGATTGTGGTTTCTTCCTTTTCGTCCTTCTTGGCTTTCTCGCCTGATAGAGCCGGGGTGAAGGTGACTTCCATCTCACCCACAGGGGCATCCTTGGATTTTTTGGATACCGGCTCAGCTGCGAGACCAAGGGCCTCACGCATCTTTTGCCGAGCCAATTCTTTCTTGGTTAGCTTGGGTTCATCGTCAGCAGCTGCTTCGCCGGCATTCTCCTCCTCATCATCATCTTCGCTGTCGCTGTCACCAGCGAGGTAAGCTTTTAGGTCTTGCTCGTCAATCTCGGCTCTGCTTCCCTTGAAGGCTCGCTTGATGGATTCTTTGCGGCTGATCTCCTCAGGGTGCATGTCCCAAGTGAGCTTCACCTTTGAGCTTTGTAGCGCATTGGTGACGAACTCGATGGGTTTATATGATTCGGGTACTTTGCTGCATTCATCTCTGGGCTCGTCATCAAACGTAACATCATCTGGGACGAATCGCAGATCGATGAAGTTGGATGAGGCCTGATACTCGGTTCCGTCGGTTGCTTCGTAGATAGCCTGGGCAGTGGTTTTGCTTGAGCAGGTCATGATGGCATAGTAGTACCGTAACCTGTCAAGTTGATATGCTCTCAAAGCGTCGCTGTCAAAATCTTGATCGTCGCCCTCTTGAATCAACTTCTTCTTGATAGCAGCCTCTTCAGCTTCGCTGTCGGATGCACTCTCGTCATCAGACTCAACGTCCTTCTTTCCCTTCTTAAAGAGCTGCCTGGGTGGGCCCTCAATCTCTTCTTGTTGCATACGTTCCTTTCCGAACTCGCTTGGGTATACGGCAACGTTTAGGACTTTGCCAGGGTCGTTGGCAGGAATAAAGCTGGTGAACAAGGCCATCAGATCTGTTGATTTGACGTGGTCCCAGTCGAGGTTGACAATGGCTATCCGATTCGTTACTTCTCCGGTCTGGATCTCCTCTCGCTCTAGTCGCTGCATATCGCCGCCGGTTGCAAGATCCAGCTCTTCGTCTTCTTCGGAATCGTCATCGGAATCTGAGTCCTCAGAGGAGGAGAAGCCTCCCTCTCGCGCGGGGTCGAATTTCCGAGGTCTCCCAGCAGCCATTAGCTCTCTTTCAACCTCGTCATCGTCAACCTCAAAGTCATCTTCTTCCTCTTCCTCTTCCTCTTCCTCTTCGTTGTCATCGTCCTTCTTGCCCCTTGCTAGCTTGTCGGCCTCTTCTTCATCGGAGTCTTCTTCTTCGTCTTCATCCTCGTCTTCCAGTTGGTAGAGCCTTTCCAGAGCCTTCTTCTTAGAATCAGACTTGATCTTGCGTCCGTATTTGTCTACTCGAGCGGTGGCTGTGAAGTCATTGTCCTTGAGCATGCCCGCGAATCGCTTGTCGACAGTCGTCTTCATGTTCTTTTTCGACGGTAGCCGAAATCGAGGATCGGTCTGAAAGCTGGCGAATCGCGCATCGGTGATTCGCGCCTGGGGCGCTGCGCCGCCATTCTTCTTCTTATCCTTTCGCTTGTCCATCTTTGAGGCTGTGGATTATATGATCGAAGGGCTTGTTTTTGTTGCTGCTTCCGCAACGATGCTGGTGATGCTTGTCGCAACTTTTTCTTTGGACCGAAACTTTTTGGCAGGGATATCGTTATCAGCTTATCGTCAGCCAATAAGAGTGTGCAATGGGCGATTGGCTTTGGTGGATAAATGTGGATCTTGGCCGCCTAGAGAAATCGCTGTTAGTGATGGATGAAGTCACTGAAGTCGCTAAGAAATACAGCTGGAAGATTCTCTGAGCGCGGAATTCCGCAACGGAATTCCGCACTGAGATGCTGTGAACGTCTAAACGTTCTATGCTGAGTGTAATTCACATTGAAACTGACGGTGTAATCAGCCAAGTAAACTGATTTCAGTGGTCTTACTAAGTCCTACTTAACATGGACTTACATCCATGGCTCTGTCTATAAAAGATGGACGGTTTCTGCTGTTTTGTAACACATTCTTCATGTCAATCTCACATCCTCTCTCTACCTAGTCTTCAAGATGAACTCTGCAAAGCATGATATTGCTTCACAAAAGCTTCTGGTGAGAGATTCAAGATGAAAAAAGTTAAAAGTTCACAACTCTTTTGGCTAATACGCCCCTTTAGATAACCGGGGTCACAGGCTTCATTGGTTTTAAGTCGCTACTTATCGCTCTCGAAAGAGGATATGCCATTCGCGCTGTCGTTCGAAATGAGCGAAGCATCTCACAGCTTACGGACAAGAGCTCCCTGATTTCTGAAGGCCATAAGAACGGGATCTTAGACTTTGTCGTGGTTCCTGATTTCTTGGCATGTGACAATTGGCCTGCTGTTCTAGATGGCATCACGAGCATTATCCACATCGCATCCCCGCTGGCACATGAAGTAAGTGCTCCAATCTTTAGTGTGTATAATAACCTCTAGAACTAATGTGTTAATTAGAGTGACGACTACGAGAGAGACATAATAAGTCCCGCGATATCCATGGTGACCACGGTCTTGGAAGCAGCCGCCAATGTCCCATCCGTCCGAAGAATTGTCATCACTTCCTCGTGTAAGTCCTCTAGGCGCACCATATGCAAAACAGTATAAAACTCACACAGCACAGGCGTCACCTTGATTCCTTTCGAATGGAACATGGCTCCCAACAGTGAGAGACTGTACTTCGGTATGAGACATGGTGCATCCCCATGATTCAACTTTTCTAATCGTCGATGAACAGCATCGGATATAAATTCAGATCCTCAAAAGCCATATGGCAGTGCCATGGAAGCCTACTGGGCTTCAAAGGCATACTCAAGAATCGCTACGCGGGAATTTATTGCGAAAAAGAAGCCTCACTTTGACTTTGTTCATCTGCTTCCCTCGGTGGTGTTTGGTTCGGACGAGCGAATTCTTCCAAATGGCTCTGTAGATGAACTGTTGAAGGATAACCGAGCTGCAGTCCTTGCCCCAGCACTTGACGGCTCTACGAACTCATCATTTCCGTTTGTCGGTGTGCCTGTTCACGTTGCGGACGTTGCACGCGCCCATGTCGACGCAGTGGACAGCTCGCGAATTCCAGGAAATACCGAGTACATCCTTAGCTCTGACACCCCTGAAGGTGTTGTCTGGGATAGAGATATTGCAGCGGTTGCCAAGAAATATTTCCCAGAAGAAGTGCAAAGTAAATTGCTACCGCTTGAGGGCACGCTGCCTTGTATCAAGTGGCGACTGGATGGCGATGCTACAGAAAAAGCGTTTGGGTGGAAGTTTACTAGCTTTGAACAAACCATGAGAGAGCTGCTCGCTCAGTATCTGAAGCTCAAGCAAAACGCTAACCAATAGAGACTGCGAGTGATGTGGTCATTGAGAATTCATTTTGTGTGCCGTTGTAGGACATGGATAGATATGACAAGAGTTCGCCAAAGAGTACAGCTTTTACATAAACTAGGCAAATAATATACAGATATCCTAAGCATTAAAACCCAACCTCTGTGATTGGCTTAATAGGCTGCAAGGTCCACGACATTGCAGGAGAAAGCTGGGGGTCTTTGAGGGATAGCTCTGCTCCATAAGCATCAGCCGACAGGGCCAATGGCCCAGAATACGAGTTCGACAGCTTCCAAGTTCCGTTCCCCTGTTGTTCTACGCGCCACTGCTGTCCCGAGTAGTTACCAGCTGTGGCTAGATGTGGTCGTGTTTTGTCGTTGCCATATACATCCAAGCACTTGTCGCTTCCAAGCCACATATTACACAGGTTATAAGCGCCGGGGTTGGTTCTAGAAGGACGAAGCTGCCAATGCTGTCCGCTGAAATTCCCTTCAGCGGCCATTTGTACTTGGCCATCTTGCTGTTGATTCCCATCGTTGACAACATCAATTGCCATTCCGGGTCTCGCTGAATTCGTGATCCTGTACCATGACCTGCTGTCTAGGCCATTCGATGGCACCCTCGATTGCGCAGGCTGCTGCATACCCGACTGCGCACTTGGCGGCACTTGAACTGTAGTAGCAGCCCCCTTTGGTGGCAGAGGCTTGGTAATTCGTATACCAATGTACGGTTGATGGTTGTTTGGCAACGGCGTAGAACCAAAAGGCGTCTTGAGTTTGCGATGATACGTGACAATTCCTGCTTTGACACCCAATCCATTGATGTCTCGTTCCCCGGATCTCTTTCCCTGAAGAAGGCTTTTGAGAAATTCTGTTGCTTCTTTGACAACGTCGTCAGAGACGGTGGCAAGGCTTTGGTTAAACTTTTGCACCTGTGCGTCCACTTGGTCGGAGACCCAACCAGCTACAGTGCCGGTGGGAACAGATATGATCAGTTCAACTACATCCGCTTCGTTGATGAGATCTCCATAGACAATAGTCCAACCTCCGGCGGCATTTGCTGCTCGAACATCATTACGATTGGTGACTTCAGACATCGTAGGACTCTGATGGGTAGATAGATAATGAGGGTTCAAGAATAGTAAATAAGATGATCTAGAAGAAAACAAAATATAATTAGAGCGCGGCGATCATTCTTATGGGAGAAAGAAATGCATATGCAGCAGTTGCCGAGCTTTCCAGGAGCTGATCGAACTAGGTTAAACTGCCAAGAGTGACGACACCGAGCTAAGGCAGAACATCAGAGCAATCAGCGGGGTGGCTGTCAAAATTAACCTTATTTTTAGCAAACAATAGAAAGGGATGGGTTGTGGCAGAAAGTCTATTCAAGAACCAGGAATATGAATGGCAGCAGCAATTCAGCCCGGGTGAAGCTGAACCGATGGCACATTGATGGAAGAGACCATAGGCCAGCGGAGAAGCAATAGCGTGTGACTTATTCCCAATTTATAAGACGGCTCGTATAGCAACACCGAAGGATATTTGGGGGAGCTGAGCAAAATCTTTGGGGGCTTTCGGCAAGATAGTATCATTATTGGTACACTTCAGAAGATGACCTCCAGGGATGATCATGCGTATTACTCTAAAAAAATTTATATATAGTATATATATTTAGATGTAACTAGGTAAAGCTCAATTACGTCTACCTGGTGTGACTAGCTACGGCTCAGACATAAAACATTGGAGTAATATGCTTCCAAGAGGACGATGTGAAAGTCTTCCAGCTGTAAATGGATGGAATATGCTGTAGCTATCTGGGCGTCGTCTATGACGACAGAGAAAATGTTTCTTTTTTTCAGCTCTTCAAAAAGAACCCTTCAAGCTGAAGCTGAAGCTGACCACGAACATCGTATAATACACCCTCTTCTTAACTCTGAGGGGTGCCTCGACCAACACCAGCGCTACTTTTTCGCCCTGTTTGTTACCGGCTCAATCGCTCAGCTCAAGTTTGGACGTATCGCTTAACGTATCTAGCAAGAGGGCGCTGCTTTGTTTTGTTTTCATGTGACGACGATGGCTGCATTGCACATGCCGTACGTCAAAGATCTCCACACCATCATTCCGACTCTTCAAGCGATGCCGCTAAACAACGCCATTTTTCATTTCTTGGGAATTTTTTTTCAGAGGATTTCTCTACTGACATATAATTGACAATTCTCACAACACGAATTATACGCGAGACATGTAGCGCGTGAAGGCAGATAGCCAATACAAAACCCTCCGTCCGTGTAGTGTAAGTGGCACACGGGGGACAAGTGAACTACGTTCCGTAGGTATGGCTAACCGATATGCCGCTCACATTTTATCCCACAGTGGAGGTTTCATTTTCTGTAAAGTGGATATCAGACACACGGGTTCAAGACATCGGCTGCATCCGGCTCACTCAAACATTTAACTGTCATCGGCCCGTCGCCCTATCCATTGTTGTGAGGCGTTAGTCTGTGAATTTCCCCAGAATAACAGACTTCATTCGACTATCACAGGCGAGAATCATCAGACTGGCAGTGAGGGTTTGAGATTTGCTTTTACGAAGACTCTCTATTGATTTGAAGCATTATCTGCATCTCAAAGGTGTCGTAGAGTAGATAGACCGCGTAGCTGTAAACATCCCCAAGGTGATACGTCTCAATGGTGACGATCAAAATATATTCTTAAGAAGACTGTGATAAATTTTCAGCAGAATCAAAACAGTTATCTACTTCCGGGGCATCCCATGCCGAGCAATCAACACTCGTAGACAGTCTACGACTCAATAAGACATGTCGCTGAGAGTATGTATCACATTCTTTCACATTCTTCTGACAAACGGGAAAGAGATCAAATGTGGCAAAAAAATAACCCGTCGCGTACGGCAAAAGGACTTTACAGAGAATTAATATTAAATATCCCTAAAAGTATCATCCGTAATACTTGCAATCTTCGTACTCGGTGGGGTTGCCTTGTGGATACATGTATTGGATGTCCGAACCCTGCATTCCATATGCTTCCGCTCTGTTATATACTGTTATCACATACGAGACACGTATGAGATCTTCTCTTATGATGTTTCGGAACACAAAATCGCTACACAATTCAACCCTAGAAATGCTTTGTGTTTCGCTACTGCAGTCTTCAAGAATGAGTGAACTTTCAGAGACTTGAATATTTAAACCAGCCATTTCTCATCTTTTCTCACTGTTTCTCTGCAAGCCTAAGATATTATATAAAAGCTTTTCACACTTAATCCACCGTTACCATGCGCTTCACAGTTGCATCTGTCGCAGCTCTAGCCACTCTCGTCCCTTTCGCCACAGCGAGAAACTGCAGCAAGAATCTCGATTACTGTGGATCTACTCTTCTAGGCATCGGTGAGAATGTAGAAAAGCTCCGGGTATTAATCTGCTTGTTCTAACAAAGAAAAGGCAACTACTATGACCAGATAGTGAGCGCCCTCAGAGCAGCTGGCAAGCCCACAGATGACAGCTGGAGGAAGAAGTCGCTATTCTATTGCGCAGGTGGACCAAATGGAGAAATCCATTTTGTTGACTACTGTGGTGAAAGATGCGTCGATAACGGCCAAGGCCGCAGTGATTCGTGCTATAGACCATAGATTGGAAAGCTCTCTGTCGATTCCGGTCACGTCAGCTCTTGTTTAGGAGACTAAAGACGCTCCATCATTGCGCACTTTTTTTTTTCTTGAGAATCTCTCACTTTACTCAGCTGCTGCTTAAATACATGCATGTTGTAGATTAGATATTTCTAGTTGTCAGTTAACAGTTGAGAGAGAATGTAACAGACGTTGGGCATTTCCCCGTCCTAATGCTTATGTTATTTCTCAATACTAGCTTCAAAGCTATTCCGATCTATCGAAACAAGAATATTGCCAGAGTTCAGCATGCAGATCCCCTCGAAGTAGTGTTGATTGCAACGAGTTGTCCACCGATTACAATGTCTCCATTTACTGGCGTCTGCATTCCACCAGCCGTAACAACATAGAGGACATTCTTATCGTGTGGGCCACGGCCAAATGCACAAGACGTTGGCTCGGCAATCGCAGTAGAGTTGAGGTTGCCAGCAAAATAAACTTGGCGCTTGCCATCAGCTGAAATCAGCTCGATAGTATTTCCGCCTCCAGTCACCACAAAAGCATTGCCATCACAGTCAAACGTAAAGTCGTCGTACTGGTCCAATGGCCCCTTAGTATGTGCAATTGTCGTAACAGGCCCTGTAGAGGTGCCGTCCGAGTTGATGGGCATCTTATTGAAAGTGCCGTTTCCAAAGTTTGTAAAGTAGACTGAGTTGCCGCGAACATGAACTCCATCTACTCCCGATGCTGAAAAAGGTGGTGATGCGTAAAGCTTTGTGAATGTATTGTTAATAGCAACCTCGTAGTGTCCCGTCTTAATGTCCAAGCTCCAGATAACACCACCATTCACATCGCCAACGAGAAGAGTTTGGTCCTTTTGAGAGAGCACTGAGATGCCGTTGAGAAATTGGGCTGGCTTAACATGCGCAATATTCTTCACCACAGGCGGGGATGTGAGCCCTGGCTTGCCATGTGACGAGGAAATCCCAACGCCGCGTAGGTCTACACTCCAAACATTCCATGTTCCAGCACTAGGAATATCGCTGGTAAATGAAGAATTACCCGAAATCACGGCAAATACGTCTGGCTGGTACTCTGCGATGCCTGCGAGGCCAAGGGACTCGGTGAAGTCATGGACAACAACAGGCTGACTTGGCCCAGGCGCTGAAGGGTCAAAAAGATAAAGTTGCGATGTGCTGAGATCCGAGATGAGAATCTGGCCATTGCTTCGAACTGCGAGGTTCTCGATGTAAGATTGTTTGGGGAACTCGAATAGAGTTCTGACGGAACTAAGTGATGGCGCTGATGAGGAGGCTAAGGAAACGCCACAAAGGGCGAACAGAGTAGCAGCCCATAGAGCCATTGTGCAAGTAAAGAAGGCGATAAAAAGACCGAAAGACAAATATGTGTGAAATGATTTGATTCGATTCGATTATACAACGACGCTCACTTGCATTTATAAGTCTTCAATATCCATGTAGTCGGGGTACATTCAATCTACCCCAAGCTCCTTTCTGGTGTGAATTGGGGTCAAAAGACCGCCTGTTGATCAACTGACAAGATACAGGGGTGTATTTCCTTTCAAACTTGGAGAGACCCATGGCAAAACTGTACCAATTTTAACTGGATTACTGTCTCTTTCATTTTTGTCTACTTGGTAGCATACGAGTGTCGCATCTCCGGCCTTGAGCGCAATCAGATACCTTCTCTTCGAAATGGTGTAGTGCTATTGGCTCACAGCAGCCTCAGAAAGACGAATGAACTGTAGACAGCTAATGAGATGACGCAGTCTGCTGGCTCTCAGCATTTACTTCAAATAACTGAATAATACTAAAGCGACTACACTTGTCATTGCTGTCGCGTACATGTTCTCTTTCTCATCGCCAACAGTGCTATATTCCTAAGGGATCGGAAACCCACATCTAGTTCATGACTTGACTTTAGTGATCAGTGGGCTTCGGGCATTGACAGAGAAGGATGCGCGAAGAGCCAAATTAGTGTAGGCAAGCAATCCACATGCTCCTTGAGATGTGACTGGATGATTAGAGAGGTCTAGTTAGGACAAAAAAATCAACACGAGATGGGAAAAAAGAAAGACTGACGGGTGTGGGATTCGAACCCACGCCTCTTGCGAGATGCGAAATCCTTTTGAAGGATCAAGATATTATCTTGAGTCGCACGTGTTAGACCACTCCACCAACCCGCCTTAGCGTCTTTGTTGAAGACAGACGGCCAAACTTTAGTTCATCAACCCTTTCACAAGCGCAATCCTTTCACAAGCGGCACAGACAAGCTCAATACTCTCTCTATCAAGAAATCACTGCCTCTTTCGCTTCAGTTCATAACTTACAGGCCGATTACTCTCTCCATGCAAGGTTACAATACGCTTTCAGGCTACTAGTGTTTTGACTCTTACTTCCATTCAATCTGAGTATTGCACTAGATAGTATCTCAGACAACAAATGTCAATTTTCTATATAGTAGTAAATCACAAACATATTCAAGGTTTATTATGAAAGATTGCTCCCCCATACTAAACACCAAAGAGAAAGAAAAGCCAATACATGTGAAGCAAGAAACAGAGTTCAAAGTGGAAAAGGGCAACTAAAGCAGTGTCGTTGCGTCCACTGCTATTCAATGATCCCATTTCCAGTCCCTTCTAGCTTCGTATCTATTTCTTAGCCGGCGGTGGTGGTGCGTCAGCCCTAAGAAAATGGTTAGAATTCGCGCTCTATCATGTTCGATTTGGTAGGATAGGGTTTTCGTCTCCTTACCCGTTATAATCCAGTCCAACCAAAAGGTCGCCCTTGCTATTGAAAACAGGGTCATGCATAAGGAAATGCCCCTTGGCAGGGAGATACAGTCGATGCTGGTTCGCGAGAACATTCATCAAGTTTGCATTAGCAGTCGAAGCAGCATTGGTGAGACTGTTGCTCATCTGAGTCTTGAGATTGGATGCCACGACATCCGCTGATGGTACCCAGGACAAGTTGCCCTCCGATGTCGATTCGGTGTCCACGGTGTGATTTATAATAGTGAACTGAACTCCGCCATCAGTAACCGCGGCCACGGCAATAGAAACGCTCCAAGTCAAGACAAAGGTCATTAGGGTACTAGTGCAGTGTTAGCCAATTGATCCATCGCTCTGGATAAATGAGTGTATTCTCAAAAGTCCAGTAAGCCTCAACATACTACGTGGGATTCTTCTTCCTGCTGTGGTCTACTCGGACAACAAAAGTAGACTTGCCAGTCAGGCTGATCTGTTCTTGGCCGGCGGTAAAACTAAGAGTACCGCCGCTGACAGGGGCTATCAAACTTGTCTCAGTATATGTATCTTGTGTTAAGTATTCTTTGGGTGGCACGCTGCACTTACGAGCACCAGGCTTAGGAACATTGGTAGATTCAACAATGGTTTCGTAATCACTCCCATCATTTGGATTGGCGACCTTGTTGGACTGGCTGAGGGGCACACCGGTCCAAGACCATTGACCAGGGCCAATTGAGACAAATTTATAGCTGTCATCGCTGGCCGTGTTATCTCCAAAGTGATATTCCATTCGAGACGCATATGGGTGGTTGGGGTCAGTGTTGTCCCAATAGAGCGTGGGGACATCTGGAACAGGGACCATGGATTTGACCACGTCTCGAAGCACTGTAAACATCCAGGGCCAGAAGAGGGAACGATTCAGAACATAAGTACCGCCGTGCTTGTCATCTGTCCACTGGCCGCTGTAGGTTACCGCGTCAGTTGCAGGCACGGTGAAGTTGGACATCATGAGATAGCACAGAGAATTGGTGTCGAGGTTGTCTTGGTTCGCCGAAGTCGGAGTAGCCTTCCAAGGGTAGGTATCATAGTCCATAAGGGTAGGCGGGAAGGTGGGTTGATACTGGTCTATAGACAGCGAGTACGAAGTTAGAGCGCCAATGTTCCTGAATATACCTGCTAAGGGGGGAGAAGGAGAGCATACCACTTGTGTCGGCACTGGCCTGTGCAGAGTAACCCAAGATGTTGCACCCCGACGCTGCCATTACATTAACCCACTCACTAACGAATGACTGGAAGACTCCCTTCGATCTGGCAGTCATGAGGGTATTGTAATCATTCTGCCTGTCGCCGAAAGTACTCAGCTCCTCCGAAAACTTGGTAGACGCTGGAGAACAACATTTAGAATTAGTGGTTTTCAACGAGAGAATAATATATCAAAATACAACTTACAAGAAGTATCAATAAAGAGGCATGCCAATGAAAAGTCCCAGTTGAGGAGCCCAGAACGGTTCTTGAAGTCCTTGTACTCTTGGCTTTCTTTTGCGACCGTCTTTTGCGCTAAAGATATGGTAAATATACGATATGCGGAAATATTATGAAGAAGGGAATGCACTTACCAATGCTGACCGAAAAAGCAAAAACCCAGTCGTTGATCTGCCAGTCGATATGACTATCATCATTTGAGTCATCGCTCAAGTAGATGAAACAAGATCCGCTTGTCATAGACAACTTGAAGAAAAGCAATTCATCCTTGGGGACAACCTGCAGTTCCACAGAGGGAGCACCAACATCAAACTTGAGATATTCACCACCTCTAGTAGTGCGCTCATAGTGAGTGAGAGGTGAATCACCATCAAGCTGAGCAACCTCCCACATGTTCTGAAAGGACTCATTGATGGTTTTCTGGGAAAGAACAATCATCTGATCCCAGGGGTTTGAGTCAGTGGAGTTGATGTAACTTGTCATTTTGGCGGTGTATTGGGAGATGGTGCTTTGAAACTAAAGTTGTAAAGAGAATCAGTAAAATAGATTGCTTAGAGTTGCTTGTTTTTCTAGCTGTGATCGCTTGTTGTTGAGACTTTAATCATCAGCGAAAAGAGAGCTTATATATCAAATTTCGAATATGAAGTTCTTGATAACTCCAAGACAAAGGACTACCTATGATATCATTTCCCGTCAACCTCAAAAAGGTTTCCTAATCGGGCAATCAAGCAAACAGAACACGATAGTCTGGAACCCGCAAGCCCTGGTGACTATGTATTCTGGAACGCTATTTTCTTACATTCAGCTTCGATTTGTCGACACAGCCTTGCGACAATTCTGGCCAACCACAGATCGGCAGCCAACGGGAATATGCAGCTATGTGATCACTTCTTGTTTAACCGCCGGCAGAGTTAAACGGTAGGGTCGTAATGCAGGGGTCGATACGAATGTCCGCTAACCTCTCTTGCCATGCACCCTGAAAAATAAAGGTAAGCTTATAGGCATGCATCATAACTGCTGCTTTCTAGGAAGGATCCAATATTGACTAGGTGTGAATGCATCAGCACGAGGCATCCAAATAACAAGAAACGCTGCAACGGCTATACCGCTCATACCAGCCTTGCATGTTGCATCGTGAACCCAGCACATTTTCGCTTGTCATGGAAGTACCTGAGTGGGCTCGTATTGCCGTATTTGCATCAATTGAACGATGATTCGGATGCCGATGACCCGAGTTTGTCGGTCTTGGCATCGCCAGCCGAAGACGCAATTGGGTCTTTGAAGAGAAACCATCGAAAAGCCATCATTTACATCATATCAAGTCATCGGTGGCACCGCTGGCTGGGGTGTGGTGGTTGTAATAGCAGCAGTAAAGACATCGGCCTTGATATTGGCGGGGGAGGCAACCCAAACTCACGACGCTCTCATATATGTTGATGTATATATATCAAGTCTTGCATGTCTAGATTCATCAAACTATTCACTCACCAGTTCTTCATCAGCAGCTATACAAAGAAACATCCTACAAACTCATATTTTCACCCCATCACTCTTTCACCATGGTGACCATCAAACAAGACTCGGAGCTGATGACAAACTATGTCTCGGCCAACCCCATCCCAGCTGGCCAGCATTTTGCAGTCTTCAGAGATGCCAACATGGATCCAGGTGTCTTTTCCCTGAGTGAAGACTCCTATCTTTACTTGATTACTGTCATCAATGGCAAAGCCACTAAAATTGACTTTGGAAGCGTATCTGGCATCGTTCCCAGCGGTACCAAGGTTCAGGCCTTTGCTGTTGTTCAAGCACCGGATTCTACACTTGACATCTGCATTGCCACTCCTGGAGCCAACGCCACATCTTCCTTTACATTGCTTTACGGTATCACATTTGCTGAACTTCAGAGTCCCATTCCAAGCTCCAAGATTATTCGTGGAGCTTCCTTTCCTACAGTTGACCACATTTACATGGTATGTTGAAGGTACTCTATTGGATACCCAAAGGCCTAGAGCGTGATGTTAATACTGTTCTGATAGAACAATAAATCTACGGATACAAAACGCACCTTGCCTTTAGTTATGGTAGCATTCCAACGTCCAGACAGACTTGCCAGCACAGAAGATCTACGATTTGTCCAATTTATTCAGAACCAGGCGACGTTATTGGGTCCATGGTCCTTGGCTGCGAATCCCAAAAGAATTATAGACGTTGCTTTGGGAACCTGTGCTCTTGGAGACGGCGTATTTGTCTTATATGAAACCTTCAGCGGGCCTACACACATTCAGTTCAAGTTCTTCACCGGCAGCACCATGGTCGTGGAGCCAATTTGCCCTACCGGTATGTCACCACTCTCACATTACACACACATTATGTAGAAGTGCTAACCGGTTTCTCATAGGCGCAACTTGCATTAATTCATATGTCGATCCTACGTCGCATCAGAGTATTCTTCTCATTGGAGGTCAAAACATCACGGCCTTCAAGTCAAGCGAATACTGCTCTGCCAAAGGCAAAGGAACTGTCATAAACACGGGAGACCAAGTCAGTGGCCTCAAGGACCTCCATGTCACCTTGTCTGGACAAACTTTGAGATTTTGGTACACGACCAACACAGACGCCGTTCACTATTATACAGCACAAAGCACAACCCTTTCCAATGGAACTGTGATTCCTCTCCTTTCGGATGGAAAAGGCGGCCAAATTTCTGGGTTGCTTTCTTTGAAGTCTGCTGACGGTTCAGATCAAACACTTGTCAGCAGCTTGCTATCCGTAGATGAGTATGGCAACCTCATCCTCTTGCAACAAGATTCGGTGTCACAGCTGTGGCAAACATACCCCTTCTGGTATGCGTCAGACTTGAATGTCATCGAGACCAAGGGATTCATGCTGCGGATGCATGCTACAGCCACCACTAGCGATGAAGCCAGTCTCATTCCTGGGTGCTGGCTCAGAGTCAGCGCTTCAGGTGTTGTTCGATGTACCGTCAATGGCCGGTATGCTTCACTTGGGCCCACTGGTCAATGGTATCAGACAGATGCCAAGGGAGTTCTGAACATACAACTTCAGAGCGATGATGCTTCTTGTTTCGTTTTCTCAGCAGACGCTTACCGCGCTGCCAAACCTGGATCTCCTGAGACTTCTCTGCAGAACCCACTCCTGGATCCCTCGGTGAAGGTAATTATGAAGCTTGACAATGTTCAGACTCCCGAAGATGTTCGCGCCCTCAAGAAGCAAGATGGTACTCCTCTTATTCCATCCGATGCCTCGGATGACGATGTCAAGAGTGCTGCTGCATCGATTCAAGCCTTGGTAGATCAGACACGTCAGAATCAAGGGGATAGCCAGCAGCAGTTGCTGAAATCCTTCAAGGCAGTAAGCCTTGTGGCTGCTTCTGGAGGGGAAATGGCTCATGGCATACGAGCTTTCTCTATTGGAGGCACGCTCAAAGATCTCTGGCATCAGGTTGAGGACAAGGTTGAAGATGCTGTTGATTGGGGTGTTAATCTTGTTGGTAAGCATATGTCTCTATCGTCAAAATCCCACTCCCGTACAATTTTCAACCTTTACTGACTAATGTGTCATTCCAGAGGACGCTGCTGGCAAAGTCTGGCAATTCATTATCAAAATTGGCGATGAAATCTATACCTTTATTCTGGATACAGCTTCGGTCATTGTCAAGGCTGTCGTCTGGGTCTTCAAGAAGCTGGGCGTCCTGTTGCAGGATGTTATTGACTTTTTGGGATACTTGTTCAATTGGGATGACATTCTCGCTACAGCCGACAGCATTACCACTGGATTTAATGCAGCTCTTGACTATGGGCAACATCTTCTGGATACTACTGAGATCACAGTCGACTCATGGCTAGAAGAGCTCCGTACCACCATCAAAGCTCAATTACCCACGCTGCAGAACCAAAACTACGATGGCGCTTCTGCTGCTCCTAAGAGCGTAAAGTCAAAGGCTGCCCTAGAGCCCACTGCTGCGTCTAATGCTGATGAGACTGACCAAGATGTCAAGTCGGATGTTGCCTACAACTGGTCGACATATTATTTCACATATGGTGGCGGTACTACCAATGCCGTCCTAACTGATAATAGCACTCCTGGTTCGGCAGAAGACGACCTCGTTGCTATTTGGGACGATATCCAAGATGAGCTCGACACTATCGTCAAACTCTGCACTAACGTCGCCAAAGATTTCCTCGACTTTTTCGATAGCGGGGAGTATGATATCAAGGCTCTCATGGTCAAGATCTCTGGAGATCTTCTAGATGCCATAATCGACTCTCTCAAGACCCTTGGAGATATCCTATTCAAGGCCTTGGCTTTGGGTATCAACTTGATCAAGACCCTCGCCAACGGCAACATGGATATCCCTGTAATTGGATGGCTCTGGAAGAAGATTGCCGGCAACCGACCCCTTTCTCTACTAGGACTGGTCGCATTGCTCATGGCCATTCCTACAACAGTTCTCTACAAGGCCAAGGCAGACAAGGCCCCTCCAAAGCTTACGGGTCGACTGACCTCTGATACTTTCGGTCAGTATGTATCGGGCACAGCTGATCCTGCCCTTGCTAAGGACGTGACCAACTTCACGCTGGCAACGGCCACGAGTCTGGAGTTGGTGTATGGCGAGTTCAAGACCATTTCTCTCCTCATCGACAGCGCCCTTGAAGGCACCGGGTTAGAAAGTGTTCCGATCGGACCTGTTGCCCAGCTCACCAATGTGCTGAACGCAACGTCACTTACATTCGAGACGATATCCACGTTCATCACCTGGCCAGTCGGCGAGGATCCCACGAAGCCGCCGACTGATACCTCTACAACAGCCAAATTTGTCAAGTACTCTGTAAGTCTACTTCACACGACTGATTGAGAAATCCAGCATCTTCTGAATATTCCCGCTAACAATAATACAGAAATTGGGGCTCACCGTCTCCAATTTTGGCGCCGCAGCGCTGGCAAATGTCATCGCCAAGGTGAAGAAGGCCGATCAGCCAACCATCAAGCGCTGGAAGGGCACCATCGCCGCCGTTGTGGCTGTCCCTACACTCTGCGTTGCCCTCACTAACGATATCCACGAAGCACAAGAAGGAACAGTGAAGACAGAGCTTGTCGCCAACCACTTCATTGAAGCCTTTTTCGAGCTTGGCAAGCAGTTGGGATTTGCGGCAGCATCTTGGGACAATGAGATCGAGAGTATCATTATGTATGTTGGGCTGGCGGTGCAGCAGATTTGCAGTTATGGCGGATATGGCTGCAAGATTTACGACTTTGTGGAAACGTATCAGTGATACAATAGTAAGTGAAGTACAGGAAAGCGTGCACACCAAAGTCTTATGGCGATGTGTGGATCAACATAAGGTTAGAAGTGGCAAGAGATATAGATTACGAGCCAAATTGACAAGAACTTTCTTTCATATAATGCAGGCCATGATAGCTAGCTATTTAAGTTATTAAAATGAGTGTAGAGAAGAAAATCGATGTATTCAGCAGCGATATCCCGAGTATTGTAAAGCGAAAGGAGTTAACACTTTCGACTCCACAAGATATCCCTACCTCGTGAAACTGAAACTGACCATCAGGTGAGTGTCGTGACAACCAGACGAGTCTGGTTATAACATTTCAAGCTCCATTAACGATTTTCAACCGCTACGATCTAATGATTATCACCAATGTAGTGACGGGAGCTCTGCATGCTGTTGAGCTACCAATACGCAAGGAATCGGTAGAGGAAAGTAGAATTATCTTTTTTTGCCGGGCGTCTACTTATTGATGATCTGCCTTTTGCGCTTCAGCCGTTGGAAAATACCAGTCTGGATTCTTGAGAACATCTTCTGGATCAAACGCGGGTTGTTTCAAGAGGCTTGCCCACTTCCGCGAAAGTTTTGACGAGTCTACCCAAAGAATCGAAGTATTTTGTGGTGACCAATTAGTGTTCTTCTTATTGCAGGTCTTGCAATTGGGTCGCCGTAGAACATAGCGAGGGGTGGACTCCCTCGTCCAGCGCGGCTCGGTATCGTCAAACAACTGCGTACGACAGCGGCGACACACAAGCGTCACATTTTCAGGAAGAGATCCATTTTCTACACCATTCCGTAGAAAATATGCCTCCCAGTTTGATTTTCTTGGGAGGGCGACGAGCTTGTTCCGGTCTGGTCGAGTGTACTTCACCGAGGGGTCTGCTGGTATGGCCCAGGCACTCAGCTGGTTACCTGGGCAGCCTGGGAGTCCGCACCCATTTTGGAGGAATCGAAGCACATATCTTTGAGGATCAAGCCTTTTAAACCGAGGAAAGGCATCATCAAGAATACTCTGATTACAAAGCCCACATTTTCGAGGCATGGCTTCGCACAAGGAAGGATTTTCGAAGACCAGATCTGCAATCTTACTTGCATCTTGCCCTATGTGCTCGATTTGTTTGAAATATCGTATGGAGATATCTAAAGCAACGCCAATAGCCCCATGGCTTTGGAGAGTCACTTTCGGCTGTGTTCGACAAAGCAATCTGTGTACTCTCTGAAGGTCGTCTATACTTTCGACAGCCTTCATATTAATTTTCAATCCACGTTGATTCTCAATCCAAACTCGAAGCTGAACAGGGATATCATTCCAATCTAGGAACTCTTCGCAATGGGCAATATTAGAGTAGCTCAGTCCACATATCAAAAGCGCTTGCCCTAAATCGGCGCCATTGGATACGAGTGCGGATGCCAGGTAGTACAGGCCTTTGTGGTCCGTCGGTTTTCCAAGTTCGGGAAATAGCGCAAGCGGTTCTCGTTTTATATTCTATAAGATCAAATTAACCAAGGGTCATAGCATGGTAAAATAACTAGACTTACCTGAAAGAAATCGTCCATGTTATGATCTCTTGGCACCCCCAATGTTTGTCTAAATTCGGTGAAACTGGCCGGTAAAGATGTTTCTATGTTTGGCATATTTGTATTTAATACGAATGGCGTGCAACTGGAGATTTCGGCGATTGCGGAAGCGTTCATGCTTTGCTGCCTCTTGTACTGCCATGTGGTAAGCCTCCCATAGGTTCCTGGTTTATGGGTTTTAGTGTAGAATTGTTCGTCAATAGACATTCCGGCAAGTCTGGATGCTGCCGTCAAGTGCAGATCTTGCATGCGACCTCTTTTTTTCGTGAACCGTACAACATTCGCTGCGGATGATTGACAAAGGTAACAAACCGAATAACTTTCCAAATACCATCATCAGAATGATTAGTCTGCTCCCATTCCAACCATATTTCGACACCCTTAAAAGCTCCCTACAGCTTAAATGGTGTCAAGTTATAAAGTTTCTGCATGCGTTCTCGTACACAGGCCCCCCAACATATATCCACAATGGCGGACATTCGGCTTCTAAGTTCTAAGGTGAAAGATTCATGGATACGGAGAATATCAGCTGGGTAGAACTGAAACCCATCAAGCGCTTCGCGCCTAGAGAGATGGTCGTACAACACGCATCGATCGGGAGAAAAACCGATGTCTATCAGTTGCTTAATGCAGACATTTGATTCATCTGCAGTTTCTTGGCTGTATGGATCAATCACTGTGAATGAAGGGCAATGCAAGTGGCATGCAACAGGTGAATTAAGAGAGCCGCTTGGCGGGATGAGGAACGTTGTTTCCTGTACAGTGCCGTAATGCTTCCATGCTGTTGTTTCGGCTTTAACCATGAGATCAAATCGATCTCGAAAACCTTCATTGCCATCGTTGTCTCTTGATGCTTTTGCAAGTCTCGCTAGGTACCATATCAGCATGGATAATACACGTAAAATTAGGAAAGCAGCTACCATTGCCGTACCTTTAAATTCTGTCTCCAGTTGATGAAGGTACGGCATGACATGTTCCAACTTAGCCAGATCATTCTCGTTGAGATACAGGACAGGGTCTTCGAGCCAGAGATCACCAAAAAGGTGAAATGAGTATGGGTTACTGCTTTCCATCTTTGCATAGGGCTGAAAGTAGAAGAGAAATCGGCTTGTTTGAACTATGAAACATCTACTGGAGCGCAATTGGTATGGAACTGAAAGAAAGAAAAACAATACAGCGTCGCTTTGCGCGTGCGGATGATTTCAGGCGTTTGGTTTGGCACGTTGATAGGCCCATAGCAACTAAGTAGACTTATAAGCATTTTAGAAAAGTCATTGATATAACGAGTGGATCGATAGCTCAGTGGTAGAGGTAAGCTTATCTGAACACAATTTCCAGTTTCAACTTAGACACTAACAAATCTGGTAGCGAGAGATTGCAGATCTCTAGGTCACGCGTTCGATCCGCGTTCGGTCCTTTCTTTTTTCTCTTTTTTTCAACTTGCTCCCTTTTTGCCGTGTCCGTTGGCCAAGTTTTATAAGACTAACTAAAATCCCGCTCCATCACAAGGGATCGATAGCTCAGTGGTAGAGGTAAGCGAATCTGAAACATAATTCCCATTCTGTTACACAATAACTAACTTACTTGGCAGCGAGAGATTGCAGATCTCTAGGTCACGCGTTCGATCCGCGTTCGGTCCTGTTCTTTTTTTATTTCTTGAACATTTGATTCTCTCCTTGTTCTTGTATGGCCGGACTTTTTATTTTTGTATTTTATTTTACCTGGGGTTTTGATGATCTGGCCTTAGACGGGCAGTACTAAGGGCAATGTGGAGCAACTCCTCTACGCGTATTCAATCCCTTGGTACTCAGGTAGTGTCACTCGTAAACTCAGTGTAAATATCCAAGTGATTGTTGCTATGTCACAAGCTAATCTTGGTACACCTCATTTTTGTAAGGCTATTACGGCTAACCATGTATGTGATATTAGGCTAATGGAGGTCACTGGGCTACCTGACTTATTTGCTGGCAGTCTCTTTTCTGTTGGCTCATTCTATATCTTCCGTCGAGTCTCTTCAAACTCAACACACAAGAGCGAATGATTCTATGAATGCCTTCTAGCTGCCGACGAGAGTAAAAACAAGAGCAGAGAATTGATAATTCCTTTATCATCTCTACATGTTTATTGAAATCTCCAAAGTATTGCTTCATTGGATGAGGAGCGACGTGCCCAAAAGACATGCTTCTGAAGCTACCCTGTACTCCATTTTCGCTCTTATCTTATCGACAAGGATAAGATAAGCTCGCTTCGACAAAAAAGTTTCCTATCGCTACATGCAGCGAGCGTCCATTGACCAGAATCTGGAACTCGGTCTCGACAAAATCCTCATCCAGCCCAACATCTGCACCCGAAGTCGCAATGCCTGCAAAAACTGCCGGCAAGCAGAAGCCGCAGCACAAGCCGAACAAGACAGAGCTCAAGAAGCAAAAGAGGAAGCGCGATCATGAAGACCTGCACAAACTCGCGGAGGCCATTGCCCAGCTGGTGAGTGGATGAGGCGCAAATGCATTTATCCTAGATGTTGTAACTTACCGTGATTCTACGTAGGACCCCAAGTCTGGCAAGGTGAAGACTTTTGCTGACCTGTCGGCGGCCATTTCACCTGCGACGGCATCCGGCCTCCACGCATCACACTTCACCAACATGACCGAAATCCAGGAACAAGCCATCCCGTTGGCATTGCAGGGCAAAGACATCCTCGGTGCAGCGAAGACGGGCAGCGGCAAGACTCTGGCATTTTTGGTACCGGTACTGGAGAAGCTCTATCGCGAACAATGGACAGAATTCGACGGCCTTGGTGCTCTCATCCTCTCCCCAACTCGAGAGCTGGCGGTTCAGATTTTCGAAGTGCTACGCAAGATCGGACGACACCACGCCTTTTCAGCTGGGTTGGTTATTGGTGGAAAGAATCTGAAGGAGGAGGCTGAGCGGTTGCTTCGAATGAATATCCTTGTCTGCACGCCAGGACGAATGCTGCAGCACTTGGACCAGACGGCCGGCTTCGATGCAAACAACTTGCAGATTTTGGTGTTGGATGAGGCGGATCGAATCATGGACATGGGATTCCAATCTGCAGTTGATGCGCTGGTTGAGCATCTGCCCAAGTCGCGCCAGACACTCATGTTCAGCGCAACTCAGAGCAAAAAAGTTTCAGATCTTGCCCGACTCAGCCTGAAAGATCCCGAATACGTCTCCGTGCACCAAGACGCAACGACAGCAACACCCACTACCCTTCAACAACACTACATCGTCACCCCACTCCCCGAAAAACTTGATACGCTTTATGGCTTTATCAAAGCCAACGTCAAGAGCAAAATCATTGTCTTCCTCAGCTCCGGCAAGCAAGTCCGGTTTGTCTACGAAAGCTTTCGACATCTTCAGCCCGGTATTCCGCTACTTCACCTGCACGGCCGTCAAAAACAAATCGCACGACTGGAAATCACAAACAGATTCACTGCTGCAAAGACATCATGTCTGTTTGCGACGGACGTGGTTGCGCGAGGCATCGATTTCCCTGCTGTTGACTGGGTCATTCAGGCGGATTGCCCCGAAGATGCTGATACGTATATCCACCGTGTGGGACGAACAGCCAGATTCCAGAGCAACGGCCGTGCCGTTCTCTTCCTCGACCCCAGCGAAGAAGAAGGGATGATTAAGCGACTAGAGCACAAGAAGATTCCCATACAAAAAGTGCACGTCAAGGAGAAAAAGAAAAAGAGCATCAAGAATAATCTGCAGGACATGTGTTTTAAGTTCCCCGACTTGAAATACTTGGGCCAAAAGGCATTCATCAGTTACACAAGGTCAATTCACCTGCAAAAAGACAAAGAAGTGTTCAAGTTTGACGACCACGACTGGGACGCATATGCCTCGAGCCTTGGTCTGCCTGGAACCCCACAGATAAAATTTCAAAAGGGGGAGGATATCAAGAGGATAAAGAACGCGCCCCGCCAAGGCATGTCAAGCGACTCAGAATCAGACATGGATCTGGACGGAGAGTACGAAAAGAAGAAGGAGAAGAAGAAGCCCGAGGTGCGGACGAAATACGACAAGATGTTTGAACGAACGAACCAGGACGTTTTGTCAAGCCATTACTCTAAACTTGTGCTGGATGGAGGCAAGGAAGACGATGATGAAGAGGATGACTTTTTGTCTGTAAAGAGAAGACTAAACGATGATGAGGTCGATGCACTTACAGGCAAGGCGACTATCAACAATGCCAAAGTCATAGCGCTAGGCGGCGACGATTTATACGTCGTCGATTCAAAACGCCGTGAGAAAGCCCTTCAGTCAAAGAAGAAGATGGCCAAGTTCATGGGCAGCTCGTCGAAGCTCGTGTTTGACGAAGAAGGCAACGCGCACGAAATCTACGAGCTCCAAGACGAAGAAGACTTCAAGCAACAAGGTCCCGCAGAAGAGCAGCGACAGAAGTTCTTGGATAGCGAGACGGTCAGGGTCAAGGAGGCTGACGTGGACGACAAGGCGCTCGCGAAGCAGAAGAAGAGAGAGAAGAAGGAGAAGAGAAAGGCGAGAGAAGCGATGGAGATGGCTGGTGGTGAGAGCTTTGATGCGGAGCTTGGCGGGAACGGCGACGGCGAAGATCCGTTGGCTTTGTTGCGCTCTCTGCCTATTGCTGGGGAGGATCGCAGTGATGATGACTCAGATGCTGAGCCGCCGCGGAAGAAGGCCAAGAAGTGGTTCCAGGACGATTCAGACGATTCAGACGCCAAGAAGAAGAGCAAGGGCGGCAAGAAGAAGAAGGGAGGCAAGGTTATTGAGGTGGATCAGGAACCTGAAACATTGGAGGACCTGGAAGCTTTGGCTGCAGGTCTGCTGGATGGTTAAATGGAGACTTGTCGATACCGTTTGGGAGAGCATTTCTGGCTGGTGTTGTATATTGGGGGAGGTGTAATTCAGAGCATAATGTTAGCTTGCAGTGTAAAAGCATCAGAATTTGTATAAAAAGTCAACCGCTGGTATATTCAGCATCCTGCATGACGCCCTCTTCTATCTCTATTTGCGATGCTCTCAAGGCAGAAAGCCTCAAAATAAAACAAGGCTGATACTCTCAAACCACCAAAAAACTCACAAACCACTACAAAATAGAAAGGCAGGCCAGAGCACAACCAACAGACAAAGCAGCATACACAAACACACATGCACAGAGCTGTCAAAACGAACAAGTCAAGTCATCCAATGTGAATCTCCATTGCCTTCATTTCAAATAGGTACGTAAAAAAAAGTCAACATGTCCCACCATCTGTGCAGAAAAAACAAAAACCTGCTGTGTTCGTTCGTGAGGAGGGGTATTCTTCCTTTTTTCCAGCTCCACTGCCCATTCCGAATTTCCGACCCTATCTACGTTTGCGCCTGGCTTCAATAGAAAGATGCTTTCCCACTAATAAGACGATAGAAGAAAGAAAAGAAGAAAGAAGAGACAAAATTCAAGATGAGATCAAAAACCAACGCTCCTGTGACGCCGCCGAATGCAGAATTTTTTTTTGTGTTTTTTGTTTTTACATGTCGCCTGGCTCTGCTACTTTATGCCCAAAGAGGCGAATGCGGTAGAAACATGTGTGATTGGGAGCTCCGTAATTACTCACAGCTCGAACAATCACCTGGTCAGTCTCAGCGTTGAGGGCCATGAGTTCGCTGCTGAGGCGGTGAACATGAACGCCATCATGCAGTTCCGCACCCTCATAGACAAACTGAGTCACCTTGACAAACTGAGGAGGCAGATCAGCCGGGGCATAGTTCCAATCTGACAGGTCATCGGGGAAGTGCGCCGCTGAAAAATCCAACAAACGCTCTCGAGTAGCCGAGTCTTCGATTTTGATGTACACTTCGATGTGACGGGGTCGCGCACCGGGATTTGATGTGGCACCGGGTAAGATATGCTCAATCACGATATGCTGAGGGATGATTGAGTGGCCCATGATGACGCTCAATTTGGCACCATGGGGGTTGCCGCGTTTGTTTACCTCACGAGCAGCACACCAACAGTCGCCATCGTCATGCCATGGAAGGAGAGCTTCTATGGGTGGGTACGGCTGAGCACCCTTGAGACCCTTATCATTGAGATATTTGGCATCGGGCTTAAACGTGGTAGACGTTTGTTTGGGATCGACAATGGCGCCAGCACCTACTCCAAAGTAGTTGAGCTGGTTCTTCAGATCCCTGTCCCAGTGCGAGCGAATCCGACCCTTGGCCATGGCCTCTAGGTTCATATCGGCAATGGCTTTGCGCACCAATCCATCAACGAGCTTAGCAACTTCCGCCTTGGTCATGCTCGGGGAGTCATCCTTTTTGGCTAGATCGACAGAGTCGCGAATCAGCTGTTCCAGCTTGGGCTGTAGTTCATTGATTTCGGCCCTCATCTCCGTACGATGGCTGGCAAACTCGTCCCTTAGGTACTGTAAAAAGTATTCACGACTCACAACAGTGCTGCCACTTTTGGTGTTGCCCACGTGCTTTTTGATCATCTGGTCAAGGCGCTTGTCAATGTCCTTGTCGGAGAGAGATCCGGTAATCTTCATCTTGTCCAAGATGGGGCGTAGCGTTTGCTCGACCTTGCGCTGGTTGTCAGTTGCCCAAGCCTCCCACATATGTGGCAGCTTCTTGGCTAGTCCATCGTTCGCCTCGTTAATTTTTGAGGCAATTTCTGGGCGTCTCGCTAGCCATGCTGCGATATCTTTCCACTGCTTCTCTGACGAAGGCTCGTAATTGCCGGCCTTGCTCTTGTTTAGCATTGGGAAGCTGCCATCTTTCTCAACAAGATCCCGGATGGCATGCCAGAAGTCTTGCGTGACAACGGGCTTTCCATCTTTGAGTGTCATGTGAACCATCTTGGGAACGACTGAGTTCAGCTGTTCAATGGATGATTCATGAAGCTTCCCAGCACCCTTCATTAAGCGGAGATCTCGTAGTATTTGGTTGATGAGATCCCCAAACTCGGCATATTGGTCGCCTCGTAGCTCATTAAGCCCTGGAAAGTCATCCCATGCACTCCGCGAGGACCAGCTAATGGAAGGAATAAAATTTCCAATCCGAGAGGCAAGGTCATCGAACCTTGGCAAGGTTGGTATTGAGACCGAGGGAACAGAAACTGATGGAGCCTCTTCAAAGCTCGGTAAGTTGGCAATGGCAATGCTGGAGAGCACTGCAGCCAGCAAAAGGAACGAAAAGCCACTAATGGTGTATATCAGCGCCTCGCCAATGAGCATTAGTCGGTCTCGCAGAGAGTCTGAGAAGAGACCGAAGAAGGAGTTGACGACGCTTTCTAGGGCGGTGCTGAAAAACCAATAAATGGCCCGCAGATATGTGAGTGGATTGAACAGCTGTTGCCAGTTGATGGACTCGTCGGTGAGATCTGAATCGAGTTCCGAATCGAGGTCAGAGTCGAAATCAGAAGACACGGGAGAGTTGATCTCTCCGTTTGGAACATGGCTTTGCTGAGGTTGCCGCCTAGAAGTAAATGGGAAGAGGGACGCGAGAATGCGCCACCATTTCTCTTGGCGCGAAACTCGGCTTTCAGTCTCTCGAATAGTGTCTTGCATGGCGTCGTCCATTTCGCTGTGATCTGTGGGAAAAGGAGAGTCTTGTTGACTGAGGAGAGGTTTGCCTGGCCGCCGGGTAGCGGCAAGGGGAGACAGACGATTTATGATAGTGCTACTTCGAGGAATTACCGTCCGCTGTTCCTTGCCTCGGAGTTGATTTGCTGGGGCCACAATAGTCGGTGCCTTGGGGATACGCATTCTTGCTGTGGATTGGCTCTGTTCTTGAAGTCTGGTGGTGCTAGTCCCTTGACTTAGCTGCGTGTCTGATTCCGGTGGACTGACAGGCGCAGAAACCCTTCCCCCTAGGAGGCTCTTGACGGCACTCCAAGCTTTACTTGGGGCTTCGATGATTCGATTTGGCGTAGCCTGCTCATGTTGGTCATTGGTCGACACGGATCGACCCGATAGAGTGGATGACCTTGTCGAGCTGGACAATGAAATTGGTTTGACGGCTTGTGGCGGCGGCATTGGCGATAACCTCAACGTAGCATGCCCAAAATAATCACGCTCGGCGTTGAAACTCCGCGAATCGGAAACATCACTTTCATCGGGAGTGAGCTCTCCATCCTCCTCGTCGTCGTCCTCATCCTCAGATGCTGGCTGACTGAACGTTCGATCAAAGGCTACTTTTGCTGTGTTACTTGGTTTTGCTGCAAAAAATGATTAGCGTCATATGACTTCTCAAACAATGTGCGGCGTAGAAGAGATGTACCGAGTTTCGCCATGGCAGACTTCAATCCCTGTCTATACTTGCTGTTGTCCCGGCCACGTGATGGTTGATTAGACCCGACGTCTGATCCGGATTCCGACTCGTCGGCTTCTCTCGCCGGGTTTTGTCGACGAGTGACTTGAGGCTTCAAGTATTGTCCATGACGTTGCAGATCCGCAGCCTCCTCAGCCTCCTGACGTTGCTGCCTCTGAAGAACACCATTCATAGCATCCTGAAGGGTGGCTGGCATGCCGTCCACGCTGAGGCGGCGAGGTTCCTCTGCAGCTCCATATGTATACTGCCGTTTCGTACTAGGTGCGCCTTTAAGGGAGGGAAAGTCTGGTTTCTTGAAATCCTCCACCTCTGTCCGGGTGTTTGGTCGTCTAGCAGGGTTGCGTTCTCTTGACCGTGGTCTGCCTCCCCTTCCACCATTCATCATGATAACAAAGTGAGGGATGTATCCTTTAGGTCGTGGCAAATGAGATGAGAGAGCAGTTGATAATGAACAGGATGAGAGGTTTTGGAAATTTTGAAAATCGGCAAAATGGAGAAGGTGAAAAATCGAGGACGGATATGCTCAAATAGGATCGGATCGAGGCCCAAATTCACAAAACAAAGACAGCCGCAATCTAATTTTATTCCAAGCCTAAATCCGGATTCGTCGTCTGCTGGGTCCCAGATTCTTTGTGTCCCAGCCAAGATGGATCCTTACTGGGGGAGAGTTGAGATCAACAAAGGGCATCTTTGTTAAGTTGGGATGAGACGCATGTCACCAGAAGGGGCGGTAAGGAGGCGTTGGAAGGCCACTTTGTTTGTATCCGGGGGAAACAATGAGCTTCTGTAGAGAGTTTCGAAATGCAAGGATGAGATAGAAATATGTTTGGGCGTGTGAGGATGGGATTTTGTCTCTTTGAGGTGCCTTTGGGCTTAGTTTGCGCGATGACAACTTCACTGAGGGCGCGGTAGCGTGACGCGCCGAGGCTTAAGCGGCGCATTTTTTGGGTGAAGAATCAGGCACGATTGAGCGGGGTCACGTGCGCGTCAGAGAATTGAAGCGCAGAAGCGCAAAGTACAAGTTACACGTTAGTACAAGTTGATGTTTTCATCTTGGTGATGGAAGTTTTGGTTAAATGCGTTTAATTGAATCTACTCGTAATAAAGGATAGAATAATGCTGCAGCCACGTTCTTTTTTTGGGTCATTGCGTGCATGCTGTCTTTGTCAGAAGCTGTGCGGCACAGCCTTGTTACTGTTGGCGATATCATGTCTCAGCAGCGTGGGTCTCAGCGAGTACCTACACACTTGCATGTACCTACCACAAAGAATCAACAGGGCTGAAAACGGAGATAAAGGCACTTACAACTCGATAAGACCAATGCAAACAAAGCATTATGCAGGAGAGTACTCGTACTACATACATATACAAAGTTTGGATATGTAGCCGATCTTTTGTTAAGGAGATGCTGTACTCGTAATACCCAGATCAAAGTGCAGTGAGGATCAACAAGGGTCTTGATGGTGATGCGCGTTTCATCTTTAGCACAAGCTTTTGCAAACACCACTGATCTGCAGCCAACCGCCCACCGTCATTTTCCTAAGCAAAGGCTCTCATCATATCATGCCGAGCAATTGAACCAGGGCCATGATTTGATCACGAAATGAAAAAGTGCATCATCACAAGCAACAGGGGAGCAATTAATATATCTTAATATAATCATGTAATCAGCAGGGAATGTTACGAGCCAGTGTCGTATTCTGTCCAGGTAGTTTGAGCTTGAACCATGTAAATCCAGGAACACAGCTGAGGCCAGAACTGCTAGTCTTGGTGCTAAGAAGTCCATGAAGCGCTCGAAAGCCACCGTGTTTGGCTGTAATACCCGTCAAGTCTCGCATAACCCCACCAAAGGGAATTAATTACCGTCTGGCGTATCACTTGCTGGCCAACCAGTGGAAAACGATGAAAGCTAAGCCATCCATTGGAAGCCCAGCGGTGGCTAAAGTAATCTGGGACCCTTTCTGCTCTAAGTTTCAGTTCATCCCTGCTTGGATGGACTCGTTCCACTGCAAAACCAACTGAAGCATGGCGCTCCAGAGACTGTCTATGGCTTCACGGCCCCTCCCCCGGCTGCTGGCGTCATCTCCGTCTCCGTCTCTCTCCAGCTACTCGTATACTCGTCCAGCATCTCACGCTCAGCCTCCGTCTCTATCTCTGGTAATTTCAGCGGTCGGACCTCGAGATCGTCACCGGTCCCAGTTCCAGCGCCGGATCCAGCTCCAGCGCCACCAGCATCGGCACTATCCCAGTTATTCCCAGGTCGATCCGCGCCTATCAAGACAGTTAATAAGAGGCGTATCCGCACCCATAGCACAAACATTATTAGTCGCCCGTAGCAATAAAATCCGCTCCCCCCTCTCACTCTCGCTGTCACACTCACACCGGCCTGGCCTTTTCTTCTCTACCGCGACTCCTCACCTACAATCCAGACGCTCAACCACAATGGCTGTCGGAACTGTTCTCATCACCGGGTACGGCTCCCCCTCCATTCTCTGCTCTCTGCGATGCTCCGCCAGCCCAGCAAATGTGCGCGCTTATCGCCCCTCGCTGCCCCACGCAGCTCTCTCGATGATTGATTGCGCCGACTTGCGTTGAGCTGGGCGAGCGTCGTCGTTTGCCATGATGGGATGTTTTTGCTTTTGCACTGGATCTTTGGACTAACATGCGCTTCTCTGCGCCCAATCCGCAGTGGCACGGGCTACATCGGCTCCTTCACGACTCTGGCCCTGCTCGACGCCGGCTACGATGTCGTCATTGTCGACAGCCTCTACAACTCGTCCAAGGTTGCGATTGACCGGATCGAGCTGCTGGCCGGCCGCCGCCCCGACTTTTACCAGGTCGACATCACCGATGAGAAGGCGCTGGACGAGGTCTTTGCCAAGCACCCCGCCATCGACAGCGTCATCCACTTTGCTGCGCTCAAGGCGAGTTGATTCCATGCGACACCAGACGAAACGAAGCCGTGACAAGGACAAAAGAACTAACAACAGCAATTTCCAGGCCGTTGGAGAGTCGTCCATCATCCCTCTCGAGTACTACCGCGTCAACGTCGGCGGCAGCATTGCGCTCCTCCAGTCCATGACCCGCTACAATGTCACCAACATTGTCTTCTCCTCCTCCGCCACCGTCTACGGCGATGCCACTCGATTCCCCGACATGATCCCCATCCCCGAGCACTGCCCCATTGGCCCGACCAACACCTACGGCCGCACCAAGTCCATGATTGAGGACGTCATCACCGACTACGTCAATGCCCAGCGCACCAACCTGGAGAAGGAGGGCAAGCCCTTCCAGCAGTGGAACGGCGCCCTGCTGCGCTACTTCAACCCTTGCGGTGCGCACCCCAGCGGCATCATGGGCGAGGATCCTCAGGGCGTTCCTTTCAACCTGCTCCCCTTGCTGGGACAGGTTGCCACTGGCCAGCGCGAGAAGTTGCTGGTCTTTGGCGAGGGTGAGTGCTAGCATTTACCCATGATTTCTCTCGGCCCATTCTAATGCTTCTACAGACTACCCCTCCCGCGACGGAACCGCCATCCGAGACTACATCCACGTCGTGGATCTTGCTCGAGGCCACTTGGAGGCCCTCAACTACCTCCGCTCCAAGCAGCCCGGTGTCAAGGCCTGGAACCTGGGCTCCGGCCGTGGCAGCACCGTCTTCGAGATCATCAAGGCTTTCAGCAACGTCGTCGGCCGCGACTTGAAGTACGAGGTCGTTGCCCGCAGACCCGGTGATGTCTTGGACCTGACTGCCAACCCCAAGCTGGCCAACGAGGAGCTGCAGTGGAAGACTGAGCTCACCATGGAGAAGGCCTGCGAGGACCTCTGGCGGTGGGTCAGCAACAACCCCCAGGGATACCGACAGGAGCCGCCGGCGGAGTTGTTGGCTGCTATCAAGAAGGCGTAAAAACAAATGGATATATTAGCGTTGGAAAAATGCATTGAAACAAAAAGAGCAGAATTGGATGTGATGCTTTTTAAAAATAGACATGAATGATCAAATTTAGTATTTTCGTCAGAATGAGCGTCATCTACGAAATTGGATGTTGGACAATGGATGCGTTATTTCTCGGCGATAGAAAGAGAACAAATACCAAAAGAAGAAATAAAACATGTAATGATTTTTTATTTATAGTCTAAGTGAATGACGTCTAGTTGATCTTGATCAGGAGCTTGCCCGTTGTCTTTCTGCTTTCTAGATCAATGTGCGCCTGGGCGGCATCCTTGAGGGAGTAGATGTTGTGGATGTTGACCTCTAGCTTCTTGGAGATGACAAGGTCAAAGAGCTCGGACGTGTACCTTTCAAGGTCTGCTCTTTCAGAGACGTAGCCATTGACGATGGGTCTCATGAGCTTGACGTTTTTGGGGCCGAGCTGCAGGATGTTGACAGGGGGGACAGCTCCAGACTAGAGAGGAGATTCATTGTTAGTTCATCCTTTGTCTCATTATGTTTCATTCTTTTCTTTCATTCTTCTTTCCATTTTTCTTTGTGTTTCAGCAATGGGATTGAAAACTTACAGCGTTGCCGAATGAGATGAGGTGGCCCTTGAGAGCAATCATCTGCAGATCGGCATCAAACGTCGCCTTGCCAACACCGTCAAAGATGGCGTCGATGCCGTGACCGCCCGTAATCTCCTTGACCTTGCTGACAATGTCATCGTTGGAGTTGACGAGATAATCCGCACCGTGCTTCTTGGCCAGCGCAAGCTTCTCATCCGTGCTCGCCGTCGCAATGATCTTGGCCCCAACGCTCTTGAGCATCTGCACCAACAGCGTGCCCACGCCTCCCGCCGCAGCATGCACCAGCGTCCACTGGCCGGCCTTGACCTCGCCCGCCTCGCGAATAAACGTCCAGGCCGTCAGCCCTTGCAGGTAAATCGCCGCGGCGTGCTCGCTGGACAAACCCTCGGGGATGGCCACGACCTTCTCGGCGTCCACGGCGGTATACTCGGCGTAAGTCGCAGACTCTCCGCCGGCCATGTAAGCGACGCGGGTTCCGGGCGCGAACCTGGAGACGGAGTCGTGGACGGCCACGACCTCGCCTGAAGCCTCGCGGCCCATGGTCAAGGGGAAGAAGGGCGCGGGATAGAGGCCGGCGCGGAAGTAGGTGTCGATGTAGTTGACGCCGGCGAAGTGGTTCTTGACTAGGATCTGGCCCGCGGAGGGTTTAGGCACAGGGATGTCGTTGTATTCGAGGACTTCGGGGCCGCCATTTTTGGCGATCTGGACGGCCTTCATGGTTGCTGGGATGGGAGCCATTTTGGTGGTGGAAAAGTCTCTACGGAAGTGAAGTTTTGGTGTTGTTGCTGCTGCTGGAGGAGTTGTTTTTGTTGAGAGCAGTTGTAAGCTGGAAAGGGATGAGGGGCAGAGGGGTTGATGAAGTCGATGAGGGGCAGCAACGGAATGAATATAGCCGCGTCTTGTCACTAAATGCGATTGTCTAGAGAGAGCATGCACCGATCGTGACGCAGTTGCAATTGGCTTTGAAATGTGCATCATTTTGCCTCTTGCTTATCCAATTGTTTCTCTGGAGCTCGAGCTGTTCGTATAAGTTATACGGCTAGGATCGGAGGCGAACCGGCGCTGTATTAGTAATGTCGATATCCCGCCCTGTAGGAGAGCGAATGCGATAGTTGACATATAGGGCGCATCGACGGGTGGAAATCGAGCCGGCTTTGCCCCGTCCGTATACTGTATGCGGACGGATGCCCGGCGTTTAGGGGCGACTGTAGCGGAGCTACTTCCGAGGGTTGAGAATTGGAAGACAAACTAAAAGCCTGGATAAACTGCTGGGGCCCCTCATTCTGGTCCAAGTCTCTGTTTGTAATGGATGTCATTCATGATAGCGATGGGCATTCATCTTGTATTAGAGAGCCTATGAGAAGCCATTGTAATTCACAATATGATTTTTTTAATTAACATGATGTATGTATGCTATTTAGCTGACTGCATGAGTTAATTGAATGACGTCGTGAGGGCCAAATTCTTAAAACATTTTATGACCTGCTGCACGGCATGAAAAAATGGAGTGGTTGATATCGCGATAAGAGCTCCAGGCAAATGCCCCGCCATACGCTCAGCCTTGCAATTGCAGACCTCAGCTCATCTCAAATAGAAGCAGTCCAGATATCGAATCTCAACATCTAATAAACTACACTATAAAGATGCCACCTAGACTACCCCTCAAGGGCTTCTTAGCCGCTGCCCGATCCGCTCTCACAGCTCCCCCAGCTCAAAGATCAAGTCCTCTCACCTTGGTGATTGGCAATGAATCCGCAGGTGTGTCATTTCACATCACCACAATTGATCCAAGTATAGACTCTCACTAACATATTTCAAGACCTTGATTCACTCTGCTCAGCCGTAGTGCTGGCGTATATTCGCTCCAACACATCCCCCCACACTCTACACATTCCCCTCTCAAACATTCCCCGGTCCGATCTTGTTCTGCGAACTGAGATGACCGCTGTCCTGCAGGAAGCTGGATTGGCCCCTACAGACATCCTCACACTATCTGAACTCCCTGATCTCAAGCCTGAAGACACAGAGTGGTTTCTGGTAGACCACAACGCCTTGACGGGTGACCTGAAGAAATTCCAGTCGCGAGTCATCGGTTGCATCGACCACCATGTTGATGAGAACGTCACCAGCCCAGATGTCAAGCCACGAGTCGTCGAGCCCTGCGGAAGCTGCATGAGTCTCATCATCGAAGAATCCCGTGCGGCATGGGACTCCTTTGCTCCGCTAGAAACTGAAGATGCCGCTGTTGAAGACGACAACCTGGCTAAACTTGCTTTGGCACCTATTCTTATCGATACTCTAGATCTAAAGGAAGAGCACAAGGTCAAACCCAAAGACATACTCGCCGCAGAATATCTGCACACAAAAGTCCACCATCATACTCAGTTTCACCAAACCAAATTCTTCAAAGAAATCACCGCCGTCAAAGAGGACATCTCGAAGCTTAGCTTTCAAGACATCTTCCGCAAAGACTACAAGGAGTGGGAAGAAGCAGGTCTCAAGCTGGGTATAAGCTGCGTTGTCCAAAACTTTGATTACTTACTTGAAAAGGCTAAAAAGCTTGACGTCTTCATCGATGAACTGGCTTCTTGGGCCAAAGAGAGAAAACTCGACGTCGCTAGTGTCATGACGACCTCGGACCCCGATGGAGAATTTCAGCGTCACCTCCTCGTGTGGGGGATAACAGACAAGGGCGTTGAAGCGGCGAGGAATTTCCCCAGTGTTGCAAAGAGCTTGAAGTTGGAGCAGTGGAAGGATGGGTTGTTGGACGGTGATGATGGGAAGAGAAAGGCGTGGAGGCAGAAAGACTTGTCTGCGAGCAGGAAGCAGGTTGCGCCGCTGCTTCGAGATGCTCTCAAGTCTGTGGATGGACCGTCTCAGTCACAACTGTAGAATTGCTACTATTGTAGAAAGCGAAAGAACAGAGGTTGGCTATTTATCCGCCATTTACGATTTTGTCTAATTTATACAAACAAACTATGTTACACAAAACATGAGAGGCCTTGTTGGGAACGCAAAGTAATACAGTCATAAGTCCCTTTGGAGCGGCGTCTTTTGTACATATTCTCATACCTTTTCCCAGTCCCAGATTAAAATGCTCCCTGCCAAATAGATACATCCACATCATTTTATATAGAGTTTGAATCATGCTAATTTTGATTGGACGGCATCTGTCCCGACAACTTGCGAAGTGTCTGTGCCCTCTGCTCTCTCGCCTGTTCTCCAGCATGATGGTGTCGTAGGTTCTCAACCTCCCGCAAAACGCGCAAGAATTCCCTATGTACCAATTGCCGCTGGCCAAACAGGTCCAGCGAATCTTGAGGCGGAGGGTGATGCAGTAGGCTCTCAGCAGCAGGATCTGCAACTAGGATACATGCCTTTAATGACACGTATAGCGGCCCAATAGGCCATACTTTGGGCTCCTCCTTGAGCATTTCGGGATACACCCAACGTAGAGCATCAGTGCACAGCTTCCGATCTCCAGTAGCCGCCAGCACGCGGTAAGCAAACTCGTACAGTTCTGGCGACCGCGGCAATTGAAATCGAGCAGGTGAGCGAAATGCGTCCCAAAACTTTTCCCACTCTGACCGGTGCGCGTACGCCGCCATGAGTCGCAGGATCTCGCTATTTTTCAACGCAGACTTTTGCCTGGTGGATAGGAGAAACTCTACATTCTTCTGTGCCCGCTGCAGCTCCGGCCCATATGCCGGAGACATGGCGATGGACTCAATGAGGGCGATTAGCCAGTCTTTGGACATGACCGAGAGCCCACGCTCCTCCGCCACGAGATTGAGCTGGTCCACCAGAGCAAGTCGTTCTGACGCAGTGTTTTCCTCTGTTAGCTCAGCCCGAAATACTGCAGAAATGAGGCTTTGCAAAGTTTCGCGACTCACGGGGCTTCCGGCCACTTGAAAGTCATGGATATGTCGCCGCAGTGCACTCAGATCAAACGAAGGGCTACCCGGCTGATCTTCTGTTACTAGAGCGTCATCATTCATTGAAGTCGCTCTAGACTCACTGCTCTGAGTACGAGCTTGAAGACGTCGGGCCATGGTCGAAAAGTGGCGCTGCTGTTGAGAAGCTAGCTTAAGAGCTTGCCACTGATGAGCAGAAGGGCTGTCAGGCATCTGGATTTTTGAAGTGACCAAGGATTCCAGCTCCGAGGGATTTAGCGGCGTCTTTCCCTTCACCTTTTGCATCTCTTCAAGGTTTCGCTTGAGGATGCCTCTCCAGAGGGTTTCCAAATCAAGTTCGTTTCGCCTCGATTCCGTCATGCATTGCACAACCACTGTTGTTCCCGTCGTTGGTGTACCAAACCCTGAAAATCGGCCACTCTCGTCGTAACTGGAAGCTTCTTGTACTCCATTCTCATGCGCCATGAAATTGACGCAGACCCAGCCTGTCGAAATTCCATTATCCGAACCAGGCAAAATCATAGTGTTGCTCCCCAGCATCTTCGCTTTCTTCCTTAATCTGCGCAGCTTCGTCTTGAGTTCTCCCGGCCCAATTAGCCCATCTGCCCGAGCACCAACTTGGTAGTTTCGCCGCAGCCATCGTACGAAGCGACCTGCCGAAATATGCAAGTGCCTCTCACTTCGCGCCGTTCCGAAAATCATGATGAGATTGGGACCGAGTGCCGCTGGTGGATCAAGGTCGCGGAGATCCAGCATTGATAACTCGTCCAAACCCATGTCTTCGTATATGTATTTCATCATCGGCTCGAGGAAATGAGGCGCATCTTCGGGTACTTTGGGTAGCGACGCAATGTGCTGCAGCGGCGCATGTCGTGGCGGTTGAACATCTAGAAACCATGGTGTATCCGCGGACTCGTCGTTGTCGACAATCTCATCGTCAATCTCATCCTCGCTTTTTCGTTGTTCGATCGTTGGCTTCGTTTCAGCGTCTTTTCGCGCTGCGGTGCCAAACTGCTGGCTTGTCGAAAAACTTCGTAGTCCTGAGCTCGCCGCCGGTCTGATTCCCCGCGATGCCGATTGTCCAATGCCCGCCAGTGGCCTGGATGCAACGGCCCTCAGAATCACCCCTCGGCATCCGCAGCACCCCAGAGTCGCAGCCACCGGGCGCGAAATCATCTCTGCTGCCTTTGCCCAGCGCTGTGGTGGATGATGATGATGATGCTGCACAGCACAAGTGAAATTTCCACATCTGGCAGCGCCTTTGGCTCTACAGAAAAGCTCCCGCAGTGGCGTTGGTGGGGCTGCCGCTATCAATTGCTGCCTCCACGTGACACTTTGCCCAATCCAACCAATCATGTGTGGCGTCGATGGTACGAGAGAAAAACTTTTGGACGAGCTTCTGTGTGCGGTCCCGCATTGATGAAAGTTCTATCTTGCACCACCAGTAATCTCGATACTGGCGGAACTTTTTGTTCCTGACCAGCACCACATTTGTCTTTTTTCTTTTCACATTTTGTATTTACTGTTTCTGTCTCAATTTCTTCTTTTGTGTGTGTATATCTCGACCGTCTTCGTTGGCGGGTCGATTGATATCTCTGCATCTCAAAATGCTGCCGAGGCACGCGGGCCGCAGTGCCTCTATTCACCATGCGGCTGCTTTCAAGTCAATTAGAACCTCTTCTCGACTCCCCTCTCTCTCAGCTTGCATATCTACATTAAGCCCACGGAATGACCTGGCAAAGAACCTGCGGCCATGGCGTCGTGGGCTAGACCTTGGCTTCGGCTCGCACGAGCGAACGCTTGCTACAGCTGTGGACGACTTCAAGGTGGAGGGAATGCCGTATAACCACCTCTCAAACTCATCAATACCACCTTTCCAGGCACCGACATCACCATTCGAGATTCACGCCTTCAACCCGGCATCGCCTTTGACTATACCTGAGCCGGGACCTGCAAGGCCTCAGACAAAAATGAACACCTACGGCATTCCTGGTGAACCTGAAGATATGCTCATGGTATTCGACGCATGCATCAAAGTAGGAAAATTGGAAAGAGCAGCACTGGTGTTGAAGCGTCTTGGCACCGCTGGAACTACATCCGACGAAGAGCGAATCATTCTCAACAACAGGTATCTCCGAGCATCTCTCCAACAAATGCGCACCAAGCCCGATCGAAAGCAAGCCGAGCAGCTCCACCAGTGGTACGAGCTACAAATAAGAAGCAAGAATTTGCCGCACACGGCCGAAACGATTGCCTGTATGCTCAAGGCATCTCTACTTTCTGAGCGGGGCGCTAGATTGGACCGTCTGGTAAAGCGATACATGGGAATGGCACCCGACGAAGCTGGGTTACGGGTTCTTAGCATGGATGAAATTCTAAGTGATCAAGATCTTGCCGTCATTACCGAAATCTGCCCAACATACAACTTTGCGGCCGATGAAGGTGACTTGGAAGACTCAACTTTGACGCCAGAAAAGTATGAAGACGCACAGGCTTCTCCTACCCTTGACACTAAGCTTGGCGAGGCAAAAACCTTTGAAAGTGTTCCGGAGCTCATTCCAACCCCGCAGCGAGGAGAAGGCCTCAATACCCTAAAGAAAGGCCTTGGACTCTTGTTGGGGCTACAGGATGTGGACATTTCCAAGCTACCGTATTCCGACAGAGTGGACATTCAACTTCAGCTGGAAAGGGACTCAATTGGTTCAGCAATTGAGAAATGGCGTCTCGACAATAAGAATCTACAGAAACGAGGCGTCACCACGGCTTTATCGCCCTCTTCTAGAGAAGGCTCCATGTCACAAAACATGGCGTCGTGGATGAGTGCTATGGAAAGCCGCATCCACCAAGAACTGCGATTGATTGAATTGTCGGAAGCGAAAAAGTCAAAATCTGACAAAGATCTAACAAGATGTGTCTACGGTCCGTTTATCCAACAGGGTGAACCAGCACGTCTCGCAGCTGTAACGATACTGTCAGTTGTCAACCTTGGAACCGTCCTTGGTGTTGAAAAGGGCATCCCTATAAGTAGGTTGATCACGCATATCGCAAAAGCTGTCCAGGACGATACCGAGATGTACCAGAAAGAACTGGCCGAGAGAAAGGCTCGACGACAGCGGAAACTTCGCTTTGTGGGCGAGGCGGACAAATCAAAGAAAAGCAAAAAGACTGTCAGCAAAGATGCCAACCCAACTCTACTCGATGCGACTGAGCAGCAGAAAGCCATGGAAGAAAATAGCCGGGAACCTTGGTCTATACAAATCAAAGCCCAAGTTGGCTCCATCCTGCTCCAAATGTTGATCGAATCTGCCAAAATTAACGTTGTGGCAGAGGGTTCAACATCTAAAGAGCTGATTAGCCAATACCAGCCTGCATTCAATCACCAAACGCTACTGCGAAAGGGCAAAAAGGTTGGAGCTCTCACTTTCAACACCCACTTGGTTGAGCAGCTGAAGCGCGAGCCAATGGGCGATTTCATTGCCAAGCATCTCCCCATGGTTGTTGAACCCAAGCCTTGGTCGTCCTTCAGCGAAGGCGGATTTTTGGACAGCAAAACTAGCCTTGTCCGAGTGAAGCCCGGAGACGTCGAGCAAAAGTTGTATAGCAACGCGGCGATCAAGCGTGGGGATATGACGCAGGTGTTCAAAGGCCTGGATATCTTGGGTAAAACAGCATGGATCATTAATAAGGATACCTTGAATGTTATGATGGAGGCGTGGAACAGTGGCGAAGAGATTGCCGACATACCCCCTCTCCACCCAAACTTGGAAACCCCAACAGAGCCGGATGCTTCAGCCGACCCCCTTGTCCGGGGCAAATGGATTCGACAAGTTAAAGCGATCGAGAACGAGCGATCAGGCTTACACTCCCAGAGATGTTTTATGAATCTGCAACTGGAGATTGCACGAGCTTTCCGTAATCAGACGATATATTTCCCACACAATGTCGACTACCGGGGAAGAGCTTATCCTATGCCAACTTATCTCAACCACATGGGTGCCGATCATGCGCGAGCCATTTTGAAATTCGCCAAAGGCAAAGAGTTGGGAGTGCGAGGTCTGCGGTGGCTGAAAATTCATTTGGCTAACGTGTACGGCCTTGACAAGGCCAGCTTTGATGAACGTGAAGCCTTTGCGAATGACAACGTGGAAAACATTATTGACTCCGCGACCAATCCCTTGGCAGGCAGTAGATGGTGGCTCAAGGGTGAAGACCCGTGGCAGTGTCTCTCCGCGTGTTTTGAACTCAAGGCCGCCCTTGAGCTTCCTGACCCCACAAAGTTTATATCACATCTACCAGTTCACCAGGATGGTACCTGTAACGGACTCCAACACTACGCAGCTCTCGGAGGTGACACATGGGGAGCGAAGCAGGTTAATTTGGAGCCTGGAGAGAGGCCTGCCGATGTATACTCTGCAGTCGCCAACCTGGTCAAGGAGGCCATCGCTAAAGATATGGAGAAGGAGAACAAGTTTGCACTGGCGCTCCACGGAAAGATAACCCGCAAAGTGGTTAAGCAGACTGTGATGACGAACGTCTACGGTGTTACCTTTGCTGGAGCCAAGAAGCAAATCTGCAAGCAAATCGACGCCTTATATCCTAATCTGGGCAAAGAATGCGGCATTTCCAACATTCTCCTGTCCACGTATATTGCGAAGCAAGTCTTTCAAGCTCTTGCCACCATGTTCAGGGGTGCCCACGACATCCAGTATTGGCTTGGAGAGATTGGTGGGCGTGTGTGCCGAGCGCTGACTCCAGCTCAGCTACAGCAAATTGTCGACTCGTACGGCGAGGGCGAGGATGGTGCTTCTCGCGCTGGCAAAACCAGGAAAAGGGCACCCGCTGGAAAGAAGGGCGAATTCGACGATCTTATCCAGCAGTTCCGTTCATCTGTTGTTTGGACAACGCCACTTCGAATGCCTGTCGTCCAACCTTATCGCAAGACTACTGCACGAGAAATCAAGACTTGTCTTCAAGCTGTCATCTACCCTTTGAGCGACCAGACGGATCCCGTCAATAGGAGAAAGCAGCTTCAAGGATTCCCTCCTAACTTCATCCACTCTCTGGATGCCAGTCACATGTTGTTGTCAGCGCTGGAATGCGATGCGCGAGGACTCGACTTTGCTGCTGTCCACGATTCATTCTGGACACATGCTGCAGATCTTGATGTTATGAATGAAGTCTTGCGAGATGCTTTCATCCGAATTCACGAAGAGGATGTCGTTGGCCGCTTGGGCGCCGAGTTCGAGGCCCGTCACCAGGGGTCTATCTACCTTGCAAAGATTGACCCCGATACCCCGGTCGCTCAAAAGATCAAGGAGCTACGCAAGAAGAGCAAACTGTCTCCCAAGGAGGAACTGCTCCTCGAGCATAAGCGCAACCAGCTGAAACTCTCCGGGAACCCTTGGGACCTCGAAGCTGCCAAGCAAATCGTCACCCCCGCATCTGTGTATGAGGACATGATGGCTGCTGAAGTCGACATGGACATCCAAGAGGACGCCAAGGATATTGGACTTGGTGCCATTCCAGAAGATGAGGCTCCCAGCGTCAGTGCAGAGGAGATCGAGGCCCAAACCGGAGACTCCTCTCAAGCTGCGGAGCTGGCTGAGCGACTCATGAAAGACATGGAGTCGTCCTTCTTCGAAACCCAGATTACGGGGCAGAAGAGTGTGGCTCCGGTCAAGAAGCAGAAGAAGACGCCGCTTCCTGTTTGGCTGCCGCTTACTATCCCGAAGGTTCCTGAGAAGGGCGATTTCGACGTGAAGCGCTTGAGAGAGAGCAAGTATTTCTTCTCATGAAGAGGACAAAGACGGTGCATCGTATATATACATCGCGTCTACTGCGATGATCATGTATAATGAAGGATGGATATAAAAAAAGGAGAATCGGAAAATGGAGAGGGTTAAGGGGTTTGGGAAGGCGTTGAAAATCTTGTGCATCTATATGGCGTTTTCATTTATTCAGCACTGGAGTTTGAAGAACATGGGGGCATTTTTCAGCGATTTTGTATACAAGCAATGTATATTAGGATTCCAGATGGGGGAATTGATTGACAACACCGGAATGGTGGTTGGTCAGCTGTACATCAATGCAACACTCCACGGTCATGGCCACGCTATGATAAGAAATTATGTAAAAAACACTCAAACTATCAGTCAATGACAATTTCTTGTAAAGAATTTTGAATCACGTAGAGCAGTTTCATGTGTCGTCAAGAGTCTCTTACTTGGTCTATGTATAATATATGTCTGTTTACCTAACGGTAGCATTTGCCAGGGACTTGACTGTGCAAACACCGCCGCTCTCAGTCACCAGCTTACCAACGCCAGTCTTGCCAAGCACCTCAACGACGCTGGCGTCAAAAGCAGCCTCAAGGTTATCAGTGGTGGTGAAACCAGGCTGGAAAGTCTCCCAAATCTTCTTCTTGGGGTTCAAAACACCCTCAGGCTCACCCTTCCATCCCTCAAAGTAGACGCGCTCACCAGCCTTGGCACCCTCAGGAGGGGTAACCAGCTCGACGGGGCCCTTGTGGTCGTCAACTTCACCCTCCTTGACCTTAGGGGAAGCGGCGAGAACCATGGCGCAAGACTTGATGCCTCGCATCTTGACGGGCTTCAGGTTGGCCACGACAACGACCTTGCGGCCCTGCATCTCCTCGAGAGGAATAAGGCCGTTGAGACCAGAGCAGACGGTACGGCAGATCTGGCCCTCGTACTCGGTGGTGTCCTCGCCAGCGGGATCACCCATGGCAATGGTGGAAACGAAGAGAGAGTCGGCATCGGGGTGGTTGATGGCCTTGAGGATGTGGCCAACACGGAGATCAATCAGGGAGGGAGAAAGAGGAGCCGCAGCAGCGGGAGCCTTCTGGGGCTTGGGGGCCTTCTCCTTCTTCTCCTTCTTGGGCTTGTCACCTCCAGCAGCGGCGGCGGCAGTGCCCTTGGCCTCAGCAACGACCTCCTTGGCCTTCTCCTTGACCTCCTTGGCCTTTTCCTTGGTACGATCGGCGAGAGTAGCCTGGCCTCCAGCGGCAGCGGCAGCAGCCTTCTCCTTCTTGAGGCGCTCCTTTTCGGCCTTGGCGTCAACGGGAGGCTTGACGTACAGGACCTCCTCCTGGTCAACCTTGACCTTCTGGTCGTCCTTCAGATCCAGGCCAAAAACAGCGGCGTTTTGGACAAAGTCAATGTGGCGGACAATGTGAGGGAGACCCTTCTCGCCGGTACGCTCCTCAGGAGTCCACTTGGCGACAAGAGGAGCAAGAGTCTCATAGATGGCGACATCAGCCTTGCTGGGCTTGCTGCCGAGAAGAGTGGTGCGGCTAGACAGATGGCCGTTGAGAGTCTCGAGAATCTCAGACTTGTTGTCAGCGGACTTGAGGCGCTCCGAGGTGGTGAGCCATTGCTGGATCTCGGCCTCCTCAGTGGCAGAGTACTTTTGAGAGCTGAGGGCTGCCATTTTGATGGAAAGATAGGAGACTGGGGTGCGATAAGACGAATGGGCTGAAATGCTCGGGAATGAGCGAATGACTCGACGCAGAAACAGCTTTGCTAGTGGTGAGGATGAAGCCTGGGATGCTGGCTTCTGTTGTCTATGTGAGTGTGAGTGTGAGCTTTGGAGTGAGTGACTCTTGAGATGGACAATTTTTTGGTGGCGGGGTCGAATCATGGTGGGATGGAGGGGCAGATTTCGGGTTCTGTGGCGGAGGCGCCTCTCACCAGCCACGATCCAGCTAGAAGCGTGGCTTGCCGCCAAAATGCTGGCGATCGGGCACTTTACGCGCAACACAAGAAAAGAGAAGGGAGAGACACGTGACCGCGTTGCCATTTCGCGTTTCTCTACGTCACGCTGCAGTTCAGCTCTCTTCACGATTTGCTTCCCTTGGATCCGAGGAAAAGGTGAATGCAGTTTGGATTTTGCTGCAATTGGCTCTTTTTCGCGGTGCAACACTTAACTTTTGTATCACTTTCCTCTTGGTTCCTGCATTAGTGCATTTCACTTGCTTTCTTTCGGATTTTTTCACGCGCTTCTTCTTGTGTGACTTGTGAATTCTTTGGCTACTCGGCTGCATCGGAGAATATTGGCCTTGATTTACTGGACGACATACCTTGTTTGCGTGTTTCTTGTTTTGAAGGTTATTTTCTGTTACGATTCTCATCATGGCGAATACCTCGACTTCAGAGGTTGAATCAATCATGTCGAATTCACGGACACCGCCAACCACTGCACCTAGCACTCCACCGACTGATCCCTTCGATGATCAAGAAGACGTTGGCCTTGTAGATGAAGACATCATCAAAGAAGAGGCTAAAGCACGACTCGCAAACACCGCAGTTGAGGAAAAGCGACGCGCGAATCTTCTTAAACAACGAAGAAAGAAAAAGGCCGAGACCAAAGCAGAGCGAGAAGCTAAGGCGCGTGAGCTGGACGAGTTGCTACAGAAGAGCGCCGCCTTTAGCGACATTCTTACCAAAAAGACACAAGTACTTGGTCGTGTTGGCAGCAGTCTAGATGGCAAGAAGCTTGGTGAGCACAACCTGCAGATGGCTACACAGCCAAAGTGCATGGTTGGTGGTACGATGCGCGAGTACCAGCTGGAAGGACTTACCTGGATGTATGAGATTTGCTCACAGGGTATGAGCGGCATCCTGGCTGACGAGATGGGTCTGGGTTAGTCAAGCTTTTCTCTTTTCATCCTTTTCTTTCAACAGCGTTCTAACCTCTCATAGGCAAGACGATTCAAACCATCTCATTGATTGCGCTTTTACGAGAACAAGAGCAGTATCTTGGACCACATCTCATCGTGGCGCCGCTCAGCACGCTGTCAAATTGGATTGACGAGTTCCACAAATGGGTACCATCTATCCCGATTGAGATGTATCATGGCAACAAGGCCCAACGAGAAGAGATCTTTCACAAGAAGATTATGAGCCATCTCAAGTCTGGTCGCCCCACCAAAAAGTTTCCCGTCGTTTGCACATCTTACGAGATGGTGATCAATGACCACCATAACCTATCCCGAATCAAATGGGAGTTCATCATCATCGTAAGCATCTTGCCCTCTGTTTCAGTTCTTGAATCGCTTACTAATGCACTCTCAAACAGGACGAAGGTCACCGTATGAAGAATGCCGACGCCAAATTATTCCAGCAACTGCGACAGTTCTCATCTGCCACACGCCTTCTCATCACCGGCACGCCGCTTCAAAACAATCTCAAGGAGCTTTGGTCCTTACTTCACTTTTTGTTGCCCAATATCTTTACTGACTGGGAGGCCTTTGAATCCTGGTTCGACTTTTCGGAGCTGGAAGATGAAAAGGGAACACAGCAGTTCATTGAAGACCAAATGAAGCAAGATTTGGTCAAGAAAATCCATCTCATCTTGCAGCCCCTCCTCCTCCGCCGTATCAAGCAAGACGTCGCCGCTTATCTGCCCAAAAAGCGAGAGTATGTTCTGTTTGCTCCGATGACAAAAGAGCAGACAGATCTCTACAATGTCATTTCTAACAAAAATATGGACACTCGATCATACCTCGAAGATAAAGCTGTGGAGATAATTCGCAGCAAGACGGCATCCCGGGCTTCTACTCGATCTTCTTCCCGAACAAGAGCGACAACAAAGGCGGAAAAGGACGACAAGGGAGCTTCTCTACCCGTTCGACAAAAAGCTAGAGGCACAAAGGTCGAAGAACGGTCAAAATCGCCAGCTCCGAATGCGTTTAGCCTCATGATGGGTAAACGGGGTCCGGGGCGGCCACCTAAGAATGCCAAGCCTGATCCCCTCTTAACGCCTACAAACCAAAAGTCGAAGCGAAAGAGTCCTCCAACCTCTGTTGTATCAGAAACTAAAAGCGCGAAATCTAGTCGACAGTCGACTCCGCTGAGCGTTCGCAGCCGTCGCCAAGCTCGTTCATACAAGGAAGCTGATTCTGACGAGGAGAAGATGTCAGATGATGAATTTGAGGCCAAGCTGGCCAACGAAATGGCTGACGAGGATGATGACGATAAGGATTCGGAGCCAATGTCTGCTGAAGAACTAGAACGAGCGCAGACTCTAGATATGGCCAGTATGTTTTCTCTCATTCTCTCATTTCCCTCTACGTTTAGATCATTTAGATGCTAATATGTCCGCAGAAAAGCAGATTTCACGCAAGAAGTTGGGTAACCCCCTGGCCCAGCTCCGGCTGGTTTGCAATACTCCGCACAATTTTTACAATCCGTGGGCTGTTGCTACCGATATTCCGGTAGATGAGACTATCGTCACAGCGTCAGGAAAGATGCTTCTTCTCGATCGATTGTTGAAGCATCTCTTCATCGATGACCACAAGGTGCTCATATTTTCTCAATTTACTACACAACTCGACATTTTAGAGGATTATTGCAGAGAACTACGCGGCTGGAAAGTCTGCCGCATTGATGGCAGCATTGCTCAAGCGGACAGACGTGAGAGCATCAAACTCTTCAACGAGGACCCAGAATACAAGATCTTTTTGTTATCCACTCGTGCAGGTGGTCAGGGAATCAATCTAGCCTCTGCCGACACTGTCATTCTCTTTGACAGTGACTTTAACCCCCAACAGGACCTGCAGGCTCAGGACCGCGCGCATCGTATTGGCCAAACTCGCCCCGTGCTAGTTTATCGTCTCGCCACGAAGGGAACGGTGGAGGAATCCCTATTGCTTTCTGCCGACGCCAAGCGACGACTGGAAAAGCTTGTCATCCGCAAAGGTGGGTTCAAGACGATGGGCCAAAAGCTGAACGAAAAGGAAGAGGATTTAGATCCCGACACATTACGAGCTTTGCTGCTCAAAGATGGCGAAGTGTACGAAGCATCGGGGGGAGACGATATCTTGAGCGATCAAGATCTAGAGACTATTTGTGATAGGAGTGAGGAGGCATTTGCGAGGGCTGCCAGGGGAGATGGTGATGCGGATGGGTTCAGAGTCGTTGAGACGGGCGCTGACTCGATCAAGATGGCTAGAAAGAGCTGATTTACTTGCTGAACTGCGAACATGATGGCTACAATGAAGTACAATAATATATTGCTAGATGAGAAATAGTTGTGAACATATATGAAGAACTGACTGAATGACTTGACCGGGAAGTGCCCTGAAGTTAATGAAAAGGAATGAATGAAGAGTTCTGGGAGGTGAAAACTACGAGGCCACAGCCACTGGAGAGACTTTACACAATGATAGAAAATAAATCGGCTTTCTTTCATCAAATCACCTGGGATCGAATCAGATCGATAGGTATAATGTGAAGTATTAGAACTTCAATGTCTAATAAAATCCCCATACAAGCAGCTTCATCCCTCTTTCCCTTGGCGTAGTCTCAACTAATGATAATCACCGAGCTTGCTGCCTGGCCATGACTTCACAGCATTTTTAACTCTCTCCCATCCATTCTTGGAGAGCTAAATTGACTTGGCTTGGCACAGCAAGATGGGCCAGTAATATTTCTCTTTCAATGCGTGGCTGAGCTCTGGTGTAAGCCCAGCCATTCAGAGGTTTTTCACAGCAATTTTAATCCCCCCAAGGCCATACATAAATCCTGGAGGATCGCAAAGAGACTCCATCGGGGAAGAACTTTTGGGATTTCAGTCAGCTTGGGCTCTTCACAGCATTTTTAACCAACCTCGAGGCCATGGAAGTAAGTATCCGAGGCATCCCTTTCGGCATCCTTCACGGCAATTTTAACTCTCCCCAACTCCATATCATAGAGGACAGGAGGAGGCTCAAATGAGGACACAATACTTTTCGGATTTTTGGCAATAAAAGTTTCCTTTACAGTATTTTTAGCGTCCTCGAGGCCGTGAGAGATGGAACCGAGCTGGGTTCCATATTCTTGAAGGATGCTCAGCATCTTCTATTATCGTTCCTGCTTCCAGCTTCTTCAAGTCCAACTACGTATCTTAGCATTTGCTATTTTGCTACTCCTCCACTACGTAAAAATTGATGCTATTTAGACCTGCTGCAATGGTGTGCAAGTTCCCACAGAGAAATATTACACGTCAAGGTTATGCTAGTGATTGGTGCCAAGTCGATTCTGCCTCACGCCTTGGGCGGAGTTGATTGACCTTGCCCGTATGCGATTGGAGCTAAGTGTCTACGCGTCTCTGGTGTCCTTGAGCTTGGTGCAGGATCCTTCGACGAATCTTCACAGCATTTTTAACCTCCCTCAAGGCCATATGATGGAGGAGCGGAGAAGACTCAATTCGGAATATTTTGGGCAGCAAGGGAGCCCAACCTGAGCGCGCCAGTACTCTTTACAGCACTTTTAGCACCAAGTGGTTCAATGGAGTTGAGTTCTGTATTCTTGCGAGATGTCCTGTCGTCATGGCTGCTCGCTGGAGGATTGTTTGCAACAATACATGAAGGCGCAGCCCCATATTAAGTAATAATCTAGATCAAAACCGAAGGGAAATGAACACTATTATTGCTCTTATGTGTCAGGATTTCTCATCACTTCTGAGAGCTGGTGATATTGAGTCGACTTGACCTCTTTCTAGCAGGATAACGAGTCATACATATTTCACTGTGATGGTTTACTAAGTAGTCGATTATAGTCGCTGCCTCCCTTAAAATCGCATGGTAAACGGAAGAGCGTTCAAACATCCACGTATATCTTATGCATCCCCTCCGTCTTTGCATAGGTAGTTTAAGAATGCTAAGGGGCATTGATGTTGAATTCACGATACATCTGAAGGCATCCACTGAGGCCTCCAATGAAGCCAATTCCACAGCAATTTAAATTTCCTTTGATGCCTGGAACATTAAGTTGGGCTCTATTATTTGCAACATGAACAGTAATGTCTCGTCATGATTACTCGCATAACTGCTTTCACAGCATTACTAGCCATCAATTCTACCCTATGCCCCTTGAAGATGACAGCAACGGTCAATTACCCTGTAATCAGCTCATGATTTCACAAAGATCTTCATGAGCGAATAGTCAACTTCACAATTGGTACACCAATCACGTTTTGCAAAAGAGTGACTTTCTAGCACCCCAAGTCAACCATCCAGTATCTCGTATCCCAAATCCCAAATCGCAAAGCTCAACATGCGCGGCCACTTACCTGCTCACTAATACCTTGTATAGTGAGAGATTAGTGATGGTAATAAATATTTGAAGAACAAGGTCCTCGTATCAAAAAGCACCTTGATTGTATCTTATTACAGTGCTCAAACTGCAAGTGCATGCAATCACCAGAGTGTCAGATCCCAAGTTGGGATGCTCGATAACTACTCCCCCAAACAAATACCATCCTAAGTCAGTTATGTGGATGTTTGCTTAGTACTATGCGTTTTCCAACTTCCATAATAGCCATTCCCCTTTTCAAGTCAGCCCATGGTTTATTACGCCTTCAATTGTAAAAATTGCTGCTAGATGGTGTGACGCGACGCGTAACTCAGTGCCGCGGTTCTCTCATGTCAGTGATACTCGGCCTACCACAATGTCAGGCACAAATGAGCAGGGTGGGTATGCAAACTTGAGTATTCTTCACAGCAGTTTTAACCTCTTCCGGAGGCAGCCGAGGCTAGCTCCCGGGGGGGGGCCTACTTCACAACATCTTCAACTCCGCCCAAAACCTGGCTTGACGAATCTGACAAGGGAGTCATCATGGGCAATCAGCACGCCTTGAGATGGGTAATATGATAAATCCCGTTTAATATGTATTTGTCACAGCTTGCTATTGCTGCATTGTTTCCATCTCTTCTTATCACTATCCATTCTAAGGCCTGCTGTTATGGCTACCCTCGGTGTAACACTTGACGCTAGTTGTAAATGTCGTAGCGTTGTATCTAATGACTTATATAACGGTCAGGCGTTATGTGCCGATCGTTTCTAGATTGCCTGCTGACAGAACTTGCCTCACCGTGACTCAGGCCTTACACAACAATTTGAACCTCTATCTCTATCGAGGCCTCCTCCGTCGAGACTCCGTTTTCTTGCAGGGGAGATGGCCGTGTCCTTCCAGAATAGGAATGGCAGTGGGAGGGTGTCAGTCGTGTTACGAGTATGCCATCTGCGGAATGTTATTCGTGCTTTAAAGCATGTGATATGTGCTGTGATCAAGGTTCTTACGACAGGGTCTTGGTGTAAGTGGACATGGAACAGCAAGATAGACAGGTTCATCTATTAAGCCACATGTGCATCCGCCACTCGGTCAGATCATGGCGCGATCTGCTAGGTTAGCCAAGACTCGCCAATCAAGATGCTAAGACGGGGGCCAAAAATAGACAAACAGCTCGATCGATTGACGGAATCGAGGGCCCCTCTCTACGGAAAACTCCCCACTTAGACTTGCTTGTGGGGGACAGAAGACAGGCAAGCCGAAGGGACAGAAGACGATCTCTTGAAAATCAGTAGAAATTACTGGTGAAAACACAATATAGAGTATAGAGATCTGCAAAGATTGGAATTTAAGATTCCATTAGCCTTCAACACCGTTTCAAATGATCATCATGAGGGACTGCAGATGACTCTTCGTTGCCAACTCCCGTTGATGATGTTATCAATCTTTAGCCCCATGCTGAGACTACTCGCATTGACGGAGGTGGCCGCCTTCCGGCTAGCTGCCAAGAAAAAGCAGCCAAGAAAACGCCGATGGTATTTTCGGGAGCCATGTGCCGCGCACCGACAGCCGTTTAGACAACCGTCTTGGCAGTCGTATTGACATTCGTACGTGCGTCCGCGGACAGCCACACAGCAGAGGGTTGTCAAGATTGCGTGTACAGATGATATACGAGTACTGTAATTGTAACTGCATTAACTCAACAACCCCGCAAGTGATCTGAGCTGCTGCTGCTGCAATCCAACCACATGATATCGTGAGCATGAGAAAGGATCGCGACATCGCCACATCCTTCACATTCCTCTCCTCTTCATGAGTGGCCCGCTTGTGATAAGAACTTCCCAAATAGGCAACTCGCTGCACTTAGACTTAGTATTAGCTTCACCATAGCCTCCTAGCCTCCAACTAACCCCGGCACTTTTATAGTTGGAGAAAGACGCCATACTGCCTGCAGCTGTTGAGATAATATGTCACAGCCTGAATATACCGATCATGCTAACCACACAAGGGATGTTTAATGCTAGCGCACTGCGGAATACGCCCCCTCACGAAGTCTAAGTCGAAGGTGATATCTCGTGCCTCCGGCGCTACGGCATCTGCTATCCGATCAACACCAATCCAAGGTCAATGGGCGGAGGTTTTTTGAGCCGAGCGCTACGTACGGGGGCCGGGGAACGGGAGGGGCTTTTTCAAGAGTTCCTTAACATCTACGGACGTTTTCCGAAAACAGAAGCTCATCAAAACTCTGCAATTGTGTACGGGCGTTTTCCGATCAGACATACGGAAACTATGTGCGCTGAAGGAATTTTGAAAAAGCATCAGTAGACATGTCGAGTCTCGTATCTGGGCTCTCGATTAGGAACGTAGTACTCGTACTTTTGAAGTTTGTTGTTTAGATCACGATGCAGCTGCGATAAGACTTCCGATATAGGCAAGTCGCTGGACTTAGACTTGATGATTCCAAGGTAGTTGTGAGGATGAGGCGGATGTTGAGAAACACATAAAAGGTGCGCTCTGGACATTGATTCAAAGGCTTTTGATTCAGCACCATCTCGCAACAGCTCACTCGAACCAGTCTGAGCAAAGAGTCAGTTTGACAAGTCTGTCCTATCATAAAGAAGAAGCTTCATCACTACTTCACAATGTCTGTGGCACCACCCCCCCAGGGCCTTGGCAGCAACTTCAACTACTTCCTTGCGGATGGAGGCAATGCCATTACTGGCCTCAACGTTGAGATCACCTTTGCCGAGCCTCTCATCTCTGCCTCAAACGGCTTTGGCTTCCAGCTCAACGGTTATGCCCGTAAGCAACTCCCAGCCTTATTGTTTTTGCTTGTATAGCAAAATACTAACTCGTATATGTTGACAGAGGAGCTTCCCGGCGCCCCCAGCACCACCCCCAACTGGCAGCAATATGTAGTCTTCTCCCAGCCCGGTGACCGAACTCTCTACGGTATCATTGACAACTGGTCTGGCACCGTTCCCGCCAACACTTATCAACAAGTCATCAACAGCGAGTCCACCATTACGACTCTGCCCAAGGCTAACCAGATCCCCGCCGGTGCCGTCATCAACATCATTCCCACCTTCAGCTCCAGCAATGTCATCACTGGCATTACTTACGTCTACACTCCTCCCGGTGGCCAGGCCGTTTCTACCTCCGTCACCTTGACCAGCCTTCCCATCTACGGCACCAACCGGAGAATCACTTCCGCATACGAGTCTCCCATCTCCGCCCTCACCCTCAACATTGTCGGTGATTACAACGCTGCCGACGGCCGCTTCACCTCCGGCTCGGGTACCATCGTCTACACTGCCAACCAGCCCCTGACTGTTCTCACCACCGAGCCCAGCTACACCGCGTTCCAGGACGGTACCGGTGAGACTGCCAACACTGTCTACGGCAAGCTGCCCGCTTCCAACAGCAAGACCATCACCCAGACCTGGGGCATTGACAGCTCCGGATCACCAAGACTCGGACCCGCTACCCACGGTATTCCCCTGCCTGCTCCCCCGAGTGCCTGGAAGGCCAAGCAGGAGAAGCGACGCAACGCTGCTGGCGTTGAGAACCGCTCCATCGAGGAGGTTGAGTAAATGTATGTTTGGGAGGAAGAGTATGGTTGTGGGCACAATGATGTAAAGTCGAAGACCATCATTTATGCGCAAACACGATGATTTTCTTGGATGATGTCTATAAAAAAATGAACATGGTCGAGTCCAAGACACATTCCGCTTGATTCGAATTCTCAATCAACTCCGAGAGGAGGGTTGTAAATAGTATCGAAGCATTTAACGAAATAAAACTTTGTCAAGCATATTTTTACATGACCAATGCTGCAAGTGATTAATACAATGTAGTAAAGAACGGTATACTGGAGGCTCAACGTCGTAGAGGCCTAGTATAGCAAAAGCCTTGGTGTGATGGCGGAGGAGCAAAAGAGGCACTCACCTTTTCTCTCTGAGATAGAGCCTCTCTTTTCTCTTCTAGCACAGGGAAAGTATATTCTCCTACCAGGCGGCACAAAAAAGTCGGTTTCCACAAAGAGGAACCAATCTCCATCACTTGAGTGCCTTGGCCTATCTTCACAGATGTTGAAGGACGACTTGTGTGGATGCCAAGAAGTTTTGCTGGCTCAAATCTAGATAGGAATATAATATATAGACGTTGGAGTATTACTGACTGTCATCTTGGATAATGTATTAGAAGAAGGAAGAAGAGCCCTTGGTCCAGTATCAAAACGTTGACATGCTTAGAATGTTTTTCTCGTCGACAAAGGTTGTTATAAAATAGTCCGCCTGGGACTAATAAGTCGAATTCAGCTTGCCTGTGGCGGGAGAACGGTTGACCTCGACATCTATATCATCACGGTTCAACGAGCACAAATGTCTCAATACACATTAGACGTTGAATCTTTGAAGTTGGTAACTAAAGGTGGCTAGACTGCCAAGTCGATTCAATCTCTTGGCTCAGTCTGGGCATCGTGGGGGTGAAAGAGATGGATGTGCGGGGCCGAATCCAATCCCACTGCCATTTTAACCTCTCTTGTGGTCTGAAGAGACTCCATTTTCTTAAACAATGACGAGTAGTAGCAAAAGGAACTTGAGACAAAGTACACATGCAAGTCTCAGCATATGCATCAGAAGTCCTTCACAGCGACTTTAACCTCTCTGGAAGTTAAGAGAGACTCCATTTTCTTGCATGATGACGACGCATGCGGTATGCACACCCTCAACACATTCACAGCAACTTTAACCTCCCTCGGGCCCTGAAGAGATTTCATTTTCTTACACAGTGACCAGTAATAGTAGCAGGAAGATCATGAACCATAAGCCGGCTTCTGACTCTTGGGTCTTTCACAGCATTTTTAACCTCCCCCGAGGCCAAGACAGAGACTCCATTTTCTTGTAGGATGGCGACATATGTAGTAACAGTAGGACTTAAAGGTCCACACCCTCTTTTGAGTCACTTTCACAGCAATGTTAATCCCCCCCAGGGCCTTAAAAGATTCCATATTTTTACAGGATAACCAGAATGTTGCATCACGATAATTCCCTATCGTAATCCGTATACCCAGCCTTGTATCCCATCCAACAAGTGCATTTCACAACATTCTTCACTATAATCTACCTTTTGTTACTTGAGTGTAATGACAAAAAGCCACTCATTATTCTTTGTTTGGGAGTCTCTCAAGCCCGAAACGCCTCCCAGATCAAGTAAACAAACTTGACACTGATCACTACAATTCACATACACCAGTCGCATGTAGTACTGAGCAAGTACAAAAAAAAAAGTTGTATATACTTCATAAATCGTAAAATTACAATCCAATCGCTCAACCCCCCTTACGCCATTCAGAACCATCCAAAAGCCAAAACATCACTAATTCAACTCAGTAACATACCCAATCTGCCTCCTCGGATCCCCCCCAGAACCAGCCAACCTCCCCGCCAACTTCTCCTGACTCTCAACCAACCTCCTCTGCGCCTCCAACCGCCTCTGGATCCGCGACTCGGCCGACACCTCGATACGGTCAAGCTCCTCCCTCTCGCCGATACGCATCTCAATCAGCGCGCGCGCGTTACCCGCCCGCTCAGAGTTGAGCTTGTTCTCCCACTCGAGGGCCTTGCGCTGCCTAGCCTCCTCGGCCTCGAGATCGGAAGCGGCAAGGGCTTGCGAGCTCGCCAGCGTAGCTTCCGTCACAGCTCTCTGCTCCGAAAGACGTCGCCTAAAGGCATCGTTCGCGAGACTCTCTTCGAGCTGGGCCTTGGAACGAATAGTAGCGAGGTCCTCGGACTGCAGCCTTCTGCGACGGGCATCCTCCATCTCTGCTTTTTGTGAATGTATCTGCTGCTCTACAGATGCGATTTCTCGCTTCCTGGCTAGTGCAAGGGCAAAGTCCTGAGACTCTTCCGCTAGCCGCTCCGAGCGGGCCTTTCGGACTCGCTCCCTCACTTCCAAATCTTCCGGCAATCCGACGGCTCCTTCGGGTTGGTTGCCTTCTTTGGCATAATACACGTCCGTCGCACGACTTGCGCGAAGAACTGAAAGGAGCTGGTCATGGGCATCGAGTGACGCCAGAACCTTGGTTATATACATTGTTGGTGAATAGACAAACGTTTCGTCTGCGTACTGGTTGAATGGCTTGTTGATGTGCTTCCACATGCCGCTCTTTAGCAACGCCCGTGTCGTAGATACAGGATCGGTCGCGTCGAAGCAAAGGTATAGTATAGACTTGCCGTCTAACTTGATGGTTAAATCGGACCCCGAATCTACAAGGAAAGTCATGACTTTTTGCATCTTTCGTTCTCGCTCAGGTGTCATCTCTCCAGCATCGGACCCGTGCAGACAAACTTCTCCTAGGGCGCTGCGACCGTTGTGAAGCGGGCTAGGGAAATCAGGATCGTGGCCTGCTTCCATAAGGACTTTAACTGCTGGAAGATTGAGATCTCTCGCGGCGTTATGCAGCGAGCCATCGTCCTTTGACGGTTCTGCTGCAAGGAGACTGGACATCATTTGAATGGCGACATCACCACTAAGGTGAGTGACCATTGCCATTGGAGTTCTTCCAAGAAAGTCCATGGCGTCAACGTCAGCTCCCTCCAGCAAAAGCAACTTTACAATATCTGAGCGACGTTCCCGAACAGCTAGCATCAGAGGAGTTGTCCCCGATAGCTTGGTCCCAATGTTGACCTTGGCTACTCTGAATGTCAGCAAGGCTCTCAGCTAATTATGAATGAATGGTACGTGATTCACTTACCTCCTCGTTCCAGTAAAATCTGAATCAGATTAGAGCTGACTTTCTTTTGCGGCTGGGCAATGGCCCATGTGAGGAGCGTCATCTCCTCTTCTTCCTCAATCTCAGGATGCAGTTTATATAGCATAGACTGGTCATGATAATAACCAGCATCCAACAGCGTCGTCAAGATAGTTGAGGAGCGAGGATACTGGGAGATCGCTTTTCCCAGCACTGGCATGGAGCCAGCACGAGTCGCCATGACATCAACTCGGACGTCTCCCTCATGATAGTCTGCAAACATCTGGAAAAGCTCCAAAACCACGTCCTGAGTGAGCGCAGTATCGAATATGCTGTGAAACGCAAACGTGAGAGTTTCTGTGGATGGATGACAAGTGAGCAATCTGTGAGTCCATTCAATGTTTGCTTGGGATGCAGCCAGTCGCAGAGGCTCTCCGTTCTGGTAGTCGACATTTGGACCATGCGCGGTGAGGACGTCGAAAAACACCTCGGCGAGTTCCATATTCTCGTCGGCATGCTTCATAATTTGGACGAGCGCCTCGCTAAGAGCATCGCCCTTTGCACCCTTGTCCAACAGCATGCCCGCCGTTTCCAGACCAGATGGCGTGAACCAAGCCTCAAACTTGTCGGCCTTGAATGAGTTATTAAACGCCATGTTAATATCCTGCTGGGGAATTTCAATGTCCAATAGGAGAGCTAGTGTCGAGGATAGTGACTTCTCAGCAGCATCAACTAAGGTCTTGCATCCGTTGGCCAGAGGTGAAGCGCCATACTCCAGCAAGAGTTTCACCAGTCTTTCCTCTGAATCTTCTTCATTGACTGCGTCGTTCAATGTAATATGCAAGTCTTCCGCAACGGGCAGACCTGCTTTCATAAGATCGCTAATTATGAGATATCGATCATCACGGTTCAGGTTCCAGCAAGCTTTGAGTGCCCGAATCAACGTAGGAGGAGATACTTTCTTCTGCAAAACTGGTTTAGCTTAGGGCACACCATCAAGGGGGGTGGTACTTTACTAACCTGGCTATCGCCTTCATCCCAGACCCCAAGGAGAAGCTCTAGGTTCTTGATAAAAGCACTTCGTGTAGCCGCAACAACAGCCTCGCCATTGCTATAATTCGGATCCGCTCCGGCGACTAGCAGCACTCTTAAAATGGCCTGGCCGCCGTCTCCGTACCTTGCTGCTGATTCCAGCTGCGCATCCACAAGCTCTCCTCTAAACCCCTTGCCCAGAAGCTGTTCAAAGATCATAGCTCGTTTGCTCAGGTCCCGGACTTCGGTGGCTGCTTGAAATCCTTCTTCTAGAGTAGTATTGTTCACCGTCATGTCTGTTCCTAGAAGAACCTTGAGTACTTCCACAGATCCCCCACGACATGCTTCTATAACTGCTTGGCCATTGTTTTGCGACATGCTTGCGCCATGAGACATGAGGATATCGCCCAACTTGACATCGCCTTCACGAGCAGCGACGAGCAGAGCATTTGACGCCGCAGTCGGCGATATCTCGTATGCCAATAAGCGTTGGCACAGGGCATTTCTAGTTGTGCGGTTCTTAATTTCCATCGCCTTGGTCAGTGCCGAGCTACGGTTTCCAACTGAATGATTAGAGCATTGTAGCAAAATGTCAGTCACATCGGCAGATTCCCTTGATATGGCGAGAGACAAAGCTTCACCATCTGAGGTATCAGCCTTGGTTGATAAAATCCGTATTAGGCCAAAGTCTTCTGGGTACGTCTTGATTGCATGGATCAATGCCCGGTTGACTTCTTGCGGCGATACTCCGGCCTCCACAAGCTTCGTGGTCAACGTCTGTCTATTCATAGGATCTTGCAGCCGTAATGCGTGAGGAAGCGCATAGCCCAATGAAGCTTGGCTCAGACGGCACTGGGGTCCGAATAACAGATCAACAATCTGTATTTTGCTGCCCCTTATTGCATGGCACAAAGAGGCGGCTTGGTACGCATTCGGGTCAGCCCCCGACTCGAGCAATATTTTGAGCGTATTGAGTGGTGGCTGCGCTTGGCTGAGGTCTCGTGAGATGAACTGCACCTCTTGAGCAAGGATGCTATCCAAATCTTCCTTTCGATCAGATTTTGGTAACAAAGTTCGCAATTTCACAGTCTTTCCGTCAGATGGAGGCGTTGAAGCAAGGCTTTGCAGTGCTTTCGAAATCGATTGGCTCGTGGGCTTTCCTAGGCTCGTAACCAGTCCAAGGACCTTTGGGTCGGGATTAATCGTGGCTTTGGCCATAGCCGCACCATCAAGCGCATTGACGTCTGCATTGCCATGTTGGAGCAACAGCTGAAGCAACGACATGTCGACAGGCTTCTCACTCAGTGTTTCTGATAAAGCCGTTGCGACTTCAACCACGCCGGTGGCGGCACCCGCTTGGAACAGCAACGTCATGATATCGAATCTCGCTCTATGATCATCAACTCGCATAGCGTCGTGCGTTCTTGCTGCAGCTGTTTGTGGAGTCACTTTCTTCAGTAAAGGAGCGAGTAGACCGACATCTTTTTGCGAAATAAGGGGAGCTAGCCCAGCGCCATTATTGAAGTTTACGTCTGCGTCCTTTTGTAGGAGTAGGTTGATGAGCGCCTTGTCTCTCTTGGAAATATCCTCACCAATAGCATCCTGAAAGGCAGCATGTAAACTGGATGCAGGTACCGATTTCTTTATAAACAGCTCGACCATTTGATAACGATCTGCGCCAGACAACCTCATGACAAGTGGAAATACAGTTGTGAGTGTGCTAGCCGAAGGGCGTGCGGTCAAGAGCTTCCTTGCCAGCTCAATATTCGACTGCATAACGGCGGCAGAGAGAGCTCTTCCGTTTTGGTAATCAATTGATGCTACGGCATGGCGCCCACCATTCATGGGTTTATTATGTCCGTTGGCTTGCGATGCTGAGAAGTAAGGGTTGAGAAGTAGCTCGACGGAATTCACATCACCAGCCTCGACAGCATCTACGAGGACATGGCTGAGAGCATCGCCGTTGGCTCCCTTCCTAAGCAAAAGACTTAGCAAAGTGTAGCGAACTTCGGGAGCAGCTTGCTTTGGAATGGCCGAGACACAACTCGACGCAGCTGGTGGGCTAAGGGCTGTTCTGTCGTGAAGAAGCGAGTTGACCAGATCCAGCTGTCCACGAGCAATAGCGCCCTTGAGCATCGAGGCATCGTTATACTCGATAGAAGCACCATACATGGCTAGCAGGTTAGCCATGTCGTAAAACTGGGTTTCGCAAGACAGCTCGAGCGCCTGAGACAAAAAGTCTCCTCCAGCACCGGCACAAAGCAAGAGCTCTGCCAGCTCTAGTTTGGAGTCCGGATTCATCGATGGATGTTCAAAGGCAGCTTGGAAGGCATTGTCCAGACCTGGTCGCTGTGGTGGCCTGTTTCCCATGATGATGGCAACGGCAATGTCCTTGCGTCCTAATTCGACCGCCTGCTTCAAGGCTTCGGCTTGCTTGTGATTTCCATCCGCAGTGGAGCGGCTAAGATAGAGAACGCTCTGTAAGTTGCCCGCTCTGGCGGCATCAATCATGGCGTCCGAGATTAGGTCGTCGGGAGGTCGGCCCTCTGACTGAAGCACCAGGCTGACGATAGCCGACATTCCATGAAGCGAGCAGGCATGGCGAAAGGCGGTTTGTGCTTCGGTCAATCGTGAGGTGCTGGCGCCGTACCTCAGCAGATTCTCCACCATCTGCGCATTGCCGCTCCGGATGGCAATAGGAAGAGATGCGTCGAGGGCCAGAGTGTCAGCATGAGGAAGCAGGACCCGGACCATGTCCATTAGGTTTCTTTCAACGGCGGACCTCAGCAGCTGCGTGCGGCCATCGAAGCTATCCAGACTCTTCCTCCTATTCAGGATACCACTCTTCTGCTGCTGGGCGCCGGACAAATCAACACCAGCCGCCGTCAGCCTTGAGAGGAGGGCCTCGGCCACGCCCGGAGAGCCGGAGTTGGCGATCCACTGCCCCAAGACATCGACAATGTCCTTTGCGTCCAAGCCCTTGCCCTTCTTCAGGTTACTCGAGGAAAATGCGCGACTCAGTCCGCTCTTGGGGCGCGTCTTTGCTGATTCAGCCGCCTGTTGCTGGATGAGACCATCGGCCACCTGGTCGTCTGCGGGAGTGCGGAATGAGGGCGGGCGCATGGGCCGCGATAAGGGCGGAGGGATCTTGGGGAGCTCGATGCCCCATTGTTGCGATAATTGAACGATCCTGCGCTGGCGCTCGTCTGGCGTGAATGAAGGCATGATTTGTGCTGCTAATGCTAGACTTGTGGCGCTGGCATTTGGTGGGAAAACGGTCGAATCAGCAGCGGTCGTTTGTCGCAGCCAGGAATGCGCGATGCTCAATGGAGCAGGCAGCAGTTCCAGTTGGACATGAGATGAAGCTTGATGTTGGCTCTGGTCTGCTCTGCTCTGTTGGTGTAAGATGTTGGATGTTGAATGTTGCAAAAAGAAGAAGTAGAGCTCAAGTTGGATATTCAATATTCACGTCGCCTGAAAAGGTGAAGGTGCCTTTCGAAATGCCCAAGCCTCAGCTCTATTAAGAGCTACAGCACAGACGGGTAGGGGACCTGTTCAGCTAAGTGGGGGCGGGCGCTTGCCGCTGGTAACAGCTAATAGGCCTACTCGCTTAGTTTGGGGCGCCAAAAGAGGCAGCCCAAGCTACGACAAAATAAGGAGGACAGTAGAGTCAAAAAAGACCTAGAGTTGAGGAACTGTGGTAGTAAATCGATGATTGGAAATGGACGGTATCATTCGGGAAAACAAACGGCAGATGAAGGTTTATTGTATGGAGAACAATGGGTTACGCTAAAACAGTTTCGTCATACGGAAACTAGTAACTGGCAACTGGAACATCCTTGTTGTTAGACAACGTTGAATCCTTTGGCCTCAATTGTTGCTGCAGTCAACGGTGCGTTTATTTTGTCTACCCCCTGGGCGCTTGGAACGGGTTGCTGCATAGCCGTCAATCGGCACTGTATTTCTAGCGCCTGGCCCAAGCTCCACATCGTGCTATCAATACCCGTTTAGGCCAGTCTGGTGGCATCATGGCTCACAGTGTCGACATATGGTTTGAAACGGTGCAACAATGATTTTTATGTGAGTGTAAGAATTGAAGATGAAACATCCATGAGAGTTGATGAGATGCTGATGTCACTTGCATCGTAGCTTCAAGCAATTGTTTCCTGTATAATGGCAGCAATTAGCATCAAACAACTCAATCCGTATTTCTTCCACCCATGTCCGATGCACCTCATTCTCTTCCAGGTTTACAAATTTCCACCAAGCAATTCCCATCGTCCAATGTCCACAATCCTTCGTATTCACAGTTAGCAGCGCCCCCCTGGTCTGTCACTCAGCCACACGCCTCCCTTTGCAGCAACTATTTGAATCATGCATCAAAGCTAAAAGACTCGCGTCGCTCCCCTGCACCGCCTCAAACCGCCCTGGATTTACTGGGGGAGGGTTGCGCGGCCATCCACTCTGGGCTCTTGTCAAGACGTCAATTAGACTTTGAGCGGGCAACGGATGACGACTGCTTATATCGAAATTTGATACGCTTATTCTTTTTGTTTTCTCTGTGTCCACTTCTTTTCTTTTCTTTTTAGAAGCCCAAATACAGTTGTGGGGGTACATGTATCATATGACGGCAACTGTGTAGTCGTGTACATGTGTAAACGTCTCAACTGTTAAGGAACAGGGCTGCCATGTTCGCATCTCACCACAGTCCAGATGCATCCCATCTACCGACATGTGATTTTCATGTGCATCCAGGCATTCATGATCCAACATCCTAGCTATTACAATATAAACATATACTCTACTAAGTGTGCGTAGGCAAGAAACAACAAAGTCACTTGGCGTTTAACTGTAGTCCTAATATAAGCGCCTGGACTATTTCGCCCAATCACCTCTTCCGATGTCTGGTCATCAGAGTCGCAGACAATCGTTCTTGAGATTTCACTCTTTGCCAGCGGCAGAGATTTCAAAATCATGCTCCGTCATCACACCGAAAGAGCTCTTTGTAAATTTACCCCTCATTTTGCCGTCTCGAAATTGGCCTGCGGAATACCTGTACATGCATGTGTCGAACCAACAACAGATTGGCATCAAACCCCGCAAGTCTTCATCATCCTTCGGCGCTATTTAATATCCTTAAAGTCCTCCCCCATCTCATGTTTTGCCTCAAAATTCCAGCTGCACCAAACAGATGGACGCTTCAAACATGGAACAACCCAATAGGCCTCATCGCCCGGCATCGTTGGAGCTACTGGCGCCCGAGATACTGCTGCAAATCGTCACTCAACTACCTGGTCTCGACACGCTCTGGAATCTCATGAGGGCATCGCCTCAGACATGGCGCTTATTTGATCAGTATGCTCTGCTTATTACCGAAGGCATTCTCTCTGGACCAAATTGTGTACTGTCCTCACGCATGACAGAACTCGTAAGAGCAGTCATCCTTTTACGTTCTGGGGTTCTTCCATTTCGAGACATGCAAGACGTCCAAGATGGCTTCATGCTACGCCAGTTAACTTGGAAGGTTCATCCCGAATTACGGGTTTCAATCAGCCCAGAACTACTCGCAACCTCCAGCGTGCCAGTAACAACCCTTCGATCAGTCGTTGCAACCGCATACCATCTCTCTTCTCTAGCACAGGCATGCTTGGAATCATGCCTAGCGCGAATAAGAGATCCAAGCTTCAGGCCAATGCACGCTTTTGACCCACCTCCTCGATACTTGGGATCCTATATGCACAATGGCCAGGCAGACGATGACGCCAAACCGGAGGATCGCATTTTTGTTGGTACCCCCATCCAGGTGGTTGATGCAGGAGAGCCTAGCTGGATCGAAGAAATGCGAGCACTGCGCGCCATGTGGGTTATACAGTTTGTTGGCGAATTGCAATGCCTAGTTGGAGACAGATCAGGAACGATAAGCTGGCCAGAAGAAGATGTAAAGATGCTCAGCAACATGGACGCGGTAGACTTGGCGAATGAATGTACCCCCCCTTATCCAGCAGAAGAGATAAACACTGCGAGACTATATTTAAAAACCCTCGGGGGTACGGCCGAGGACGTGTACTACCGACTACCCCGAGCGCCTTCAGCAACTATAAGTGCCAGACGGACAATGACTTCTCCAAAGCCAAACGAGAAGGCACTAACTGTATATGGATTTCGCCGTGATAACGAGATCCATGCATTGACAAAGGGTTCTCCAGTGCCTGAAGATGGTGAACCAATGCTTAGCAGCCCCTGGCAATGGGGCCAAACTGAGAGCGGCATGGGCAGCCCAAGTCCTGGTGTGCGCTTCTTCAGGATGTATCTGACGGCCGGCAAGCAAATAATGGTCTCGCCCCTCAACGGAGTCAAATTTGACTCTTTTCGTCCAATGGGCCTTGCCTTTTGGGATCGATGGAGGATGTATCTGCTAGGATTGATGGGGTCAGGGGTAGAAGGATGGACAGTGAATGGAAAGCGGTATTTGCCGTACTTTTTTTACTTGGCCTGGGAAAGCATTTTGCCTCCCGAAGAGGTTGCTAGTGTAAAGGCCGCTATGAGGGAGAAGAGAAGACTTGTAGCTCAAAATACGCAATAGGTTACCAATTTAATTTTACCAGTTACCATAGCTAAGTACGTCTGAGACGATATTGACTTATCTACGCTCGCGTTACTTCGTGGCTGATGATTACATTTGGCTCGTAATTTACATTATACGGCGGCCTTTCACGCATCAAGTCGGCTTGCTTCGTGAAAAATAGTCTTGACATTATCTCGATAGATACATGTAGTTTATCGTACTTTAACTTTGAGATTTCAATACGAACTATGTATCATATACTATCACATCTTGAAAGGCACTATCTGTATAGTTTTCTATTTTCCTGGGCATTCTAAAGACACGGATTGATATCGAATAACCCCTAATAGTCATTCATATAAAGAATTCCTATCATTGCTTTACCCCAGGCCAAGTAAGCCATTACTCAACCACTTGCAACTCGCATATCATGGCGCAGTGACGTAGAATAGAAGTATAATAGTTGCCGAATCAGCTTTGCCAATACCGTCGCTTGGGATCGTGAAAGGCGTAGTGCCCGTAAATATGTCAACTTTATTGACCGTCTTTACTCCCAGTGCTCCTTTGTGAGTCATTAGAAGATAAGCGACCCCTGATCCGTTCGGACTGCCAAGTACAGCATAGAACTGCCTAGGATTTTCAGCCACGTCAAGGGTTAACCGGTTCTTCCAGACTCCAATGGGCGGGATTGTAGGGCTGTCGCTGTATTTTTCACGTAGGGCTTGAAATAGAAGGTCTAGACTGCTCGGATTTACAACAGTTGCCCTGAATATGTATTTAACGTTGCTCACGTCGTCGAAGTCCGCGTCGTTGCAGGCTTTGACCTGTATTTATCATGTTGCAAGGTTAGCAAGCTCTCCATGTTGCGTTTTAGACCTGATGCTCTGCAGCCGAGTTGCTCAAACGATGTCTGAACAATGCAAAAGCTGAATAAATCATATGAAAGAATAGCACGCATGTTTATGTACTTACCCATTGCATCCACGCCGCGTCACTCCACTGAGAGGCATGGTCAGTCACTCCGAGCAAAGAGACATAACAGAGTTCTTGGGAAGCCATAACTTACTCGACGAATATGTGTCGTGATCTCATCTGGGTCGAGACCCCACTCTTTTATGGCTGCATCGACGGAATAATTGTTATCAGCAATGATAACACCGCCGCTGGGAGAGAAAGAGCTGAAGAAGAACGCCTCTGATGGCTGCGAAAAGAAATAGCATTTGTGTCAGTATATTTTGCCTTTTTTATTTCCAAAAGTACAATCTCCATTGCACTAAATTACTTCACAAAATCATGAGGGTGGAGGGGGCTTACTTCGCTGTTGATCATTTCACTATCGTCGTTATTAGGGTCAGATTTTATCTTGGCGCCCTTTTCGTGAAACCAAGATATAGCTCTCAATGTATTCACAGGGACTTTGATGGCTGACAAAGCCGCGCTCAATTTTGTTCCAACATTGGGTCCATCGGAATCATAATCTCTCCACCCCTCAACATATGCTTGTCCAGGCGTCTGCAAATATATTGGCGCTTCCAATGGTGGAGGTTCTTGCGGCGTCTTAGCCAACGAACAATGCAGTGCATTTCCTTTTGTAACCGCCTTTTCGTAAGCAGCATCTCGCTTGGTGAGATTGCTAACCACGCTTTCATGGTCAACAGCCCGTGCCGCAAGCACTTGGGGTTTTAGACTGGGACTCTGTGACGGGCCAGCATAGAGAAAAAGGAGAAGAGAAAGAGCAACCACAATAGAGTACGTGAAGAGCGACCTCCATGATGAAGAAATTTTTTTATCCATCTTATTGGATGTTCAATAATTCCTGTAGTCTTGCGGACAAGGAAAATAGTTTCACTCAGTTGGTAAGGGAGGGTCACTGTATTTCAAAGGGCTTGATGAGTAGGATATGGGAAAGAGATATCCGGCTAGATGGACCGTAATAGGCAGATACCTCCGAGAGCTCTTTTTCCCCTTACTCTTTACTCCGTCATTGCTTTGGGTTAGCCAGCAACATGTGACAACTTCAGCTCTCGGCAAGCATCAAGATTAGCCCATGTGACAATTCGGCTACAATGTTTCGGACCCCGACTCTTGATCAGCATTTTTGCGTTCTTTTATCATGTTTCCGGCCATCTTCCCGTTTTGCGAGCGACTAATTCAGTCTGATGGTGAGTGATGTTGGCTCATTGAGGGACTTTTGACGGATTCCTACATTGGAGAGTCTTTGCCGTTATCTTCATCAGCGTGCCTCATTCACAGTAACGTCCAACGTGCATTTGAGGTATAAACTTGTACCAATTATATGGACTACTCCAAAGACTAGAAATATATTTTTTCAGCTGCTGTCAAGAGCTTGTCTATTTCGATCTTGGCGTTGGCATGGAGCGGCACGTTAACCGTCTTGTCACTCAGCTAACTAGACCAAATAAGGAACTTGGGTACCATCTAACCGTTGAGGCTCAACCAACAACATTAACTAACCGCGCAATAAATCAATAGATTATGGCATGATTAGAGTAGTTAACGTTGTTGGACCGGATACTGCTAACTCTATGAGGGAGGTGGAACGACCTTGTCTTAATGTCTAAACCAATTAAGCATGTCTGAGCCTCCACGGCATACTATCACACGGCGTCAACTTTGATATCAACAGATCACCAACATCATGTTACTTCGAAGGATTCTTTCAAGTGGAGTTATACCAAAGGACCGGACAGCAGTAGATAGTTTTCCCGGAGGACCAAGTCTGAAATTTGTTTGACCAGAAAAGCCTCATCGTTGTGGTGCAATATCTCAATGTAGTTACATATACAAAAGAGCCAGTCCAACCATGATTATCCTTAAAGATAGATGTTCTATTCATATTAAATCTCTACACTGGTTTATTCCAGTTTAGACAATCAATGTCATTCTTCCCAGGGCAATGTCTGCCCGGAAGGCCCTCAACGATGTCAATCATCGGAATTCTAAGCTTGTTCCTGAGTTTCTGTTTGACAACCAATGCTGTCGTTTCTCCTACAAACAATCCTTCGATTATGATCGTTGGAGACTCTATCTCACAGGTGAGAATATGAACAAAGCATCACCAAACTCTTTTGCTGGGCAACAACAGGTGCTAAAACGTTCACAGGGCCGCAATGGTGATTTCACTTGGCGTTACCGCCTCTGGGAGTGGTTTCATAACAACGGCGTGTCTGTGAACTTTGTAGGTCCATACACAGGAACAGTTGAGCAGGATCCTGTCCAACCTGCCACTCCTCCACTCCCATATGGCCAAGACACGCAGCAAGGCCCGGGGCCTGTACGCCAGCTTGGTGGATACAACTCCGGTATTCCTTCTAATTCTGAATTTTTCAACGGAGGAAACCGTCATTTTGCAGCCTGGGGGCGCCAAATGGCCCAAGATATGAGCCTCATTCAAGGAATGGTCTCACAATATCAGCCAGATTATATTCTGCTTGAACTCGGCTTCAATGATGTGGGTTGGTTTGTAAGTGATGCTTATGGAACATTGCAGAGCTTGACGGCGTTCATCAAGAATGCCCGCGCGGCCAAAGCAGACATCGGGTTTGCGATAGCAAATATTCCTCAGAGGCTTTTCATCGGTGGCCGTGATGATCTCATTACCAAGACTGATGATTATAATGGTGCCTTGCCTGGTTTGTTTCTAAGTCTGTCTACCACCGAATCCCCCATTAAACTAGTCCAATTTCGCGAAAACTATTCTTGTGAGTATTTTGATGCCTTGCCTGGCCAAACTGCTCAATTCGTTGTCTTCTAACGAGGTGAAAGGCAACCCTGATGGGTGCCCTGCAGGATCTGATGGCTTGCATCCTAATGCTTTGGGAGAGTTCCAGATTGCAAAAGCATTTGCAAACACCCTCTCTCAGGGATTCAACTGGCCCGGCAATGCTTTCGTTATCAACGGCACTATTCCTGCACGGGCTTGCAGTACACCCATCAATGTCAAAGCCACTCCAAGCACTTGCGGAATCACAGTGACGTGGGATCCGGTAGACGGCGCCTATGGATATATTGTGACGTCTGGGTTCAACGGCGCGGTGAGTTCAGTATTCAACGTAACCCAGCCGATGTATGCCACAACATGGACTGCTGCTGGTATTGAGTGGTTTTACCAAGTCCAGGCGTTTTGTTCAGACGTTCGCTCAGGAATAAGTGCTCAAGTCACAGCAACAGCAAACCCAACGTGTGCCCCAGGCCCTTCCAATGTTGTTGTCAGATCCACTGCAGACGGGATTGACATGTCATGGGATGCTGTTACAGGATATGACGTTGATGTATACGGCGCCATCTATTATGACCAGACCTCACAAGTCTTTCTGTCAGATTATGGGTGGTCAGGAACCTCGGCAAGTTACCATGGTATGGACGCCGGTGACCGTGTGGAGGTTGCAGTTGAAACTTGGGCTACTGTTGACGGTGTACTTTGTGCTGGCCTCCCATCCGGTGGAAAAGGCGCAATTGTTGGTGGAATCGTACCTGGCGCTCCAACTGGGCTCAAGGTAGCCACAATCAACGAAGGTGCAACTGTACAGCTCACATTTGACAGCAACCCCAACGCCTACGCTTATGGCTTTTATACTCGGTCTCTGCTGGAGCCAGACCAGCCCTACATACTGGGTGGCTACACTTCAGATGTACCCTGTATTGGGGTAACATTTCTGTTCCCAGGGGCCTGGAACTTTGAGTTTTGCGTGGTGGCATACAACGGAGATTCCTCGTCTCCAATGTCAGAGTGTGTCCAAGGCCCCCGAGATATCACTGAAGTCAACGACTGCCCAGTGTTGGTCGTACCGACGCCAAACCCAGACCCGACTCCAACCGTCACATGGTCGATTCCTGGGGCATCAGGTCCTGCATCAAGTAGCAGCACCGGTGCCGTTGTGTACATTGACCCTACAATATGGCAATCTCCATCGCCCACAGCAGCCTGTGAGCCGCCTTGTACGCTCATATTACCGCCATGGACACTCTCTTCCATGACGACAATCACCTTCCCGGTCGTCACAGAGACTATTGAGGAGACTTGGCCAAAGACCACAACTGGTGTTGTTACATACCTCACAACTACAATTACAGTGTTCATCACGCTGCCACCAGTCACGACATCCGTGATCGAGGTGTCTAACATCATCTTAACCACGGCCACTTCAGAAATCGTCCCTGTACGAAGCAGTATCATCGCACCGCCCGTAATCATTACGGAGCCCACTCATGGCATTACTTACACATATAAACCAGGCCCCTTCCCGACTGGCATTGATGTTGGTCCTCCACCAGGCCACCCAGGCAATATTCACATCTCAGCTGGGATCCCGGGACCTATCTGTCTCACTGGTTGTGGTCACCTCTGTCTCATTAACTGCGGGGGCGGTTCAAGTGGCGGCGGTGGAGATGAATCACATGGATGCATTGGCCCTGGATGTGGCCCAGGGTCGGAAGACGACTGTGTTGGTGAGGGATGTGAAGAGAGTTCAACAACTTCCAAGTCAACCAAGGACTGTGCGACAGAGACAAACACTGAGTGTCATCAAGTCTGCACTACAAAGCCGTGCGCTACCGTTTGCAACACTTATCTTGGCTGTGACTGCACAACATCCTCAGTGACAGACTACTGGGTATCGTGTCAGACACAATCATGTACTACTACTTCTTCGGATGTTATCACCGGTTGCTTTCTCACTGCAACCGCCACAACAACTGGTTCATATTGTCCGCTGGTCTCCATCGATCCTACCACTGATGATGAGGGCGACGATGTCGACTTGATTGGCAACTGGGGACCCACGGTTACTGTCACATTCTCCGAGAGTGTTGTTGTCCAGCAGACGCCATATCCCGTCGTCAGTGGTTACGTGACTGTGGCTCAGACCGCCTATCCCATTTCTAACGTCAAATCTATCTCTACGACCTCTCTGGACGGGACGCGGGCTGTCATTTATCCCTCGTTTGTAGGAGTCACAGTCTCTGTCACGTTAACACAGTTTGTTCTCTCTACTTCCAGCAATCCTCCCGCTACTACCACGTGGTCGCCTTCCAAAACGGCGTCAACTCCAGTATCATCATCCACACCGTACCCAACCAACACGGCCATTAACGTTGGCAATGCCTACTGTTTTAACGGACTTGATGGCTACCTTTCTTTCTCCCTGGACGAAACACAGACAGTTGTCAAGTCTTTTTGTTCGGCTAGTTATGTTCTAGATCCAGACAACACGTTTGGTTTCGTGGAAGAAGTGGAGAGAGACACTTATAACGTTGTGGCCTCGGCAGGGTGGGCTCCCAATCAAGCTGGATGCGGAGCAAAACAGTCATTTCCATTCGCATCGGACGAGATGAATTCCGAACTTTGTTTAGAGGCCTGGAGCACTGATTTCTTCTGTGAGAATGAAGATGACAGCTCGGAGAAGACAAGTTATGGAGGTGCATATGTTCTTGAACCTCCAAATACTGGAGGCTGCATTCTCATCTCTCTGTATGCTTACTCCAAGGTGGCACAGCCCTTGATCGGAAAGCCGTCGAAGCAACCGCTAATACCGCCGGCGTCGAATATCACTCATCCAGGAGACAAGTTTTCATGGAAGCATGGTAATAAGACTGGCGGTCATCAAATATGGCCTACTTCTAAGAACACAGTGTCAAAGAATGGCGCCGAGCTTTTCAGTCAAGCAGAGATTAGCCAACTTTTTAACGGCTCATCCAATACAACGTAGATTTGATATGCGAGTAAATACATAGATAGAGTTCATAACGTGAATAAATTCATTCTATTACGACCGATCTAACGTAAAGTGGAAAGTAACAGAATCGAACCAATCTGTATCACCACGAGTGTATAGGTACTCGAAGTTGAGGAAGCAGCTTCCTTAAGAAACAATTTCCTATCTGGTAGTTAGGAGTGTTTATCTCAAATAGCCAAATATTTTACTTGAACGACAGCCAAGTGTTTTAAAAAGAGATATTTCTTTCTGGTTGCTAATGGATTTGTGTTGAGAAATGGTGTCTTCCAGGTTTGTTGCGCCCCCGCACATACATCTATGTACCAACTGAGCTTCTCAAGGTGAATAAACAAAAATGATAATTAAAAGAAAAGATTATATTTTATATCATGCAAATTGTGTCCCCTTGTACTGATGTGTGCGCATATAATTGCGGCACATGGAAGCGTGTGAGTGCAAGCCCCTCTTACTAAGACTCGCACTCATCTTACGTCGATATAGAGTCACCCTTGTCAGCATCGACATCATCGCAGCATAGCTTGCTAATATTGACAACGGACATGTATCAGGTACTTCTATTATTATGTGGTACGCAACTGTCATTGTATCAATCTCATCGTGCGCCATCAAATACTGTCAGAAAATAGCACTCTTCTCTACAAGAGCCACCATGCAGCGCCAGTAGTATAAGAAGACCTAGGCGTTATATCTCTTACTCGTGAATGACAGCAGTCACAACACCAGGCTGAATCTTCTCCAGTTTCTCAAGGAGCTCTGCCCAGATCTGCTTCTGAAGCACTTGGCCGGCTTCATTGGTTACCCACTCCGGAATATGCTCCCTAAAGAAAGGCATCATCATTAGCCATACTTTAATCATCACATATGACGAGCTCTTGTAAAGACTTACTCTCGAATCTCGCAAGCAGTGAGATACTTCCCGTGGCTCTCCTCATCAGCCGCAATACCGTGAATTAGCGTCCGACTACCCATCTCGGGACTCCGTCCCATTATCAGCTTTGCACACCATGCCTTGAAACGCACAAAGGGACTTTGCTCATGAATAAGCTCAGTCTTGCACAGCCCAGGATCAACGAGATTCACGATGATACCGGTTTCGGAAACAGGCTTTAGAGAAGCCAATTCACGCACGGCAAAATGCTCAAACAGCTTGGACACATTGTATCGATTGTCAAGCAGGGGTTTCCACTTGGCCTTGTCGTTGAGGTCGTCGAGAACGCCCGTCTTGGGGAACTTCCTAATGCTCTCAAAGGCAAAGAATCCACCCATTGAGCCAACAACGACAATGCGAGGTTTGATGTCGTGCTTGCTCGCGCTGGCCTGAAGAATTGGGAGGGCTTCAAAGGTCAACAGAAGGTTGGCAATGAAGTTGACCGTCATATGAGCCTCGCTGCCCTCCTTGACCTGCCACTCAGCGTGGGAGACACCAGCGTTCAAAACGAGAGCATCGATGCGGTCGATCGTCTCCAATCTCTTGCCAAAAGCCTTGACAGAGTCGTATGAGGCCAGATCTAGGGGCCACACCTCAATGACATCCTTACGGCCGGCTTCTTTCTCGATCGTCGTCTTTGTAAATTCGCCCTTCTCTTCGTTGCGCACACCAATGACCACTTTGGCGGCTTCAAGTTGGACAAGGCGTTTGGCGGCCTCATAGCCGAGGCCACCAGTAGCGCCGGTCACAATGTAAGTCTTGTCCTTGACGTCTTTGGTCTCGAGGGCAATGGGGAGGTCTTTTCTTTGGTTGGAGAAGAAGTCTGCCATGCATTTCGTAGGGAAATCTGGATCAGGCATTTTGGAGGATGTAAAAGATAATGCGCTAAAAGAGAGAGGAAAGGGGATTGAGCAAAGATGATGAAAAGGAATGAGCCAAGCAGTTCAGTATACCGTACCAGACGTAATGTAGACAGAGAAGATAGCTTGAGGAAGAGAAGAAGAAAGAGGAGCAGGGGAGAAGGTCCAAGAGACTCGAGATTCGAGGACGTTCCTCTCCCCTGGTCACAGGGCCATCCTCAACATTTGCTCCGATATCAACGACCTGCATGATCCAGCCGCCCTCGCCTCGTCAGGCATCTGCCAGCTTAGTCAATCGCGTCTGCTCGATATGACGACTGAGTAAAGCTGCCTTGTAAGTCATTGACCCGCTAGCAAGGGAGGATATGTAGCAGCGGCTGCCCTGCATTTCTCGTAAGCCGAGCCGAGCCGAGCCAATCTGATCTGCCGTGCGACCTTTACTAGTCCCCGATTCGGCAGAGACGAGTAAGTGGACGTTTCCATACTAGTAGTAATCCATCTACTGTTGTATTGTTCGTATATACTACGCATCTGGGTGTAGCCTAAATGCTTCACAGCCCAGATGTTATTGTAGATGAAACAATCATAGGATCAAGTCAAAGTATTGGCCATGTCTCTCAAAGGCGCAAATCCATAGCAGCAGAATGCATAATAACAGGTCACACCGCATAACTGAATCACTCCCATTGATCAACCAAACTCGAGTGAGACACGGAATCCAAGACATATTAGACGCCACACCGTAAATTTCCATCCCGGCCTCTTTGCGCTCACCAGAACTCGGGTTTTTCAGTTCCTAAAAGCCGAGACGTTGATTTCCCCTAAGCTCCCGGACAATAAAAAAGAGATCCGGCGTCATAACGATAACGAAAGGCTGGCAATTTAACCACACGCCCAGAGAATCCGTTCAAAGGCATGTAGGTACATACAACAGATTGGTTCTTTGAGATTTCAATCCTCCCTGTATCTGCTAGGTTATATATCAAGTAGTACCTAGTAGAAATGGTCAGAGAAAAACTCCTTTTGTACCTCTCTCATCCCCTTGCAACGCGATACCTTAAGACACTCAATTAAAGTACAAAAATTAACCAAGCTGCCAAGTCTCAGGAGAGGCTAAAGTTGCTGTAAAGAGCGAGATGTCATTTTTATAAGACATCCAATTAGAGTGCAAGTCGGTCAAGCTCCCGAACTCTCGGGAGAGGTTAAAATTGCTGTGAAGAATAGCCAGTCTCCCTGCGCCTCACAACTATTAGATGTATTATCGAAGAGTGGATTTGGCCTTTTCAGGTCCCCAGGCTGGTTTAAAATTGCTGTGAAGCCTACGCATTTGGCAAGAGGCACAAATTTATGCGCCTGCGCAACGACGCCTTGAGCGACGCCAAAGTGAAGACTACATGTAGCAACGCCTCAAAAACAATTATCAAAGTTTTGGTCTCTGGAGGCCCAGATAGGACAAACTGCCGCAGTATTAAGATGCTTCTCTTTTTTCTCACTTCTTCTGCCCCCAGTACGAAGTCATAGCACCTCACAATCACCAAGCACCAGAGCCATCTATCTATCTCACCAAAGTAGGAAGATTGAGGCTCTATTCCAACAACCCTCAGCAAAGACTCGAGATACATCGATCACCATCCAAAAAGCCGACTGGTCAAGCGTCACGTACAGACATTGTATCCGCTTCAAACGTCACAAGCAAAAATCACTCTTCTAGCAAAGAATAATGCAAATCAAACATCTAAGTGGAAGATTATATGAACAGATGCATAAACGTACAAAAAGCAGGCAACAACACCTGTATGGCATACGATATAAAAAAAAATAACAAACCGCCAAACAAGCATTGCGCTCTTCATAAAACAACACACGGAATCTGGCACGCAAAAAGAATTGGATGTCAGGACCGGGCGTTGATATGAGATTAATTTTGCATCACGGATGCCCCCCTTTCCCCTCCCAATAATTTTTTTTCTTTTTTTAATTTGTTCACTCCGCTTCTTCAAAAAAGCCCTCCCCGGCCAGGCATGCTAAAGAAAAAAAAGTAATTTGCTCTAGTACCACTAAGACAGCTTCTTCTGCCAGCCGACCCAGCTACGAGAAACCACACGCCAGATCTTAACCTCTCCACTCCGCAGGTCGTCCAGCTTGTAGCTCTCCTGCTTCACCTTCTTGCCATCCCTGCCTTGCTCCCAGGCCCGGACCTTCTTCTTGGTGCCATCCCACTCGGCCACAACGCCGACATGGTCCGGCTTGCCAACTTCGCTGGAGTATTTGGCATGCATGGGTCCATGCTTTCCCTGGAACTTGGCGTTACGAATGGTAATGATGTCGCCAGGTCGAATGACATCGTGCTGCTGGGTGGAAGCATTGGCCATGTTGGCATAGACGAGGGCACCGTACGATCTAGTGCTAATAGGCAACAGGGCATCCTCTAGAGGTCGAATCATTTCCAAAACAAAGCTCTGCGCGGTGCCATCGCCGACAACCTGATCTTTCTTAGCGATGGCGGATGCGGAAATACGTCGTCCAAAGGTGTCGTAGGCTTCCTCCATCTGGTCCTGTCGCATCGCCTTAGGGGGCGCCTCGTGTCGCTGCTCCAGCTCTACAGTTGTCGGGTCATTAGGGTCGTAGCGAGCCGTAAGAATGGTCTGTGAGTAATCTTGAAACAGGATAAAGGTTTCTCTGGTGATCATAACCTTCTCGCCTTGATTTGTCGAAGTGGATTCATCGCACTCAAAGTGGATATCCTTCCGACCTTGGAGGACGGGAGGGACTTGGTTCGACTGCTTCCACCAGCCGCTCTGCACAGCCAGATCAATATCTCCCGCGATGAAGCCAGAGTCCATAGACGGGCGGTGGTGATCAATTGATCTCCTGGGAGCGCTGAGACTGGGCCTGGGCATATCCATCGATGAGCGTCCACGAGAGCCTATTGCGGGAGGGGCTCTTCGATCAGGTGGCGACACGGCTCTAGAGTCTTCGAATGAAAGGGGAGTAGGCTCATCCTGTAGAATTGGAGAGTCCTGGGCGTCATCTCCTCTAGCATTTGAGATGAACAGACCATCATGGTTCTCATCTCCCGTGGGAGAAAGCAGCTTAGGGGGAGGAGCTGGAGGCGGCAAGATTGGAACAGACCGAGATAGATCCGTAGACCTTCTGTTCAGTGGCGGAGACTGTGGCACGGGAGGAGGGGCTGCTCTCGGCGTCGAAGCAAACGGGGGAGGCGGAGGCAACTCTGGAGGAGCATCGTTGAATGGTGACTGGAGGCTGGTCTCTTCCATGCTAGACTCTTGATCATGCGCCGCCAAAGCATCCTTGTGAGGCACAGACGATGCAATATCCGTATCGTAGTCGCCCTCGTACTCTGTGGCCTCTCCAATTTCCTCTCCTGCCTGCGCAGGCCTGGTCGGCGAGGCGACGCCAAAGTCCACAGTAGATCGCCGGCTCGGGGCGGCGGGCGGAGGGGGCGGCGGTGGGCGAGATGTTACCGCAGCGAGTATGGAAGCAGCCCCTGGAACGGGCGGCGGAGGCCTGCTAGCACGTTTGCTAGTCGGCGAAGTTGGCGAGAATGCTCCAGGGCGCGGGGGCGACTGAGGAGGTTCTGAGGGGTGGTGGGCAGGAGGTGGAGGTGGTGATCTCAGTACTGAGGCAGCGGCCTCAGCGTTCTCACGAGCCCCATTAGACAGTTCATCATCAGATTCAGATCCCTCTGTAGCTGACTTGACAGCGGGGGGAGCTGAGGGCGGCGGTGGAGGGGATCGAGCTATTCATTGAGCCAGTCAGCGCGTGAACAGACAGTTAGTTGCAAAGGTTCGCATTACCTCCAACAGGAGCCGGGGGAGGTGGCGGTCGAGCTTTGAGGTGTTAGTTCTCATCTGACTATTTAAAGATAACCGTATCTTTACATACCCGCCAATGGAACAGGAGGAGCAGACAGGTCTTCCTGAGGAACAGGTGGTGGTGCCCTATGCTCTGGAGCTATGGGAGTGTTAGTAGAGACAGAATGAAAGGGCTTTAGATGTTCAATGCCAGTAGACTCGCCTTCGGCTCGCATGGGGGGCACGGGGGCGGCAGCAGGAGGAGTGGCATCTTCCTCTTCTTCAGATTTCTGTTCTGGTTCAGCCTCTGGTTCATCAGCTTGTGCTGGCTCTTCGGCTGGCTTAACTGGAAGGCCTGGAAGGCCCATGCCCGGGAGTGCCATCATAGTGGGAACAGGAGGAGCATGCGGCGGAGGGGTCACATCCTCTTCCCGCGTGGTGGCAGATTTTGCCGGTGGCTTGGGTGCCTTTTTCATCGGCAGACCACCTCCCATCGGAGGAACCGGGGCGCCAAACATGCCATGGAAGCCCATACCACCGCTCATCTTGGCCATTCGCGCTCGGAGTTCTTCTCTGCGCTTGACTTCAGGATCAACGTCTTCCTCCTCTTCCTCTTCCTCTGCCTCTCCTTCTTCCTCCACCGTCTCCTGAGTCTCCGGCTGTTCTACATCAGCAGCGGGAGCAGCGGATGAGGAGGTTGGCACTTTGGACAGTCGTCGTGAAGTATGGTCGTCGGCATCCGCTTCAGCCGCTTCATCTCCATTGGCAGCTTCTGCGGGAGATTCCGTAAGTTCGGGTTGGGGCCGCGGGGGTAGAGGAGCCGGCTCGGGGGGAGCAGAATCCATGGAGGCTCTTGGGGCGGGCTCGTCGCTGTCTTTTCGTTCGGGAACTTCGGCTCCCTCAGCAGGCTCAACGGCGGAAGCTTGAGAATCAACGCGCTTCTTAGGTGGCGGCGGCTTCTTGGGCTTCTCTTTCTTGGACAGTGCGTCAGCATGGCGCTGTGCCTGCTCCATCTGTTGCTTCTGGAGGAGAGCAATGCGCTCCTTTAAGCTAGTAGGCTTGGGCTGGTCTTCTTCGTCGCCCTCTTTCTGAGTTTCAGAGGTAACCAGTCCAGCTCTCTCGGCTTGTCCCTGAGTCTCGGCCACGGAAGCCTTGATTTCGGGATCTTCATCTCTTCGATAAATCTTGGCCGCGGGGGCCTCGCGAGGAGGAGGAACAAAGGCATTTCGGCTAGGGGGCGGTGCCACAAATGGCTTCTTAATAAAGCCCGATGCGCCGCCAGCACCGCTAAGGCCGCTGGGTTTAAAGGGCGCAATCGGAGGTGCGGCCGACTTGTTAAACGCTGCAATGCGGTCTTTGAAAGAGCTGGGCTTCTCGGATACCGGCGGAGGCGCGGCCTTTGGCTTCGGAGCACTGGCGGCCGGAGCAGCTGAGGCGGGGGAGTCGGCACGCTTGGGCGAAGATGGCAGAGGCACCGGAACTGGCGCAGGAGCTGCCGCGGGCGGGGGAGCCGGAGCCGGGACAGCAACAGGCACTGGAGCGGGAGCTGGAACGGGAGGAGCAGGAGCTGCAGCAGGAGGTTCTGGCGCCCTGGTTTGCTTGACGGGCTCGGCGAGTCTCTTTGGCGAGGGCTCTGAGGCCACATCTCCCGGCGGGGGTGTCGATCGCGCAGCTGTGTCCTCGTAAGAAGCCTCCGGAGGGGGCGCAGGGGCAGCAGCGGCGGGTTCGGGTTCTTGCTTGTGCTGCTTCCTCACGGGTCGCGGGGGCGCCACGGGCTCAAACTTCTCGACAAAGTTGCGAGGGAAGATGCCCGCCTTCTTGGCGCCGGCCTCGTCGACGTACTCGCCGCCGTACCAGTCGTCATCGTCCTCGTCCGTGACAGCAATGATCTGGCCGGCGGGGAAGTTGAGGTCGTCCTCGTGCGGCGACGAGTATTCGTACAGCGCCTTGACGCGGAACAGGGCAGCCATTGCGGTGTCTGGCGGCAATGCTGGACTCGGGGCTCAGCACGACCAACCCAGGCGTCTTTGTAGGAGGAGGTTGTCGTCGCCTGTGGGGCACTAGAGAGCAGCCGTCCCTTGGTCAGCCGGTGAGTGGCTAAAACGTGGGGAGAAAGCTGGGTGAGTGAGGGGGTTCGCGTAGATACGAGTACATACAGTACAGGTAAGGGAATTGCTGGTCTAGCCAACAAGCGGCAGTTTCAGCCCAGACGCAGACGCAGACGGATGGAGGCAGAAAACAAAGATGGGCGTTTGAGGTCTGGTCTGCACGAGAGTTTGAAGTAGAGGATGAAAAGGCTCAGAGGCTGTGAAACGCGGTGGATCTGCTGGAAGTGTCGACGTCAGCGCAACCATGACAGGCTGCGACGAGGCCTAGGCAATGACGAGAAGCACTAGAGTCCGGGTAGTCGCAAGTAGCAATACCTGGAGGAGGACGAGTGGCGGAGGGGCCAGACAATGGGCGACCTGGAGCGTGAGTGAAAAGGGTCAATCGGGGGTTGTTGGTTGTCGCCTCAGGTACATGTACCGAGGATGTGCCGCATTCGTCACCGTTACAGCGACTGCAGGTTGAGGGTTACAGGCAGTTGAGTTTAGTTTCCATTAATTCCATGGATGGATGGATTCGATCAATCAAATCAAATGCTACCGTACTTGAAGACTCGACCCCGTATATGTACCCGGTCGTGGTGCCTGGCCTGGCCTTGCAAAACACGAAACATGCTAGGGCCAGGCATGCGAGATCAGATTTCTATAATTACCTGCGCCATCAATGCAAGGGACTTTGAAGCTTTCCATCGTTTCCAATGTGAAATCCCCAAACCTGGATGCCTACGAGTACTAGATAGCCAAGACCGCTAGCAGCATTGAGTCTGACAAAACAACCGACACAATTCCAAACCAAACCAAACCCAACTCTTCGGACCTCCGGCTCCAGCAACCATCGACACAGCCCTCGTGCCGCAACAATCGGGGCGCAACCCAACCTTGAACCCACGCGGCCAGTGGCACATGCTCAATGCCTGAGGCCCTCAATCCTCAATCCCCGTCCTGCCAAGGTGCTGCTCCTGCTTCAAACCCGGGCACCCTTGCGCATCTTCAATTATATACTCGTACTCATACAACAACAAGTTCTGATGCCCTGTCAGTTCTTCCAAGTTGCGCCACCGGTTGCATGTTTCGCCCGCCCCGGCGCCACAAGCACAAACCCCTCCAGCTCTCCTGTAATATGTAGGTACAAGTACATGACATGCCTCTTGGGGCACGCTCCATAGAAGCAAGGCACAGCGGCTTTTAGTGGGGTAGCAGCTTTGCTTAGGCTACCTTACTGGTTGGTAATCGCCAGCGGTGCTTTGCTTTTTTGCACAACCGCACATGCAAGCTTCTAGACGCACCAACGAACAACAAACATCTTCAACAGCCCGACCGTAGACAAGTCTCTCCGCAAACCAGGGCGCACAAGGCATCACAAGAGGGAAGCTTTAATACCCCATGGCCAGCAAATCGAGTCAGCTCAAGAGCATCCTAAAGGATTCCGTTTCGCCTCCCAACGAGCCCAAGCAGAGTGCACGGGAGATCGCCATCCACCATGCCACGCTCCTGGAGCACAGAAAGCAGCTTGAAAGCCAGATCCTCGACAGCTTAATCCTTTTATCAGAATACCCTCTCGTTAGGGAGACCTCATACAACGCTTCAAATCCAGCACCATCCGATGTCTCAGACTTTAAGGCCAACGTCCGGCTCTTCCAACCTTCCGACTACGATGACCTCATTGAGGAGCGCAACGTAAATGAACTGTGCGGCTACACGTTGTGTCCAAAACCAAGACGTCAAACCGGCTCGGGTGGGGAATGGAAGCTCACAAACAGTGGCGAAATCGTCAAGCGCAAGGAGCTGGAGAAGTGGTGCTCCCAGCAGTGTGCGCGCAGAGCCCTCTTTGTCAAGGTTCAGCTTAACGAGACGGCTGCCTGGGAAAGAGCTGGAATTCCCGACATCCAGATTGATCTTTTGGATGAAGACAAGTCGGCAGAGACGGAGGCAGATCGAACGGCCCGCAAGCTCGGCGAACTCAAGCTGGAAGACCAACGGCAAGCTGCTCGAGACTCGGCTGCCCTAGCAATGGAAAGAGGCGACAATAGAATCGGCTCTTCTTTAGACAAGGTCAAGGTTACGTTGAAGGAAAAGGACGTCAAGGCGCCCTCCGAGATGGCTCCTCCAGCCGGAGCTGATAACTCAGAAGATCATTTACTTATTGATGGTTTCAAAGCAAAACTGCCCGAGAAGCAGACAGGGGAATCTGGAGTATAAGGGCTTCCAGGGGAGGCAACGAAAAGGCATAAAATATGGCGTTGGGCTGTCATTTGGTCATGGTCATGCATGTATTGGAAAACAAAAAATACGTGGGTTCGGGCATATAATGATACCCATTGGTTAAATTGATTTGGTCGCATATCTTCGCCTATGTCAAAGTCACCGGTCAAGTGAGATTTAACACGAGCGGAATAGCATATCCAGCTCAATGCAACCTTGCATATTCAGTCACATTCACAGACAAGTGTGAAGAGAGGGACGGTTTTTGGCAATCAAGCGTCATCTCGAAATTAATCAGAGAATCGGCGACACCTTGTGGGGTAGAAGATCTTTCTTTTTTCGAGATCTATGCACTCACTACCATCCTGAGACGCCAACCTGCAAAATGTTGCAAAACCAGAGACCCAATATTTTCCCACAAAAAAACCTTTTTAGTCGCGGCGAGGGCGGTCGCCGAATCGTCGCTGGCCACGCTCGGGAGCCTGAGCCTGGGAGACGGGGATGACGTTGACGGGGATGGACTCGAACTATAGTATATGCGGTCAGCTTGTGAACGTATTTGTAGATTTCGCGGGTAAGGGGGGAAAACGTACGCCAAGGTGCTTGAGCAGGTCCTTGGTCTCGTTGTCGACATCCAGCTGGCCAGCCTCGGAGAAGTCGAGAGCGGAAACCTCGGGGACGAACTGGTCCTTGCGCTCACGCTCCTCCTCCTGAAGCTTGAAGGAGATACCACGGACGGGTCCACGCTGAATACGCTTCATCAAGTGGGTGGTGTAACCGGCAATCTATAATTCCCAAATTCCGCTGTTAGCCACAATGTCTTCTTGTCTCTCTTATTTTTCGCTCTTTCCCTCGCGATTTCCAAGTCGGTGGTTTCTTCCGGCTTAGTGGATGGTGCTGACCTTGTTGCGCAGGCGCTTGGAAGCAATGATGGCAATCTCATCGCAGATGCGCTTGTTGGTCTCGAAGTCGAGGGTCAGGCGGGGGTAGTACCGCTCAATGATGACCTTGGCGGACTTCTTGACAGTCTTGGTACGAACGCGACCCATTTTGGCGGTATTGAGGTGGTGTGGTGGATTAGTGAGTGAAGCTTTGCGAAATTCCCATCTACAGGAAAACTTGGTGGTTTGGTCTAGCACTGGTGGGGGTGTGGGAGCCGAATTGATTAGGGCTCAGAAATCAGCACGTGTGGGGTCATGTGACAGGACTCTCAGTCTCTCAGCGATCTGAACCATATGTGCTAACTAGTCACGGCTAGCGTTATTTCCCAATTGAGCTATACTCATTTAGGTCTTTTGGAGATACAAGTCTGGAAGGGTTCAAAGCTCATCAAAACATATACAGCTCATCTCTTATTGGTACTACTTTACATGAATGATACATAGGTAGAATTTGACAATATTTCATAAAATACAGCACTTGGCAATTTTCAACGCAGCCCGTCCTTTGTCTGTCGGGCTTGTAATTGCCAAAACTGTTCACCCTACCCAACCCTCTCTTCTCATGACTTGTCAGGGCGTAATGACTCCTCCAGAATCTCATCAGCAACACGGTTCAGGCGGGCTTCGTTAGATACCCGTGTAGATCTCTGGCCCTCCTGTCCGCTAGGAGCGCTGGCGCTGCTGCTGGGAGTGGTGGGAACATAGCTCTTGGTCGGGCCGTCATGATAGATCTCAGTAAGGCCTTTGCTCTCCCTCGCAACCACCTGGGCCTCTGGGCCCGTTTCTCGGAGCTGCAAGACGACCTTGCCGCTGGGATCAACATTGGCTGTCGTTGCCTCAACGTAGGCCTTGGCACCACCAAATGTGGTAGTATCAAGATGCATAATGCCGTTGAGCATGGACTTGATGGGTGATATTCTGCGTGAGCCGTATGTTCTCGGGTTGAACTCGTTGTCACCAGAGGGAGCATCAGCGACGAAACCTCCGACACCAAGCTTGGGAGACATGGGGCCAGCCTTGGGATAGACCACTCGCGCCAATGCGGGCGTTCGCTTGCCCTGGGGGCCGTAGACGGGGTGGTTCTCCATGAATGAACCGGTTCGCAGGTAGCTGATACCAGCGGACGGGTGGCTTGGGGGCGGGCCAGATTTGCCATACGGGCTATCGGGAGCAAGGCTGTCCCGATCGGACCAGAAGGTCTGAATGATTCCAACTGGTTGTCCCAGGGGAGCCAAGTCGAGGAACTTGGAGACAAGAGCATACAGCGTCACTCTGTCGTTGCGCAATGAGCGCAGGTAGTCTGTGAATTGCTCCTCTGAGATATCTCGTGCCTCAATCTTAGCGGGAGCGGCTTTGCCGGACTCCAATGCAGCCTTGTTCTGGCTCGTAGTGATATCGTCCGCCAGCTTCTCCTTTAGAAGCGTTCGGAAATGCGCCCGCTTAGGACGGACCTTTTTGTTCAGGTACTCGATGAACTCTCCCTCAGTCATTCTAGCAAGCCAAGGACCCTGGAACTTCCATCGTCGATCATCTCCCCGTCCACGCTGGAAGTCTGTAAAGTCCATATCCTCCTCAAACACTGACTTGTGCCACAGCTCTGTCCGTGGTGAAGAGTCGGACTTCTTGTCGGTATTGAAGGGCACGGACATGGCCACTCGCAGCTCCTGAAACTTCTCCAATGATAGAGAGTGGTCGGCCGCAGAAGCAAAGTTGGTGACGTTTTCAACGGTGTCGACCTGTTTGATTCGGATAAAGGGCGTAGATGTTGCCATGGTGGATTTCAAAGGGAACGGGCGCTTGAGTCCCCAGTCACCCTTCTCTCGTGAAGCCAGGGGCGAGGTGATGGACTGATGCTGCGGATACGGTCTCGTCATTGTCGCAGACTTGTGATCCCCAATATGGAGGTTCGTTGACGGCGGTTCGGGAAGGGGCTTGGGAATTGAGAACATGCGTGATGTCCTCAGCAAAGCCCCCCCGGGCGATACGGCTCGGCCCCCCATTCTGACTGTCGAGGCTCGTTGAGAAGCTCAATGGCCTGAGGTCGATATGCCACTCATACGATGGCTCGAATGGATGCAAATTCTTTGGCAGCATTGAGACGAGCTCCTGGCTTCCGAAGTTGGGCCGGCGAGACTCCCCTCGTTGTGGCGGGGTGTGGCGCGTGCAAAAGCCCCGCCAAAATCTTGCAGGTTCCAGGGTATGCACCTTATCGTGTAAGAAATTCAACGGCAGAAGAGCTGAAAATTCACTGTGAGGCAAGGAAAGGGTTCACGATTGAGGCCGGTACAAGAAGTTCAGGGAATATCTTTGGGCAAATAATGCAGACGGCCAAAAGAATGGCGTCCAACGTGTACACATCTCCGGCTCTCACGTTTGAACTGATTGCAAAATGTTCAGTCAGTGTCACCCCAAATCTCAAAGTGATCCCAGTTTTGATACTAACCGATAAGCATAAGCCAGACAACTCGAGCTCGTGCCTCTATTCTCACACTTCCTCATGGACCCGTTCAGCTGCCTATTTTCATGCCTGTTGCCACTCAGGCTTCCCTTAAAGGCATTACTCCAGAGCAACTAGAGGATACTGGTTGCCGCCTTTGCCTGAACAACACGTACCACTTAGGCTTGAAGCCAGGCCAGGAGATTCTTGATGCTATTGGTGGTGCCCACAAGTTGCAAGGATGGAATCACAACCTTCTTACAGATAGTGGAGGGTACGTCTTTGTTATTTTCCATTGGAAATGAGTGTAAGCTGACAGATCACGGCAGTTTCCAAATGGTCAGTCTGCTAAAGCTAGCCACAATCACAGAAGAGGGTGTTCGTTTCCTCAGTCCCCACGACGGGTCACCCATGCTCCTCACCCCTGAACATTCTATATCACTGCAAAACACAATAGGCAGTGATATCATGATGCAGCTCGACGATGTACTGGTGACCACCTCGCCAGACAAAGCCCGAATGCGAGAGGCCATGGAGCGTAGTGTCAGATGGCTGGACCGATGCATAGCCGCTCACAAGAATCCCGACAGACAGAATCTGTTTTGCATCATCCAGGGCGGATTAGATTTGGAGATGCGACGAGAGTGCTGCAAAGAGATGCTGGCTAGGGATACACCTGGCATCGCCATAGGTGGGCTCAGCGGAGGAGAAGCCAAGGCAGATTACTGCCGCGTCGTAGAGACATGTACAGCCCTACTTCCCGATCTCAAACCTCGGTATGTGATGGGTATTGGTTACCCAGAAGATCTCATCGTCAGCGTCGCCCTCGGAGCAGACATGTTTGACTGCGTTTGGCCAACAAGGACAGCGCGATTTGGAAACGCCGTCACGAAGAATGGCGTCTTGAACATTCGAAACTTCAAGTACGCCAACGACTTTGGTCCCATTGAGCCTGGCTGTGGCTGCATGTGCTGCAGAGAGGGAGAGGACGGCATGGGTATCACAAGAGCCTTTATCCACCACAACGCGTCCAAGGAGACGGTGGCGGCGCATCTGTTGACGATTCACAACGTTTGGTATCAGCTGCAGCTCATGCGCGACATTCGACAGGCGGTTATTGAGGACAGGTTCCCTGCGCTTATCAGAGAGTTTTTCGCAGGGCTTTATGAAGATAAGACGCAGTACCCTGAATGGGCTGTGGAGGCACTCAAGAGAGTCAATGTTGACTTGACGGTATAATAATAGAATCATTAAACGTGTCATTGGCGGTCTCTAAACGGTTGTCTCAACGCGCCTGGTGTATATATACCCAGTATATGACATGTATATCCAGCATAGCAGCAATTATATCCATAGCAGTGGCATTACCCGTTGCATTCATTCTGACATTTCAAACATTAAATTCCTTCATTGTACGCCCGGCCACCACTTAAACCATCAGAGCAAATCCAGCCACTGCGATCACACCTGCAGCGAGTCCCACACGAGCGGTAGCAGCCGCATTGGTGGTAGAAGCAGGCGGTTGAGTGACAGTAACGGTAACTTGGCCACCTGCAGTGGTCGTCGCACCTGTGTCATCGTTCGTCGCGGTATTATCTGGAGGAGCAGTAGTCGAGACAGAGCAAACATCGCTGAAGTGATGGCAAAAGGTAGCAAATGTTTTGGCCACTATCGCTGTGTTAGCATATATATCTTTACAGATATTGTATCTTGACAAGCATGAGGAATACGAACCATCGTAGGCGGTAACGGGCTCACCGGGGCCTGCTGTGGCTCCCCAGTTTCGACAAGTTGAAGCATATGTCTCGATTTCATCGGTCCATGTGACTTGGCCATCCAAGGCAGTTCGGCAGCTATACACACACACGTTGTCAGTTGTCAATCTCAACTATAAAGATGGAATAAATCTTACCAGTAACAGTATGCCTGCTCTCCAAACGGCATGCCCGTAAAACCAGGCGTCGCCCTGGTACACTCCTGGAAAATGTCCACCATCTGAACACACGCTGATGCAAGTGTTGTCACAAGACTAGTCGCAGTGCCCGTTCCTGTTCCAGGAGATGTGCCGGATGCGCCTCCAGTGGCAGAAGCTCTGGTCGGTGCGGCCGTTGATCCCTCTGCTGTAAATCCACCTGACGTTTCTGTTTCTTGCGGAATGCTGCTGGGCGAGGAGGCCGGCGAAGCAGTTGATCTCGATGGCGAAGGGGACTGAATTCTCGAGGACTGGGAGGGAGTGTGAGATGATGCTGGAGGCTGTGAATTGGTCGGGTTTGCGCCAATCTGACCACGACAGATCTCTGGAGAGCTTCCGCACACGGTATAGAGATAGTCGTAGGCTAGCAGTTTGTTAGAGGCTACAGGAACTCAATGAAAGTCAACGCAAAGACAGATACACACCAGAGATCTGAGAACCCAGCTGAGGCGCCTCGGAACCGAGATAATCGGCACAAGTGCTGTAGACGGGAGCTACATCAGTCGTTCCAATGCAGCAGGCACATGCTGCGAGCGACAGCGGATTTGCAGTGGACAGCGCCTCGGATCCTCCAATTTCAGCAACACAGCCCGAGAGAAACGAAGCTGCGGCAGTACAGATCTGGTATCCCGAATCATTGGGGTTAATAGCATTTACAACCTCATCGTAGTTGATGAGTGGCAGCGTCATTTGCGCCGCCGCGCCGCCGGCCAGTATGGGAATGAGGAGAGCGAGAGCCATCTCGAACGAATACAAAACAATGCAGGAATGGGTATCACACAGAGCAAGAGAGAGAGAGAGAGAGAAAGGCGGCGAGGAGGCGAGCTTCTTGAGTTTTAAGCCCCCAAGCTCCTACAGCTACTCGTACATGGGAGACACGCCATTTTTTTCAACGACGAGCTTCTAGCGGCTCCCAAGGTCAATAAAAGCTGAGCTACCGACATCACGGGGACGAGTCTAGAGGGCCAAGGCCAAGCGCAGAGCTGGGATCCTCATGCAGTCTAAGCGAGGCGGAAAGCACAAAGTAGAGGGGGAATGGCATTGCTTCTGCGCTCTTGATTCTGTCGCCGCAGTTACACGGCCAATGGTGAGGCGGATTTCCGTGCGGCTGAATCAGTAGCCAGGGAAAAAAGCTTGGCTAGCTCGCGGCACGGCTCGGAGGGGGTTGGAGAGGAAGGATTTCTGTTCAATTTGTTGGGAGGTGTGACAAGTACTCGTATTGAGTATGAGAAAAGACTGTTTGGTTATCGTGGAGATGGAATAGAGGCGATGCTGGAGTAGCAATTCAGACTTGGTGAAGGCTGTGGGAAGAAGGAAGATGGAAGACAGAAGATGGAAACACAAGCCTTGTTCGTAGGCGGCGATTGAGTTGCGGGATGTGCCCTGAACTGGGCGAGCTTTGGGCTAGTCAGGCCTTGACGGCTAGTGCCACAAAAGCAGCCAAGGACGAGATGCGTTGTGAGCACATGCATGAGACGCTATTGAGCGCCGGTGCGGTGGCGATGAGTTGGGACGGGATGGAATGAGGATGAAGAGCAGATAAGAAGGAAGCGGGAAAATAGGGCTGATCTGATGGCTGTGTTAGTCGACCTCATACGAGTACGATGCGTGCATTGTCCTGGTGTGATGTTCAGGCAGCTGAGCTGAGTTGAGACTCAAGCCTGGTTGTCTGTCGTGCTGTTTGAGACAGCAGACGATGCCCAACAATGAATGCCGTAGATTTGCTGCGCATGTTTCTGCCTGGAGACTATCCACAATTGAGAGGTTTTTTTCTTTTCTTTTTCTTTCTTTCTTTTTTGTTACGCTACCTTGATCAATTCCTCCAGTCGTTGTGCATCAATTCATGAAAACACCATCACATGCTCTGCTCTTTATTTGCGCGCGAGTTCCCAGCGCGATAAGCGGACTTTCGGGTCTATGGAGCCCTGGGCAGCCAGAAATTGGCCTCAATCGCTCGAATCGGAGCATCGACTTACCCTACAAAGTGCACTTTACTTGATGTGTACAAACAAATGCATCCAGCAAGACAGAATGACTTACATGAACATGAACCTACCTCGAGATTGGAGTTAATCTCTTGCGTCTGCAAGGTCTGGCAAGCTGTGTGGAAGCCGGCCTACATATGTAACAAACCTGGGCGCTTTTTCTTTCGTCTGAGCTTCTGTCCTTCCACTGCACAGACAAACAGGCATCTTGAGATCGAGGGACTGGCGCTACCCCAGATGTACCTTAAAAAAGAAGTAGAGCGGGGACCGCTAATAAAGTCGCCCCTTTATGCTTGGTGCGTTTACTTGCACTTCCAACGAAAGCACGGACAACGGGAGTACCTGTCAAGTATTTTTAGTCACGACGGCAACATTGCCGGAAATTTACACATGAGAGAATATTTTACTCTCTCAAATGAGATGGAGCCCGCTGTGTAATTTGTAACTGATGCCATCTGCACATTCGGGCCGCCAGACTCCATTCAAAGCTACTGCTATTACGAGGACTAACAGTAACTCTCGATGGTATCTATACCTGATAATCATGTCGTCGGATATGGGCTCCCGGTCCTTGTTCTGTTAGCCGATTGTGCTAGCAGAGCAGCGGCAGCACTACTGTAGCAGTCATTCCACCTTTTCGCTTGCAGCCGTTAATCGGAGTCGGCAGTTCCTGGTTTTATGCACCTACTAGCACACTTGCTTGTGATGCTGCTCAAACCGGACCTCGTCGGTTATAGCTGGAGGCAGCGCTGACGAATGACTGCAAACCGCAGCGCTGCCAAATCCAAGGCCTCTGCTGTGGTTCGGCCACGTACGCCCTCAAAGAATGTATTCCTGCCTGGAGGTCCACCGCTGCATGTCGCCCCCAGCGGCAGACGATGGATTACAGTACAGTACAGTATACGAAGTTGGTGTCCGGTGGCGTTTGAGTGGCCGATTTGGCGGTTTTGGCTGATGTCATGACATGCGGCATCCACCCCCTCCAGAAGTCTAGGGTCTTGTTTGGCCTCAATCGTGGCCTGCATGCCTCGCTGCATGTACTCCGTAGTGTATCATGGATATCCCGACTGTAAGCAGGCGCAAATGCATGTACCTGTAGGGAGACGCTCTGCTCCACTGCAGCGAGACCTGCCGTTTCGGATGCAGAAAAACACCCCTTACTTGTCTGGAAAAACACCAGACAATCGGCGAGATGCGCGTGCGAAGCTGTGCCGGCGCAGCGTCAATGCTGTGGTGCCCGACCTGACGAGGCCCGATGATGGTGACGTGAAGCAATTGATTGCCAGCCCCCTATCTTATTTGATGGATGGATGTGATATGAATGAGATTGGATGAGATTCGCACCGGCACGTGATCGGGGCGAGACAAGATGGGACGCGAATTTGGGACTGGAATTAGGGGAAGCGAAGCGGCTATGACGATGGCGACAATTGAAATTACATGCCCGACCATGTCATTAAACGCCCCGAGCCACTGGCCGCCGCCGCGTGCCAACCTTGACCCAAACAACAACAAAAATACTTGCAGCCATCACCAAAACCAGGGAAATCGAGTGATCGATCAGGCAGCCGTTAATTGAAGCAATCGCTCCGTACATCGCCAGCTGCCAACTGAACTGAAGCAGCATCGCAAACCTGCATTTCTCAACGCAACATAATACAATACATACGCTCACTCTCCACCCACACCAACTTGGCACATACTCACAGGCTTCTTCCGGCGTGTTCCTGGCGTCTTTCCTTCTGCTAACGCATGTCGCCTCGCTGCAACCCACCGACTAAACCGGTCTTATAAGACGCCCAAATGGCGTCTCCGCCCAATACAGAGCCGCCACGGCGTGCAGCAACAAACTCCAGGGACAAAGACGCAGGCCTATCGCAGTCACTCAGCCAGCTGTCACTCGGCCAGCGTGGCCCGCGATCCCCCGGATTATCGCCATTGCCCTCTCCCTCGACGCCGCTCACGCCTTTAAATCTCTCTCGCCATGCCTCCCCTTCTTCGTCTGCCCTCACTCCCTCTCTCAGTCCCTCAGGCAGAGAGTCGCGAGCCGCAACCCCCACCCTCGTCCGCAAAGCCTCGATGAACTCCCTGCACTCGGCAAACGGCGTCGGCCCTTCGCGGTCTTTATCCAGGCGCTCCAGCCTGGGGCAGGTTGTTTCACCGGGCTTGAGGGCGTCGTTTGGAGCTCCCGAGCCTGAGTGGCGGCCGCCAGTCACGCCCAGCTCCGTGGCGAGTGGCCACTTCAAGGAAGAGCTCGAGGCCCATCACGGGCCCGTGTCCACGCTCTACACCGAGACAGTTGTTGTGCTCAACGATGCCGTCTACGGCCACCGCTTTGCGCGCCCGCGCACCCCCAAGAGTGCCCTCAGCAACATTGTGGAGCGGCCTGAGCGAATCAAGGCTGGCATTCTGGGCGTGGCCGCAGCTTATGTGCGTCTTGGTGAACGTCATAGCGATGGTGCGCTGCCCATCCTGCCAAAGGGCAATGTTCACATGCTGCCCAGCATCCCCTTTCGCATCCACAAGACGGACCGGAGGCTGCCGCTGCTGTCCCCCGCCGTCACCAACGTGCATGGCACTAAGTGGATGGAAGAGTTGAAGAATATGTGTGAGTCTGCAGAGGCGGTCTTGGCTCGTGGAGGAAAGGAGCTGCAAAGACCTGCCAGCACTGCAACGGCGGAGAAGCTTCATGAAGGCGACTTGTACCTTTGTAGCGAGTCACTAGATGCTATTGAGGGTGCCCTGGGTGCTGTGTGTGAGGGTGTGGATGCCGTCTTCTCGGCTGGGCCGCGTCGTGCATTTGTTGCTGTTCGGCCTCCTGGGCACCATTGCTCTGCCAACCTTCCGTCTGGCTTCTGCTGGGTCAACAATGTCCATGTTGGAATTATGCATGGCATTCTGAACCACGAACTGACTCATGCCGCCATCATTGACTTTGACTTGCACCACGGAGATGGCTCTCAGGCCATTGCTTGGGCGCACAACTCTCGGTCAATGGCTGCCACCAAGAGCCATGCCGCCTGGAAGAGGACATCTATTGGTTACTTCAGCTTGCACGACATCAACTCATATCCTTGCGAAAACGGCGATGATGACAAGATTATGAAAGCCAGTATTTGCATCGAGAATGCCCACGGTCAAAACGTCTGGAACGCCCATCTCCAGCCGTGGAAGACAGTTGAAGATTTCTGGGACCTTTATGAGACCAAGTACACAATACTTCTCGACAAGGCCCGCAGCTATCTTAAAGCGCAGGCAGAGAAGCTACAAGACGCAGGCGCTAAACCGCGGGCCGTCATCTTTCTGTCTGCTGGCTTTGACGCCAGTGAATGGGAGAGTGCTGGCATGCAGCGTCACAAGGTCAATGTGCCCACAGAGTTCTACGCGCGGCTCACACAAGATATTGTTCAGCTTGCTGCTGAGGAGGGCCTCTTTGTCGAAGGTCGCATCGTCAGTGTCTTGGAGGGTGGCTATAGCAATAGGGCTTTGACCTCGGGCATTCTCAGCCACCTGAGCGGTCTTGTTGGGAAGCAGAACGTGCCTCGTCAGGGCCGTCTTTCTTTCGGGCAAAGTGTCTACAACGACGATGACGAGTACTTTGGACAAGCGTTATCTTCCATAAACCCTTACGATTCTTCGTGGTGGTCGGCTGATGAACTTGAGAAATTGGAGGCCACAGTAGGACTTCCTGTTGTTACGCCAAAGAAGCCGCGTATGGTTACTCCTCCAACCTATTGTACACCGACCCAAGCTTCTACGGCAAGGGCCGTGGATCCCCTCAAAATGCGACGAAGCATGTCGACGCTGGTCAACAGGTCTACCACTTCTAGCCGATCTCCATCTCCCTCGCCACCTGAGGTTCCGTGGACGGTCGCTGCCAACGAACTCTCAAAGCTCCTCATCCCACAGGATCGCCAAACCGACAGCTACACGGCCGACGACTTGAATCCAGAGGCAGCTCGTGCGCGGCAAAGTAGGCAATCCACTGCCACGCCGGATCTCGAACGGTCAACATCAAGAATGTCGCTTCGTGATCGTAAGCCAAGGGCTATTGATCCCATTCAAGAGGAGAACAGTGCTCGGCAGACAAGGGACCGGAGACGAACTGTAGGTACTCCAGCAATTGCGGCAGAAAAGGTGAGCATGCAGTTTACAACCCCCTCCTTACCCTCTTTTACATCAAACAATGATTAACATGGGCTATCAGGCAACTGCTCGCGGCCAGACACCGCAGCCTCTTATTGGCTTGCCTCCCAAGGGGAATAACCGTCGGCTTAGCACGTCGTCCGTTGCTCCCACGCAACAGCGCAGCATTTCTCGTGCCGCTACGATCAACGAGGAGTTACCGCTTCGCCCTTCAACATCTGCGGGCCCCATCGCCGGGAGGCCTATCTCAATGGCAGGCAACCAAGCGCAGAGCTCCGGTTCTACCGGAAGAATCACTGTTAGAAGGTCAAGGCCGACCACGGCTCATGGCGAGCCGGCCCTCAGGTCACCAATGCATGAAGCCGGAAGGGAAAGTCCTGCAGAAACAACTACAGCAACTGCAGGTGCAAGGCTGGACGCTACTATTGACGACATGGATAAGATCACCAAGGGCATCAAGAAGATCAAAATCAACTTGATCACCCAATCACAAAAGGAGGCACGGGAAAAGGCTCGCCTCGAAGCCGAACAAGCCGCAGCCGCAGCCGCCGCTGCCGTCGCCAAGTCAGAGCTGCGCACGTCATCTGCCAGCACCAACAGATCCGTAGAGTCTAGCGGCCTCAAGACGCCCAACAGCTCAAGGCCCACAATCAATGCCGCATCCCCAGATGGCACCATGCCGGCGCTATCGACCGCCTCTGAGAGCAGCCTATCAACGCCCAATTTGGAACATTTCACGCCACGAACTGTTTCTCCCGAGTCGAGACAGGCTGTTCCAAACGTGAGCTCCCCTCGCTCGACGAAAGCAGTCGATGAGACGGCCGATTTTTACCAGTACCAACCTGAAGGGCCACCCCCGGTCTCAGTTGCTCCTCAGGAGCCGCTGAAGTGGATGCCCCCGACACTCCCGGCTGGCAACCCAATGGTCATGCCTGGCCTCCTTAAGAAGAAGAGCAGCGCACTTTTCCAGTATGGCAGCAGCGGAACCATTCCCTTTGCCCCTAAGCAATCGGCCAACCGCACCCCCTCACCCCAGAACAAGGCTCAGAGGAAGCCAAGTGGTACCATCCCACCGAGGAAGTGAAGTGTTACTGTGAAAAAGCAAAAAAGGAGATGGTATTAGATTTCTTATGTCACTCGGACGGTACGGTACGGAGCACGGAATGGGTAGGAGTTCATTTGCCCTTTATTTTGCCTGTTTAGCGCTTGTTGAAGCTCGTTCTCTCTTTTTTCGAGACCAACTGTTTTCTAGCTACTAAGCACCCCTTTGCCAAACTTGGCACCAGCCTTTGGAATGCTGGGCTGCTCTCATTACATGATACCCGTTCCCAAACAAAGAAAAACAAAAATCTTGTCGGAAGCTATTTATTCTACTCTATCTTTTATAGATGGTCTTTGAGTTCCTTCTATATCTTAATCTTGTATGCTCCCCTGAAAGCAAAATCTTTAACCTATTATGGCCTATTGTACCTCTATTTTCCAGAATGAGAAGAAGTGAAGTGTCTTATTGTACCTCTGTTTCCGGGATGATAAAAGTGAAGTGGTTTTTATGAAAAATTTCGACGAAATTCGCTGAGAGGTACGCCCACATCGCTGAGCTCCGCCTTTGTGGTTTCTCCTGCTTCGGGGTGGTCTTTGCGCTCGAAAGTCCAGACGTGCTTTACGCCGAGGCTTTCGAGGAATGTGAGTGCGCGGCTGTAGTTTGTGGCGACTTGGGCGATGCCGTGGCTGTCGTCGGACATTGTGAATTTACCGCCCAGTTTGAGCCATTCCTATGATTTCACCGTTTAGTAAGATTTACACTGATGTTGATACCTTGAAGAGAAATGCTCTCATGTAGGTGTAACTTACCTCTGAAATGATTCGACCAGGATAAGGCTCGTCGAGGCCCTTTCTCAGGGCCGCCGAGTTACACTCCAGCCAAGCCCCAATCTTCGCAGCATACTCAAGATTCCGCTGAATCTTTTCCCAAACGCCTTTCCACTGTCTGACATCCCTGCCCGGGTCCTCACTCATAAGACGAATAAGATCAAAGTGGCCGACAATGCGCGGTTTCAAAGCCTTTAGCATATCATACTGCAAATCGTAGTAATCCTCATAAAGCCGTTCCTCTGAGCCTCCAGCTGCAGTGACGGCAGCGGCGTAAGTTGCCTTGTCGTAGTCGATGGGGATGCTGTGGACGTGGTGGACGGAGCCGATGAAGTAGTCGACGTGGGAGGATGCGTCGAAGAGGGCTTGGACGAGGGGTGCGTATGAGGGGCGGATGAATTCTGCTTCGAAGGCGATGATGATGTGGATTTGGGGGGAGTATTTCTTTTGGAGGCGGCGGGCTTCGAGGATGTAGGCTTCGTGGCGGGGGGGAAGGGCTTGGAGGGAGGCTTGGGGGTCGGAGAGCTAAGTGGGTTTGAGAGTTAGATATATTTGTGAGATTTGGGTGGTAGATGGGTGAGTGAAGGGGATATGAGTGAGTGGTTGTGTGAGAAGTTGAGTAAGAGAGAATGAGTGTGTGGTTGTGTGAGAGGGTGAGTGAGAGAGAATGAGTGACATGTGAATATGTGATGGAGGGGTAGGTGTGAGTAGAATGCTGTGTAACGCGAGGTAATAAACCAAGCTTGGAAACAAATAGATGCATGGTAACGTGAGACATACCTCTTCTGGATACAAGTCTTGTTCTTCATAGCGAGGCATGTGCTCTGTCAAGCCAATAGTTTTATATCCAAGAGATATAGCGTGCAGGATAATGTCCTCAAGCTGGTCGACGGCATGGCCAGGGCAGAACTGGCCCGAATGGGCATGCATTGTGAACGCCATTGTGACTGAAGTTTTGGACGAATAAAAAGCAAACACCCCGCGAATCTGGGCTTTTAAATCCTTTTATACTTGATATTAAATCGTGGTATCTTATAGTTTCCAAGGTTGAGTTTAAAGAGATGAGGCGCTCTATTTTTTTTGCTGCGAGATCGCCGTGTCGACGGGAGGCCCACAATTTTCCTTCCTGGACCCGGATTCGGTAATCTCGGGACCCGTGAGGCGGTTCTGGGAGATCATTGGTCTGTTTGGGAGTGAAGGATGATTGTATAAGACGGTGACTTGTGATTGAGGCTATATAAGGCTGCTATCGAATTGCATAGGCAAGCAAACAAAACTCTATATGTCAATTGCTGGTGAATAACAAAGTATGTACAGCCATCATCCACTTTTGAATTTGATGCTTGACTCGCTGCATCTGCGGCCTTCACTTGATTCGTGCAGATGCGTGCACCAGCCACAGAGAGACAAGAGCTCACGAGCCACAGTACCAACCATGTGGCTCCTACCGAGGCAGATTTCTTATCAACATCACAGACCTTGTAATTGGACAACTGGCCGTCACATAATCACGTGGAATGCAAGGATCTTTTGATAAACAATCAGAAATCGAATTCCTTCAAACGGAAAGGGCCCCGCTTTATTTCAACAATACCGATTAAGCTTCATTCTGGGAAGGAGCACCAGCTCCGCTCCGCAAGAGGGCTTAGAGTTGATCCGATTCTTTAGCACTTTAACCAGGCAACCAAGCTTCTTTTTCTTCCCCTTCTGCTTCTTGGATCGACACTGTCGTCAGCTTCTCAATATGTGAAACAGCTCTATCAAACACTGCCACGCCAACTAGCTCTCTGCTGCCTGCCGCACGAGGTAGTTAAGGTAGTGTCCTCGGGCTAAACGGGGGGCACAGCCGGCAATCGGAGCGACAAAAGACGGGGGTGGCATTGCAGCGATTTTAAATCCGTGGGAAATAACATGGCGTCAAAAAGGTCTCGGCAGGAGACGGGACGAAAAGCTTGACCTGGGCCCTCGACGTGGTGAGAACTAAGCACACTGGACGGGCGGATTAACCTGTCAAAAACACCAAAAAGCGAAAAGAGGGTTGTCTCCCCGTATCTGCTGCATATGGTGAGGCTGAGAATGGCGGGCTTGACTAAATTTCGGGAAACCGGCAACGGCGGCGCGTTAAAGCTCGACGCCAAGCTCGACTCGATTAAGCGCCCAGATGGTTGTTTGACGTCTATTGCGGCTGATGCTAGCCGAAGGCATCAAAGGCTTCGTCTTTCGTCTTTCGTCCTCATCTTGACGAAGAATGAAGAAATAGACAAGACGAGACGCGAGTGTATCCGGCTTATCGAATATAACACAATCAATAAGCGCTTTGAAATCTCACAAAACGTCAACCGTTTATCCCTCACCTTGAACGTTGGATTCTGCCAAAAGGTCCGCGGGGGGGAAGCGCGGGACCACTTGCATCCAATATTGATCTGCAGGCTGAATTGGCCCCTTGTTATTTCGACCTCGGACTGCATCTGTGCTAATTGGCCGCCATGCCCAATGTGATGGACTTCCAATCAGGCTTCGTCCCCGACGCAGAGTTGGTGTGCGGCTTTGCGTTCCGCGACGGAATTTACGGCCTCTGTCAAGTGGCCTAGTGCCCAAAGGGTCTTCCCAATGTGCACTGGCAGAGTGTCGAGAATGCCTCGCCCCGTGTTTGCAAACGAATGAGGCGACGACAAGTGCGAGTGCACGACCCCTGCAAGAAATTCATGGCCCGCTCCAAAGGTCACGATGCTAGATGCTATCGGGCCATGAATCCCCACGCCAGCATGCTAACGGGAATAGCTTTATAATACTGCTGGGATGCCGGATCAGAAATATCAGTCCGCCCTCCTGGCGATTTTGTCTTTTCTCATTGTGCTGCTCTCCGTGAGAACCAAAACCTGTCTAAAGGGTGGCACCTACAAGCCGGATTTGCTCACCATGGTCAACATGCAGAATCTACCGACTTCACTTGCGCTGCTAGTCTCTTCTTTCCTTTTCGCGTCGAGTTCCTCAGCTCTGCACATCAGAGCTCGTCAAGCCGATACGGTTCCCACGCCAGTCGCGCATCTTTCCAATGGACCAGCCGCGGCCTTCATCACTCCTGGTCCTTCTCTGGAAGTTGTGGGCGACTTGATGCTTGCACGCGCACTTCCAACTATCCCTGCGTGTGCCACTGCCTGCATTGCTTCAGCCGTCACTAGATTAACAAATTGCAAGTTGGGTGACACTCGCTGCGAATGTAACAATGCGAGCGCCGTCAACAGTGGTGCAGCGGTTTGTGTCAACAGTGCTTGCGGATATATTACCGCTGTCCGTAAGTGATATAGATGAACTGCTGGTAGAAGATGTAGAGGTTGAAGCTGACATTGTTCAACAGAGGCCCAGGTGGCGGGAGAAGAGATTTGTATAAGTGTGCTCGCCGGACTTGCACCCAGTAGTAACAACCCTGGTGCTACTCCTACCGGGAACAACAACTCTCCCGGACAAACAGCCGGCTCATCGCCGTCGAACGGATCGCCAAGCCCCAGCAACGGCTCAAGCGGCGGGTCGGGCGGAGGGTCCAGCGGAGGATCGGGTGGTGGATCATCAGGATCATCCGGGTCGTCTGGTTCAAGCGGTTCAGGAGGCTCAACACTCCACAGGCCCAGCAAGAAACTCTCCAAGGGCGCCATTGCCGGCATTGTCGTCGGCGTTGTTGTCGGTGTTGCTGCCGCCGCTGCAGCTATCTGGAGACTCTGCCTAAATAAGATGAAGGGAGGAAGCACGCCCGCGGCCGGAGTCGATCCAGCAGCTGCCGCTGCAGCACCCGTCGTTGTTGCTCCTGTGCAGACTGCACAAGTTTCTCCCATCGAACCTTTCAAGCCATCGGTTACTCCCCAGACTGTCTCGAGCGTATCACCCGCCCCGGGCTCTGTTGCTACAACCTCGCCGATATATCAAAACCAATATTCGAACGCGGCTGAGCTACCTAATGGATCATATCCACAGCCCCCTGCCGCATATGCGTATCCTCCGCATCCAATGGGGCAGACATATCATGAAGCTCATGTACAGCCGCCGGAAGTGCCTGGTGATACGCACTTACCGCAGGAGTTGCACGGCGGAGGACCAGTCTACGAGATGGGCACCCATTAAAAAGGAGGATCGGGACAGATGAGTATACGTAAATAATAAATGAGCTAGCTAATGTATGTAATCTAAACAAATGATATCCATGTCTATTTCAAATTCTATATATATATATATAAAGTACACCGCTCAATTGCACAACTTCAAGGGGGAATCAAATCGAAATAAAACAAAGGAAAATATTAAGAACGCTCAAAACCCCAGATGTACTTTGACTTCCACCAGGGCTTTCTGACTCCTTCATCTGTTCTGTTGTTATACCCTTCTTCTTGAACATCGTGCTTCCCAACAATATTCAGGAACACTTCATTCAGCGTTGTAGGACTGACACTATGGTGTGCGATGCCCAAATATTGTTTCTGCTCCTCTAGCATAATAAGCAGTCTTCCCCTAGCACTCTCACTGCTACTCGCCACTCCACTCTGCATCGGCACCGCGGACGAAGGCATCGAGAAGCGCATCTGTCCATGGTACGTCTCCTGCTCCACGGACGCTCCGGGGAAGTTATTCAGCACCCACGCGCGAAGGTTATCCATCTCCTCCTCCGAAGAGTGAGGCGCAGTCTTGCTGACGAGGTGAACGTGCAGCGTATCTCCAAAGCGGTGACGAAGCTTTTCCGTCGTCCCGAGGGCGAGCATGCGGCGAGCCATGATGCCCGCGCGATTAGCCAGCGCGTCGGCCTCTTCCATGCTGTGCGTGGTGAGAAGGATGGAGCGGCCTGGGACGATGGCCTCGAGAGTGCGCCACATGATGCGCTTGGCTGCTGCGTCGAGACCGGAGGATGGTTCGTCGAGGAGGATGACGGGTGGATTTCCTGTGAGGGCGATGCCGAGGGAGAGTTTGCGCTTGTTGCCTCCTGAGAGAGTATGTGCCATGACGTCTGCATAGACTTCTAATCCGACGGCACGGATGACAGCGGGAACTTGGTGGTCGATATCAGAGATGCCTCGGAGGCGGGAGTAGTGGCGGAGATGCTCGCTAACGGTCATGTTGTCGATGGCGTCGAATTGAGGGCACACACCGAGATTTGCTCTGGCAGCGGCACGGCGTTTGGTAATGGAGACGTTTTCGATAAACACATCTCCGCCGTTACGACTCGGTGCAATGTCGCCTCGTATCAGGGAGATGGTAGTGGATTTGCCTGCGCCGTTGGGACCGAGGAGAGCAAACACTTCGCCGTGTTCGACTCCAAAGGTGACGTTATCGACGGCAGTATTCTTACCAAAGGCTTTGGTTAGATGTGCAATACGGAGACCATCAGATTGGCCGTCTGGGCCATCGACACGGAGTAGCTCGTCTGCGACTTCCGGATCGTCAACTTCGGGAGACTTCTTGGCCTTTTCAGGGGCATATCGACCAGCACCACTCTCAATCCAGACTACTATAGAGAACCAGAAGATGGCTTGCAGGATAAGATATAGCAGAGGACCACCGTAGGCAGTCATTGCTGCAGGATTGGCTCGAAGCTGGTCGTTGTCGCAAGTAGTTGAAAAGATGTTTTGGCCAACCATCAACGTGCGAATTAATGAACCCGTGGGGAAAATAGCGGCAATGACCCAATGTGCGATGAGAACGTCTCGATCGGTGTTTGAGGCTGGGGAGTAGGTAAGGATAAACAGGTAGGTAATTATGTAGACGGCAAAGCCAAGTGATTGAACGACGGAGGTCATGGCGTAAGTTGCCATTGCAGTGTCGCAAATGAGTGAAAAGAGATAAGAAATGACGATCGTTGTCAGCCCATAAAAGATGAAAATTGGGAACAGATAGCCTCCATTGTACCATGAATTCGAGGAGACGACAAATATCATGGCAGTCAAGATCATGGGCACAACAATGATACCAAAGTCGAAGATGACATGTGCAGCCCAGACCGGTAGAGTACGAACACCACTCGAGTATTGCAAACTGCGAACATTCTTGAGCCTCTCTGAATTGGGATAGAGGCCAAAGAGACCAGGGAAAATTGAGAAAGCCACAGCGAAATATACCACAAGTTGGAGCCCTCTGCCAGTTGAAGGAGCGACAGGATAGTCAAATGCTTTGTATTCCGTTGCAATGGTAGTGTTGGCGAGTATGGTATTGAGGAAACTCTGACCTATGACCGCAGAGTACATGGAAAAGTTGTCGGCTTTGAAGGCCAACGTCGGAGCTGAGTTCGAGTCACCAAGCCACAGGCCAGCGGGAGTAACAGTCCTCCGGTTGTTTTTGACATAATCTTCAAAGGACGAGAGGGAATCTACTAGATCGACGGTGACATTTCCAACAGTGGTAGAACTGTCCCGGCTTCGAAGGCTTGTTGAGCCTGGTAGAATTGGTTTAAACAAATCGTCTAAAGAATTGCCAAATTGAGATGACGGGCCGCCTGCAAGATGAGCTGTATCTAAGAGCTTGAAGAAATCATCATTTGAAGAATGGCTACTTCGTTGCGTGGGTGAACACCCAACTAAGTCGTCATTGCGAACAAGAATTTGGATGACTGAAGCGGCGATGATGGGGATCAGAAAGGCAGCCGCATAAGGGAGCCAATTTGTCTTGAAAACTGTAAATCTCTTTCTTAAAAGCACGCCCGTCTGCTTGAGCATGCCGATCTGTCGCCCCGTGAGCAATGCCAGGTTTTCGCCCGCGATGGGTGTATCGCTCGCAACCTTGGCAACCTTTTCGTTAATGACGTCGGGTTGTCGCTGAAGCCCTTCGCCATGAACTTCCTCAGCCAAGTGGAGAAAGACGTCTTCAATGGTCGGGCCAGATGATCTGTATGGGATACCAGCAGCTTCTAGAGCCCGGATGACCTTGGCGGCCTGATCCGACGATGACGACAGGTAAGTGACGTTGTTTGTAGTAACCTTTTTTGTGACACCTTCAATATCAGGCACAGCGTTTAAAGTCCTTGGGTTGAGTACGTGGATACGGTAGCCAGCACCAAAAGTGTCTTTGAGCTGTGCAGAGGAGCCTTCAGCTCTCAACGTTCCCTTGGATAGGATGGCAATGTTGTCAGCAAGTAAGTCTGCTTCATCGAGGAAATGGGTAGTCATGATGATTGTCCGGGAACCGCGCTCTTTCAGGAGAATGTCCCAAATTTTTCTGCGCGACAGGGGATCAATTCCAGAAGAGACTTCGTCAACACAACAGACGGAACTTCCACCAACCAACATCATTCCAAGCTGAAGCTTTCTCTTTTGGCCACCTGATAGAGTTTTTGACCAAGCTTTGGCCTTTGAGCGAAGTCCAATAGCGTCGATCAAATCTGCAATTTCATTGTCAGGCGTCTTGTCGTGAGGATTTTTTATACGGCTAAACAGTCGGATGTGTTCCTCGACGGTAAGATCATCCCAGAGGACGTTCTGCTGGGGGGCGAATCCAAGACCGCCGGATGTATCGACAGACATATTGCCACTGGTGAAATTGCTAATACCAGCAATGGCGTCAAGAGTGGTACTTTTACCGCTGCCATTTGCACCCAGTAATGCCAAGATCTCGCCCTTCTTCGCCATCAAAGTCAAGTTATCCACAGCAACCACCTCGGGCCTTGGTGGCGAGACAAAAGAGAAGAATTTACGAATCGGACTTGGTTTGAAAACTTTGGTCATATTGTCGATACGAACCGCATCTTGAACGCCGCCGGCAGGGTTTTCGAGAGCGTTTGACGACCGAGTTCCCGTGCTCACACCGTGTATGGTCTGCTCTACAAAGGCTGCGGCAAATGGATACACGGCCATCTGTAAAATGAGAAAGATCCAATGAACGATTCCAGGAAGATTTGAAGTGTGGCCTGGCGGTAAGTGTATTAGATTCGTTGCTTGTCCGTACTGCTCAAATCGAGCAATGTAGATGATGAAATAGATAAAGTTGCACGGAGTGAAGAGTAAACTGAGGACGGCGACTGTCGCGGTATTGGGATGCGGAATCACTTGAGCTATTATACCGAGCACAATCCAGATGACAGAGGTCACTATGCTCGAGAGTTGAGCCTTTTTAAAGAACGACGCTCCGAGGAGGGACATGGATGTCATAGCAATACCGCTGAGAATGAAGAAGATGATCAGGATGCCAAAGCTAGTGTTTGTCCAGATGGTGACTCTAGCAACAATGGATGCAACGATCCAGCCTGGCATATATGTCATGGTAAAGGCGTGATGGTGGGAGATGAGCCTGGCGAATTGACGGTGCCACCCTTGGCTAGTGGGCATCATGGCGTCAATAAGCTGAGATAGGCCTCTTTCCCTCTCGATGGCGATGTAGCCGGGCATATGATAGCAGACACCAATCATACCGGTAATGTAAGCAACGCTGAGATAGTTGATAAATGATTTCTGGTATTTACGCCGGACATCAGCTTGGCGCTCATCCTCAGTCAACTCGGTATAAGCGTATTGCTGCGTTGTTGAAGGAAAAGAAGAGCCAGACTTGAGGCCGGCAATGGCAGCATCAACAGCATGTTGGAGAGGCAATGCATAAATCTGGGCATCGTTGTCGCCCTTGTCCGTCTGGAAGCTATTTCCAAGACCAGCATCTGCACGCAGAGTGTAGTTCCAGAAGCCATCGCTGCCCTCATCAGGGGAAGAATAAAACACCACGGCGCCGAAGCAGTTGGATGTGCCACGGATAGTGCTCCGGCAGGTATATCCCAAGTCGTCTTCATCTTGTATGATCGTCGCATTCTTGCCGGATCCCTTGACAATATCAGAAACAGTGTCGATGACATGCCCTATGTCACCACCAGTGTGGCCACTATTGACAAAGACGACCGTGTTTCGGCCACTGTCAGATTTGGAGAGAGCATTATCGAGAGAAAAGATGTCGAAAGGAGAAGCAATGCCAAACTTGTCGTTGGGCTGAGTAAACTTTTGGCCAATGCCTAGATAGACAGTGAGGACGATAGGAAGAACGAGAGCGCTGTAAATCGTCGAGACGGTATGTCGAAGGATGATGATTCTGAGCGTCTTCTCTGTCAAGGCCCAGATCTGGTTGTAGAGAGTCATGGTGGGCAGAGACGGGGTTTGCCCTTGTCGCATCTTTGTCTTTGGTCTGGTGTCTTCCATGCACAGAGAGATTGTCTGAGGACGATGAAGATGATGTTAAGGAGTGAATGCCGTCGTCACCCTTGTGCAAGAGGGGACGATGAGACTAGACCCTTGATTTGAATCAGCTATAGGAATGATTCAGATCCAAATAAGAAGCAGGGCCAACAATGACGGGAGGATCATTAGGTTTAAATACATTGACATCCATGAGGACCTAATGCGTTCGTCCGTTGTCTTGGCCATCGAGGCACTAGCCAGGAGAGAGTCGCAACGGCCGCCATGATGCTGGAGGATTGATCCGCGTATTTGCGACAGGGATCACACGTGTGGGCTGCGTCTCGTTTGGCTCGGTTGTTTTACTTGTGAGGCATTGAAAGAGGCAAAGGAGAAGAGTCGATGCTCGTGCCTAGCTGCGCCATGATGTCGATGCTGGTGCTAGTGGCTGGTCTCGATTTAATGGAGGGGATATAGGGCTCCAGCTGCCCTGAAAGCCCCGTAGGATCCCCTGTCAGCACGGCCTTTAGTGAAGCCCCAGCTAACCACAGGCAGCTAGCAGCGCCATATTTGGCCCAGAATGGATAAGGTGGACGCTAAATGTTGCTCTGCGGGGCTGGGGAGAATCAGCGCCACGTATTTCCCAAATGGGGATCAAGAACATGCGGACCTCGACAAAATGAAATAGGCGGTTGAATCAAATGGATACTGCATCATAGAGAGATTTAAACCGTAAACGTAGCAGTCGCAGCGCCGTGACACTTCTAGCCTTAGCACGTTTGAATGAGATTGAAACGTGAAGTCTTGACACCCAGTTGTTGCACAGCCTCTTTGAAGCAATCTCCAAGTCTGTCTACATGGATGTAGGTACAGCTTCAACGTCAAATCACAATCAACCTCAAGCTTGGTATGGCGCCACTTCGCTCCTTTGCCGACCGCTTGCTGCTACTCATTGTACCTTCATGCAGTTTCAATGTAATTCCCGGGTGTTACGAGCAATACGATACCCAAGCGAACAATGCGGCACCGAAGCCTAATTCCTAACTTCCTCGTAGCGCCGATCCTTCGAGACGTGGGCCGCTGGTATTCGCACTAGCATTTGACGCATGAAAGCCAAGCACACCCTAAAAGCAAATACGCGCAATACGGCACCATCGCGAGACTGGGGTCGTGAGGATCTTGGGCGTTGATTGGCTGTGATGGATAACAACGGGTACATATGCCTTGGTCACTTGGACCATCTGCTGGTCAGTGAAGCTTTCAGCCCTGGAGAGAGGATGGTTACGTGTAGTTCCATATTCGATGCGTCTAGGCATTACTGTAAGCCAATCGTAGTTGAACAAGAGAGAATTGGATGGCTTTTCAATAAAGTAGCCCTTTTTATCGAACTTCTGAGCTGTGCTAGAAGGCAGTGTCTTCAGGTTGCAAGCACTCAGGTATTCGCATTCATGTACATGTAATTGGTGATATCATGGAGCAGACATCCTTCAGGATTCCACGCTACTTTTCGCATGCATAATCCTTTCACGCAAAATGTATCTGCTCACGTTAATTCTGCCCTACTTGGTGATATATAACTATATCTAGAATAGGTGTTAAGAATCGCGTGTGGTTTTACGTGATCCTCCTCATGCTGGAAGCTGCGACTGCCCCGTTGGCCGTTTGTCATGGGAGACGATGTTTTCTGTTTGTTTGTTTCTTTTTCATTCCTTCTAGATAGCTTCCTCGAGACTGGAAGAAGTAAAGCCCTATTTTCTCTTCACAATAGGATAAGAATACATATACGTGGGTATGTGTGCTAATGCTACTCATCTTCTTCCCCTGATATATCGAGGCTCGCAATCATCGACTCCAGCTCTAATACAACCATCTCATAAATGGCCTCTTGAAGTCTCGGCTTCTTCAGATCCTTTCCATACCCAAAATCGCAATCGAGGACTTTTTGAGTCAATTCCTGATACACAGGCCCTAAATAGCATGACTGCGATGCTAATCGACGGACTCCCTCAATGTCATTATGATCGATGCGCTCCCACCTCCCAATAGCCAGTAGAGCTGCTCCCAGACTATACAGCGTTACGTTGCGCACACCATGCTTGTATTGCACATCTTCAATAGATTGCGTCAAACTGACTGGAGACTCAACATCCATCAAAGATTCTCCTGGATCAGGCCCGCCATGAATCAGCTCTACGCCAAAGTGTAGCGTCTGGAGCGATAATGTCAAGTCATCCCCTTGTCGAAAGAAAGCAAGGTCTCTGAAGCTCCACACCTCATTCAGCCAAGGAGTCGAATTGAACTTTAGCACCGCAGAAACGAGTCGATGAGCTAATCGCAGCTGGCCAACGATAGTCAGTCTGTTGCTGGCAGACTGGCCAAGAGCTTCATCCATGAGCATCACGTCGTCAAGCCCCATTTTGCCACAACTATGGTTATTCGAACAAGGAAAGAAACAGTGGCGAAATGGTTCTTGCATACAACTGTCGATATGTCCCAGGCCCTCTGCTTTACACACCATATCCGGAGTTGAGCATCGTCTTAATAGCTCAGGACAGAAATGCCCCGTAAGCTGAAGATCATCCGGAGAAACTATGGTGGATTGTGAGGTATTGGCTATCGAGTATTGGGATAATGATTCGGCGTCGATATTGCCGAGACCAGACTTATCGCCAATGTCGGAGAATCTGACCTTTGGTCGTTTTCGTCGGCTGTTCTGTGAGTTGTCCATCTCTGGAGCTGGACTCAATAAACTAGCGCTGGACCACATTATGGAGTCCATTGTTCTCGATCTGACCTCTAGTCTGGTCAAGTTTGTTTGGAAAATAGCCGTCTGCTGTAGTTGGGCACCATAACATAGGATGGCAATCTCCATCTGCACGTCAGTCTCTGCTTTAGCGTCCAGGAAGAGCTTGACGAAATGTCTCAGGTGAGGCGCCTGTGTGCTAGACCAAGCCGCTGTCAATGCTTCGTGGAGCGCCTTGGAAGCCCTTCGTATATCTCTATATCCCTTGAACTCCAGTGGCAGCCTTCCTGCTCTCTTACATTGCTTCCCGGTTGTATACGACGGAGGCTTTTGGAGTTCGCTGACTTGCTCACGCAGCCGTCTTAATGCGCTATTCGATTTCTCCAGGACGTCGATTTGATCTTCAAAGTTTTTCTTCTCGAATGTAATAGTGACTCGTTTTCTCAGTTTCCGAACGCAGTCTTTCAGTGGTTTCCGCTGTAGTTGCTCGTCCTTGAGAGTAGCTTGAGTTAACAGTTGCATTTTGCAGCAATTGCCTGTATGTTGCATCTTACCCGTTTTTGCTCTTCTTCCAACGGCGCAAAGCATTTAAATGCCTTCTGAAGTGTCGATATACTGTCGTTAATATCGTTGACAATGTCTATCAGCGACATCAAGTTTCTTTCCAAAAGGGCTTCTAACTTCTTCTCCAGGCTATGAGCATGCCATTCGGTGTGCGCAGGATCCTTCATCATGGATTTGACGACGTCTTGGTCCTGTAAGACCAGCCGCAACACTAACTCTATTTCATTGAGAAAATAGTCTCGCTGTGATCCAAATAATTTCCGTATTCTCTCGACTTCGGCAGAATAGTGGCAGAATATTTTGAACTTGGCGCGAACAGATTTGTACACGTTGACGGAGTTCCCAACCATGGGCAGGATTCCATACGACACAGATAATGGATCCATTCCTAGCTGACTGGCGATGGCTTCGCTATTTCGTGCCCTAGGAGAATCTGGTGAGCTCTTTGGCCGCCTTCATCAGGTAGGAGTTGAAGAGATAAACGTTTGCATAACCTCAAACAGATTCCGGAGGCAATTGAGGCTGAGCCTCCTCAAACGCCTATGTGTACATGCGCATGTACATGCATGTGTTCAGCTAGCATTGAGCCTTAGAATCCTCCGAATCCGCCCAACCTGCAACCAATCCTTGTCGGCCTCACTAGCAACATGATTTATTGGCTGATTTAGGCGACTGGCACACCTCCGCATCTTTAATCGTGGCTATGTCCACATGAATGCGTCTCATGGGGCCTGTCTGTGTATTGCCAACTTCATGCAATTTCTTTCCATACAACAACATCAACATTGAAGCTGCGATCACGTATCCGCCAAGAGTAAATGAGTTCCAAGCCATCCACCAAGTCGTTGCTGTAATATTCCGCTCCGAAGTCGAATTTCTTTGTCGCGCCGTAATCTCTTGGGTGGAAGAGTGCCATAATGGCAGAACTTCTTCGATATACCCAGGAATGGCACCAACAGCAACAGGATATCCACCCCAGTGACTACATCGAAGAGACTGCCGAGCATAATGAGATTGCCGAGCTCTCCTCAAGCTTACTGGCTCTCTTTAAAGAAATCGTTCTCGCATTATCGAACCACGCCAGGATCCCTGGGGACGCTCGGATAAATATTGAACGCAGTTGCAGTGCTCTGATTCTGTGGTCGGATGGCTTTGGAATCACCCAGGGCCGTCTGAATGAGACGTTCAACAAGTCACGCAAACTCCGTTATACAACTCTCAAGAATTTATTGCATATTGGACGTGTACTTACCGAACGTACGTATCTGTCGCCAGTTGTGTTTCGTTGACTGGTTAGCTGAACTGACATGATACTTGCCGCTGCCTATAGGCTTAGTACCTGCGGTGAATATCTCGTCGGAGAAAATAAAAGTATTGTGTTCCAACGTTGAGTTAAATATTGAAGCAGCAGCGGGTCTCATAGCTGAAGAATCCTGTCGACAAAGTGATGATTCTTCCAGTGATGCAGCCTCTAACTTCTCAGACGATGATATTTATGAGATTGCAGAGGACCTCAAGACCGATACTCTCGTTCTATCCGGCCTGGACCCTTTGTTGAAGCACCCGATATTCGACGCTCAGCATGAACATATCATCGAAAGCCATGCTCTCTCTACCTGGGGTCCTGAAAAGAGCTATTCCGATAAGATTGGGAACAGATTCCCTCGCGCAGATGTTTCTCTTACTCTATATCTCGGTAGAGCTAACTATGAACGCTTTCTGCGGTGCCAAGAAGCAAGAGAATATCAGGAAGAAGAAGAGCCCCTGCCTATTGTCAATCAAGAAGCGGGAACCCATGCAGGGACAATAATCACCAACACCAAATTCCATGATTCCGGCGTCGGCACATCCATAGCATTAACTATGTCCTACGCAGAAACCACAATGAGTTACAATCACGACGGCCAGTCTGTACGCATTCCACCACTCCCGAAAGAAGCCAAGGCAGGCTCGCCTTTTATTTGCATTGCCTGTGGTCGTACGGTAATTATTACCAACAACTCTGCGTGGAAGTAAGTATCCCAAGCCCGAGAAGCATGATTGTATGACAAAGCTAATTGGCAATTAGACAGCATATATACCTTGACCTTCAACCGTACATGTGTTTAGATCTATCATGTCCCTATAGCAGCAGTACCTTTGAAAGTCGCGATAAGTGGATTGCTCACCTAGCGCTGGACCACGAGATGGAGCCTAAATGGGCATCTGCGGAGTGTCCTCTTTGTAGAGAAGAAACAGGCAACGGAAAGATTGCCATTACCAAGCATCATTCTAAACATCTTGAAGAGGTATCGCTATCAGCTCTACCTGTTGAAGTCGACTCGGACGCAGAGTCCGAGAATAGCCCCGAGTCCAGCGATGCCAATTACTCTCTCGATGAGGGAGCCTATGGTGGCATTGATGAGAATGGAGAGACGCTTTCTGTTGAATTTGAAACAGAGTTGGCCTCTAAGGTCTTTTCCAATCTAGTGGACAAACTCAAGACCGGAAGGAATCAAACGGCCCAATCTGAGGCAAAAGGAGGGGCGTTGCAAAAAGCTTCTAAGATTCTAACTGCTTCAGAGGCAGAGAATGTGGCTGCACAATTAAAGAAGACTCAACAGAATATTGAAGAAATGGTCAGGAAAAAAGAAGGGACTTCTAAAATGGCAAAATTATTATCTCCGATCAAGTTTACAGATGCCGTTGGTCGAAGGTTTAACTTTCCCGTTCATTTATGCTATACCTGGCAGGTAGGTTCTCTCGTTTTCCCTTCCACTCGTCAATTATTTCTCAAGTATAGTTCACTGACATTATTATAATAGGAAATGGATCATCTGATAAAGCAGGCATTCTCACAGGTTGACATTCTGGGACCCCGCGTCCAAGCGGGCCATTATGATTTAACTGGACCTGATGGAAACATTATTCTTCCTTCTGTGTGGGAGGAGACGGTTGAGCCAGGTCTGCATATTACGATGACCATGTGGCTAGTCGATAAAGGACTATTGGCAAGCATCGGACTGAAAGAGTCTGAACAGTCCCCTGACGAAGGTAATAGCGAGAAGGATAACTCATTCCAGAATAACACCCCTTCAAAGGTACGGTTCTAAAGTTCTCATGGTGGTGCAAATCTTGATTTATTTACCAAGTACTAAACATCTTTTTAAACCCACAGCGACAACAAGGAGTTCAACATTCGGAGGATGTCCAAGCTGCTCGAATAATTCGAATGAGCGGCCAAAACTTCTTCAACACGGTAAAGACATATTTCAAGGACCAACCCGATAAATTCACCAGATTTCGTGTCATTTTGGCTGATATAACAACAACTGAATGGGTCCCTGAAGCATGGCAACGGTCATGCTTCGAATGCAGGGTGGCAGAGGTAGGTATATGACTACTATGTTACAAGTCATTTTCTCATGGCATATAGGCCGAATGTGACGCCAAATCTCCTGATCCATGTACAAGATGCCGCCTCAAGAAACTTTCTTGTGCTGTTCAATTTGCTACGGTATCTCGGCAACATACATTCGTGTAAGTTGGTTGAATATAGCTACCAGGCTCTGCATAGACTGCTAACGTGTTTGCTACTAGCAATGGTGACCAAATACGCCAAGGTATTACCAACATTGGCCGGCTATGTGATGGGTATCCTTCTTTTATGCACGAGCTCAACAGCGTAATGCCGACCGGCTATCAGGTCGAGGTTCTTGATGCGTTAACAGTGCGGCTGTTTGAGCCTCATAATAAGCAATCTACTATCCAAATTGGCATATCAGAACCTGCTATCATGGGCCTTAATACTCAGGATGGTCTGGATACGGAACCCAACCAGCAGGGCAAGAGTATGTCGGAAGCTCTCAGTCGGCCTACGCTTGCAGATCGGAACAGCTCTGAAGATGCCATGATGGAACAAGAGGAATCATGTAGCCAGCAATCCTTCCAACAACATAGAGAGAATATGATGAGTGCTGACCTGACGTCTATATCAGCTCACTATTTTAATGAACCTCAAGCCCAAATGGGCGCTCCACCGTCGCAAACGAGCGGCATCCCACAAGCTCAGTTGCAGGCTTTGCAAGCAATGCAAGCCTCATCGCCCGCTATGCGAAACGGAGTCCCCTCTACTATCGGTGTACAGATTAGCTCTTTGGAAGAGCAATTTAGGAGTAAGGACTCTAATCTTTCGCCTGAACAGCTTCGCCGCCTTGCTATCGAGCATTTAACTAGAGCCATGATGGCAAAGCAGCAAAGCGCTATGAATGCCGCTGCCGGTGGACAGATTGGCCTTGATAAAAATAACACACCAAAGCTGGCTTATGCTGAGCTCAACAAGACCGTCGAGAGTTATGTGGATAAGGTTGAGGTAAGCTGGGTCGCAAGATGTGACACAACTCGAATCTATATACTGACTTAATTCTACCAGCAACGTTTCATTGGCAGCCCTCGCATATCCGGCCAACTTCTCGAAGTTCTTCTAGATGCCCAGAATGGCACTCGTTCCACAGAAAACGCTTACATGGTGGCCAAAGAACTGTTTGGCATGAACTCGGATCTGTTGGATGAGTTCCAAAAGGAGCTTACCAAGCTTAATGTAGACCTCCTACAAAGACGCCAAAGCGAACTAAATGATATCTCTGAAGCCCCCGATGAAGCTTCCATAACAGTTATAGATGACAGCAACCAAGATGGAGAGGTGAGGGTAGTGGTGGGGAACAAAGGCGATTCAAACAACCCAGATGAACCGCAGTCCTGCCTCTGCAACAGAGGAAGCGTTGGTATCATGATCCGATGCGATAATGTTGACGTGAGTTTAAACTTATTCTCTCTGGCTTTATTTGATATACGTCTTCGAATATGCCACAATCGAGAAAATACCCCACTAATAACATATCAGGGCTGCAAATATAAATGGTTCCATTTGGAATGTGTAGGCCTTACTGTTGCTCCCTCATCAAAGGAGAAATGGTATTGTCCTGATTGTCGTGGCCATGTCAATATCGAAGAGAAGACGGATATTGATCTACAAGTGCTTCCACCCGATCCAACAAACCCCAAAGTTGCAATGGACACTGAAGTATGTACTTTTGCCCCTTACGAGAGGCTTAGCAACGTGCCCAACAGTACAACCTGCTAACCAAGCCGATAGCCGTCAACCGGAGAAGGCAGTAAGTCTTCACCTTACAGAGCAAGAATCTCTAATATATTCACAAGGAGAGAGGTAAATAAAGAGATAAAAGAATTCACTTATTAATATTTCTCTGCTCTTAGGTACAGATATTCTCTTCGGTACACAAGCCAATCTTGATTATTTAGAGGGGCTTGCCAAGTTTCACAAGCAGCAAGGGAATAACTTGAATCGTTTGCCATATGTCGATAAAAAGCCCGTCGACGTTTATCGCCTAAAGAATCTAGTTGAATCCAGAGGCGGATTTGACAAGGTGTGCAAGTCGAAGGAGTGGGCCGAGATTGCGAAAGATCTCGGCTACAGCGGCAGGATCATGTCGTCCTTGTCTACGTCGCTCAAGAATTCGTTCTTGCAATGGCTCTCCCCGTACGAAGAGTATCTGCGTGCGGCAAAGCCTGGAGATGATCACCAGCTTGAAGAAGAGCGTGTCAACCCTAGAAACAAAGGGAAGGAAATACCATCAATTGGTTGGATCAACTATGACTCTCCTAATCCAGACATTTACATTTGGCCACCCGAACCGGATGTTTCTGGTGAGGATGAAAGCGAACTAGCCGGGTCTTCGAGCGCTCCACCACCTCTGCCGCCTCCAGTCATGGAAGCAACTAACCCTTTCACCGATCGTGTGAAAAGCAGCAATGGTGAGCACTATATATCTAGTATAGCGTTTATGCACCGATATCTTGATATTAACATCACTTGAATATAGATCCTGAATTGTCATCACCCTCCAGCGATAGGCGGGGGTTATTTGACGGGGAATATACCGGTCATGAGCCATTTCTGGCTCGTCCCAGACCCGACACCTATACCAAGCAATTGCCACCTATCTCCGGTGTTTCGGAGGCTAGCAATTCGGCCGAGGGTGACAGTTCCGAGAAATTCGTCCTTTCACCAAACCCGTTCCTTAGCTCATTTGGCTCAGGGGACGCAACCCTGCCATGTGAGGCAGAACCTCAGGAACAGCAAATCTGCCTCCAAAGATTTAAATCCAACAAGCAGCGAAATAGACACTACTGGGCATTTCACAATGACTATGCAAAGCAGCGAGGTATTCAAGACCCAATTGAGTGTACAATCTGTGGCTCGATATTTATTAGGCGAGAATATCTCAAAAGACACATTAAAGATCGCCATTTCATTCATGAGGAGCATGGAACGGTCGGCCAAGATGCAGTGCGAGCGTCCAGCGAAGAACTGACAGACCTCGATGACAAGGACTTTACGGATCTGGGGCCCGATGCTGTTAATGCCGTGGCAGCAGAGGCTCGTGGCTTACCCGATGAAAGGGATCGAGAGTTCTTCCATGCCAAAGTAGGAGCGCAGGTTGCCCAGGAATCCGCCATGCAAGACAAAAACGTTTCACCAAATGACGAGTACATGCAGGCACAAGCGCAAGCGCAAGCCCTGTATCATGGTCAACCCTCGGCAGCTCACAATGATGATTTCATCATCAAAGCTCCTTCAGTCTCTTCTCAGATTGCATTTTTGGAAAATGGCTTGAGTCCGAAAATCTGGACCGGCACGCATTTTCTTCCGAGATTTATACGGGCAGCAGAAGTGCCCGGCGAAGGCATGTGCTATTTCTACGACGACGGAAGTCACTGTAAAACGGTTATTGATGGCGAGGTTGTAAACGCCCACTGGGGCGTGACAAAAGAGGGCAAGCCTCGCAAGCGGCTGGCCATTGCATGCATAACTTGCAGAGAGAAGAAGACTAAGTGTGATCCAGACTATCCACGATGCGTCCAATGCGAGAAATATGGCCGTGTTTGTAAGTTTAAAAATGCGTAAGTTTAAGAAATTTATACAGCTACTTTCTTAAAGCATTGCTTATATTATTACTAGACCTAAAGGGGGCAATATCCCTTTGCCATCGACGTCTTCGATCGAGCTCGATGATGGCGGCGACCTACGGCGTTCAATTAGCGATGTAAGGTCTCCCGGATCCCCATCATCCCGAGCCGGAATGCAGCCTGTCATTAAGATTCCTGGTACCCTGATCGAGTACGACGGAAGCGATTTTCATGTCACCGTCAGCACCAACTCCGCAGTCGGAGCCGGACCTGGCTCAGGAATGCCCGGCGGTGACAAGGAAAGCACCGTCTACCAGGCACAAGCTCAGGCTCAGGATCAGGCACGAGGACCTCAGCAAGCAGATGACGATTCTACCCTACAAGGGGAAATACAGGCCCGTGGTCGCCGCATTATCTGGGATCGCCTGATGGAAGTTGCAGCAGAACAATTTAGCGATCCTGAGAACGTACCATAGGAAACGGTGGATAAAATTAGGCGGGAATCCTATGCGCAAGCCCAACAAATAGTAAAAGACTTAGTTCAGCAGAGAGCCCAGCAGCAGCAGCAACAGGAGCAGAAGGCGGCAATGCAAGCCATGGACAGGATGGAAGAGGCGCGGAGCAAAAAAGAAGGAACTATTCGAGGGAACAAAGACGCCGCGCAAGTCGAAGACGTTTCATCCCCTACTCTAGAATCGTCAGCCCCGGTGATCGGATCTACGCTAAACCGGTCTCAAAACGACATTTCAGGTCCTAAAACAGGGCAGGAGAATGACGAAGATGATTTGGACACCTTCGCCGAATACTTTGACGAGCTTGAGGAAGAGATCCTAGAAGATGAGAATAAGATGCAAGAGAGAGAGAAAAAGTGGGAGGACATTTTCAGATTGTGGGAGAATAACGAGCCGCCCTTCCACCCCAGACCATAAGAGGCAGACATTGAATTTTCTATTTTCCATGAGCCTGAACGAAAGATGACCAGTACACGTAACATAACTAGGAAGAAAAGAGAATGTTGTGAATAACGTATTGCTGCTATTATAATCTCAGCTACGCCTTGATGATGTTGTGTGACGCATATAAGTGACATAGAAGTCCTTCCTACAACATCTTTACAACTTGATCGGCATGTTTTGTATACATGTCCCGAGCCTCACACCAACACCGATTGAATCAGGGAAGTCAGAGCCGACTTCAATCATGATGCGACGAATTCATATGAATTGGTGATGTGCTCGAGCTTTCCCAACATATTCAGAGTATCCGATGATTCCAAATTTTATCCTCGGCTACAGGATTCTCTTGACAGCAATATTTGATGGAGTGAAAGGCTCGTAGTGGAACCAAGAGATAAGAGCAACGGATGTCAATACTCCACCTACTAACAAGGTATTCAATCTCGTCCTGGATCTCGATGTAAATTAATAATTGAATCCCAATTGCCGATTGCTCGCTTAGAAACGTGGCTGCGGAGATGCAAGCTCTCACCCGATCTACAAACTCAATTGATAAGAAGCTTCAATTGATTCCATCTCGATGCTCGCTTCCCTTGCAATTGCGCAAAACTATTGGAGTTTGTCGTCGAAGCCATGCTCTGCAGGGTCCATATGACGTCAGGGCTCCAGAGTTACGTCCGAGATGAGTCCGGCTCAAGGGTCTTGTTATCGGGATGAGTTGGAGCGATTGACCTCAATTGACGATCTCGTACATGAAGTCAGTCGAATCTCGATGTCAGTAAAATGATGTAAGTCAATGGTGAATTATCACGGACATATGATAATTGTGAATCAATTGAGCCGCGAGAAATGCATTGACATCCAAGGTAACCGTAGCACCCAGATAAATGAAGTGGTGCACATAGATCGTTTCACATCTAGATAACAAAACCCCGATGGTAATCTAGAAATGACACACACCATCAAGGATTATATCTTCGGCACTGTTTCTCAATCAGCAAAAAAGAATCGAGCAGCTTCCATCCAACTACCGCGACCATTCCATCAGAAAGATTCCCTCATCTTATATTTTCCACAAACAAGGCCACTGTTTGCTACTTGCAGTATAGCCTCCTTCTACGCTGATCTAGATCCAAATTGCCGAACCCCCGTTAGGCTTGATCCAGCAAGGCCGTCAACAACAGCAACTCTTTACGCTGTGGATCTCGCTGAGCATGGACCTTTCCGGGCTTAGTTCTCTTCGGCTGTTGCGTTTTGCGTGCCGCTGCCAATGTGTACGGGTGGCAACATTTACTGCTTTTGAACAAACGTCTGCTTCGGTGTTCGGATAGCGGCTCTAGTTTCCCATTTTCAAGGGTTGTGACGTTTAGGTGCTATTCCCGCTTGCGTTTACTAATGGCAACGGGCGGCTAAAGTTTCACTCTGATTCCATATCAATGGACCAAAATGACATCTCTGAATTATATGTTTGTAAGATGGACGATATAGAATATATATATGTAGTTACCCTCTAGTCTCTGTAGAAACTTTTCAATTGAGTGTCGAGTATCTTTGGCTTCTCTTTAAAGAGCAAAATCTTTGTGAACAATAACCTGGTTCATTGGGGATTGAAGCCGAAGCCTTCACAATGGAAGCTTATCGCCAGTATACCTCATTGGGCAAACGCCTAGAAGCCCAGCTCCATCGAACTCGAGCAGCAAACAACACTACTACCACACCAACACCGAACGAAGCACCAGCGGATGTTGATTTGGAGGCAATTTCTTCCAGTTCAACCGATATCGAAGACAATGCATCGCAACTCGAGCCAATTGACAGACCTCTCAGCAAGATTGGCACAAACCTCGCTGCGGCGCTTACAGGCATATCACATAGAGACCATCCTAGCTCAAGTGACACCAAAGTTTTCGTCGTCGGCTTTGAAGGACCGAATGATCCACTGAATCCAAGGAACTGGTCTCTCACCAAAAGAGTGTTTTGCACTCTAAATGTCGGCATTATTGCACTTGTGGTGGGAATGGCGGCATCCATCGACTCGGCAGTTATCTCTCGGGCAGCACAAGAATTCGGTGTCAGCGAAGTTGCTGAAGCTCTTGCAACAGGCTTGGTAAGTTGCCATAACAAGATTCTAACTTGAATTACAGATTTTGCTGACACTGCTCTTTTAATCAGTTCCTTGCCGGTTTTGGCTTTGGCGCTCTCATCGCTGGTCCCATGTCGGAAACGGTCGGTCGCAACCCCGTCTACTTCGGTTCCTTGGCGATTTATATGCTCTTCATCATGGGAGCCGGTTTATCGAAGAATTTGGGAGGACAACTGGTGTGTCGTTTCTTTGCTGGTTTCTTTGGAGAGTCACCTTTGTCGACTGTTGGTGGATCCATCAGCGACTTGTGGGATCCCATGAACCGCTTGATTGCGTTTCCGATATTCGCAAGTAAGTAAACATTCTTCTTGATATAAGTTGAAATGATCGGAACTAACAATTGACATAGCTGCTGGACTAATGGGTCCTATCATGGGACCAATCGTTGGTGGCTGGATCTCCCAATCACACGACGTATCCTGGCGTTGGACCGAATGGGTTACCATCATCGTCTCTGGAGCCCTTCTCATCTCGCTGCTCCTTTTCCAACCCGAAACTTATGAGCCAATCCTGCTACAGTGGAAAGCGAGCCACCTCCGTCGACTGACAGGAGATAAGCGCTATGTGTCTGCAGCAGAAATCCAGCATGTGACATTTAGTGCTCGCATGTTGACGGCTGTGAAGCGGCCATTCATCATGACTATTCAGGAACCAACCATTATGCTGTGGACCGGATATTTGACTGTCGTCTATCTGATGCTGTTTGGGTTCTTGGATGGCTACACATTTGTCTTTCAGAAGACATATAACCTCTCAGACGGAATCACCGGTATACTATTCATCGGCATCGGTGTTGGCCTCGTTCTGTCTTCAGCAACCCTTACACCATTACTATACAGATGGGCAAAGCAGGAATTCGCAAAGCTACAAGCCGAAAAGCCCGGAGAAAATGCCCGCATCCCACCCGAATTCTTCCTCTGGTACGCCCTCATCGGCGCACCCGCTATCCCCATCTCCTTCTTCTGGATGGGCTGGACAGCGTATCCTCACATCAGCATCTGGTCGCCTATCCTAGCCTCTGTGCTTTTCGGCTTCGGCATCTTCTCCGTCTTTGTGTCAACATACATGTATCTCATCGACACGTATGAGGTTTACGCGGCTAGTGCACTGACGATGATTACGCTGGTGCGATATGTCGCTTCGGGAGGAATGATTGAGATATCGATTCCCATGTATAAGAACCTGGGCATTCATTGGGCTTTGACCATGTTGGGTCTCATCGCCCTCGTGTTTACGACTGTGCCCTACGCTTTTTACAGATTTGGTCCTTGGATTCGGTCGAAGAGTCGGTTTGCAAAGACACAATAAGCGCGGGAGAAGAAAAAAAAAGGATGAAAGAAAAGATTATGAGAGAGAAAAGCGATTTAAGAAAAGCATGGTCATGAGGACGAGATTGCCACCTCAATGTTTAGGTATACGAATAATCTTAGAAGACTATTGGCTACATATATCGTGCTGTGGCCACGGATAGAAAAACTAGACTGATGATTCACGAAAATAGCATAATTTACTACATACTGCCACTATCTCGCAGGATATGATATATTCATAGTAAAATCCCTGTGCGAGCGTGCGCTAGACATACTCACACGATAGACAGCTAGCTCATAGGTCTATAAAAAATGACAGTGCTTCGGAATGCCAACAACGTTCAGATAGTCATTAGACTACCGAGATGACGGCTAGTCTTTTCTTCAAGTTCAACCTTGTCTGTCTCTAGTCATAAGTTTCCTCGTACTCCTCTTCGTACTCTTCCCTAGCCTCTGCCAACTCCTCATAGTCGCTGCTGCTTGCACTTGAAGAGCCCTCAACCTCCGCAAGGGCCTCCTCGTATTCTTCACGTGCTTCTTGAACAGACTCCCGATCGCTTTCAGACACATAATTACCCTCTGCATCTCTTGAAGGGAGGATGCCTGGCACACCACTCTCCTCGTAGGGATCGTTGTAATCGTTATAGTTTGTAGTGTTGTACTCGTTGACAATGATTGTCTGTGATGGTGCCTGTTCATATTCGTAGCGTCTTTCTTCTTCACGTCTCTCTTCTTCGCGTCTCTCCTCTTCTTCGTCGCTGCTGCTATCTTCCAGGGCGTGATGCAAGAGGGCACCACCTACAAGACCGGCAGCAACACCACCGGCGGCACCAAGAAGCAAGCCACCCTTTCCAGATGACTTCTTCTTCTTCTCTTCACTGTAGCCCTCACCGCGGCCCTCACCACCATAGCTACCATGGCTACTATGGCCATACTCTCCTGCCGGAGCCCCGTAACCGGCAGGAGGTAGGGGTGGTGCACCGTAAGAGGCCGAGGGAGGAGGTCCTGGAGGAGGAGCTCCGTAGCCTCCAGGCGTGTGCCCGTAGGGTGCTGCTGGGGGATATGGAGAAGGGCCGCTGCCTCGTGATTCCTCACTCGGGTAGCTCTCCATGGGAGGTCGTGGAGGGGCAATGTAGCCTGGAGCCTCCCACTGGGTTGCACCGGTCTCCTTGTTGGCATAGTACCATCGCTGGCGACTCTGGTCAAAGAGAGGAATCCATCCTTGGGGGATAGCCGGCTTGTCAGAGGGAGGCTGATAAGTTGGCATAGGGGGAGAGGCGTGGTATTGCGCAGGAGGGCCTCCATCTTGGTTGGCCGAGTGGTAGCCATACCCGCCCTGCTCTCCTGATCCTGGAGCTGCAGTCAGATAAAGTCCCTGCGAGAGTGACGATTTTTGGGGAGCATGGAACTTACCAGGGGGAGGGGGGGACTGGTAGGGCTGAGAGCCTCCAATTCCGAGGCTGCCAAACTGGCCCGAGAGGTTGTCAACGTATGACATGGTTGGAGTCAAATGGCGCAGATGCGGCAGCCAACGCTGTGTTTGTCAGAGGAATGGAATGGAATCAAGTTGAGCTGGTGAAAAACACGTTAAGTCACAAGACGCTGGAGATTTATATATGCTGATTGCTGGAGGGAGCCAACAAACAGGCCTCACAAGATGATGCAGAAGAAGATGGTGGAAGTTGGGAGGTTAAGTTATCAAAGGGCTTGGCTGCAGCAATCATGCATAGATGGGGCCTGCAGACGGCACGAGGCGCAGACAAAGCGGGTGATTTCAGGGGGTGATTCAGTGCATGGCCGCCCGCCGGAATCACCTCTACTATATCCGTGACCTCTATTGATTACTTGTGCTTGTACTCAACGGGAGTAACAAAGGAACTTTGAACGAGTAATACCGGCGCTTTGAATGTGGCTTGCTTTTGTTGCTTTGTCCAATCAGTCACACGGGCCGTACCGAACGCGCCATTTTCTGGCTGTTTCGAGGCATGACCCGTTTGGTTGACCAGGGCGATGAAGTAACGGGTTCCATGATATATGGAACAGTCGAACTACTAGCAGCAGTCAAAATGCTTGGCTACATAACGTACCCAGTAAAATATGTACAGACAGCTCAGCGCAGTTATAGGCAGCTAAAGGGGAGAAAACAGATGGAGACTTCGATGGTGAAGCTCGGAGTTGAGGGCAGTTTGTGGTTGCCGGTGGCGGGGCATGGAGGGGTTACCGAGGGGCATTTCCGTAGGGGTCCATGGATGTTTGTCACAGTTACAGTGAGACCGGTTACAGTGAAGGTGATGAAAGATGTTGCCGTAGCTGGATCGATATCAGACGATCACTGGCTAGATACAGTATTGGAGGCCCCCTCGAACCATATAGTTGCTCCCTGCAAGACATTAATCAACATTTGATAGGTTAACATTGACGCATACGAGTACTTGATGCATCTGTCAAACAACTTGCATGTGTGAGAGGGTACCCGTTTGACGCCCAGCAACATTGAACTGATGCACTGCCACAGTTCGCTGCAAGTGTGGAGAGGCAGCCGCTAATCTCAGCGCCAAACGGGCAGCTCCCCCGCCTAGCCACGATGCAGCTACAGGCAGCTCTAGCGCCCTGTGGCCCGCCAAGCCGGACTCCGAATGGCGCAGTTGGCGGCATGGACAGGCTGACCGCAGGGCTCTTGGCTTGGCTGCGTGATTACATACTCGCGGCGACTATCTCAAGCTGACTGTCGATTATTAGTCCTACCTACCAGACATCTCTTTGTTCCCTTCAACAACCAGACAAGACAGACATCGCCACCAGCTGCTACGGGCAGCGCTGTCGCATCTCGTCTTTTACTCTCTTTCCTTCCCCCTCCGCTCCTCTCCTCTCCTACTCTTCCCACCTACTCGCTCTCGATCGACTCGATCAACCAACCACAGCCATGTCTGGATACCCTGGCCAAGGCTACCACGGCTCTAGCCAGCACGGTGGAGGAGGATACGGATATGATAACAACAACTATCCTCCTCCCAACGGCCCGCCTCAACCTCAATACGGCGGAGGCTACGGCGGCGGCGGCGGTGGTGGTTATGGCGCACCTCAAGGATACAACTCCCCTCCTCCGCCTCAACCTCAGTACGGCGCTCCTCCAGGCGGCTACGGATCTCCAGCTCCTCCCCACGGAGGTTATGGCCCTCCTCAGCCTCAATACGGCGGTCCTCCTCAACACGGCGGTTACGGCTCTCATCAGCCCCCGCCTCAGCATGGAGGATATGGACCACCTCAGCCTCAATACGGCGGCCACCAGAATCAATATCCTCCTCCCGGCGGCCCTCCCCCGAGCCACTACGCACCTCCTGCGCACCACCCTCCTCCGGGTCTAGATGCCTACGGCTACCCTCTCAACCCTCCGACTGCCATGCATGCAAAGGCCGGCCCCCCGCCTCCCTCGGCCCCTCAGCAGTTTGGTCACGGTGCTCCGGGCGGCTACACCTTCCAGTACTCCAACTGCACAGGAAAGCGAAAGGCACTGTTGATTGGAATCAACTATTTTGGCACAAAGGCTGAGCTCAAGGGATGCATCAACGATGTCCACAACGTGTCGGCATTCTTGGTTGAGCGATATGGCTATAAGCGCGAGGACATGGTCATTCTGACAGATGACCAAAGCAACCCTGTCATGCGCCCAACCAAGGCCAACATCATCCGTGCCATGGGCTGGCTTGTTAATGGCGCGCAGCCCAACGATGCGCTGTTCCTTCACTATTCTGGTAAGTAGGATGCTTGTCTCAAGGGGGATATTCAGTATGCTGACCATGTTTGTTTCTAGGCCACGGCGGCCAAACCGAGGACAAGGACGGCGACGAAGACGACGGCTACGACGAAGTTATATACCCCGTTGACTTTGAACAAGCTGGGCATATTGTAGATGACGAGATCCATTTCCATGTTGTCAAGCCTCTGCAGCAGGGAGTGCGCCTCACAGCCATTTTCGATTCATGTCACTCGGCAACCGTCATGGACTTGCCCTATGTCTACTCCACCAAGGGTGTTCTCAAGGAGCCCAATTTAGCCAAGGAAGCTGGTCAGGGCCTCTTGGGCGCCATCTCCTCATATGCTTCGGGCGATATGGCCGGCGTTACGAGTAGCATCATGGGCTTCGCTAAGCAGGCATTCGGCGGTGACGGGGCTTACAAGAAGACTGTGGCTACACGCACATCAGCAGCAGACGTCATTATGTGGTCTGGCAGCAAAGATGACCAAACTTCGTATGTGGATTTGCATGTTTTATTGCGATTTCTGGATACTAACAAAACTTCACAGCGCCGACGCCACGATTGGAACGCAAGCTACTGGTGCCATGTCGTGGGCTTTCATTTCCGCTCTGAAGAAGAATCCCAAGCAGAGCTACGTCGAGCTGCTCAACAGTATCCGAGAAGTTCTCGAGACCAAGTATACTCAGAAGCCACAGCTGTCTTGCAGTCACCCTCTAGGTATGTCCTTCCATCGAACTTTATTATCATGGCTATGATCTAACGCGATACACAGATACCAATCTTCTATTTGTCATGTAAACTTAACAAAAAGAATGATATCCATTGAATACAAACACAAATTTGTCCATAATGTGAAACCCTATACTGGGTGTGTGTAGAAACTGCTTCAACACTAGGTCTGTTTCTTCTTGGATATCCAACTTTTGACCACGCTATTGCTCCTTGGCCAAAACTCGATGTTGATTGTTTTCCCCTGTCGATCTACGACAAGGCGAAATTTGTCTTCGTAGTGTGTCCCAGAATATTCTGCCCTCGAGTGCCATAGAATTTCGTCTCCATTCATCAGTCCAGCTTTCGCCGCCTCAGAATGCTCGGCTACTCCGCTCACGATTTCATCTGCGAGACTAGACTGGTCAAACCCCATATCCAACACTCGTTGTTCATCCGGGTAAATTCCATCAAAGGCTGTCTTCATATCCTCTAAATCCATGATTTTACCACTTCTCATTTCGTGGAAATGCTGCTCTGCAGCCTCTTCACCAATCCAATCCCCCAAATACTTTAACCAGTCTTTCATCTGAACTTTTTCGCCACGACGTCGCCGGCTGCTGATATCAGCTACAATTTCGTCGATTGGCCTAAGGACACCCGCGTTGCGAGCGACTGAAGCACGACGAGTGAAGCAGTCCATGCGGATCATGTAGATGCAGCTGCGCATTGCAATGGCTGCCTTTCCATACCATGAATCAAGCGGAATCTTGTCCATTGGGTAAGATACAAAGGGGTTTGTGAAATATGATGAGAGGTAGCCGTTGAGGGTGGCGCGGAAGTAGTCTGGAGGACGTTGGCCGAAGCGGAATGGGAGGTAGATTGTGTAAATGTGAGATATTCCTGTGTTTTATCAGTGGATGATGATGGAAGGGGAAGGGGATGAGTCTAACCTTGAGTGAACCAATCGTTTGGTGTGCCATCGTGTTCAGGATCTAGATGGGCCCATGTAGCTATCAATGAGGAGTTGAATAATCGTACTAAATCCCAGTCATTCTCGTCTTTAGTGTCGTCATCATAATCGATGAGGATCTCGCTTGTTACTTGAGTTGCTCGAAGGCCTCTAGGAACTTTACGCATGTATATTTGGCGAGTAGCGCTCTCATCTTTGAAGAAAGCGCAAAGATGAGGAACCATGTTGCTAGTAAATTCTTTCATAGCTTCGAGATTGTCCGGTAGTGTACCTATCCAATGGATTCCACGAAGCCCTCCTCTGGCTCCATCTCCATCGAGAGCAGGCGTTGGTAGATAGCCGCTGACTTTGCCTGTCATGAAGACACATTCTGAAAATTCTTTGAGGGATGTTGCTCTTTGGAAAATGTTTCCATCTCCAAAACTACTCAGTGATCTGAATTCTTTAGGTGATGACGAGAGATCCCATTCAATCGTCACATCTACCGCGGCAGATCCTTCGACAGCTGGAATGGGTATGAACGATGAGGCGATGCCTATGAATCCGTTCTCAATTCTCGCATCGATCTGGGCCTGGAGACTAGAAGAAACCACATCTTGTAAAAACGGTACAGCGTCATATTGGATCCTAAGATCTCCTTGTATGGGTCGATCTGCCCTCCACGCCAGAAACGGATTCTCGAAAAGTTCATACTCGACAGAGATGGTGAGTGACCCAAGGTCATCATATGCCTCAATGTTACCAAATGTATTTTCAACATCTCCAACAATCCTTTGAAAGTAATGAGTTTCGTCCAATGGGCTACCTCCCTGGAGGCCTCTGTTGAGGCCTCCGATGATTAACTTGACCTCTATGCAAAATAGTTTCGTACGTGAACTGTCATAAATCGGCATGAGACTCATGCTCAATTGAAGAATGTGCCTATCAGACATGATGATTTATTTTTTATAAAGGTTTTGAGCGAGTTGCAAGGGAGGTGAGTGAAAGACGAGGAGTGTGTTGAGTAGAAAGGATTGGGGTTGAAGCTAGGCTACTTGTGTAATTCGCCGTGATTTTATATGCATGCATTAGTGCGTGGATGCCTAGTATAGGAGGAGTATTTATTCACTACTTCCATTAATATTAACGACGCACATCCTGGAGTATGAATGAAGCAGAGAGGAAAGCGGTTGACTACATGTATTAACCCAGTCAAACTTTTATTTAAGGCAGTAGCTACCCAGCTCCCCAGCGACTACACGAAATTTGAGCATTAGAACTGGAAACTTGGAAGCTGTTTGTTTACTCTTACAAGCATTTACCTAATTAATAAATCCCTGGTTCTTTAAGTATTTCCTATTATATCTATATTTCTTTAGTAACCGCTACTATACCTATATTTCTCTAGTAACTGCTAGCAGATCTATAATTTTCTAGCAACTGCTACTGGATCTACATTTTCTAGTAACTGCTATTATATCTACCTATATTTCTCCAGTAGCCGCTAGTATACTTATATATCTCTAGTATTTACTATACCTAACACCTGCTGGACATACGAACCTACTTATATACCAGTCTCAGTATCGTCAGATGCGGTAGATCCATGCTCGTCATCAGAACTCGAGAAAGATTCAGACGAGTCCTCATAGTCCGTCATCTCAACATCATCACCTAGAGTACCTAGGTAGTAAACATTCATCAGCAAGGTAGTACTATAATTATATTTGTTTTAGTACTTGGTATCTTTTACGGCACGGGATGCTGGATATCAAAATTGAATTGTTGAATAAGCGTTCCATTTTGTAAGATCTAATACTACAAGAACAAAGACATAGAGGTACATATAAGGAAAACAAGATGCAAATTTGAAAACAATGAAGACATCGTTATTTGTTATCATAAAACATGAGTATAGATGTAGTACAATGTTGGACAGAAAACAGACAGTTGGATGAAACGAAAAGAATAAAAAGTTGAAAAAAATGAAAACACCAAAAAAAAGGGTATCACCACAAAACAAAAAACCGGTGTTAAAGCAAACGTCCCCAACACCAAACTTTACTGATCATCCTGATCAGCTTTGCCCCTTATTCTCGAACAATTATAAGCATGTTCGAGAATCTCCTCCTCCGCTCTAGGACCCACGGCAAGCCCACAGTGACACCGGAAATCCGCCCGGCTCTCCCTGCACCTTTTCACCTGCTGTTTGAGGTGCTGCGTAAGCCCGTACTTGTCAAAGCCCTTTCCACAGCGGCATATGATATGCTGGTGTGGGTGGGCTTTTGAGGATCTCATGTGAGTATTGAGCGCGGACCTTTTGGCGAACCTCGCTCCACATTTTGGGTCTGGGCAGATATGTGGTCTGCCGCTGCCGTCTGTAGGAGGGATGTTGCTGATGTTGGTGCTGTTGGTGCTGTTGGTGCCAGGGATAGGGTTGGGGGTGGTGGCGGGAGCAGGGTCGAAAGGAGTGACCGGAGCAGAGACGAGGGGGGTGACCGAGGCGGGGGCGAGAGGAGTGGCGGGAGTAGCCATGAAAGGAGTGACGGGACCAGTGACGAAAGGGGTGGCGGGAGGAGCCATGAAAGCAGGGTTGAAGGCAGCCACTGGGTCCTGCTGTTCAAATCCCATCTGCTCAAAGGGACCATTTTGGAAGGACCAATCCTCCTGGAATTGTCCATTGGCCATCTCAGGTTGGCCTTCTCCAATTAAACCGCCGTCATATGCGGCAGCCAGGAACTCATCGATATCGAAGTACTCATCGATATTGAACTCCACCTCCTGGGTAGGTGGTGCCACAGCCTCGGGAAGTTCATTCCCGTCAACAAAGCCAGAAGTTTGGTCATTGAAGTTGTTGGGGAAATCAACTTCAGGAAGAGACCCATCTGAGGTCTCGTTGTTAAACTCCACGAGTGGGCTTAAAAACTCTTCCCAGTTAATCTCCGATGGCATGGTGGTAAAGTCCTCTGAAGCCATGATTACCAAAGCAGAAGTGTCGTGGCTTGAATAGGGGTAAGTGGGAAGTGCCAGGAATAACCAAGGAGAGTGTGGCTATGTGAAGTGAAGAGAGTCGGAAGGTGATATGGTTGTGTGAAGTGAAGAGAGATGAAGCTGGTATATGATTGTGTGAAGTGAAGAGTGTTGAAGCTGATATGTGATTGTGGGAGAAGGTGGTATCAAATTGATTGTGAATCTGGAGCTTGTGTGTGTGATATGGGGGGAAATTCTGGAAAGAGGATTCAGGGGGGGAGGCACCCTTATATGAAATTGGGAAAGAGGAGAATAAGCTCGAGTGACTGGGCAACAGGCATAGATTTGGTGTAAGTTTACAGAGATATCTGCTCAATGGAAGATTCCGACAGCAAGAATCAGCCACCGGAGAGATATCGACTGTATAAAGTAGACAATCGAGATCTGAAAATTTTTCATTTGATATAAACTTCATGGCAATCGGACAAAGACGTTAGAAAACAAACATTCTCGGGAGATTTGGTCCGCAGGAATCAGCCACTGGAAGAGGCAGACTGCGTAAAGTAAACAATCTAGATCGATATAAACTTCATCTGGTAATAAAGTTCATAACAATCGGACAAAGGCGTTGGAAGACGCTGGGACGACTATGTAAAGTAAACAATCGAGGCCGATATAAACTTCATTCGATATAAACTTCATAGCAATCGGACAAAATGCGTTGTAAAACGCCAGGTAGGTACATAAATACCCTCGACGAATTCTAGCTACAAGGATCAGCCATTGGAAGAATCAGACTGCGTAAAAGAAACAATCGAGTTCAATATAAATTCCATCTGATATCACTTTCAAAGCGTTCGGGTATAGACACTGGAAGACTGCTCGGCCGACTGCGTAAAAGAAACAATCCAATTCGATACAAACCTCATATGATATAAACTTCATAACAACAGGACCAAAGGCGTTGTAAAACGCCTCGTAGATACACAAACACCTTCGGGAGATTCCATTGTAGGGGGAGATAACGGCCGAGCGAAACCAAAATATAAACAGAGTGGCTGTCTCCAGGGGAGATAAGCAATGTACCTTTTTCCATAAAGCTATGACTCTAAGCAGTAAGCCTTGAAATTCACAGTAGAGAAAACAAATACTGAGTGGGCAAGCCCAATTGACCAGTTAATGCTGCCATTGATAAGAGAAGACAGAGATGGGTAGTAAAATGTGATGTATGGTGCCGTTATAAAACGACGTGCCGAGAGCTACCAAAACTTGTATACGTATTGTTATCCCAGGCATTGAGAAAACCTGTGAGAAGTGGATACATGGTATTGTCTAAAAACATTACATAAGATAGGCGGACACAAACTTCAAAACAAATAATCGTCAAAATTTCACGTAGGTACTACCTAGTATGTAGTCAGGGGTTATCTACTTAGGATACGTTACTTTTATAGCCTGGGCAGTGTTATGGTCAAGAACAACATAAAACAAGTGTACGTAGGTATAGTAAACTTCAAAACAAATCACCGGCGAAGCTTCACGTAGGGAGTATGTAGTCCGGGATTATCTAAGATACGATGCTTTTGTGCCTCACGGGAGTGGTGTGGTCGAAAACACCCTCCCGAGTCCCGAGATGACTCAACGGCGCGATCCGAGGCCCCGCATTACCGGGAAGTATATCTACAACATTCCTCTATCGGGAAATTTTTTCAACGGACGCCAAACTCTATATCTACTTCGATTTCTATAACATGCCATGATTCACAGGCCACAGCGAGGGTTGTTATAATTCCAATCGAAAGCGCTCAGAATGCCGTAGAAATGAATTACACCCCCCAGAACAACAAAAGAATGAAAAATTTGATGAGACGCGCCAAAGATGTCGAATTTTTCGGGTATTCGTGACTCTGGAAAGTGTGTCTGCCGCCAACTTAGTAAAAGCCACCCAGGGTGCTGCTTGTAATAGAGGAACTTACAACGTAAAACACAACGCCCGTCAGAATCGAGATCCCTTCGAGATAATAGTACCGTAGGCCGGCTTGTTTATCCAGCTGATCATATGGAAAGATGGTGGCGGCGTGAATAATGGGTGCAAAAGCAGACAATCCCGTACCGACAAAGGCAAACACTCGGAGGTTGCGCCACTTCGGACTCTGAAGCCGGGGACTTACAACAACAATACCGGTCAAAAGTCCCAATGTCCCAATCTGAAAAAGACAAAATGGTCAACAAGCAAATACATCCATCACGTGAAAAATGTACATGGAACATACCATTGTCCAATACAGTTTCTGCAGATTAGGCTCACAGTAAAAGCCTATATAAATCCCCGAGATAAACGACCCCAGGATCTGAAAAACAATGGAAGTATAGTCCAACCTCGCCCAAAGTCCCGACCATGTCTCAGAATGGCAAAGCAGCATATGATACATGGACGAGATTCCGTAGCAGACAATCGACGTCGACAAGTATATGTGAAACACCAGCCGGTCTTTCCAAGACGCATCAGGGTAGTGAGAGCTAAAATACACATAAAGAGCGTAATTGCCTACGACGGCAATGCCCGCCGGCACAAGGTGAGTGTAAATATTGAGCGTCTCATTGTGCAAATACCCAAGACTCTCGAAGCAGAGCTTGGCAGAATACGTGACGGGTCGATAGCCGGTGCGAATGTACGAGTTGTGAGCATACCAAGACGGCACTTCGCCGGCAGTCAGCAGTCGCCGCGTTGTTTTTGATCCACGAGCATTCTCGTCTCGGCTGTCGCTGGCGCCATCTAAAGTCTCATTTCTGCCGGTCGGCGACAGGCGTCTATACAGCGCCATATATAACTCGACTTTATATCCCTGGATATCCGAGAAGACGAGGTCCGACGGAAGAGAGCAGAATGGCCCAAGTTTCGGGTTGGTGCCGGATATGTTTTAATAAGGCGCAGAAGCAGAGCCCCAAAAAAAGAGGAACCGGTTTTAGACAGGGTCAACGGGTATAATAAGATCTGCCAATGGCAAGGGAAATCGCGAAAGGAGAAAAAATTGGCGAAAACGTGCATGAAAAGAATAGCCTCATGCGATACTATAAATAGGCTTGTGACCGCAGTTCCTTGCGCGAGTCACTTACATGTGCTAACTTGAGCTTGTCTAAACACCATAGTGGCCGTCTCGCGCGTGTTAGAGACTCTCCATCGCCAATCTATGCTGAGCCGCAAATATTTATCCTATCGGCAATATGACAGAGCGCTATTGGCTCAGCAAGTCCCATTTCATTGTTTCTTGAGACATTTACAAGCATTTAGGAAAGATAAAAGACTAGGGGGTGATGACAGGACAAAAGGTGGTCAGATATTAGGTTGGTTCGACGAGCTTACTATTGGTTGCGCAACCCACAATGGTGGCATCTCGGTGCAAACAATTGAACCTCATGACCCTCATGACCATGTTTTTAACGTTGTCTATTCTTTCGCATAACACTGCCCTGGGAGATCACCTTCGAAAAGGATATTAATAGACGAGGCTCTTCGACGCCAAGAGCAGACCCAGGCAACCTTACGTGTATGTGGCCTGACTTACACGTATGCTCCTCACTTAGACGGGCAAGTCCAAGGTGAAGCATGTCAATCCTATACTATTTTGCACAGCTTTTGAGCACTGAGAATCGAGGCTCTCGGAATGGTGCCAATAATCTCTCCGTTCTGCCTGGGCAATCTCTCTTTAGGAGTTGATGATGGGGAAACGAGCCCCTGGGATAAATGATGGGCAAGTTCCTTTGTAAGTCTCGTTTGAGGGCATCTCCTCACACCCTTAGCTCCCATGATATTGAGATTCGAAACCCGATACTGCTTCTGTGACCATGAGCAACAGCACAGATGCTCTACACACGAGGGTCAACGGCTGGAGGGTGTCCCCCGATGGCCGCGGAACCATGGACATACTCTGGACATGCATCGTCACCACATTCCTCTGCACATACACCATCCTCTGCCTCAACCTACCCTCGAAACATGATAGCAGCGTACGCATACTCGGCCGGAAACTCCTATGGATGGCCATTTCAATCGCCGGGCCCGAATTCGTTCTCACCGCAGCCGCCGGCCAACTCGCCGCCGCTCGAGACTCCGTCAAGGCATTCCACGCCCTCGGACACACATCATGGACCTACCGACACGGCTTCTTTGCCAACATGGGCGGGTTCGAGCTGCAGCCCCTGAACGGCGCTCCGTTCCGCGTCAACTCGAAACATATCCTCTGGCTAATGTCGCGCGGCCACATCCAGTATCCGGAAATCTCAGACGAAGAGCTCCTGGATAAGTCCAAGCGAGATACCGTTTCCAAGCTCATCACCTGCTTCCAGGTCGGCTACCTCATCGTGCAATGCATCGCGCGCGGAGTCCAGGGCCTCCCCGTCACGACGATCGAGCTGTCCACCATGGCCATTGTCGTGTGCTCCATCATGACGAGTGTCTGCTGGATCTCTAAGCCTCAAGATGTCCGATATCCTGTGCGAATCGAGATGGCCGAGACCATGGACCAGGTCCTCCGCGGAGCTGGCCCTATAGCTGCGCGACCATACCGACAGACTCCCCTCGACTTTGTAGACGACTTGACGCCGAGTTGGGCTCTTAACATTCAGCCCTTCATTAAGCTGCCTGTTGGACCGTTCGAGCGTCCCTTGCCCCGGATTGGCGATAGCAGACTGCCGTGGCTGGAAACGCTCGAAAGTCTCTACCTGTGCATCGCCACTATGATCTATGCATCAATACATCTCACTGGCTGGAATTTCAGGTTCCCTTCAAAAGCCGAGCAGATCCTCTGGCGAGTATCGAGCCTCATCCTGGTCGGCACAACAGCCCTCTTCTGGGTCCTAGAAACAGGCGCCATCTGGCAGCGCTACGGCAGCGGACATAAGCTTTGGAAAAGGATGTTTGGAAGCGAAGACAAGTCCGATGTCATAGAAACGGTGACGGAGGACGTAACCGAGCTAGAAGCTGGACGACCACAAGTTGATAGGCCGTCCATGCTGGTTTCTCAGCAGCCCGTCGAGGAAAAGGAGGAGGAAGCATGGGCGCCGAAACAGCTTCCGCTCGTGTGGGAATTTTGGACCATCTTCCCGGTCGCCTTCATCTATGCCCTGGCAAGGTTCTATATACTGGTTGAGCCTATCGTTGGGCTGAGGTCTATGGAGGCGGGAGCGTTTCAGACGGTGAACTGGATGGGCTTTTTGCCGCACGCGGGGTAGAAGAAACGGCATGTGTAAGTATGAATTATGAATTACCTAGATAAAGACCCAATATCAAGTGCCGGACGGCTTCTCATCTCATCGTCTTGATGCATGAATGCATTGAAGATTGCCGTCATGCAGAGCCCTGTCGTTGTGGTCCTCGTTTAGTAGTGCATGAAGATGTTAGTCTAGAGTCTAGAATTACCTAGTAGATGGATTACACTAATCATCACCAGATAGGAGAATACCCTCCACACATTCACCGCCATATTACATCTTCATATGTATTCAGGAGACACACAGTATAAACCAGCAGCTCGTCATATCGCGACAATCTCCCAGTAAGGTATGGAGAGCTAAGCACCAAGCAGCTGACCCCAAGACAGGGGCGAACCCATGGAGACGGGAGCGGGCCCACTAACGCTATCAACTCAGCTCCTCAACTCTAAAGCCGGGGTTCTCACAAGAGCACATGCACTCACCTCAAATCAGCTCTCCGATATCGTACAGTATCTACAGTAACTAAACCATCTCCAATCTCGATATCCTCGTATCTTCAATATCCACAATGACGAATACAGATACTCGTGCATCCGTCCCTGTACCTGTAAGCTTCCTCGACGGCGGCCTCGGCACATCCCTAGAGGACAGTTACAGCATCACATTCGGCCCATCAACCCCCCTCTGGTCCTCCCATCTCCTAGTCTCCGATCCATCCACCCTGCTGTGCTGCCAAAAAGATTTCGGAGACGTCCCCGTCGACGTCATCCTCACAGCAACATACCAAGTCTCGTTGCAAGGCTTCTCAGGCACCAAAACTGCCGAGTATCCAGATGGCATCGCACCGGAACATGTGCCTCGCTTCCTCGAGACCGCCGTGCAAATCGCAGAGCAGGCGAAACACCGCAGTTGCGGCGTTGCACTAAGCATTGGCCCGTACGGCGCTTGCATGGTCCCCAGCCAGGAGTTTAGCGGCAAATACGACACCGCCCATGATTCGGAGGATGATCTGTTCGCCTGGCATCGCGAGAGGATGGAGGTTTTCGCCGGTATCAAGGACGTCAGGCAGCGTGTCAGATACATCGCCCTCGAGACTGTCCCCCGCCTCGACGAAGTAGTCGCCATGCGCCGCGCTATGAGTGCCGTCCCAAGTCTCTCATCGGGAGTCCCCTTCTGGATCTCCTGTCTGTTCCCTAATGAAGACGAAAACACCCCAGATGGAAACTCTCCCGCGGCCGTCATCCGGGCAATGCTGGACCCGTCCCTCGCACCGGCAGTTCCATGGGGCGTAGGCATCAACTGCACAAAAGTGTGGAAACTCGACTCCCTGCTGCGCAGGTACGAAGCTGCAATTAATCACTTGCTGCAGGAGGGTCTCGTCGAAAAGTGGCCTGCATTGGTACTGTACCCAGATGGAACAAACGGTGAAGTGTATAATACAACAACCATGCAGTGGGAAATACCGCAAGGCACGGAACAGCAAGATAGAGTTCCGTGGGAGACGCAGCTCGCGGAAGTCGTGCGGGCTACAGAGGCGAGAGGCGAATGGCCTCAGATCATCGTAGGCGGGTGCTGCAGGGCTCGTCCGAGCGATATCCAAAGACTTCGCGGCTGTCTAAGTACTTGATATACTAACGCAATACCTAACAAAAAGAAAACAAGCAAACAAAAAGACTAAAAAAGCACGCAAGAAAGAAAGAAACATGTTGCCTGATATCCTCTAAGCCATACTGTTGAAACTCATACGCTTTCATCCTCCCATTCAGAAGCCCAGGCTGGAGATGTCAGCACTGAGCGGCTTCCCAGACATCATCTCCGCCACCACCTTGCCTGTTCCCAAGCTCAAACTGATTCCCCATGGGCCGTGTCCTGAAGCAATAAAAACACCTCCCGGAGACTGCTCCGCAGACCTGAAATCCTCTCCAAGTTTCTCCTCTGGCAACCTCGCAATGTACGGCGTTCCCCTCTTCGTAATCGGTCTGAAGCACAGCCCCTCACGCACAATCTCTAAATCCTCTCCGTTAGGTGTAGCAATAAGACGCCGTGCAATATCCTTGAGCTTGTCAATAGACTCATTAAAAGTCACCGCCTTGACAGTAGGCTTAGGCAAAGGAATAGAAGCATGATTCACACCAGCAACGTAAATCACTCCATCCGGTCGAGAATACACCTCAGGCGAAAGTTGACCCATCGTCGTATACACAGAGTGACATGTTGTCACCGCGCCAGGGGCCTTGACAACGACCGAGTGCCCGCCCAGGCTCTCAATGGGCACGTCGACGTAGTACCGGTTCTTGAACAGGTCGTGGAAGACGTGGGGGGTCCAGCATCCCGCCGCCAGAAGCACTCGGGTCGCCGGAATCACCGTCTCCTCCGAAGTCTCCCCACGGCAGACGACGACGCCGGAGAGCTTGCCGGCTTCGTCGGTTTCAATGCGCGACGCTGTGGCAGGGTTGTGAATGTGCACGCCGGCAGCCTTGACCTTTTCCAGGAGAAACTTGCAGAATCTCAGGGGATCCCTGGTCGCCGTCAGCAACTGCTTTCATAAATAGAAACATGTACGGAGTAATATGGGGGATGTAAGATGTAAGAATGCAAAAAACTCACACAATCGCCGTGCCGCTTCCATCGTCAATCACGCTCACCGAGTCGCCGTCCACCCTCCTCAGCCACTCAGGAATCTCCCCGTCTTGGTGCTCCCTCCGGGAGTCCACGAGCCCGGCTCTGCTCGTGCCCTCCAGCAGCCAATCTTCGCCTCTCTTGCCGTTCATCAGCGTCCCGTGAGGCTCGTAGCTCACCGTCACGCTCTTTGCATATCCCCATCTCTCTCTGCCATTCTCCGCCTCCGCCAGTTTCCTGTGCTCCTCGAAGCTCAGCTCCGCCAGCGGCATCAGTTCCGGGCGGAACCAGTCCTTGGCCAGGAACCCTCCCGCGAAGCCAGAGGCCGAGGCGAAGAGTTCATTGGCAGAGTCAACGAGGTGGATGGAGTCGCCCGGCTGGTGTTGGAGGAGATAGTAGGCCGACGACAGGCCAATAACACCACTCCCAAGGATGACAGTGTTGGCCATGGTGTCTTTCCACTGTGTGTTGGCTGCAAGCAAGATCAAGATGAGATGAGGCTGTCAAGTCTCCGTCGATCTCTCGCCCCAACAGCAGCTTTCAGCTATATATGAATGAGACAAACAAAGACAAAACAGCCGCCTCAACCCCGGAACCGACCATCTTATAACTCGAGTCAGTCCATACGCCATCCGGCTCACCGTACCGGAGAGGCTACCTGCTACCTTACTTCTTCGATCCAGTAGCCCCTCATTCTCACCCCCACACGGCGGCTCCTTGCTATCGGCCTGGGAAAAAAAAATATCCCTGTCCTTTCCGAAGCCGTTGTCACCAGGGGCCGCCTACTCGTACTGTCACTCGTACTCTCTTCCTTGCCCTTGCATTAAGTAAAAGAAACGCCTCGCCTCGATACCGGACTCTTGCAATTGTCCGCCTAGATGACGTCCAAGGTATTCATTGTGACCGGCGCCAGCAAGGGCCTTGGCGCAGCCGTCGTCGAGCATCTTTTAGCGCAATCCCACAAAGTCGTCGTTACGGCCAGATCTGAAGATTTGCTGCGGAAGCTTAAGGACGCACATCCCGACCAGGTGGAATATGTGGCTGGCGATATAACAAGTACAGGAGTGAGTTGCATTTTTCCAATCCTGGTGAATTACTATCTTAGGTATGAGCCGCGAATATCTGACAAGAGTATGCGGCTAGATTGCCGAGAGGCTTACGGAGCTTGCCGTCAAATCATTTGGAAAAATTGACGGCGTAGTCATCAACCATGGAATTCTGGAGCCGGAGAAATTCGCAACGGCTTCGCTGGAGGACACCAAGCGCCTCTACGATATAAACTTCTTCAGCTACATTGCCATGGTAAGACGGCAAAGCGATGGACGCCTCGTCATCGGACGGCTGCTGACATTACATAGGCCAAGGCTAGTCTGAATGAGGTCAAGAAGACTCAAGGATGCATCCTCTGGGTTTCGTCAGGAGCAGCTCTCAAGCCCTACGTTGCATGGAGTACCTATGGCTCATCCAAGGCGGCCATCAACTCCATTGCGTCTCATCTCGCGATTGAAGAGCCCGACATCACCAGCATAACCATTGGACCAGGTCGGGTAGACACAGACATGCAAGCAACTCTACGGCTAAAGGGCAAGGACACTATGGATGAGAAGCAGTACCAGAGCTTCGTCGATGCCTTCCAGCAAGGCGCATTGCTCAAGCCTGAACAGCCAGGAACTGTCATTGCCAAGTTTGTGGCCAACCCTTCACGTGAGCTGAGTGGAAAGTATCTTGTGTAGGTCCCCCAGTCCCGGATCACAATGTCAGTCATTAACCATATCTAGTTGGAACTCACCTGAGTTGGCGGCGTATCAAGGATGATTTGTTTGCTTTCCTGCATCTTCGTCATGTTAGCCTTGGACCAAGACAAAATAGAACAAGATAAAAAGTGTAAAATAAAAACATTGCAGTCAGTCGAAAGATGAAAAGCTCTTAATGATCTCCACATGAAGATTCAGTATTAGCATGGAATATAAGTTTTTTCATCACGCAAATGTGTAAGATGATGTGCATCGAATAAGAAAAAAGAAAAAAGCTACTGCCACCTACCTCGTGATTCAGTGCCAACATTTCTCTCGTAATGCCAATCTCCATTCCACTGAGAGCTTGATACCATCGGTTAGTCTCTGATGCAAATTGCTCACATGGCATAGCTTGAAACCCCATAGTCGAGCACGTTATGGTTCAGGAGAGTGTGTCCGCAGTATGTATCTCGGAATTTGATAATACTTTACTTGGTACATCACGATGTGCCAAAGCTTGTCGAAAGGAGCGGGTCGGTTCTTACATTGTCAAGCCTGAAAAACTCTGCACTGCCTGGGAGAAGCATTGTTAGCCACACAGCACAACAAATGAATCGCCCGTAATAGAGAAACAAAGTGAAGCACCAGTTGTGAATCAGCAAGTGTCTATTTGGCTTAAGACGTGTCTGTCAGCAGGGGAGGCTTGTCGGACCTCCTCAGACTGGGGCGACAACATATCTCATCATAGAACCAATTGGGGCCCGTCGCGGGATAACCGGAGGTTTCTTACCTGTAGTGGCGAGCAGCAGCGAAGGCACACATGATGCCGACGAGAAGAGGCAAGCTCTGGGCTCTTTTTGAGCTGATGCAGAGCTGTTTTTTGCTCTCTTTTGCAATGTGGTAAAGTGGTGGAAGAAGGAAAAAGTTTCTGAACCGAAGCTCGAGCTAATAAACATTTTTTTTTTCCAAAGCTGGGTTCGCGCTAAAATGATCCACTTGTACTCCATACTTGGTGAAATGCTGTGGCACGTGAACAAAGCCCCTCGGTAAGCCAGTCAGCGACAGAGTCTCAGTGGGCTGCACTGCTATTTACAACCAGCGCGCGCCAGTAACAGCACACATGCTGGGCGCGTCCAGGTACCGGCTACTTTGGCCATGTACCCGTGCTCCAGCAGCGCTCGAGTATAACAGCAGCGGCTGCCCCACTAACAAACCGTTTGGCCGGGAGATATTCAAGTCCATCATTCATCACTCCCTAAAAGCCGGCTCACGCTGCATATTGCCCTCACAAATCCAGCCCTGATTGTGTTCAACACATCCTGCGCACTCTGACTCTGACTCTTACTCTTAATATCTATATTCCCTCTTTGTTACTCTTATCCACATCCTCCGCGCCTGCCTCTGTTTGCGCAACTTTGTTCACTCTCCGCCGCTCTCAGTTTCAGGCAGTATCGCGTCTAAGCCACAGTCTGGTTTACGAGGCATCTCTTTCAACATGTCGGACCATGAGTTTGGAGGTACGTTGAGCTTCTATTCAGCGCGTTGATTTCTTTCATTTTTTCAAGTATTCTTCTTTCCGCTCTTCAAGAGAACCATGGTCATGCGTCACTGCTTCCGTTGTTGTCGCCGTGGTGAGGGACCAATAGGGCCGAGCTTTCGGTTTCATTGTTTGTATCATGAAGTCATGGCATTCTCACACAAACTTGCCATCCGTGCCCGCGCATCACCGTTAAAGGTTCCTTTTGTGAATTTATAATGGTGGCGGATTCCATCTTCTACTTGCGCTCTTGATTTCTCTTCAGCCCTTATTTGACTCTGCGTCCTTCCATATCCGCCCCCGAGAGTCTGTGTGTTCGCACCACCAAGCCCGCTAATGTGGGACTACCACAATGAGAATGACTGGACCAACTTGGTTCCAGGCAACAGTACCACACTATACCAACCAGTCATGCTATCGATATTACACTGCTAACGTGTTATCTTATAGGAAGCAACGACGACTTGTCACTGCCCAAAGGTATGTTTACTCTCCGCCTCGCAGTGAATCGTCATATTTCAGTGCCACCCCTGGCGGTTATGTCCTGGCGGTTATGTGACACACAACCATCACATCATCACATTGCAGATTTGAAGCTTACAATGTATTAGCCACCGTTCAGAAGATTGTCAGCGAAATATTGCCGCCGCAGACGGGTGTCTCTTTCGCAAAAGAGGCCCGTGACCTACTTATAGAATGCTGCGTCGAATTCATCACTCTCATCTCTTCCGAGGCTAATGAGATATCGGAGAAGGAGGCTAAGAAGACGATTGCGTGTGATCACATTACAAAGGCACTAGAACGTCTTGGCTTTTCGGATTACGTGCCTGCTGTTCTAGAAGCCGCAGCAGAACACAAAGAAGTTCAAAAGGTTCGCGCATGTCTCCCGCCGCCACGTCTTCGGTCTGCAGTGCTAACATGTGTCAACAGGGGCGAGAGAAGAAGGCAGACAAATTTGCCAATAGTGGCATGTCTATGGAAGAGCTCGCTCGGTTGCAGGAAGAGCAGTTTGCCGCAGCCAGGCAGCGTCACATATGATGGGATTTTGTTATGGATGGTGATGTGATATCCGGAGAGAGGGCGTCAAGGTGGGCATCGCTAGGCGTTTTATTTTATAAACGGTGATGAGGGTTGGTAGACAGGTCAGAGTCTGATTTGGGCCTTTTGTTTCCGGGAGTTGGTTTCGTCAATACTTCTTTTTTTCTATTCATCTTCGGAGGCATACTCGTGAATCCATCAAATACATGTACTTTCAAGGTTCTTTCATCTTTCACCTGATGCTGATGATGCTATACAGTATTGTAGTTAACTGCTCCTTCATCTTATCGATAAGGCATCAAGGGGTTTCAATGATGTAACGTTAGGCACAGCACAGTACCTGCCAGTACCTGCCAGTACCTGCAAGGCAAGTCGCCTCTCACATGCTGCCCCACCATTGGTTCGCGCCCATCTGCCCATCTCCAAATTCTTTGAAGCTGCATGAATCTGCCCATCCATCACCGCATCTTTTAGCCACCGCCAGAATCACTGAATAATTCACCAAAAATCCGCCAAGATAGGTCGGAAACACCGCAATCGCAACAAGCCCTCAGGCCCTCGCGTCCCCCGCTGGCTTGCTCGCAAAATGGGACAAGAAGAATCCCATCTGGCCTCTGCGTCGGGCCCTCCAGCGACACTCGAAGAACGAAGCCTGGAAGCCGTCGCTGACTATATCAAGAGCGGCAATGCTCGGCGCATTGTGGTCTTGACCGGCGCTGGCATCTCTACCGCCGCTGGAAGTGAGTTGGCCCATGAGTCGACCCCATATTGATGCAACTAACAATTGCAGTTCCCGATTTCCGATCGCCAAAGACCGGCCTGTATAGCAACTTGGCGCGCCTCAAACTCCCGTATGCAGAGGCTGTCTTCGACATTTCCTACTTTCGCAACCACCCCGAGCCCTTCTATGTGCTCGCCCAGGAGCTGTATCCCGGGAAATTCCACCCGACCATCTCCCACGCCTTCATTGCGCTTCTTGCTGAAAAGGGCCTCCTTCAAATGCTCTTTACCCAAAACATTGACTGTCTCGAACGGGCGGCTGGCGTTCCTGCGGATAAGATTGTCGAAGCCCACGGCAGTTTTGCGACACAGCGCTGCATTGAGTGCAAAGTCGAATTCCCCGATGCTGAGATGAGAGCGCATGTTACTCGAGGCGATGTTCCTAAATGCAATGAGTGCAAGGGACTGGTCAAGCCAGACATCACATTTTTCGGCGAAGCCCTCCCAAGGGACTTTTCAGAGAAGTCGCACAACACTGTCATGGCGGATCTTGTTCTCATTATTGGAACAAGCTTGACGGTATATCCATTCGCAAGCCTTCCTGAGATGGCGAGAAAAGAGACACCGCGTGTGCTCTTCAACATGGAGAAGGTCGGTTCATTAGGATCGCGAGTCGATGATGTGCTAGAATTGGGAGCATGCGATGATGGCATTCGAAAACTAGCCGAGTTGTTGGGCTGGACAGACGAGCTGGATGATACGTGGAGAAATATTGTTGGAAATGAGGAGGCTGAGAGACAACTGCGCAGCCAGACTGCGCGTGACGAAGAGATTGAAGATGAGTTACAGAAGCTGACTGGAGAGATTGAGACCGTCCTCAAACTTGAAGAGGAAGAGGAAAAGAAGGAAGAGAAGAAGGCAGAGGATGAAGAAAAGAGCCAGAAAGTTGGTGATGATGCCCCAAGTGATGCCCAGACACCCAAGGGTGACGCAGACGCCAAAGAAACTGCCAAGACAGACAATGTCAACGCAGAACAAGAAAAGAAAGGAGAGGAACGCTCAGAGGCGGATTCTAAACCGGTGGACGAACCCACCTCAAGCACAGCACCACCGAAAGTTCAAGAGAGCACCGAGCAAAAGGCACAAGATACTACGACGGCACAGAGCAAAGACGTTGAAGAGCCAACACAGAAAGAGGGTGAAGAGAAGCCCCAGCAAAATTGATTCCAAGAATCTATGTTATGACTTGATAGATTGCATGATTAGTTTCCGTACATTTCCTTTTAGATACATACGACGCCGATTCCCTACTTGCTCATTTGACAGGACGGCTGGGTTTCAGATTTTGCTACTTATATGTTTAGTACATAAGCTCAAGATAGACGATATTTCTTTGAAACAGAATGCAGATGTAGCACATTGCCATCTCATCTATCGTTACACTCGTGGCCCTTTCTGATAAATAACTAATACAATTGGAGTTTCATCTGATTTATAATACAATTAGGCCCGTATGTTGAAATAAGCCTCTTCGGTGTCGTACTCAAACATTGCCAGACTCCAGAAACACAGTTCCTGCGTACGTATATAGGTACTCTCAACCGCAACCGGCCTCTCACAGCCCACTATCAATCTGTTCAGGAATATTCGTATCCGTCCAAGTCCCCCACTGTCTACAAGTCTCCGCCACTACATTCGGAATCTTCAATCCTCTCACTGCCTCCGGATCCGCAAGGAAATGCGTAAACAGCCCGGCCGTGGCATGCCAGGCAATATGGCAGTGAAACGGCCACACGCCCGGATTACTCGCCGCGTCAAATTGAAACACGACGTGTCCGCCCCTGCGAATCAGAAAGACGTCGCGGCGTTGCGGGTTGGATGGCCTGATGATTGTTTTGTTGTCCCACTGGCCGGGTCCTTCGTGTAGGAGATACATGTTAAAGCCGTGAAGATGCATAGGGTGTCTTTCAAGATTAAACTGTTAGTTTCAAGGATCATCTGATCGAGAAGATATTTGGAGATGGACTTACGGAGCGGGGGAATTGTTAAAGAGGTTCACTCTGACGCTCTTTGCCGTGCTCACGTTTCTGACGGACCACTCGGGTTCGAAACTGTAGTTACCCAGATTGCTCAGCAGCAATGTCGGACTGTTATAATTGCCCCTGAATGTAACGCCGTCTAGTGCCCATAAAGTATTACCAGACGCGTTTTGGAAGATCGTCAGCTCCATGTCGAGCTCCAAATCTGGTTCCGGAAGGGTAAGCTCCATGACGGGCTCTGTGACTGAGAAGTCATCATTCACACAAGTCAGCGGATCGGGAACATCCCAAGGTGTGGACTCGGGGGCTGTCTCGGTATCTGCGTCATCGTAGTAGATGGCTGCCAGGGCATATGGTTGGTTGGCATTAGAGCATGCGCTGATGTTGCTGCGCATCCAGTAGGCGTCCAAATCACCGTCTGCTTTGACAAGGACATCACTTCGTTGACCAATACCAAGCGTAACGACTTTTGTCACGTAGGGCTGGATATCCACAAAGTCGTTGGCAATGACCGTCATGTTATGCCCATCGATGGAGAAGCGCTGCAGACCCTCCGCCCCGGTGTTCATAAGTCGAAGGAGGTGAGTCTTGCCGCGTTCAAACCTGAATTTCGAAATACCAGCGTTGTTGGTACACGGCGTACCATCCGTAGCCTGGGAGCAGTCAAAATCTCCCTTGCCATTGATCAAATTATTGTCAGAGTTGAATCTAGTCAACGCCTGCACAGGACTCATAGTCTTCTCAACCAGATCAAAATATTGTTCATGATACCAGTCAGACAGCATTACGGGACCAAGATCGATATCGTAGTCTTGCGATTTCGGTCCGTGGATCACAATAGGGCCTAAAAGACCACCAGCATACTGCGAGGAATAATGCGAATGGTACCAAGAACTGCCATACAGAGAAGCCGCAAACTGATATGTGAAGCTCTTCCCCGGAGGCACGGGGCACTGCGTCACAGAAGGCACCCCGTCTTCCCAAGGAGTCCCCTTTTGAAGAAATCCGTGCCAGTGAAGCGCTGTGCCCTCTTCCGGGCCGGTGATGTTGTTGTTTAGAGTTACTTGAATGGTGTCGCCCCAATTAGCCTCGATCAATGGGCCGGGGAAAGCTTCATTGATCAGTAGAACATCGCGCTGATATCCATCCGGAGCAATGACGCCACGGCTAACTGTAAAGTTGTAGTATCGAATGACACCTGTATTGGGACTTGTATCGTAGTAATTGGTGGTGTTATTAAGGGTACTCCATGGATATCCGTTGGGCGTTGGATTATTCGTAAGGAAAGCAGGGAGCATTGGGGCAGCCAAGGCTCCAAGGACAGATAGACTGAAGAGATGTTACAAACGGTTTCTTCTGAGCAAGCAGTTAGGGCAACATTAATACATACCCGTTGGTTTGTTTCTGGGAGAGTCTGCTTGTGGCCAAAGACGCACGGGCTTCCACTCCTCGACGGCTGAGAGAAACCCCCATGGTGGTTGGATTATGATCCGAAGATAGTCAAGTTGAAGGTGATATTCGTATATCAGAAGAGATCATGTCCACACAATTAAATGCTCTCTTCCTCTCTTTATATTCTCTTTATATACGCATCTGTGTTTACATCTTCAGCGGTGATTTCGGTGATTTCGTTGACTCACTGTTCGGGCTTCGCCTCTGAAGGATTCAATTGCTTACCGTAGCCCACTGAATCCAAAACTGGATGTGGTCCAATATATGTAGGTCAGATAATTCCGAACCGCCATCATCAAAAATTCCCTCTACCCCTGTTGCATAAAAAAATGCGGCTGAACGGTACTATTGCCTACCAATAGTCCATCCCCCCAAATACCCATATCACATCCTCTCCTGAGTCTCTTGGCAAAAGAAAACAATAATAACGACTATTGGTGAAACCATTCAGCCCAGCCATATGTCGGAGGATTTTCATGACACAGCATTCTAGCTTCTCGTATGCCTGAAAAGGAAGATTAAAGGGTATAGGCCAAGCCATATGGCGCCAACAGAGCATCCAATTGTTTCTGAGTGTTCAACAGTTGTTCTATTTCTAGTGTCCAATTCACCAACAAACGTTACACCATAAGCACCCAATAAAGTATCACATGGGAGAATGTTACTATCCGGTGCTAGATATATGCAGGGGATATCTCGTGTAATCCACTTGAAATTGTAGACTGATGGTGCGCCTTGCGACGATTTGAGCAAATGGGTGTAACATAGAATACCTATAGTCGGAGGTATCCTTTCAGACAACCACAGAGTGCCTTATGAAATATCCTCTTTGTGCATTATACGATGCCTCAGGCCGTCCCTCGGCACTCTTCTCGCTGCTCCGAGCATTTGAAATATCAACCCTGCATTTATAGTCAGCAGATCGATAAAGTGGTCATGGGTTTATCACAAGGTTACACCTAACACGAGGCAGACGAAGGAATATTGATTGAGGAGCTAGGCATTCAATTATTTTTATCCTGCTTTGCCAAGATGGACAACACTGTAGTGATATAATAGTGGACACAAAAGTACCAAGATATCCCGGGAGCTGAGACTATCGAGAATCTTGGTCGGTTAGTGCTACATTCATCATCATAGATTCATATAAAGTAATATCGAGTAAAAGATACGAGAAGTGCTTTGCCGCCATACATTGCATGTCCACAATGGCGGTAATTTCATGCGAATGGTTACGCCCCAGGGACATTTGAAGTAAATCGTTACACAAGACGGGGATTTCCTCCGATAGCATGGGTGAGCTAAAAATATCATTCCGAAATATTGTCTGATATCGCTCTGTTAATCGGCAAATATAGGATCGAGATGAGTCAGTTGGGCCCCGTTACTTTCCTCTGAATCGGAATCTTCGGTCAGGCTTCCACTCTATATCGAGAGCCAAGAGTCGAAATGGGGGAATAAGAGTTTATTCGACTCTTCATGTGGAGAGCTGTAGCTACAGTTCAGAAGGTCTGCAGCTGAGGCGTAGGGCCTCTCTTTCTCGAAGAAGTAGCGGATTTGATAATCGTAATACAGTCCCCTGGATGGCGAATCCTTTGTGTCTTGTTGTACAAGCTGAACTAAGAGTAATGTCCGATGTAGATGATGCAGTAGTAGTTGATATACGCTACGAATCACCTGATGATCCATCGTAGGGGCGCGGGAGGCGCAATAGTTCAAAGAACAATTGACAAGTTGAGCAAGATATCACTAGGTGAGATTCGCCACATCAGTAACGATCAGCAGCTGCAGCTATCGACATGCATCAGCTCCTAGCTGGACTGAGATCAAGTTCTGCACTAATGCAGAGAGAGGTGGTAAAAAAAGAGAACAAAAGCCAGTCTCGGGTAAGGACCAAATAGGACTGCTTATCCAGAGACAAAAGTATTTTCGTGCTTTTGCATAAGGTACTACTTGCTAGCAAGAGGGTAGATATTCCACTACTGTGCACAGAGCTCAGTCCCAAATAGCCTTCACAAACATAGATGATTTTACATTGATATGAATCGCATCGGATTTCGATCGTAAACGTCGTTTGGTTTATTCTTATTTTACAGGGCAGTCATTCGGGCCACCAGGATACGCACAGTGCGGCCAGCAACTGGTCGCTCGGCGTCGTTCGTCCATTCGTTCGTTATGTATCTTTATTCGTCCCGTCTCCAAGCTGAATTCGCTCTTAATACTATCGGCCGTCGCTGCGCTCGCATATACAGCTCCTGTAGCTTGGGGTCCGCATCTGATCGGATGACGCTGCCGACTCCCATGAAGAATCTGCGACACCATTGTCAGTATCACACCCGGTATCCAGGTAAATAGACTATAGGTGTAGACAAACCCAAAGGTTGCGCCAGATGCACCCATGTACTGGCCCAGAGTCCGCATAATGCCTTGGGATCCGGCACCATAACGGAAAATGTTAACAGTGCCTATCAAGGTGTCAGCTCCAAATGCTCCAGCAGACTCTCCATCCAATGCCTTACCAAAGATGAATCCCATAATCACTCCGACAGCTATAAAGTCGTCAGTTTACATCCAATCCGAAACGAAGCTATTCTCAAAGCCCTTACATCCGCCCATCATTGCGCCCATCTTGACTATTCGATTATAGTTAGCGAAATTGCAGCCCCTCATAATGATACGATGCCGTACGTTTGTCGAACGTGGACGGGGCCTGCTGGCCACCATGGTGAATCGGCGCGACAGGAGGCATTGTGAGCAGCCGGGGATCAACGCAATGCGCAGAAGCTGTGAGGTTGGATTTGCCGTTTCTCTTCCCAAAGTCTAAGTGCCTCGAACGGTACCGGGTATCCAAGAAGATTGAATGCTTCAATCCAAAGAAGCTGCTTGCGATGTGATTGGCCACACTGCGCCCACCGCGGGAACGGCAAAAGGTTGATGCGGCGCATCCTAATCACAGCTAGCGGCCCCCACAGTGTGGATATCCAAGTGCCAGCAAACACGATACTGTGATGATGCATCACGTGAATCGAGGTCATGAGCCGATTCAAGGCCCCATATGGCCATCTGGGATGGAGAGCAATCGCCTGGGACTGCCCGATCCGAGTCTAGAAAAACCCTCGCGAAAAATGACAAAGCCTGCCTCGAGGCCGAGTTGTGGGAGCTGGGCGAGCAGACACTGAGACAGAACCGTGCACTGTATCATTTGGCCCCCCAGCTTTCGACACGCCTAGCCCAGCGCTTAGCGGGCTAGGAAGAGCGACAAGATCCCCCAAGCAACATCAGCCCGAGCTTCACCAGGCTCGTCAGCGACGTGTGGAATCGCCCAGGATTGCGAGCTTCTATCATTTCACAGTATGTTTCACATTTGATGCAGCGCACAGGGCCGGTCCAGGGGCCAGGGGCGATCGTCCATCTGCCCCCAGGCCTCGCTTGGTCGTGCCATGCCAACCCCCAATTGGTGCTGGGACAAAGGAGCCACATCAACAACATGCTGACGATTTTTCCATGACAGCACGCTGACAACGACTTCGACTGTTTCTGCGTCTCTCTCCCGCCGATCGCAAGCGATAGAGCCGTTTTACTTCGGAGCCGCATCGACAAAATATCCGTTTTAGTTCAATCTGCGGCACGCGTGTCTTTGTTTTCTTTTTTTTTTTTCGGTTGCCCTTGTCTCAGCGGCGCCGGTGGTTGGCGATTCCCCAAAAAAGCCCAACGTTTTTACTCAACGCGTATCGACAGAAAACGACCTACGTTGAGCGACGGCAAATCTGCGTTATTCACAGCCCCATATCCAACGTGCCTTCCTAAGCCTTACTCATGACTGCCGTCGCAAATCCTCCAACGTTTCCACAGATCTCCCGGCCGCCATGGGGCACTATTAATGGCAACAACCAGATGAATTCAGAGGATGTCAGAGGCATGTTCATGACCCGCAAGAGTAGTCTCTCGCGAAGCAGCTCATCCTCCTCCATCGCCTCAAACGCCTCCAATACGACTGTTGCGACGAATGGCTCCCACTCCAATGCAACTTCGCTGTCATCAGCTTCAGATTTAAGTCAGTGGTCGAATGGCAGCGCAAACAGAAAGAGGCCTCAACCAAAGAACCCTTGGCCGACTGGTAAAGAAAACGTGCAGCCCGACTTTTCGAGGCTTCCTCAAGGAAGACCTAACGGCATGGTGCCGCCCCACGGCGCCATGCAACAAGGCGGACCGGGACAGCCTCAAATGGGGCCCCAGGGAATGATGCGACCCATGGGGCCCAACGAGCAGCAGTTTCCCCCCGGCCAGCCTATGCTCTATCTACTGTCTTTAAACGGCACCTTTGAGCGCAAGACCATCGCAGTACCATTTGCTCCCGATTCCATACGAATCGGACGGCAGACGAACCAAAAGACGGTGCCAACTGCCACGAATGGCTTCTTCGATAGTAAAGTGCTATCGCGGCAGCACGCTGAAATTTTTGCCGAACGAAACGGCAAAATCTACATTCGAGATGTAAAATCATCAAACGGCACTTTTGTCAACGGCACCCGGTTGTCTCAGGAAAATCGAGAATCTGAGCCCCACGAACTCCAGACTGCCGATCACCTGGAGCTCGGTATCGACATTGTCAGTGAAGACCAAAAGACCGTCGTTCACCACAAGGTTGCCGCGAAAATCGAGCACGCCGGGTTTTTGAATACGTCGAATAACGTTTTGGATATGAACTTTGGAGACCTGGACCCCGCCAACAATGCGATGATGATTCCCGCAGGGGCCATGCAGATGCGAGGCCGCGCTGGAAGTAATATGTCCATGGGCAACAACGGTCGTATGCTTGTTAATGGCGGTACCATGAATGGCCATATGAATGGAATGGCGCAGCAGCGTCCTTTTTTCCTAACACCCATCGCTACGGATCAGATTCTGAAGCGTCTTTCTGTAAGCACCACACAAAACCCTTTTAGGGCCTCTTTTCTTATTGTCTTTCCTCCCGCTAACATTGTCACCAGAATGAAATGAGAAGCGCCAAACTCCAGGCTCAAGATTTAAATCGCACTAACCAGTTCATCAACACCCTGCTATCGAAAGATGACCTCAAGGACGTCGAAAAATCCGAAGCCCCCGAACAAAAACCCCAGACTATGATCAACGGCAATAGTCTGTCTTTTAGATCAGATCCGAAAGCGCGCTTCTCAGACCCTCCTGCACCTCCACCCCAGCAGCCTCTTCCTGAAAAGCCAGACGTGCCCTCTCTCAAACGAGGCTCCTTGGAGAGACCAAAGTCGGACTCGGCAAACTCATCTCCGATCCGCCAGGAAAACCTGAGCCAAATCATTCAGCTCACTGAAGCACTCAATAATGCGAAGCGAGATATTGATACCCAGACGGCGCGCATGCGCGAGCTAGAAATGATGCTTCAGAAGGAGCGGGAAGCGCGCGAGTTGGCAGAGGAGCTGGCCAGGCGACTAGAAGAGTCAGCCAACAATACCCAGGTCAACGGTGTTGAATCCCACGAAGAGCCGGGTGAAACTCAGGAATCAACACGGGATGTGAATGATGCAGATGAGACGATGACGGTGTTGGCGGAGTCGGAAGAGACATCACAGGCCGACAAGGTTGCCCAGGAGACCGCAGCAGCACTACAATCTCGCATCGACACCATGGATGAGCAGATGCGGGAGCTGCGAACCCAGATGGAGCAGTGGAGGAACCGATGCGAGGCTGCCGAAGCAGAGCGGGATTCCGGCAGGAAGACTCTTGAAGAAATGGTTATCCAGCTTCGGGAGGAGGAGGCCAAGCGGGTTGCGGCCGAGGAACGACGACGATCTCGTTCAAGAACACTCCGCAGTGAGCGAGACGGAGAAGCAAAGGATGCCGTTGCGTCTGCCACTTCTGAAGTTGCCAAACTGGCACTTAAGCAGGAAAGATCTCTGACGAATTCCAGCCAGGATTCGACAGATATCCCAAATCTATCGAGGGCCAATACGATTACTCCTCAAACCTCACCAAGAGGAGGCCCTCTCAACAGCCAGCACCTGCGAGCTGGCATTCCCTACGCCTCCATGATTGGCGTGGTGCTGCTTGGCATGGGGTTGATGGCATACATGAATGGATGGCAATCATCCCCTTCCCAGGCTGTTGAACGATAAATGTCAAGTGTCTTTAGGCGTTTTCTGCATTGCATTTATACTATTACGATGCGAGCTTTCTTATTGTATTCCACAATGCTTGTCTTTGAGCAGCACGGCATAGCACACGGTTATCAACACTTCATCAATATCCAACGATGACGAGAAAAATGGAGGCAATCATGAGCAGCACAGCACACTCGAAAAGAACTGAACCTTTTTTTTTTTTAACTTTTTTATTTCCACCCCTTTTGTAGGTATACTAGGGCTAAGCTTTTCGCTTTTGTACCAACGACACAGCTTGATTTCCTTTTTTGTCCTCCACCTTACCTTCCTTCCAACGTGAAGATTTCTTTTTTTGTCAAGAGGAGAATGGGCCTTGTGAAGCACATGGCTTTTTGGAGATTTGTGTTTTCTTGAAGGGACAGGAATACGTTTCAGAGTCAGGATCGATGAGGAATGAGAGAAAGCGAGTTAGTCAACTTCTCGACCAAAGAGGGATGCGATGCGTTCTTTCTTCTTTTTATTATTTTTCTTTTTAGCAGATATGGGTTGCATAGTATGCGGTTAAATGGGGGGCATAATAACAGACTTGAACGTTGACCTTGCACCTTGTATGTACAACACATACAGCAGACATGCCTTACGATGGAACGATTCAGATGATACGGCACTTTTTATGTAAGTAAGTTTGAGGGGTTTTAAATAATACTCTGATTATTATTACTGGAGATGCGTTCCTCTCTTTTATTGTGATGTGAAGCTTGTCTATGAGATTGATTGCAGAAGCTCAAGCAAGTGGCTCTGGCTTGTTGTATATCCGACGGGATGCGGCCCCACCAAAATCCGGGACGCTGGGAAAAGCTTCGGTCCGATCAGCCACAATCATTCGATGGATTGAAGCCTGTGATATCATTTTCCATTTGTACATTAACGACACGCGCGACAACACAAAACGCCAATTCACGGGCATAGACAGACACCCAGTACTGCCGCCTCATCACCGCATACGAGACACGGAATCGAGAAAGAGGCGTCCAGTGTGACCAACTAGGAGATACATAGCTGTTGAGACCGGCGCCATCACAATCACATTCAATCACAATCACGATGCCGACGTTCCAGAACAAGACATTCCGCTCGTCGGCCGACGCGGGCAAGATCGGCATGAAGTACCGCTCTCTCATAGGCAAACATCCGTTCCTCACCTTTGGGCTGCCCTTTATCGCCGTCATTGTGGCTGGCTCGTTTGTCCTCACGCCCGCGACGGCGATTCGATATGAGAAGCACGATCGCAAAGTGCGGCAGCTGACCAAGGACGAGGAGCTGAATGTAAGGAGGGCGGGACGGAAGGTGGACATGAAGGAGGAATACTATGTGAGTTTCTTTTCCTCTACCCGTACGAGTGCATGGCAGGAGTACCTAGTTGTTTCTTTCTCTCTCTACCCGCACATGCAAGGAGTAGTTGTGGGATATGCAGGGGCAACAGAAAGAGGAATGATTCGATTCGAGGCTGACACAGGAGGCTTGCAGAGACTTGCTGGGCGGGATCTGGACAATTGGGAGCAGCAGCGCGTCAAGAGGCTGCCCGGAGAGAGCGACGGAATCCTGTAAGAGCCGAGACACAGGCCCAATTGCGTGATATTTCCAAGGCGAGACATGAGATGCGAGGGAAACATGCCGTGCAACGCCATTGCCGACAGCAACACGAAAAAAGAAATTGCTACCACAAACGAGAATTTGAAGAAAAGAGAAGAAGAAAAAAATGGACGAAAACAAACAAACAATATAATGGTGGGAGGCGTCATTGTCTATTGATTGGATACCAAGGGCCTGGAGCCGGGCTCAGCTGAAAAGCCTTCTTCCTTGGCGTTATTTTTATCTCTTTCTTTATTCGTTTTTTCAGGTCGCCTCAGCATTCAGCCCTACTCTACTCACTTACGCCACCATCTTTCGATGCTATTACCATTAGTATTAGTGAACGAAAGCAAATAGTCTTTCCTATCAACACGGAATGCCTTGACCCGAGACTCAGATGGACCAACTTAGTCCAACGGTCGCCGACTACTGAGCACTATCCAGTACTAGCATCTCGCTTTTCTTTTTCGAATCAAGCGGACTACGGCTCTGGACTCATCGTGACTCAGATCAACGGCAGGGGCAGAGCGCAAATCCAAATCTCCACAGCAGAGAGCAACCATCACATGAACCGTGGTGTCGGTATCATCACTCACGGGGGGGACCCTGCAGCGTGGGATGAAGTAATATCTTTGTACGCCCTGCATACCCAGTGGCTGGATAGCATCGGGCTCTGTCAAATGAGAAGAAGAAAATCCCGCCCATGGGGATGTAAGCCCAATAGGGCGCTCTTTCTTGCTCCTGCAAGGGGGGGATCCCGAGGCCCTGGACTGTACGAGTTACCGGTATCTTGTTTTCCATCACATCCTCGGGACTGGACTGGGCTGAGGGCTTTTTACAAGGAGGAGGGGGGGCGTGTACGGAGGTATGAATACTGGAATTTGGAAAATCCGATGTACTAGTCAGGGTGTCAATATTCTCAACTCTTGTGTCACGACTTTCTTTTTTTATCCCAAATTTTGTCTTATAGCGTGACACGTCTCCGTCAGGATTGAAGGACACTCGCTACTCTTAGCTTGCGGGCGCGGCTTTGACAAGTTTGCTCCGTACTAACCCCATGAGAGTTAAGAACGCAAAAAAAACGAGGCCCAAGCCCTCGGGAGCCGTTGCTGACAAGCAAAAAAAGGGCAGGGGGAACGTGCCGTGCCGCCAGGGATGCGGGAATGTAGCGGATGCCTCTGTTTTCTTTTCGGGTAGGGACTGTTACAAGGGGATTCCTTGAGCATCTCGATGTTCTTTAAGGTCTTTATTTCCACTTGGGGGCGGGTGGGAGACTGGGGTGGTGGTTGTCTGACAAATGCATGCTTGGGATGTTTGGACGTTTCCAGAGATTGATACGCCTCATGTTCTACGGAGTAAACCAGTCTAGGTACGTGAAAGGAAGGCAGAAAAAAAGAGTCATGGAGATAAATGACAGATTCGAATTGTACCTCGTACAGAATGAATCCACCCTGGTCCGAGGTAAGCGAATAGGGCGAGATGACGGCCCCTGTCGGAGAGATGGCCACGCGAGCCCCCAAGCTGTCGGGATCCTGTTTATGCCTCTGTGTCTGTATTGTACCTGTAATACGATGCCCAATTTTTTTGCAGTTGTGCTCGGAAGGTGTGCTCGGAGGGAGGATTTTGTATGGATGTGTCAATAGAATCCTTTTTACGGCGATTTGTTTGGTGCGTGAGGCTAGCACATGTGTGATCTATAGCTTTTGTCTGACTGGGTGTAAATAATACGTGGTGTCGTGTACGATATGTAGCTAACTCTTCCTCTCGAAGGCGTTGGGTGAGGTTAAAAATGCTGTGAAAGAGTACCCAAAGTAGGCAAATGTGTTGAGGCCCAACCGTAAGTACTATCTGCGATGCGGCTCCGCGACTCAGTAGCAGGACGCTCAACGATTGGGTGCCCATAGACTCTCAAGGCCTTGACTGAGGTCAAGAATGCTGTGAAGACTCTTGTTAGTCGGGCTAGTATTCACAGTCTACAGCTCAGCCGTACTAATGTCTTCAATGCAACAATACTAGCAAATATCACAGCGCATGTATTCCAAATGCATTACATACCCCCATTGTTTGCTTTTTTTTTTTTTCCTTAAGCTTCACGAAAGAGTTGGTAACAGAATCGGTCAATGTATTGAAGGCGAATGGCAAAATAGCGAACACGAGGGGATATGACAACATGGTAAGCCCCAAAGGTGTTCAGCAACAGCAGCAGGCCTCTGGCATGGACGTCCCGTTCATGTGAAGATGCCGTTCAATGGAGCCATTGGATGGCGCACACCAGCTATCGCGATTGTGGGGGTTAGAGTTGAAAGCTCGGCCAGAATAGAAAATTAGGCAGTTTACTTTTGTGGCAGAAAACGATTGGTCAAAGTCAGCCGTAGGGTCCGAATAATCAATTTCCCAAAACCTCGAGTGAGGTTAAAAATGCTGTGAATTATTTATCAGTGCAGCTGTGACAATATTTATCGGTCCGTGCAGCGGAGCTCATGTTCCATAGCTTCAGGTGTGTGGCGGCTCTGGGGTTGTGGGCCTTTGAGGCAGGACGTCCAACCATTGGGAACGAAGAAACTCCAAAGGCCTTGGTTGAGCTTAAAGATGCTGTGAAGTGTCGGTTTGTAACCGAGGCTGAGACTCTCCACCTCCGCCTTGCGACTCAGTCACTGGGTCTCAATCATATCCCAAGACCTCGGGTGAGGTTAAAATTGCTGTGAAATAGCAAGACGTCATACAGACTGGACCCGCCGATGAGGCTCAACAATTTCAGCCCAGGCGTCGGATGCTGTTTTAGGAAAATTGCTGGAAACTAGTCTATTGGTGAGATTCAAAATACTGTGGACAAATCTGATGTTCTGCTGTATAACAACCAGGTCTCAATAATTTCCCAAGTCTTTGAGTGAGATTGAAAATGCTCCGTGTGTATGCCCGGCCAAACGCCGCATAAGGTGGCTACTTAGCTACACGTACAATCACTTACACAGACACCTACCCGACTCGTAGATGGACTCACATCAACCCTCTACTCAACGGCCCCCAACCCAAATCAACACCTGCTTCATAATCCATTTCAAATCATACTCCTCCAAAACCCATCCCCTCAACGCCTCATAATCCATCATCACATCTTAGAGCCCTAACACAAGAACAGAATAGCACAACACCAAGATCATCCCCCTCCCGACTGTCCCATGAGCCCCGAGCCTTATCAACCTCATCCCTCCCATCCCAGAACCACAAAAATTTGGAATTGAATTCACCACTAGTCCAGGGCCGGCAAAGAAACCGACAACCTCCATGTCATCTCCAGTTGCAGGGTAAGCCCGTCACCCCATCTCAAGACAACTTAGCCGTAGATCCTCCCACTGACTCAGTATGAGGTATGAGCCCGAAACCCCAACGGCTAGCTCTACATGTACTTCACATTTTGACATTTGATCCCATTCCATTGTCTTAAAATTAGCCCTGTCAGACTAATCTAACCACAAGGCGCAGTTGCAATAACCGGCAACCATGTCCCACTGCGGAGAAGCCCTGTGTGTACTGTAATCGCTCGCTTCCAGGGTATTGGTATTGGTCTCCCGTGAGGAGGAGCATGCTCATGTCATCTTGGGCTAATTAACATGAAAAGGCCGGATATCTGGTTGCCGAGAACCATTACGTGGCAGACTGTGTAAGCTGCGGGACGTAGTTGATACGGAAGATGCATTATCGTCTCTAGGTTAGTCTCTATTATTACTCTTTCTAGGTACTTCATCTGTATATGTGTCAATATATTTGGTGATGTTATGGTGATTTTGATGGAGATAGACAAGTGTATCAGGCTGATTAATATTCCAGCAAAAAAGTTTGATATAGCACTGTGATATCTTATTGGGTGCTTGTTTCATGATTAACATAAGTTGTAATAATCGGACAAACATCAAAAGACGACTGGAGATTAATGGGTTGAACAGCGCATACAAGGCCCATCAGAGTCAATCAATGATTACCCCTCCTATTATCAACATGAACCTTTTTGTAATCTCAACTTCATTTTACTGATATCACGACAAGTCCTCTTTGCCCCTTCATCTGTCAGAACTCATCAGTAATCAGTGGCAGCCCGCTAGTCGTCTCGGCTTGAGGCTAGTGTACAAACATAGCACAAACAACACTAGCTTCCAGCGGGACGATTGCGGCACGCCTTGCGGGCGCCCATTCGGCATCGGGAGAATTTTGGGCAGCCAGTCTCACAGCCTGTGGAGCATCGCGACAGCCGGGTGGGACGAGAGTTGCGCGCCGCGGGAGCAGCGGCTCATCGAGGCGCTCCTTTATTATACTGGCCATTTCGTCTGATCATCACCACAAGGCGGAGTGTTTGAGCCTTGTGGCCCTCTGACAGGATACTCCGCACAAGGCGGGATCGCTCATCTACTTCGTAAGCAGTAAGAAGCGAAGGAGAAGAGCGGCAGGGCTGGTGCCGCCACTAGACTGCGTGTTACAGCGTTGGCAACTGACAAATTGCGCAGATTTGCTTACCATGGCCGTGGAAGCGACGGGAAGGATATGATCGTGTAACGCAGGGAGAAGAATGCTAGTGCATCCAGAGCCGTGGTATTTGTCGTGATTAGTCTGTGTTGCTCCCAAAAAGCAATATGGGTGTGTGATAACGGGACCGTGGAGTTGGTACTGCCCAACAGCACACACGGCTCGAGCAAGGGACACACCTCAACGAGCCAAAATTTGAGCCGTGATATTTTTTTTATGAGAGATGCAAGGGTCGCAAAGACCAAGGGGCTTGGGCACGGAGCAGGGAGCAAAAGACGAGCAAATGACCAAATGATCAAGTGATGAGGATGTAAGGGTCCGACAACGTGGTAGCGACGTGGGTAGCATTCTCGCGGTCCCGTGGACTTGGAATTCTGCGCGTCGCAGACCTGGGGACCAGGCTGTCGGTTTTTGCATTGCCGCTTCCATGCGAGGAGAACCGACTGATACCAATAGATGGCTGGCCCGAGTTGGTGATGTCGCCGAAGGCTTGCAGAGCGGGAGGAGTGCGAGTTCCTTGTATCACGGCGATGGCCACTACAAGTCATTCGTAGGTGGGTGCTGAATCAATTAGGCGTCGCCGCATTCAGTTGGAGGTGGGCTTTACGGCAGGCACAGGCTATTGAACTTCATGATGCCGACACAGGTCGGCGATGCTAGCATATGTAGGGCGCACATGTTGCTCCGTACTCACAGTGGTGGCCGCATGCGTACTCGTATGTTTGACAATGGCAGACTGGTTGTCATGTTAGAGCCTGGACCCCTGAATCCTGTCAAGCACTCAAAAATGACACGGCTTTGTCATGCGGCACAACCACTCTGCGGCTTGCAGTGCGACGGCAATCGGCTATGCATGCGTGTTTCTTGCGTGCAGCTCTAGCTTGCGCCGTACCTGCAGCCAGCGGCCTTGTGATCACACACATGCATCTAGGGACGCAACCACCAAGATGGGTTTGCACGAGCTACATTGGGCAAGTCGGCGGGGCGGCTGAAGTAATATTGAAGCGCAATCTCAACGCACTGGTGTTGGGGGCCGCATCGTGCGTGTTGCGTCGTGCAAATTTCAATAAAAAGAAAGAAACAAAGACGGCGGTGATGTTGGTTGCTCTGGCGCCGACCACCTGGTGCGCGGTGTCGTTGCCTCTTGAGTTGTTGTTGTGTATATGCATGTCTAATGCGGCTGAGCATTTAGACTAAAAGGTCATGAATGAGGAGGACGTGCATGCATGGTCGCCGAACACCATGATGCTCGCCGTGTCGCAGCGCAAATCACAGTGCAGTCGAAGACGTCAAATGATTCAGATCCTCTGAAGGCAGGCTTGAAAAAAAGAAAAGTGCACCTTCGTAAAAGCGGTGAACTCACTGAGAGTTGTCGCACTTGCAAAGGCCCGGCGCGAACGGCAGCGTGCGATAAGTCATGTCTCAGACTGGCGATCTCTGGCTATCAGGCTTCTATCAGTCGGCGATGGATCAGACACGTAGGCCATTTGATTCGAGCCTGATCCGATACCAAGATTGATCTACCATACGGTGTGCTTCGTTGGGCTGCCAACAACCATTTCCCACCGCTGGACACCCTGTCACGACTCTAATTTAATGAGATTGCGGCTGCAAGATGCTGGTACGGCTGACCTGTCAATGCTGCAGGTCTCGCTGCAAGAGGCAACAAAAAGGAAAGTGCGCGTGCCTGCAAAGTGGTATTCGGCAGAGATTGCAGCTTCGTCCCAAGATATGCCCCTTGCACTGCTTGTTTCTTTTTCGTCCTCGCAGATTGGCCATCGACGCACGCTGATTGGCCAATTGTCCGAGGTCTTGGGATAGAGGTGAAAACGTGGGGTTGTGACAGGCTTCACGGTCCAAGGGGAATATTGCGGTGGTGCAACACCGCTGTGAGACTCATACTCATCCTCGGGATTCGCAGATACTTCGGCCGACAATCAACCCCTCAGTGATAAGATTCTGAATCGCAAAGTAATTCCCTGCCCAATTTTGACTTTTGACAGCGCAGCCATGGTTCCTGAGAGGCGTTGAGGGGAAGGCAAGCATGGCGAATGAGCGATCGCCGTGGTGCAAGCCACACATGCCGATACCCTTGTCCTGCTGGACGCCATTAACTAAGCGATCTGGCTAGCCAAGGCGATGCGGGACCGCCGTTCTTCTTGCTCGCTTGCGAAGAAAAGACATGATGGCGTTGAGGGGGAGATGAGGAGCAAAAAGCAACTTGGCAAATAGGAAGCTAGTTGCATCTTTGATTGGACCTTGCATAGTTCGTGGCTGCACGCAGCAGATCTCCTGCCGCGTCGGCTGCCAAGCACGTTGCTTCGGCTCATGATCGATCGGTCTGGATTCTCAGCCTCGGAGGGCCCCGATCAGCGTGGCCGTGATGGATGCGACGGGGGGCAGAGAAGGCTGAGCTGCCCTCGACCCACTAGCCTGAGGGCTACGAATGGATCATTGATTTCGAGAGCGATGAATGCGGTATGTATTCGCGCTTCGACAGGCATGTGCATATGAAGCTGTATGAAGCTGCATGAAGCTGTGGCAGCTGGTAATATTGATGCTGTGCGAAGCTGTCAGAAGCTGTGAGAAGCTGTGAACATGGTGATCGGTGATTGTCTCAGAGAAGTTACTTTTTGGAGCTCCGTATTTGCAACAGGCAGAGTCACTTCCAGGTTCACCGCAGGGAGGAGGAAGACTTGCTCCGCTTCTCCGTACATACACGTATCGTGCTATCTTGAAACCTCACGCATTAGCGTATCCATGTGCTAAATGGGTACAGAGCACTACCTGCCGCTAATTAGTGGGAGGCAACTCGCGGCAAGAGAGTCAGAGGAGGTGATCGGTTCCTGCCTGCTCCAGGCTACAATACAGAGCATCTTAGTCATATACCAGAAGTACCTCTTCGTAGGCGTGGAGCGGGTAAATACGACTTCAGCCAAAGAAAACACCATCGCTTCTCGATCGCCACGATGGAATCATGGCTAACGACATTAGCGTGGCCCGTCACTCATCCACCACGCAGCTGACCGCAAAACTATCACCGCCAAAAGCAATTCTCATCACATAGTGCCTCCGATGCACACGGTTCCTGAGCGATCGTGCCAGGGCGCGGGCAAACGAGACACCCACTAACAAGTTTTTGACTTTGACGATGCAATTAGTACGACTGTGGCTTCACCCAGAGCCCTGCCAAGACATTGATAGGTACCACTCTCCAGAGCTCCAGGTACCTGCATGCATCTCCTCCCTTGCGTCGAGCTGTCATTGCCGACGTCGTCGTCGCATCGAGGCTTTCTGCGGGCTTTCTTGCAAACCAGCGCGCGCTGAAGGACGCCGTGGCCCTGCTGTTACTGTAATTACTGCCTGCCAGGTAGCCGTGATTGCGCTGACTGCGAGGATTCCGTATCAGATGCTACAGGTATCAACCCCAGGGCCAGAAGAGTCAAACGGCAATGGCGGGCGTCGGAGAGCAAAGGACATGGGAACCTGTCGGCATGACGTCGCCCACACGGCATGCAAGTACTTTACAGTAGCTCAGCGCAAAGTTTTAGCAGTGTGAAGCCACCGGGGGGGCCCCCTGGTCTGGTCTGAATTCCTAGCAGCTGGACGACCGGGGTTCGTCAGCCCATGATTACGAGGTGTGGCCGTGGTTGGCTTGGCCAGGACGACGCCGGGTCAGTTGGCTCAATGAAGGGCCAGGATTCTGGCGCAGGGCGACTTGTTTCGTTTGGTTTAGATCGCCCCAATCATGCTGAAGCAGACTTGACGCACACACCCACGCAAGCATTTCGGAGAGCGCAGCTGCTTGTTGCGCACCGGGCTCTTGGAAAGTCCAGAAGCTGTTGGAATAGTACCTTTCACCTACCCATGGTACAACACAACAGAGGACAAGCCACCAGCACATGCCAAGCTTAGGTCGGCAAAGCCAATCCTCCTTGGCGTTCCGAGCACTGATTCATGAAGCACAAAGTTACAGCCGCGGGCACCAGAGTTCACGGAGGGGACGGGTCTTAGTTGGAGTCATCACGACAGTCGAAGGCGTCAATGTGGAGAAGCCCAAGCTGCCGTAAGGCCTAGCAGGACGCCCTCAAGCCCTGGGCAAGCTGCTCAGCAGGACCGGTGCAAGACAAGTCGAGCATTCGCAGGTACGAGACGAGAGCCGGCCAAAGCCACCGCCCGGTCCAGGCTCCATCCGACACCCATGCTCCAGGACTTATACTAGCCCTGCAATTCACACGCCCACCAAGGACTAAACTAAGACCTGGGTGCTCGTACACGCCCTCACCTCCCACACCTCCGCATCATGGAAGAATTGCACATATATGGACCGAGCCATCTCCTCTCGGCACTCCGGAAGTTCCTGCATCACGGCCTCATCCATCTCTACCCCTCAAATCCAGCTCTCTGAGCTTTCAAAAGGCACCAGATCGACCGAGTTTTGGATTTGCATCTTGGACGAATCAACCACCTCTGATCTGATCGTCTGTTTCGCCACCTCCTGCATTTGTGTGCCAGCTACTACGACATCACACGCACGACTACATCATACACCTTCTCCTCACCCTCCCTCTGCACTTAATTGGGCCGATCGATCCGCCTTAGCTTGCATATCGATTGAGTTTGCGTTTTATCATTAATATATATTATCAACACCATCGCCTTCACACAGCGATCAACTATTTTCTCATCCATACCTCAAACGACTTACACCCACTCACACTCACACTCACAACCTATCCACACCCACACACTAAACATTTCTATAACCACCATCGCCATCATGCCCATCTTCAGTGGTCTTGGCCAGCGAAGAGGGTCGAAGCCTCGGGAGCTGCACATCCGCAAGGTCTCATTCTCCGGCTGCTCTCTTGCTTCTACTTCCGACCGATCATTTTCATCCGATTCATCAACATCAACCATCCGCGCCATCACTCCTAGCCTGGCTACCAGCGTCGGCACTGCTTCCAGCTTCGATGGCTTCTCTATTCACTCAGCCTCTCAACCTCCCAAACGGCTACATGACCGGCCATATATCATGACTAACCAGCAACACTACGAGTCAGCGCCAGCTTTTTATGACAGCGAGGATGCCGAGAGCAGTGATATGGAGGCGTCAGAGAGAGATTTTGACGGAGAGGATGAGGACCTGCCTCAGTTCACCATGGAGCTGCCTCATGCCAGCCCTGTGAACCATCACGACTATGAGAGCGGGGATGAGCCACGGGACTACTTCTTCCAGTACATCAACAAGCGACCTTCTCTACCACGATCTCGCTGGTCGGAATCTACTATTGAAAGCGTCGACTCACTAGATGACATGACTCCCGTGACGAGCATGTCTGAGCCCGTCTCATCAAACACCATGGCTGATGCTGAAGAAGCTGAAGCCGCAGGCGAGTCCACGCCTAGCACCATTACCTCTATCACCACTGCCCCCAAGAGGCCCACCTTCAAGACTGTTGACAGCTTTGAAGACTACGTCAAGCGCGGGGGCTGGAAGCGAAGAGGCATCGTCTTCAATCGCGACGAAGTGGATACATATTAAACCTGATCACACATCAACACACCATCTCCTATCAACCAGTATATTCTTTTCATGGCACATATTTTTTTTATTATCAGCGATTTAACTTTTTCTGGCGATATTAATCATCAACATATGCACGCTGCGCGCAAGACATTGGAGTCTACTTATTTGTCTCTTTTCTTTTTGTTTTAAGGGTTATATGGGAAGGATTCATTGGGCAATTGGCGACGGTCTCGGATTACGGCCAGTCACAAAAAAGAAGCGACGCTTGCAACACTGCATTTTTCTTTGATTTTGGGAATTAGGGACGAAGCGACGGCTGGAAAGGACATCGATTCGCATTGGATACCCGAGGGGGGTGGACCCAAGACTACCACGCTACAATATGTCTATCATTGACTATTTTCCTTTTTTGTTTATTTTCTTGCATCTATCTACTCTAGCATATAGCTTACTCACATGGGCACAGCGCCCCAAACACCTTGCTCCAAGATTATCAATACAGAGCATAAACAACCATGACGTTCCATCCTTGTTCCTCCAGTTTGCATTGACTACCCGTAGAATTTTTTCTTTTACTCTTATCTGCCATGGCTACTCGGTAGGTCGGCAATCACTTTTCACAGCCGAAGCGCAAAAAAAACCTGGGCGTCGTCATTCCTCTCCACTTGCACGGGCAATGGCGTGCCGTACGAGATGCCGAGCCACGCGACTTTGCTGGGCACCAAAACCCCTGTGCTGGCTAGCTCTGTTTTTTCAGCAGCCTTCTGTTTTTTTCCTCGTCTAATGTTTTTTTTTTTCTTGCCGGGCATCGTGACCTGGAAGAAAAAAAAGGGCCTCGGCAGCGCCGTCGGGCCAAAACCGAGTGGATGCGGTGCTGCTATTAATAACGGAGGGAGCAAGAGCAGGGGTGTATCTTGCGGTGCCTTACAGTAGCAGTGTTTACGTGCATTTCGTATGCACAAGTCTTTTTCCGATTGGAATACGGGGAGAGGATGCATGTAGAAGACGATGGAAGGCTTACGAGTGGTCGGAATGCATACACTAAAAGCATGCAAGTAAACTTCTACGGCATAAAGTAGAAGCATATTTAGAAAGATGACTTGCAGTAAGAGTGGCAATGGTCTTCTGCACACGTCGCTTCAATTTTACCTCGTTCTAGCACAAATTCATACGCCTCTCGTTTATCGTTGAGTTTTTGGCGTATTCGGTTCTGCGAAAATACGCTTTTAGCCTCCTTTCTGCCCTTTTTGAAAACGCGGCTCAACAAAAGCTGCCGTGTGACCAGCATCTCCGGAGAAAGGCAAAGCACGTACGTAACTTTTTGAGATTAATCTTATGGAGCAACAAAACAAAGCCCGATTACATACGAGATTTCACCCCCGGTCAGAAGTCTCTGATAAGGCTGAGGCAGCCAGTCCAGCCCGGCCCAGTAAATACCGTAACTGGGTTTTGATTCCTGATCAAAAAGCTTACTAACCTTCTCACAGGGTAAAAATGCGTACTTGTAGATGTGCATGTAAGACGTGAAATGAAGAGGACTGGGGGAGCCTTCCATCTTTTTGCTTCCTTTCCAGGTCCAGGGGGCACACAGACAGGCTGCACCATTGTAAATTTGCTGTAATTTTGTTGAATGCCACGCTGGCGTTACATCACAGGTGAGACGTGTCTGTTAGGACGCAGCTGAATCTAGATCTTTTTTTCTTTTGCTTCTTCTCCCTTGTTGCCCAATTGGGAATCACCAGATGTCATTAGTCCAATCGCATAGAAGCTAATAGCCCAAGTAATTAGACCATCACCAGAAAAAAAAAAGCAAAAAAAGAGGCGGTATAGAAGAAAATTTTCTAGTGCCCGCGATGTCCTCAGCTGAGAAGTCCCAGTAGTCTGGCTGTTAGTTCTACAGCTAGACCCGAAGACTAGTATCACGGGCCACACAGCTAATTTTTTCCCTTAGATCCCTTTTTTCCTTTTTCGCTTTGGGTCAACATGGAGCTACGAGATTTGATGGGACGGCAGTGTCCGAGCTACTGAGCACAGCCCTTTTTTTCTTTTCACCTTTTCTTTTTTAATCGCCGGATCCGCCCTCAAAAGGACGGTGAGCATGATGTAAGACCCAGGAACCCTGAAGGAGCTCCCGCGCTTTCGGGGATTGACAGGGGCTGGTCCCTGTCAGATCCACGTGTTGGGGGAGTGTCAGAGCGTTTTCGCAGGATTCCAGTGGGATGGTAATGGCTCCGTAATACTACGAGCCGGACACGGATCAGGATTGGGTGAGACGCGTTGGAATGAGGTGGAGGGTGCTTTAAAAGGAGGATCACGACTTTGTGCTGCTACTGTTAGTGTGAGGGAATGAGACACGAAGCGGTGAATGGTGCCGTTGTGATGCTGACCTAGGTGATGTTAGTCGAGAAATAGACTACGGCCGCGACAGAGGAGAGGGAAGAAGGGTAGGGCTGAACGAGACCATTGTGGACCTTGTGCTTCGTATCGACTCCCTTTTTTAGGTTTGAGTGTAAATGGTCGCATATAGTAAGAGTGTCAGCCATGATCTCCATGTAAGAATATTCCTATTGAGAGCTTATAGCGATAGTCGATCACGTAGCTGTAGATAGATCAAGTAGCGATAGGTAGATCGAGTAGCGGTAGATAGATCGTGTAGCGGTAGGTAGAGCAATCGGAAGGATAGAGTGGACAATGGACAAAAGTGGACAACAGTCTACCATCCCACAACTTTATTATTCATACGATGACAAGCCTTAGCTGAAGCTAATCCTACCTCCATCAGTTACACACACTCTCTCTCGCGATGCCTCTGGGAAACAATGGACACGGAAGAAAGGCATATCAGACATGAACCACATATTGAGCTTCGCTCGATATGCTCTAGCAACACGAAAAAAACTCGATCGCCTGGGACACAGTGCATAGATCGAGCGGTTCGCCATGGAGTTGTCGGTTCTGCAGTTTTGTCGCAGTCCTCCTATTTGAGAAGTTAGCGATGAGAATACCAATTAATATGGAAAGCTGCAGAGGTTCTCACCTCAAAATATCTTTGATGCTTCTAGGATCGTTTCGACCGTAATTAGCAAATTGTCGCCATTATTCCTCCCATCAAACACCACATCAGGGAAACCTACGCGCATCAGCAGATCGTTGTCCTGGAAAGCACATAGTTAGTATTTAATCTCATTTTTTGTGATGCAGGATATTCTTACTGCGATCCGTTCCTCATGGAACTAGAAGATAAACATATTAGCCACTCATGCCGAGTACTCCATACTGCTAGGCATGTGCTTACCTTGGCCATCTTCTCCGCGTACTGAGTAGCGTGTGAATGTCAGTGTTGTATATCGGCCGAAAGCCGAAACCGATGGGTCTACTTACTTCTTTGGTCTCTTTCTGTAAGATTAGTTGTTAGCAACGATAAAGAGTATAATGATGCCGCTTTAAAAACTTACGTCGACCTTGGCCTGTCAAATAGACTTGCGGCGAGTCGGGCCTAAGTCAATGTTAGCCACGCAAGTCTCTGAGCGTCGGGAGTCATTCTCTGGTAGGACGCCCATAGGGTCTCATAGTAGTACTTACGGAGGTGCGAGTGCCAGTCATACTAAACCGGACGTCAGCAAAAGAAGAACGTCAGCGGTGCTAGTAAGACGGATGCGTCCTACTTACTTGATTGTGTTTGCAGCTGGAAAAAACTAGTTAGCTGGGGAACAGAAGTGAATAAAAGAAAAGCAGCTCAGGGCAGGTATATGGTAGGAAATGCAGAAAACAACTTACAGTTATTTGTCTTCGTGCTAAGACAAAGAAAAAATGGGTTAGTTCACTCTCGTCAAAAGACGAGCATCGTGAGACTTACTCGTTGGAGAATGATGGACAGAGAAGAAAAAGAAGGTGGTGAACGGAGACAAAAGACCGTTCTCGTCCGAATGACCACCGGCAGTAGAAGATTGGTCGGTGTATGGATGCTGTGATCTTAGAGAATGGAGAAGAAGAAGAGTGGAAAAGATGAAATAGAGGAAACGGTAAAATCCTCAGACGGTAAAGAAAGAAGGAGTGGTCAATGCTGGGGAAATAAGTGGCCAGGCAGCTGGTGGCAGCCGTTCATGTATTTTACAGCTTGACACCTCAGGCGCACCACAGATCATCGTACCTTCCTGCCGGTGAGCACCTAGTATCTACATCTACCAGGTGCTTTTGCATGTATGCACTCGCATTGCGGATTTATTATATGTCTGTTGCATGTTTTACGTTTCTAGAGACTGGTGGTGGCTATCCGCAATGCAACGGATACAGTACAAAGGGTGTCGTAGTGAGATGCGGACTCGTAAAAACGCGATATATTTACTTCTACGCCCAATACTTCGACCTGTATATTCTACTATTTGCTACTTCCTCTACTACTGGTTACTATCGCTATCTCTTTCTAGTGTCCATATATCCAGCTATCAGTTTGTACAGGAAATCCCATTCGCAGTCTGTGTACCTGTAGACATTTTAATGCTCGCTCGTATAACTGCACACTATCAGTATATTTCAAGTCTTTATTACTATTCTATGTATAGGCATGTATTGCTCTTCTCTAGGTGTCTCCATAACGTAAACGTCTGTCCATTTATGCTATATTCAGTTTGGTGTTGTGCGCATTGGGTCATAGGAACGATCAAATCTCCGATGATCTTATCCGAGATTTGTGAATAGATTTACAGCCTTATCTTAAGCTGCAAGTCTCATGGTAGTCCAGATGGCTCATGAGTAATCTCGCCGATGAAAACAATTCCTTATCAAAGCTGTCGCTGGACAACATCTTTGCGTCCAAGCTTGAGAAGAGCTCTCTGAAAGGGTAAATGTGGCACTACTGGGTCAGTGTGGCTGGTGAATCTACCCTCCAACGAAGCAGAACTAGATTGACAAACTAACGATAGCCTCATCAGGTAGGAATAGATTGATCAATTGCCGAAAGTTTCACCGAGTAGGCATTGATTACAGAGATTAGTTCAGGTTTGAAGGAGTGAGTTTCACATGTTTGTGGCTTGCTGCGTATCGGGCATTAGTCAGCCGATGACCAGCAAACGAGGCGCTCCAAAACATGAAGCTCTCGAATCGGGTAATTGTGGCGCTGCAGATGTGGCTAGTGAATCTACTCTGTTGTGTTGTTGTGCCAAGGTTTTCCATTCACTCCAGAATTTTGTATCAACTTTCGGGACTCTGCATCTCGCCCATCCGACCAATCTTTGGCCCTCCAATCGCAGCCTCATTGGGTCACCATCTTCACCTCTCCCTACCTCAGCCCGCGTCGCGTCTTAGGCTATCCTCCTCTCACATCTTCGCCCACCATGGCGCCGCTCATCCTGCACAACGTCCCCGATGACGAATGCTACGTTGGCGAGGACGGCATCAAGCGACCCTACGCCATGATCTACCCGTAAGTCATCATTGCATCTTCTCACCTCCTATTTACAACACCACCAGCAAGCTGACATTGCCATCTTCTCCCCAGACACGAAGGCACAACGAGAACACGGCGCAGCATCGCCGAAACAGGTTCTTTCGGAAAGTCAACAAGACGGTCTCGCTCTAAAACAGGGACTCCGGCTCGCGGTCGAGAGAATCCCACGCTCGCCGCCGCAGACAAGCTCTTCTACGACTGGGTGTCGAACCAATCCAATTCCAACCCCCCCTCCAACTCCAACCAGCGCAAGACAAACGCCGGCGCTGCTTCAGGCGCGCAGGAAGATGCCGTGCCCCAACGCGCCACCGTCAAGTCCTCCCCTGTCGAGCTCATCCTGAGAGGCTACCGCTCATCGACACAGCAATACGCTGCCATCGCCCACTACGAGTCTCTCGCCGGCCTCATCCTCGAAGACTATCCCAGAGAACCCCCGTCTTCGCAGAGGCGATACAAGTCGGAGCTCCGCGATCCCGCATTCACGCGCCGCCGAAACCTCACCTCCGAAGAGCGCGCCCTGGTCAACCGCGCCGATGGTGGCGAGCACTGGGTCAAGGTCACGTTTGCCAGTGCAGAGGCCGGTAACGCCGCCGTGTACTCCAGCCCTCAGAGGATACTAGGACACCTTGTCTACGCTGAGCCCTACCGGGGCGTGGCTCCAGCTAAAGACGAAGCCTGCCCAGACATTGAGCAGCTGGAAGAGGGGCGATCAAAAAGCGTACCGAACTTTGCGCCCCCTAGCTTCGGTCATGCCCAGCGGAAATCGGTGTCGGGTCTCCCCACGACGTTTAACAGCCGTCTTCTCGACTTGTCTCCGGCTGAATCTAGAGAGTCCAGCCAGACGATGAATTCGACTACACTCTCTCACGGCTCCAGCGCCACCATCACAGAACCCATACCCTTTGCGTTGACATCCAGCATCGAGCCCCTGGAAATCGATCAGGAAGATAGCATCTTCTGCAGACGCATCCCCACCGCGCGCAAGGCTCGTCTCCTCCCCGCCGAACAAGCCCTCCTGCCCCAGCAGTCAGTCATGCAGCGCATCCTCAACGCGCTTCCCATCATCAAGTGGTTCTCCGGCAGCATGATTGGCAACGAGGTGCCTCGGACGGAAACGGGCGAATTCGACTGGAACCGCGCCAGTCTTTACTGGAAGGTTATCTGGTGGCTCGATGCTACGTTTAGTCTGTTCAAGGGCGATGTGTATTGCATTGATAAAGACGATTAGATGGGAGGCAGATGATTGGAGGTTAATACTGGCTGAATGAGCCAATACCCTTTTTTTCTCGTTTTATCTGTTTCTTTTTTTCTCTCTTTTCGCGTTCGAGGCTGGGACGGTTATTCACGATACGACGTAAGGGGGCGGATGACTAGACCATCCAAAACAGTGTTCGTCGAAAGCGAAGCAGCGCACATAAAGTGAGGACGAGCTGCTTGAGCAGCCAAAGACAGGAGGTTCGCAGCATCAGCATCACAGGGTACCCAAATCATGACTCTTGTAGGCGTTTACTGGTGGATAAAAGGGAATGTACGCATGTGAGATGAAGCTCTTTTTTTTTTTTTTGTTTATTGTAAATGGAAATTCCTTGGGGTCCATAGCTGTATCTCTCTTCTTTTTGGTGATAACCCCCCTTTGAATATGTGCTTTAGACATCTAGGTATGCAAGAAACGAGAGAAGAATAATAAGAGAAAAAACAAAAAAGGCTCTTTGCCCGCCTTCCCAAGAATCCATGTTTCTTCAAAAACAAAAGAGAAAAAAAAGTAAGCAATCTGTCAAAATCATTTCGTGAAGCCATTCAATCATATAGACGGCGAGAAAAAACCAACACCAAACCATGCTAGTGACCAAAAGAAAAAAGAAAAGAGGAAAAAAAGGAAACCCCCCAAAAAGGGTGACTCTACATCCCAAGCATATGCCCCTACGTCGCCTCAGGAGAAAGCTCCAAATCGTTCATCGGATTGAGCGAGTCTCTGTCGTCGAAGTGGGAGTCAAATCTCAGCAGTCTTCCCCTTTCCTCTTCTTCTTCTCCCTCCTCTTCATGCCTTGGTTCTGCTTCATCCACGATTTCCCGCTCCGTCTGCTCCCCGCTGTCGGCATCCGAGTGTGTTTGGTTCCACACTTGCTCCAACGGCTCCAGCGGTTCCAACGGCTCTTCAGCTCTGTCGTGTATTTCATTTCCAACCTCGCCCGCTTCTTCCTCTTCCTTAATACCCTCCTGCATAATCGATGGAAACAAGTCGTCTTCGAGATTAGGAGACGACGGGCCTACAAGATTATCCAGCAAGTCATATGTCACGTCCGTGGGTGCCCTCCGGATCGGCTGAGGAGAAAAGGGGCGGGCATTTCGCGGCTTGTTAAAGTCAGCCGAGAAGACGCTTTCAGAGTCACCGCTTGGTTTGGGGTCGGAAGCCATGGCATTAAGCGCCTGGTAACGATCATGGTCCATCAGCAAACTCTCGCTTCGTGGTTCGGACGTCGTGTCGGCAAGGATACTCTTCGGCGGCAGGATAGAGAAGAGCTTAACCCCCTCCCCACCGCTTGCACCAGCACCGTGAATGCCATCATCCTCAATTGCAAACAAGTCCTGGCCCTTTTCCAGGACATCGTCCAGGCCACCGCCGCTCCAACCCTTTCTAGCCAAGCTTTCGAATATGTCCACTTCGGCTCGCACAAGACTACAACTAGCATCGACAATACGCGCGCTCGTCTCTTGGCTTTCCCTTAATAGTGTTCTCGCATGGTCTCCATGGAGAGTCGTCAGCCCGTCGAGCTTATAAGTCAACTCGACAAGATGGGCTCTGAACCGGGCAACGTCCCGGCGCCTCTGCTTATGCAACTTTAGGCCTTCCTTTTCCAGGCGCTTAACCTCTCTGCTCTGTGCCTTGATGCTCTGCTGATACGTCTCCTCTTCGTCTCCAATGACGGTTTGCCACTTGTCGAGCTCGTGGAGCAAGGGTACTTCGAAAGAGCGGTAGACAGTCTCGGACAGAATCTGCTGGTGGTTTGCAATCAGGTGATGCACTCCGGATGCAGACATGAGCGTATCCGCCGTGCATTGACCTTTGGTCGTGAAGCTGGCCGTCATATTGGTAGCCCCAGCGGGGCCAATGGGCTCTGACCGCGCCTCTTTCAGTCTGGCACATGCTTCCAACGCTGAGCCAAAGGTAGAGGCAGCCGTAGATAGCGCAGCGAGGGCAACCCTATAGGCCTTGGCCGAAGTCAACAGGTCCGCATACGCCTCCTGAGACCGCTCGAGGTCTGCGTTTGTTATGACAGCATGCAACGGGCGTGGGGGAGGCGGTAAGGGCAGGTTGTACTGAGACAGCGGCAGAGCAGTCGACGCGAGAGAATAGACGGGAGACTCAGGCATCGGAGGCAGTTGGGAGGGCGTCGGACTGGATGGTCGAGAAACAATCGGCGTCGCCATGCCTTGATGAGATGAGAAATATCAAGTTCCAAAAGTGAGAAAGCAGGCAATTCCGCTGATGCAGCGACAAGACTCGTTGGCAGTCGCGGCACTGATGGTAAGATTGGACGCTTCGCTGCCTTATTGATAAGAGCAGACAGAGCTGGGTAGGGCTGGAAGATGCAAATAGCTGGAGAACGAAAACAGCGCGGGCCAGCAGCAGCAACAGCAGCAAAGTTCGTCAGACGGTCTGAACTGCAGACACGACAAGACCAGGAGAGAAAATGGCCAGGCCGCAGCACATGGCAGAAGTGCAGTGCAGTGCAGTGCCGTACAAGATGAAGGCAGGAGTTGAGTCTGTCTGTACAAGTTATGGACGAAATGTTATGTTAGGTATCGGTATCAGGCCCGGGCTTGAGGTTCCCTGCAGGCCCCCACAGGGCGGTAAGACGTGGAGGGGTCTGGCAGAAACAGCGGCAAGTTTAGCGACCGGAAAGCCTGCAGCGTCTCATTCTATAGCGTGATCAGTTGGCGCAATGCCCGCCGTGGCCATCCATAAGCCGCCACGCATGACACCTGACGTCAATGCAGAAAAAAAAAAGTTGAGCTGGTACATTAGCTGTGGTGCCCTTATCGCGGCCTGTTATCCCTTGTGATGCGGGAAGCCTGGAAGAGAATTAATCGGTGCAGTACTTGCATTGCATCCATCGCTATCATTTAGGGGGGGTGACGTGGTTTTTTAGGCGTGTTGTATAAGCCACCACAAAAACACCAACTAACAAAACATGAACACTTTGATGCCTGCGGTGTTGCAATACGTTGGTCGATGCCAGCAATTGATATCCATATAAGCAGAGCATACCTGCCTGTACATTATGTGTACGCATGTAATACAAAGAACCTCTACTAATACTCCATTCGTACTACTAGACTACAATGCCCTAGCACATTGGATCAATCTGTTCTTAGTAGCAGATGGAGCTGTCTGGTGTCAAAATATTAGCACATGCATGGAATTCCGCAGCGGATGATCCCCCTCTTGGTCTCGAGTGGGACAGATGCCCTTGTTTCTTGCATTGGCCTAGGCGCCTACGAATACAAGTTCCCACTCTTTGCTCCGTTGTCATTCTGCGGAGGCAATACGAAGCACGTACATCCTCGTACATACATGCGGCGGTTCAACTCGCCTTGCCTCATCCCATTCATTCAACGTTCCCAAGACCCTCAGTAGACTCGACCATCAAACACTAGCAAGTCATGTTCCAGGTCCAGTTAAGACAAGTTCTCGTCGATAAAGGCCTCTACATCGTCCAGCTCGTCCTCGCAAGTCGCATGACCCAGTCCGCTGCCCACCACCAAACTGTTAGCATGACCCCCAACGCCTTGAGCACTCATATACAACCAGAAAGCAGTTGAGTTGATTTCGGTGTCACTCACGGATATACATCCCACGAGATTTCAAAGCCCATCGCAGTCAACGCATCTCGACTCTTCTTGGCCAGCCCCAGCGTCACCATGCGATCTTCTATGCCGTGACCCAAAAAGATGGGCGTCCCCTTGCTGGCATGATCTTCGGGTACATATTCCATGAAGTTTTCAATCAGTGGTAACCATGCCGAAAGCAGCACGACGCCGGCCAGAGTCTGTGGAAACGTCAAGCCGGCGAGAACAGCTACCACCCCGCCCTGCGAAAAGCCGGCAACTATGATGTGATTTGCGGGTGTTCCAGCGCTGATTTCATCGTTGATGAGACTTTGGATGTAGTCTCTGCTGGCAAAAATACCGTTTACGTCTTCGTCAGTCTGAAGCGCATCTGGAGAGCCGTCGTAGACTTGCTGCAGCAACATTAACATCACGTAACAAAGTCTGAGAGACGGGAGAAACCATACAATATCAAACCACGCAGGCATCGACACTCCCCCTTTCTACAATTTTCTCAGCTCCCAAATCACAGGGTTCCAGTGAAATAGAGCACTTACCGCGGTGAATGCAATCACAGGCGCATAGGGAAGCACAAATTTAACGTGATCGAGTTGGCCGTTGCCTCTCCAGTGCTCGACCGGCCCAAGCAGTACGTCTGGTGTATCGCCTAAGCCGTGGATGAATATCACCGTTGCCGTGTGTTCAGCCAAGGCTTCTATGACGAAAGGGTCTATTCGAAGAGCTACTGATTTCCCCTTGTCCACCATAATTAGATGTTATTGTAGATTAGCACAGTCTGAGTATCACCGCATAAAAGTGTCTTGGTGTTACGGCGCTGAGAATGATAACGCGGGCGATGGGTGACACAGATCCAAGCACTGAGACCAAGATAAGAGGGGATGAGAGTCAACAAGGAACACATTGTCACTATCGGTGTTCTCCCTGATTTATACTGTCTTTTCGGCGACAGCGCATCATCTAGATGTCTCAGACAGCCTCGTGTCTGCTGCATAACAACCGCCAGTCATACGTTGCAAAATGAATGCAGGGTAACCGCCCTGCGACCAACCAAAATCTATATGCATGTCCCATATCATGTTGATTAAATGGCACGTCATCCTTGCAGCTTCTGCTGGGCTTACAATTCGAGACTGGCTTTGCGTGGAGGAATGATTGCTTTATCTGAAACCTGTTTGTATTTGCATGACCTGCGCAGGTTCTTGGTGGTTACAGCCCATCAGATAGCATAGCACGTTATCAAGGGAAGCAGAGCATTTTAAGAGATACCACAGGAGACAACAATTGCTTGACCTCTGTGCTCTCAATAGGGAAAAAAACCCCCATCGCTCACCTACAAGGTCATGGCCACCAGGTATCGCTCCTTGAGCAGAATAGAAAAAGCACATCACATCCCAACAGACGACAAGGTAGTAGCTCGCAGGATCACGCTTTTCGTATCCCAAACCAATCAATTAAACATGCTATTGCATCCCACTCATTCCCGGATTAAAAAAAGAAAATATACACAGCGATCATCCCATCGCTAGCCCTCTCCGTCCCTCAATCGCATCAGTCCCGATGCTTTCCCAAAACGCCGAATATCAGACATTTATGCAGAGCCGACGAGGAGGCCGTTGAGAGGAATGTGTACTGCACCAAGGCCCAAGTTAGCCAACAATTCTTTCTCCATGTATTCACACCCTGGAGCGGATAATAAGATTGGAAAACGCACTCAGCTTGACGATGAATCCGACAGCGCCCATGACGCCGAAGCCGATGCCAACAGCCTGGCACAGCTTGAGAAACTCCTTCTGGTCGGCTAGAAAAAGGGAAAAACAAGAACGTGTTAGCTTAGAGCGACGCAAGTGCAGAGGCAGAGCAAGGGACACGTGGTGGGAGAATGCGTACGCTTCTGGCAGCGGTTGATGAACTGCACGCCGTCCTTGAAGAACTCGCGGGGAACCTCGAGGATCTCCTCAACTTGATCGGCCATTGTGGAAGAGTTGGAAAGGTTGGGCGCGAAGATGCGATTGTTGGGATGCAATTGGGTGCAGTCGCGTGAAGTTGGGGAGGAGGAAGAAGAAGAAGAGTGATGGTGTCGCCAACGGGTTACAAAGAGGATGCTATGTTTTAAGCAGCCAAATTCTGGAGTATTAAAATGCCACCTCGCCTCAATGGGCGTGGGGACCGGGGAAGTGTTTGGCCGATATTCTGCCGGCTGCGAAGCTCGAATCTAGAATGTGCCGTTTTAGGATACTGGGAATGGCGCCCTAGCTCAGCCAGATATCCACCATCCCATTGTGAAGGGAGTGAGTGGCTGGCTGGCTGGACAGATATTTTATTATTCAGCATACAAAGTTTATGGACAGCTATTAAAAGATACTTGTGTCTACTCTGACTACTATTATATACTACGTCTACATCTATCTACTAGAGGATAGTAGCGATAGGTCTCAGTACCATCGGAAAATAGCTGGAATCTATGAGAGTATCTCTGCTATCGCATAGTAGCTGAAATTTTTTTTTTTGCGTGACGGGACACACATATAGGGGCATGAACAGACAGATAGCTGGTACTAAGACAGGAATACAAGTTCTTACACACACACGCATGCTACGATTGGTAGCAATTGCACGTTCTCGAAATCGTGCCCACCACACAACAAACCAGACCAGGGATTTCAAAAACGACTCCCCTCTCAGTGGCCTCCTTGTCGGCTCAGCCTAAATGTCTAATATTCGACATTGTAAGAAAAGCAAGACCACGGAGGGTATTTATAATACAGCCCAAACGGTGCTAGTATCACCACGACATTGTTATTCGTTGTGCTGTATATATGTCTGGAAAGATCCCTGTACTATCTAGAAAAATGCCCTAGTTGTCATTGATTCCTAGGTACCGTCGACTACGCTGTCCATGCATCTGCCAAAAGCCCACCATTTCCATATTGCCGCCCATACAATGCCAGAAAATAACCAAAAACCTCCATCAAAAACGCCCATGCAATGTTGTATAAGAGCTCGGTACATCTCACAATTTCTCACTCACGACCTGCTCGCTCGTGAACCAGCTTCTTCCACCGGTTTAACAAGCCCCAGAGACCACCACTTATTCTTCTCTGAATCCTTGGGTCCACAGCGCCAAGAACATGCCCTATAAAGAAAAGGCACAGCCATCTCCGTCTCGTCCTTGGTAAATGGTCTCGTAATGACATTCGTAGTGCCGCGATCAGGTAGGGGAAGGACAGTGCCCCTACATATTTCTCGCCACTCAATCCACTCGAGTCGAGGCACCACAAGCGTCTTCCCACAGGTTGAACAGCTCACCCCGCCGTTGTCTCTCTGCGAAGAGGCGCGCCGCAGCAGCTTCTGAAGGTGTGAGAGCCCGTCTGGAATGTACGAATCGAGTTCACGAAGCTGGCTGCTATGATAGCAGCTTTGCAGCGCCAGTTCGACTAAGCTGGGCACAACACTTGGCCGCGTCGCCTCTTTGAGAGAGGGTTGTGAGGAAATGGAAGCGGGGAGACCAAACTGATCACTGCCTACTGCGACTGGCAGGTGTGTTACCGAGGATTCCTCCCTTGATGGGAGACGGAACTCTGAGAGAATTTGGCCATTGGAGTCGGAGATTTGCAGCGAAGATCGGCCGAGCCATCGAGTCAAATATCGTGGCACTTGTTCATCATCGAACAACCATTTGTATCTGATTGAGGCGTATGGTGCCGGTTGTAAGATAATACCCTGGCCACCGTTCTCCCCGTCAGATGGAGCGGCCTGCTCCGGCTGTAGGAACGGATTGACAAAGAGGGATAAGTCACGGAATTTCCCTCCGACTTTGAACAAATCGAGAAACTCAGCGGGCAGATACTTAAATCGGTTCTGCGATATGTTGAGTTGCCTCAGGTTGCTCAGTTTCGAGATTGCCGAGGGAAGCTCTGTGAGCTGGTTTCCACGAAGACTTAGCACTGTGAGGTGATTGATATCGAAAAGGGAGCCAGGTAGTCGTGCCAAGCTGTTCGATGCCATGAACAGCTTCAGCTCCGGCTCTCTCTGCACAAACGCAACATCCTTGGCCACAATGGGGATGCAAGCGATTTGACTGAGGCGGTTGACGGTATCATCCGACAACACCTCCAAGCCCATGGACATGAGGTCCACGGTCTCATTGCCCGAGTCCAGGCACTCTTGAATCTTGCGCCGGGCGCCTACTTCTGCCTGAGACAGTTGAGGCACAGCCCGGGCTCCCAACTGTGGCAACCTTGGCAACGCTGGGAGGTCCAAGCCCTCCACAAAGTCTTCGCCATCGGTGGCATCGCTCCCCAGAAAGACACCACTGTCAAAGTCCCTCTTCAAGTAGCGCTTTGTCTGGATGGGAGCAAGGGTGACATCCTCGGTGGAGGCGGCATCTGGCGATTCAAGCTGTTGTTGGAACCATGATCCAACGTAGCGCCTCTTGTGCCTCCCTTCGACATAATTGTCAAGGCCCGGATCATCGTCACTAGAAAAGACAGCTGGGTCGCTGGAATTGAAATTCAAGGGCGACGAGGGATTCCCTTGCCGCGAACTAATACGGTGACGCTTGCGGGGCTGGTTGGAGAAGCTCTGAGATTGTTCATCCCACGAGACCGCAGGCAGTCGAGGCAACGATGGCTCTTCCGACATTTGACAGACAAGCACAGACACAGACGTGCCAAACAAACATGGAATCTACCTGAAACGTGTAAATTGCAATTCCTGCCTTTCAAAAGCCGGAATATAACGACGTGACAGCGGTAGAAACGCGACCAACGCGTTCAGAGGGGGCTAGGCGTAAATAACTTGCAGCGCTACCAAGTGCAGCCCCACGCCGGCCTCCACCCTTGTCGCGTGCGTGGTGTATTTTGTGACAGCTCGAGATATCCTGGGCTGCCTGCCAGGCAGATGTTGCGTGGCAAAAGCTGCTCTACTCTCTGTGCTGTACTCGCTGTACTCGTATGCGCAGCGAGATGCTCTTATTTCTTACCGTACCGTTCTTCGTGGCACTTTCATTAGCAGTGCCAGCCAGCATCTCCATGTTATATGTCCATACAAGTAACATTGAATTTTTTTTTAAGCTTTTGTCAGTAAGCCCGTAGTTGCATCGGGCTCCCTAAGAATCCTAGGCCCCCGCATTTTTATCGGTTGGAGCAAAGACCCCTTTCGTGGCTATCATAAGCTACCAGGGTATAAGAGAAAACCGGCACCAGCCAGCGAATCTCCAGAGCTCTCTTGCTGACCTAAACTTCACAACTGGGACACATCTTGGGCGCTGGGGCTCGTGCAGAGCTGCGGGTGGTATTAGATCGAGACTTTGCGTGGGCTGCAGTTCGAAGCGGATGTTGACTTGGGCAGAGATTGATTTCTATATAGCCCTGGCTCAGTCCCAATCGTCGTCGTCGCTGTCAACCCGCGCTCTCCCAGCATTGCTTGTTTTGATGGTCTTGCCGGCCAATCGCTCCTCTTCAGCATCCTCCGCTGCTCTCCTCCTCTTGACCACTCGCAGATCAGAATCAGGCACAGCACCAACTTCAACAAGCAGGTCGTCAATCTGCCTCATGTTGGTCCGAGCACCAGCCAGGGTCATCAAGGTCACAATCTGCTTTACAATGTCTCCCTTGTTGTAGACCAGGATTGTAGGGCAGTTTCGATCCGGGTAGTTTTCAATGGCCTGGCTTGCTCGAATTTCGCAAAACTTGATGTCGCCGTACTCCTTCGCAGCTTGCCTCCAGAGCTCTGATAGAACCCTTGATTCCACATTGCCCGAGGTGGATGTGAGGTTGACGAAGACGGGGCCGTTATTGGAAGCCTCAGTGATTTCACGCTGGTAGTCGGGCTTGGATATGGGATATACGGAGCCGTGGATAGACTTCTTCTGTAGGTTGCTCAATTCGGCCATGCGCTTCTGGCGATACTGTTCCAGAAAGTCGTCATCTTCTTCGTCTTCTAGCTCGTCGAGCTCGTCCAAGTCTTTGCCCTCTAGTCTGTTCTCATGCGCAAGTCTTCTGGCCTCGAGAATGGCCTCCTCAATCATGGGAGTCGGACTGGGTGGCTTCTCGGGGATAACGCCATGTTTGCGCAGAATGTCATTCCTATGGAGGGGTCAGATTGCTGCGCATCGACCATCGCGGGGCAGCTTACCATTCAGTATCGGCGTTGGGATCGTCGATTGGAACCGCGATTCTTTGTTCTGAAGGAGCGGCCATGGTGACGCTTTAGTCGAATGTAAATACCGGAGTAGCTGTGCAGAGAGGCCAAGATGCTGAAAGAAACGTCAAGTAACGAAACGGCACAGTTGCATGAAGCAAAGTAGCTCCAGCGCCGTTGACAGCTGGCGTCGTGGGGGGCCGCGCAAATCTCCAGGCAGACAAAATAAGGGAGCCATCCTTTTTGGCTGCCTTGGACACAAAGATGACTCCATAGCTCTGATTCTGCACAAAGGCGGTGCACAAATCCCCATATTTCCTTAGTCGCGGATTCACAATTGTTAGCGCAATGGAGCTTCTCTAGCTCGGTCCAATTGTAAGGAAGATACGGGGTACAACAGGGGACAAAAACTTCATCACGTGCTGGTGGGCGGCCAAACCCTATCACGCTATTCCACTTTGGAGAAAAAATTCCTGTTGCCAGCGAACGAGATTCGCCCCCTCAATGTGCACCGAACTTTTCCTCGCTTAACTCCTCTCACTCCAGCTTGCGAGCCTACAAATCGATTGCCAGATTTCGTCAAGACCCTCGACCCTCGCAAGACATTCTACGGCAAATTTTTCTCGAGACAATCAGACAAGATGGTGAGCGACAACTTAACCTTTTCTGCCCTTGGGAGGATGGATCGATGCGATGCGTGGGAATACCGGGATGGCGGAAGGATACTCGTCGCCTGACGACGAAGGGCATCAAACTTTTTCTTGGGCCAAACCGCTGAAGGACGATCCGGATTGAATTGCATCGATGGCATACTTGGGGAATGGGGATACAACACGTAAAGGGAAACAGAATTGCTGACCGAATATTGTCATAGGTGCTCGCTGTTGACCTTCTCAACCCTTCAGCGGCCTCTGAGGCCAAGAAGCACAAGCTCAAGGTACGGAAACGAATCGAAGTCATCACGAATGACGCCACCGAACATGCACATGGGTTTCTAACGTTTGATTCATCTGTCTAGACCCTTGTTCCTCAGCCCCGATCCTTCTTCATGGACGTCAAGTGCCCCGGCTGCTTCACCATCACCACCGTCTTCTCTCACGCCCAGACCGTTGTCATCTGCCAGGGATGCACCACCGTTCTGTGCCAGCCTACCGGTGGTAAGGCCAGATTAACCGAGGGCTGCTCTTTCCGAAGAAAGTAAACTGTCCGCGGGGCGGCTTTCTTTCCTTGGGTACTGATGACTCTTATGGTTATATGGTGGTGATCATCTCGGATCTGCAAACAAAACATCATCGACGTGGGGGATAGACAATATACCTTGCGAAAATAATCAATCTCTTTTGCAGATAGAAGATGGAACACCCAACACAGGGGCGTTTGGGGGTCTCCGGATATCTTGCATGGCACATCATTCTTCTCGTTTTTCCGTTTACGCGCCTTGTACCACAGAGTCGTTTCTTGAGGCAGGAACAAAAAAAATAAAGCACTGCATGGGTGTTCAGCTGGAGAAAGCATTCACTTGAGTGTCTAGATGGATCTTTGATGGACTGACTAGGCGCGATGACGTGGAGCCGCTGATTTGAGGATCGCTTCATACCCGGAGTGCAGTGGGTAGTGGAGGATAGCACTGTGCTTTTGCGAAATTCAAAGGTTTCCACGAATATTGTCGCCTTGTCGCCACCAGTGATTCCGTGATGTGTTGTGTGAGGCCGAACTATGCTGAAATGCTATCTGCAGTCCAAGTCTCGGGCTGCCGCTTCCCGAAGGCGTTCGAAGGCGTTGAATGAATCCAGCCCCTTAGTTGTAAACATGGATTGTATTTGATATGGAAAGGGACTGCTATCTATACTCGCTCGACGGATCAATTGTGTTCTTGTTTCTTACTGCCTTTGAAAGCAAATCTGTATTTATACGGCGCTGCTGTCATAAAGCTCACTAATGTCCACTGTAACTGCTTTCGGTAATGACTGCAATGAAGAAAACGGCGGCAACTAGTTTAGTATCAATGCAGCCAACCTAGTGATGCAACATCGTTTGTGATATTGAGTGAAGCTACTGTAATGAGGGTGAATTATAAGAGAAACACGCTCGACAATTGTAGTACGACGAGGCCTTGGGCTAGTTGGATACCTTTTTCTTGTGGCTCTCTGAGTCAGTCAAGGTGGTGAGATGATCATTTAGACCCGAATTAGCTATTCAGTATCCATATTCTAAGTTGCATAGCTCAGCACATACACTCAAGCGGGTTGCAAAAACAAACAGGGACCATACAAGAAATATGCGCAGACATGAGAGGAATACGCTCGCCGTTCTATATGAGTCTAGTGTGGCGGGTATGTGCGGATTGTCTGTTTCTGTATGCTGGTCATTTTGTGGTTCCCTCTTTTTTTGCACACTTCCATTGACAGCCACCAAGTATGAGGTAACCATATGGGATACAAGAAGAGGGGATGCATGGTAGCAGATATTAGAAGGATTCGACGATCAGAGCAAATAATGCCCCCTCTGCATCCACAACATTTGAACCGCACGTCGTCCTTGTGGTACAGGATCACTAAGTCGGGGTGCTGAGCAGCCACTCCCACAGTAAGCCCAATAAGCGACGTAAGAAGGATCTTTAATCTTACAATCCAACTCTAATGCTGCTCACCATGCGTCATGGGACATCGCTTTTATTACCTAGGTAGGTAATCGAGCCCAAGTTGATAATCGAGACATGTTTATGAGGATTTTAAATTCTGTTCCCCCCAATCCATCGCTACAATCGATTTCCCACTTCAATGTTTGCAATCCCAGAGTCTCGATCAAATATCTCTCTACTTCTATCGATATTAACTTTCCGCCATGTATAGGAACAACGACGGCAAATTGTGTGGCCCAGATAGACAACCGCTTACCGGAGTTTCACGGGACGAGCTTCTCTGGTTCTTACGCACAGAATACGAGGGACAGCATCGGGCCAATATTCCGTATTCAGCCACCACATACACCTACAGGCCATCAGTTCGCGATGTCGTTGCCAATGACTTGCCAGATATACCTCTTTACCATTGGATAGATGCTTGTAACAAGTCAGTTCCCGTCTATATTATACCCGGCCGCAGGTGGCTACTCCTTCGCGTGGTACTCCATAATTATATCTACCGACGTTGGTTCCGTCCATATCGGAGCGAAATCGACAATGGACGCTTCATCTGCAAATTTATTTACCCACACAATTTACCTGACGAACCCACGACTTCTATGGTGACTATCCGTGATATCATTTCTCTTAATCAGGCCATCTGCAACAAATTTGAGACACAGCGCAGTATTTATGCTGAAGAGCGGTGTTCAGATACCAGATGGGTTGAAAGCGACTACATTGAAGGCTGCTTGGATCATCATATTCTTCAACCTTTATTTCTAGCACTGCTTATTGTTGTATCCGATGAGAAATACAACAAGGAAACATCTGAGACTGTCGGGAATCTTCCCGTGTACTTGGTTCGCACAGGTGTAGAAGAGGGGCTCAGCGCACCCATCTCTTTCGAGCCTATCTCAGCCAAGGTTATCAGCCACCTGAAACCCGGAAGAGTTGTCCAAGTCACAGTGGAGACGGCCATCGATTTCGTCAAGGGATTGGAGGCTAGAGAGGCTGCTGCATTTGGGCTGCGACCTGACCCGGTAGCGGATTGGGTGCCGCCTGGGCAAATGATTGAAGATTGGAAGTTGACAGGAGAGACTGGACCGCTGGCTGGACCCAATTCACAGTGGGTGAATATTGAGAAATATCCGAAGTGGAGTGGGAGTGGCGAGCGAAACGACTCTGGGCTCATGGCTCGGTTTGAAGAACAGGCATTTAGGCTGGAAGCTATGAGAGAAGCTGGGATGTAGGAGAAATTCGAAGTTAGCCACCCGCTGGTGAATCTGCTGGTGATTTTCACAGCTGATGAATGGAAAGGAAGTATGGGATGTAATTAAGTTGCCGCCACGACAGGCAATGACTTTCACCAACTCGGCCTTCATGTTAATGAGAAGAGTAATGGAATGGTTCTCTTGCAAATATGGGAGGACATTAGTTAGCGTATGACACATGGTTACACAGGTTTGTCGTAAGATATATTATGGCTATAACATTACAAAGTGGAACCAATTTGAAATAGTAGCGGCAGTAGTGATATCTTTATCGAGCAGTGGCATCTTTATGGAGTAGCGTTGTCTTTGTCGAATACTTATCGTCGATGTAGCGATGTGTAGCTTTCTAAAAAGGTAGCATGTATTAGCGTGGCGCAAGTATATCTATTTGGGTTTCCCAGCTGAACTGTGATTGGGGTGAAACCTTCAATTTTCATTCATAATCTCTTTAGAGTCTTTGCATCACATATTCACTTTGAGCAATGAGTACCTCACCTTCAATCAGCGGTATCAACAGTGATGATGCCATCGTCAACTTACAAAAAAGCTTAGTAAAAACCACTTAACGCGAAACCGTCGCGCCGTGACGCGCCTCAAACCTAAAGCACCGCCCCACTGGAGTACCTGGCCCAATCTCGTTACCCCGGCATCCGCAAGCCTCCATTTGGCCAAAAACCTTCGCTTACGCCTTTCTCCCGGCCAACGCAAATCTCGCAACCCCCCGTCCTTTTTCTTTTTCTTTTCTCTTTTTTCCTTTGTCACCAGCATAAAACCACTCTCCACTCCTCTTATACACTACTTCTTCATTTTTGTGCAACTCGCATTGAATAATTCCTTGACGCAATCGGAAAGCTTTTAATTGGGCCGGAATCCGGGAACAGGGCGAGACATTCCAGACGAGAGACCCTTGTCTTTTGCCAATTCAAGAAAAGAAAAGACATCGCAACGTCATCTGACCCATTGCGGCTCTGATTGACCATCTGCCCCCACGATATAACTTCTCTTGCAGCTTTGCTGCTTCATCCTCACTACAACTTATCTCATCGTCCTCATCCTCAACTATATCGTCGCCCATCATGTCGAATCCTCGAACCAAGCGCCAATTCGCCGGTGCGGCAGCTGATCCCGCCCAACGCCAAATCACATCCTTCTTCACCGGATCGCCCAACAACACCACCCATCCTGCAGCGCCCCAGCCCACGCTGCGCCCCGAATTACCCGCCAACGTCCAGGCGAACCTGCTCAGCGTCGGCATGCGGGTGCGCAAGTCCGTGCCCGAAGGCTACAAGACCATCGACCTCGCCAAAACCAGCTCTGGCCCGAGCGGCATTGCGACCAAGGACTTGCGGCGGTCGGCGGCAGTGGCTAAGCAAGTACCGAACGAGCTGCTGCCGTTCTGCGGAATCAACAAGGTTGGCGGGTTGGATACTCAACCTGAATCTCAGTTCTTCGACGAGGACGTCCCTGCTCTGGACAACATTCCTGAACTCAGCATGTCGCAAGAGAGCATGGACAGCGTCGTTGATGGCGAATCCTCTCGAAAGCGAACATATTATGATGAAAGCCCGTGGGATATCCAGGCGAGCGAGGTACAATACAACCAGCACCATTGGAACGACGATAGGCCAATTGCTGTCCCGCACTCTCGAATTAAGAAGGCGTTTGCGCCCAGGGGTTTCGAAGAGGAAATAATGGCTGTGGATGGCAATGAGGATGAAGATTTCCCTGATGCCGATTTCTTGGTCTATGCTTCAGAGCAATAATTCGGAGGAGTACGTGGACAAGAATGTCAAAGGCAGACTGTTCGCAAAGCTTTATGTGGGAATCGACATCCCGGATTGTGTAACTGTATGAGATGGGATATTGGCGCACTGGCGTTTATCGGGATACAGCTCTGTTAGCTGCTTGTGACATTAAGAGGTGGAGGCTGTTTTGTTATTACTATTATTTATTTTCACATGAGTCGACCAAGAAAGAACGGCCATGGCATTTTGTCATACTATTGGGGTATATTATCATTATTATGGAGGGCTATACAAAATACCTAGGTAGGTAGGTAGCTATGATCGCAAGGCGGTAGATGTATCATCAAATTTGCCGATTGAATACAAGGAATTTACAAACCTGCTACATTTACATACCCACAAATGGCTCTCGGAATTCGAGTAGGTCTCGCTGCCCATAAAACTCACCAGCAACTGTCAGGATCATGGTGAGCGTGGCTCTCATGTTCATCCTCGCGTTTCTTCGCTGCTCTTCTTCGAGGCGTAGGCTTTCGCTCTCGGCGAGCCTTGCTAAAAGCTTCTGCTTGGCCTCTTCTAGGGCCGCTTCGTCGTCTGCTTGTTCGGTTATCTCACCCTCATCGGCACTGGAGTCGGAACCCGTATCCATTGCTACGTCCTCATCCTCGCTGCCGTTGTCGGCCTTTGCAATCTCTCCATCGTGGATACTGTTGTCATCCTTTTCCGTGGGTGTCTTGATTCCATTGTTGGGGATAGCGATAGGGGCTGGAGAATCTAGGACGCCAACTTCGGTATCAGGTGGGCCATTTACCGTGGCATCGGCTGCGGAAGCATTATCATCTTCATCCCCTTCTTCAACAGCTTCTGCCACAACTTCCTCGTCGCTGCTGCTAGCGTCGACATTATCGTTGACCCCAAATCCGTCCTCTGCAAGTTCATCTCGTAGAGCGGCCATCTCCGCCAAGCTTCTCCCTAGGAGCACTGCTCGTCGTCCCAAGTCACGAATCCAGCCTATTTCCGTGTGGTTGAGCTCCCCCACGTCAGGAAGCCTGGCCAGCAATGCCCAGAGCCAGTGACTCGTTCTTTGAGGGATGCTGTGTCCGCTTTGTAGAAATTTGCCGCCAATCATTACCCGGAGAATCTTAAGCACCGAGTCTTTGGACATGAGCGCGACTTGGATAGGATGGGGATCGGTAGTCTGCAGGAGGCGGGTCCATAATTTTGTGGTAGAAGGCGAGAAAGAGTTGGCCTCTGTGGCCTGGGAGCGTGACAATCGGCTTGCAGCATTGTCGGGTAGTTCTGAGTGAAGGATCTCGCGGGTGCGATAGTATTGACTTAATATGGAGGCAAAGTATGCCTCATTAACAGCCTTTTGAATAGCATCGGGATTCTCTTCGCCAGGTTCGTCATCTTGGTCGCTAACGACTCCCCACCCTTCTGATATGCCTATGTAGGCACCGTCTTCATAAAATCCATTCGGCTCAGTTGCGGTAAAATCGTCGATGGCATCGGTTTTCTGGTCCAGTTCGCCTTCTTCCTCTGACTCGTCTCCTCGGTCAAATCCAGGAGGGAGCTGTGGGCCGATTTGGATTGGAGCGGCGACTAGGAGATGCGGTATAGAAGAGGCTTGTTTTCTAGAGTACTCACCATATCAGTAAATGCGGTCTGAGGTACGGAAATTGTTCAGCAGATGCAATCTCGGGCAAGCCGTGTGGCTGCAGAAAGGAGATGGTCTCTTACCTCACAGACATCAGGTATGCCATGGCATCGGAGTCATCCTCAAACTCCGACTCCTCTCCTGCTGGAATCGTCGTCGCATTTTCGCTGCTTGAAAAGACGTATTTCTGCCCCCACGTCGGATCGATGCCCGAGTGCTGATGCTGGCGCGTCTTGGAGCTGTTTGTCTTTGCGCGTTTCGTCTGCGGCTCTGGCGTCTCGCCGTCTGTCTCCTCCATATCTCGTTTGGCCGACATGATCACTATCGATGAGCAGTCTTCGAGAGCAGCATTGGCGGCAGTTCTAAGTATCAAATACAAGGATATATGCTGCTGGAGTCGAATGTATCCAAATGATATGGCCAAGATGAAGATGAGAGAATGTGAAAAAGCACAGCTGGAGAATTAAAGTGGAATTTACAGAGCAGAGGCTAGTCCCTGGCACTAACGGTGGGGAGCTTCCCTGGCACTTGAACCCCACCAAACCCACTAACGACATGCCGCTACTAACAGTCATATCATCGCATATATTTTCGGCCTCGCTCCAAAATCTTGCAACTCTTTGACGGCGTTTTTAATGGTTTGAATTCAACAATGACGGCGGCTGTTGTTCGCCGTGGTGCTCTGACAAGGACAAAATGGCATCTAAACTATAGCAGGTCCATTGGCCAACTGCCTTTGCGGCGGTCGCAGAGCACCTTTAACCACTTTGTGGCAAGCAGTTAGTCTCTGCATGAATATCCAAAGCCTCACTATTGACTGACAGACCGCGAATACAGCCAAGCTACAGCCAAGCTCTACGCCTCCAGTACAAAAACCCGATGCGAAACCTTTCCGACTAGCCGTAAAAGACAACATTGCCACGGAAGAGTTCCCGACGCAATGCGCTTCCGGAGTCCTAGGCCAGCATGCCTCTCCCTTTGAGGCTACCATTGTTCGCCAACTTCGAGCACGTGGAGCCTCTGTCGTTGGGAAGACGAACATGGACGAATTTGGAATGGGATCACACTCTGTAAACTCTATCCATGGGCCGGTCCGAAATCCCCTAGCACCACCTGGCGAGGACGTGTCTGCTGGAGGCAGCTCTGGAGGCAGTGCGGTTGCAGTTGCTCTCGACGACGCAAACATTGCCCTCGGCACAGACACTGGTGGCTCAGTTAGGTTGCCGGCGGCCTATACAGGTATTGTTGGGTACAAGCCAAGTTACGGCATGCTCTCGAGATTTGGCGTCGTTCCGTACGCAAATTCACTAGACACTGTTGGCTTACTTGCACGAGACGTCGAGTCTATCCGGCAACTGGTATTCGACACCAAGCTGTATGAAGAACATGACCCCAGCGATCCCACGTCGCTGAGTGCCGAGACTCGTCAACGCTGTTCAAAAGCCGCGCCGGCAGCTCTTCCAGACTTATCCCAACTTACCATTGGCGTGCCCGTCGAATACAACATCGACGAGCTGGATCCCGCGATACGTGACGCTTGGGCTGCTACTGCTTCAGCATTAGAGTCACAAGGCGCTCGTATAGTTCCCGTGTCTCTTCCTTCGACGAGAGAGGCCCTTTGCGCATACTATATTCTCGCCCCCGCCGAGGCATCATCCAACTTGGCAAAGTACGATGGAGTACGATATGGTATCCGCGGCCCCGAAGGAGATGCAGCTGGAGAGACTCTGTACTCTGAAGCTCGAGGTGCTGGTTTTGGTGCCGAAGTCAAACGCCGAATTCTCCTGGGAACCTACAGTCTTAGCTCTGAAGCCATGGATAACTACTTTATCCAAGCCCAGAAGATACGGCGGCTTATTCAACAAGACTTTGACAGAGTTTTCAAGTTGGATAATCCGCTTTACGAACCTAGACAGTTTGATCTGAGCGAAATGTCTGCCGATACTGCTCTGGAAGACAAGCAGGGCCCTGTTCAGGTGGATTTCTTGCTGTCACCAACTGCGCCAACATACCCACCCAAGTTGAGCGACATTATGAAACGAAGCAGTATTGACGCTTACATGAATGATGTTCTCACTGTACCGGCTAGTCTTGCCGGTCTACCTGCCGTCAGTGTTCCGGTCAAGATCGACCAGAGCCACCAGTTTCCCACTGGACTTCAGTTGATTGCTCAGTATTGGGACGATAGGAGGTTATTGGCATTGGCAGACAAGGTGGTAAAGTTGATGGCGTCGTGAAGAGTAACCCGACATATATAAAATTTTGTATACCCCTTTGAAAGGTAAAGGGATGTTGCTAGATTTGGCTTGTATTATATACTTGATGACTTTATGAATCATACATCATTGTTATTTGTTTGAGTGAGACTAGCTGCTATATACCATTTAGCTAATCTTGGGTATCCTCTCAATTCTCATAGTTCTCTCTGGAACAAGTGAAGATCGCTCATAATCTTGTCCGTATAATTTCGAATCGCTTATTAGCATGTGAAATATCCAGGTAGAGGCCACTCCGGTTTCAACCATTTCGCGAATGGGTTCCAGGAGGGTCGATTGTAAGCAGATAGTTTGGCCGTATCCTCTTTCACGTATAGTGATGAAGATTTGCCTTGCCCGATACAGGACTGGAATGGACAGGGATCAGGTTGACGTTTGAGTCGTAGTGCTTCGATGAGGTATCAACGCTCAGGCATTTAGCTCAAGGTGATCTGCTGCGACTTCTCCGGTTATCGTCTCGGTCTTCATCTTTGTCCACTTCCATTTCTCCTTCTGAAATCTCACCAGATTCCTCCCTCTCCCCATTTGCTCTATCGTCATTATTCTCTTCCTCATCTTCTTCCAGCAGGTCTTCAAGGTCTCCCAATGGGCTAACCCTGGGTTCCAGTATTTCCAAATCTTCCAAAGTTTCTCTCTTCGGCATCTTCCACAGACTTGTCGCACACACTCGATCCTTTGTGAGCAAGTCATCCACAAACTCATCCACATAAGTAAGTGATGTTCCCGCCCTCGCCTTGCGCCTCAACTTCCGTCGATCCTCCAGAAACGGCTCCAGCGTTTGATATACGTCCTTCGGCTGTCTCGTCAACCGCACATAGAAGCACGCCAGCGCGCGCAAGTACTTGAAGTGCTCCCCTCCGTAAGATAGGTACTCGTTCAGAATCGCATCGCTGGGGGCAAGTTCGAGCAGCTTAAACGCCAGACACAGGAAAGGACTCGGTTTCTGCGAGGCGCCGTGCGTACCTCCGATGAAATTGACGTGCTCCACGACGCGGTCTATAATGTCGGCTTCGTTAAGAGCAAAGCACTGCTCCTTGTAAAAGTACGAGTCGACGATGCGGTCCTTGACGGCCTTTTCCATGATTGTCGCGGGATTGAGCCCATTTGGCGCCAGGGCGGCGGAAGAACCGCGGTCGTCGAGGAATCGCCTCGCATCGGCCTGGACGGTATCGTTTTTGAATTTCGACATTGTGGAGGAATTGCAGGAGATGAGCAATTGGCAAATTCGGGGCGATGACGTCGGGATGGATTTCGCAATTGCAGCTCAAGTCGCGTTTGAAAGCGCCTAGATTTCGGCTTCTGGGGTGCGATAAGATTGTTGCTGGGTCAACAGGCGGCGGGCACTACCTTGCCGATCAATCGGCTTGTAGGAGCGAGATCCCGTCTTTTGTGTACCCAAACCATCCATGACGTGAATGGCATCAAACAAAACGAGGCGTTATCTCGTGTTTGCATCAGTTTTTTGTTCCTAGGTTACACGAAATTTATAGAACTTTTTTGGTCATTGTTTTTTGCTTCAATATGCGGCGTGTTCTCCTCACCTCGAGTCAAGTGTCCATGCTGGCCACGGCCTCTATGAGTAAGACTGCACTTCTCCCCCCACAAGCATTCCAAGTAAAAATAGGCGAATTGTTTCTAATTCTTGATAACGCACAGTCCTTCTTTGTGCAAGCGCCCTCTTCCTCAGTGGTTACGCCATTCAGCAGCGGACTTTGCGGGAACTACGAGCAGCTATCCGGCCGCGCCAGTCTCCCAAGGCGCATCTACCCGAAGAGTTCAGGGGAGCCCTCGCGGATCTAGACGAAAGCTCGCTGCTTGTGATTGAAACAGAGGCGCAACGATGGTCTAGGGAGGCTCGTGAATTGGCGTCGCCCCAGATCAAGGTATCGGATGCGGAGATTCAGGTGGAGGAGACTCCGGTAGAGTCTAAGTCGGAGCCGGAACCGGAGCACAAAGAGGAGGAACACAAGGAAAAGAAGGTAGCCGTGCCTGATGGCGAGCCGACAAAGGAGCAACTGGCAATGCTTGCAACAATCCAGAAGAGCGTCAAGGACAAGTCCTGGGCTGTGGAACACCCCGATCCGCTGGCTAAGAACAAGGCCCCGATTTCAGCAGCAGAGCGCCGCAGGTTGATTAAGGAGGAGATTAAGAAGCTGGCCCAGTCAGAAAAGCCCGTCTACTACCAGAGAAGGCTGTGGTAAAATGGTCTATAATTTTGGCGAGGTCATGGTGTTTTTTGATTTCTTTTTGGGCGGATATTTTCATGGGTCGGTTTTTGGATATATGAGGAACACGATATGAGGCGACATGAACATTTACGGAGGAACAACTTACATATACGAATTGGGTACATGGTGGATCTTTTGATACTTATTTCAATACATTCTTTTTCTTTGATCCTGGATGATCTATGCTATCTCTATTCCCTCCACCTCTGTTACCACTTCTATTACAACCGTCCCTAACGTATGAGTCAAGACAAGTATTCCGAAACATATTACTACACCTAGAAGTGACATACCTTTTAACAACGCACTATTTCAGGCCCCATTTTGCGAATCTAACATTATGCTACCAGCTGACATTTACTAGTCACTTTGGAACGACTCCAAGATGCGGGCGTAAGCCCCCTCTTGTGAGACGTTGCATTATCTATAAGAGCTAGCAATCCTTTAGACCTCCGCTCGTCAGTTATTGCTTTACAGCTGATTGAACAATAAAAAAGCTCGCACTTGAGCAGTACTGCGCGGTATCATTCAATCATGCCACTTCCTCACGAGCCAATTACCATCCACGGCGGCTGCAACTGCGGTGCCGTAAGATATCGCATCAACGTCCCCTCCTTTGAGCAGCGCCCTCTTCATTTTGTTCACGCACCAGAAGAAGCTTCAGACCCAACAACGCCGCGTCTGCCACTGATTTGCATATGCCATTGTAACGACTGTCGATCTGCTACCGGCTCAATCCTCCCGACATGGTGTCTCACGCCGCAGGAAATGTTTACCATCTCATGTTTACGAAAGGAGGAAGGCGATGATACGGCAATGCAGAGCCGCCGCATTGCGCCGCATGATGCGACGGACGATGCCCAGAGACCGCCATATATACCGGCTCATGGTATTTTATCGGGTGTTGAATCTACCTCTGGGACATGGCTTCGTGTGTTTTGCTCGACAAATGAAAAGGTCCAAGGTTGGGACGTGGACAAGCGGATATACAGATCATTCTGTGGGCGCTGCGGCACCAACATCGCCTACCTTGTCTATCCCATGCCGTTCAAGTTCAGAGACATGATTGACGTTGTAGCTGGTACGGTCGATCGTGCGGATATGGAGCAGCCGTGGATGCAGCCCGAGAGGCAGTTGTGGCACAACTATGGCGTTCCTTGGATTAGGGATGTGGTTAAGGATATGGACGGGCCGATTCACCCCTCTTTTTCAACGGCCGAATTTATTCGAAAGTAGCTACATTCATGAACTATTTTGTCAAGCTATGCTTCTTAACAATAGATATCTACTGTAGAAGGTTGTTGCTGTTTAAGAAAGCTATCGCTACTAGAGAAGGCTATCGCTACGACCCTTGCTTAATTAAATCGAATTGTTTTTCAAATTTTATCAAAACTCTGTATATACATCTTGCTACAACTTGTTGCAAGCTAGTCTATAAGTGAAATGCTCCTCCAAGTCTGCTCGGCGAGACCCTGTATTCCGCTTTCGTCAAGTTGACGAAACCTTCTCGCTCTTATCCCAAATCGGTGAATGTACTTGAACAGGGGGATTATTTACCTGGATTCTTCGATTGGATATTTTTTTTTTACATCTTTTATATCATGCTGAGTCAATGAAGGAAGAAAAAACTCATATCAGATCATCTAATAGCGGGATTCAACATACCGGGAAATAACTGCATCTACTCGACCACTGATGAAGATTGTTCATTTAAGATGCCAAAATGTGTTAATACTCATCATTTTTTGCATTTATAATTGATTACTTTGCGTCTAAAGCAATCAATGGTTTATATACAACGCCACATGCGCCGCAAGTTCCTGACATGTGTAACCTTATCCACATTCCAGGGCAGCTGTCAACACTTAAAAAGGGCCCTCCCTCTTGTTCATCATCTTGTAATTGTAGTTCTGCTTGGTTAAAGTATTTGCCTGCGGTCGCAATGCCGACTGTAACCCAAGATGTAGGCAACGACGCATGCTGCGATGAAGAGAAACGGGGGGCGGATCTCAAAGTCGCTGCTGCTGATAGCACTGACGTACAACCACAAGACGATGCTGAAATTGACCCTCAAATAAGGAGGCTAGAGCTCCTCAAACAACAATATGGAGTAAGTCAATTATTCTTGGTCCTCACCTTAAGAAAGCAATTGCTTACTTCAAACTCTTCCAACTAGAGCACTTGGGATAGTCCAGATGATCCCAACGATCCGTACAATTGGCCCTCTACACGCAAAGTCCTGACAGGCATTATTTTCTCCATGTCTCAACTAATAACGCTCATGACCGCTAGCATCATCTCGGCAGCGCTTAACGACATCTCATCCGACTTACACATTGGCATGTCGTCGGCGCAGATGATTTTCTCAACCTACTTTCTCGGCATCGCGTTTGGGCCTTTCGTCGTTGCTGCAATCTCCGAAATGCACGGCCGGAAATGGATCTGGGTGGCTGGAAATACGTGGTATATCCTTTGGAATGCCATAAGTCCTGTAGGAAAGTCTGTCAATGTGATGATTCTGAGCAGGTTGATGGCAGGCTTTGGTGCGTGTGCCGGCGTCACTGTATGTCCTCTTCCATTCCTCCAGTGTTTCAAGTGTGATAACTGACTGGTCATTACAGCTTACCGGTCCAACAATGGCTGACATGTACGGCAAAAGAGAGCGTGGGAAAGCAGCTTCAATAGCAGCTTTGTTGCCCTCTCTGGGACCTGCCCTCGGCCCTATAGTGGGTGGCGTTGTCACACAATTGATCGCGTGGCCTTGGATTTTCCACATTATGAGTATTGTTACATCTGTTGTCACTCTTGTAGGTATATTCTACATAAAAGAGTCGTATACCCCGGCTCTTCTCCGTCGCAAAGCCAGGGGAAAGCCCGTGACACCTCGAGAAGCTCTGACAAAGTCCTTTTGGACAGAGTTCTCTAAGCGTTTGGGTTTAGGCATTTGGAGACCTGTTCGTCTATTACTCACGCGGCCAATAATTCAACTTATTGCGTTTGTAATGGCTCTCAGTTTTGCCATATATACGCTGCTTCTTGGCACGTATGCAACCATGTTCATGGATCGGTATGGGCAAACCCCATCCATCAGTGCCCTCCATTACATTGCCATTGCTGTTGCGATGACCTTTGCGGCCCAAGTCGGTGGTCGAGTAATGGATCTGGTGTATAGGCGTCTAAGCGACCGGCGAAATAAGGGTCAAGGAAAACCAGAGTTCCGGGTTCCTTACCTTGTATCCGGTATCGTCTTGCTTCCGATTGGCTTGGTAATGTATGGCTGGGCCGCAGAACGTAGAGTCGCTTGGCCCGTGGTCGATATTGGCGCCGTCATCTTTTCATTGGGGACCGTCATTGTCCCTCAGACGCTCCTTGCCTACCAGCTTGATGAGTTTGTCGAGCATGGAGCGTCTGCTAGTGCTGCCACACGGGTTTTGGCCTACATTCTTGGCTTTGCTTTTCCAACATTTGCCCCCAAGTTGTATAGCACTTTTGGCTATGGTTGGGGTAATAGCATGATGGCGCTGATTTGGGTTGTCTTTTGCTTTCCATTGCCCGTCGTTCTTTGGCTGTGGGGAGAGAAAATTCGACGATGGGGAAGAAGAGACGAAGAGCATCGAGTGGAAGGGGTGTGAACTAAATAAAGCATTAGAGTAGAGTGATGGTATATTCGTAATCTATTCCTAATCGTTAATATAGTATCCAGTCGTAAAGGTCATAAGTCATGATATCGTAGCCGCTGTTTCATGCCCTGCCATCTCCCTCTTTTCATCCTCAACCTTCGCCTCTGCCTCGTCGTCTCCAATTATGGTGATATCATCCACCACTTCAGCCGTTGCAAACCTCCACGCGGGAACCTTCTTTTCAAACAAGACGTCCATCTCTCCATATGTCCTGCCTCGAGTCTCCGGGATACGAAAAATGGCCCAAATCGTCACCAGGAAGCTGATTCCGAACCAGACAAAAGCCGTCTTTCCTTTCAGATTCGCTTCAGTGGGGTTGATCAAGTACGGCTCGATGGTGTTGTCGACGATGTTTACAATGTTGTAAATGACGCCGGCAATGGACAGTGTCTTGGCTCGCAGTCTTGTTGCGGAAACCTCTGAGGCAACAGCCCACGTTTGTGGCCCGATGGTGGCAGAATAGACAGCCAGCCAGACAAGTGCCAAAGCAGACTGACCCCATTTCGCAGCCGAATTGTTCGAGGCATAGGATAAGATACCGATGAGTAGGAGATCGAGCGTCAGGAAAGTGTAGCCGCTTAGAAGTACAGTTCGCCGGCCAAAGTGTGTCATGAGGACCCACGAGATGCACGTTGCCACAAAAGCGATGCCCATGTTACCAAAGTTCATTTTGTAGGCGTCCGAGGCAGATAAGCCAGCTTGTACGAAGAAATACGTAGCGTTGTACGCCAGAGACTGTCCAATCAAACTTTGAGACGAGAGCGACAGACAAGCAATCTCGGTGCGTCGGAGGTTGGCGCCGGTGAGACAGTCCCAGTAACTTGCATCCGCCTTGATCTTCTGCTCGAGTCTGTTTGTGTCGTACATCATGAGGATCTTTTGGTTAATCTGCTCGTCGTCAAGGCCGCTGGAGAGCCGTTGCAAGGAGTGTCTCGCATCTTCGATTCGGCCCTGTCGGATGAGCCACCACGGAGAATCAGGAGCGAGCCATGCGAGGACGAAGAGAGGAACTGGCCAAACCCATTCGACAGCAAAGGGGATTTTGTAGGCCCATTTAGTAGTGTTGTTGACGAGCCCTTGCAAGATACCAGCAATGATGAGCTGGCCGATTACCCAACAGATGTTGATGAAAGATGTCATGTAGCCTCTCAGCACAAGAGGACATATCTCAGACGAGTACACAGCTCCCATGATGGAAAAGACACCCCAAATTGCGCCGAGGAGGCATTGCCCAGCAAGCAAGACGTGCACGTTGGGCGCAAAGAAGGGAATAAAGATGAGGCCCGTCATGATGGTTAGAGCTACCATTGTGACCCTGCGGTGACCAAATCGCTCGGTAACAAAGCCGTTAATGACCATACCAAAGACACCTCCGCATGATCCTGCTGTGCTGAGGCCTACTTGCCACGGTCCCGAGATGACTTTGGCTCCCAGTTCCGGGTGGTATGTGCCGTATTTCTCGACGAATGAGGGATATGCCATGAGACTGCCCATCAGAATTGTGTCGTAACCCACCATGACTATTAAGATGAAGATCAGTCATACGAGGTCAATTTAAACATTCACTTTCCTATGTGAAGGGTTTTGAAGATGTTAGCCTTACCAATTGTAAACGACATTGCAATTGCCCAGAATATGGCGGTGGGATAGCGCCTCAATGCCTCGCTGACCGTCGTCGCATGTTCGTCTCTGTTGGCACTAGCGACAGCCTCGGTGATGGCCGCAGCCTCGGACGTTGAAGGAGGAGCTGTCGTCTCCATGCTGCCGAGAATCTGAATAGCTGTGTGTCTCTGGTCAAAGTGAGGAGAATCTGTTATTTAAAGCTCTCTGGCGAAATGGGAAGAAGCGATTCAAATCCTGCGAGAGACACTCAACCACTTAAATAGCGCCTCTTTTCGCGAGGAGTGTCTCACTCAGTCTCAGAGGGAGGAGGGACTCATGAGAACGAGAGCACCAACAAACTTTCTCACGGCATTTACGGGCATAATGGCCTACTTGTATGCATCTTTGAGTCTCGGCCGAGGTCGCAGTTTAATATTCCTCCCGTAGCGGGTCCTGCCGGCTCCATCTTGGTAACGACAGTAGTATCATCTTGGTAACCTCATGTAACTCCGGGGCTTGCTGATAAATCCCGAGGCTATTCTTACGCATGTGTTGTGATCAATATTGCAGGACGAACCCTGGCGACATACAGCAAAGAGTGAATAACTAATGCCAATACTAATCTCAATACTACGCCTGATGTTACGTCGACTTACACAATGAATGGGACCGGTTGATAACGAAAGCAACAGCGACATGGAACCCTCCAGAAAACTTGAAGACACAATCTCTGAGAGATAGGACCCATGCATGCGGCCAGATCTGGAGATCCAAGCGAGGAGGATCTAGCTGAACAAAGTGGGTATTCACTTTTTGCCCTCTTTTTTCATTTCTCTTTCTTGCGGCACATGTGTGGGGATCGTCTTATTAGCTTTGTATTTGCCGCCATGGATCCCAAGGTCTCAGTTGATTCTCTCTCCTCCATACATGATTCGACGCTCATCTACCGAAAGAGATGCATGTCTCATTTACACGTATTCATCTCACCCGCCAAACAAAAGCACCCAAGGAGAAGAAGAACTAAATTTTGATGTCACGACGCATTACTTCTTACGGCCAGCGCTAAACGTGCATTTGCCAGTCCCGAATGACTCACTGCATGCAAAAGCCGACGCCCTTCACCAAGTCGCCCTTGTTGTAAAACTCGGCTCGGGGCAGAAGCTCGCCAACGACCCAGCGCGCCGTCCTTGCGTGCGTCGAGCCATGGCCAAACGGCCCAGCTGTCTTTTCCCTCCTCATCCTGCTGCCCTCTCCGACGTTCAGCTCACCCATTGTGTCGATCAGCGGGCCGAGCGGACCGTCTAGGGACTCGTTGGCGGGCTCGTCGCCCCGAGGGAAAGACGATGGACCGTCACAGAGTGCCTGGAAGCAGATGAGCTGGTCCTGGAGATGCTCGTCCACCACTCCGCCTAAAGACACCTCGTTGTATAAGTCTTTGCATAATTTCTTGCAGAGAAGCGCGATGAAGCGATCGTATCCTTTGGTGTTCTTTGGTGCGGATGTCAGGACGTCCTTGGCCCAGCGGATGCCGTCCGCCGAGTGAGCCACGAGAAGCACCGACCAGCGGGCGTTGCTGCATGAATCTTCGACGAATTTGATGTTGATTTCGGCATCTGGCCAAAGCACTCCAATATTCTCTGCTACCGTCTCCTGGAGCTTGTCGTGTGAGTGCATCGGTGTGATGATGCTAACATCAACACTTCTAACCTCAAACGAGGCTGGAAAGCTGTACGGCGGCGGAGGCACAAACTTGAGCTTCTCGCCCTCGGGTATCGGGTGTAACCTGAGCCAAATAGACCCCCTGGACAACGGCCCCAAACTCCATCCTCGACTCTTCAGCTGTCGTTCGATATGTATACCAAACCGCTCTTCCAGCGTCGGCGCCAATACTTGGTCAAAGTATTCGTAGCTTGGAGAAAAGGCAACGTTTGTGCCACCTGACAGCTCCACCACGATGGGCTCATTTATATCGCTACTCGCGAAGAGTAAAAAAGGCAACATTGCCTGAAGGACTAGCATTGTGCTGGCGGCTCCCGATTCGGTCCTGATGGAGATGTTTCGCTGGAATAGCTCTGTTGGGGGGCGTGTGGGCGTGAATCTCACAGTCTTGGAGCCGACGCTGAGGCCTTCAACGTCAGCTTCGGTGACTTTGGCGAGCCATTCAATGGCTGCCACATGCTGGTTCTTGAGGCCTGACCATGCGAGTATTTAGTAACTTATGATAATGATTTGTGCGTAAAAGTGAGGCTGGATATTCTCAGCCTGTATGTGTGTGGACTCACCTCCACCGCGTGGCCGATTGCCTCGCACATTCGTTATTTCGACGGATTGTGAAGTGAGCGCTGCCAGCGCAATGCCTAACCTGACGAGCTGACCGCCACCTTCTCCAGTCCTGCCATCAAGCACGATGGACTTTGTTTTGCCCATTTGTAGCCTTTTGTAGTTAAATTGCAAAGTTCGATGTTGCGGCCTCAATGTGGGGGTCGTCAATATGAAGGAGCCCAAAGTTATCGCCTTAATCAATTTGGGGTTAAGAAATTGCCTCTTGATATAGAGCATGTAGAATTTTATGAGAAAAGTCTCCTGCTAGATGCTTGCTTGGTCTTATATCAAATGTTATTTTTGACTGCATCTTGAGTCTGATTTGCACAGCCTCCTAAGTAAGCCTCAAGCTTGGGGTCTGTGAGTCACTCGGTGCGTTGTATCTCACGAGACGCAGCATTTTCATCACAATGAGGACCTGCATTGAGAATTAGGGGTTTCACTTCGATAAAAATGAATCCCATGTCAAATACGAAACGCTCAGATTTAATTGACAATTTTGTTTACGTTACTCTTCCACCATCAGTTAATAATGCTTGCTCACGGGCGAAAGTTGATAACAGAAAACGAAATCCATTCAAGCAGCTAAATCAAAATTCCGCCTACATAACTCCTACCTAACCCATAGTATACAAACCCAAAAAGAAGAACCCGAAACAATTTATCGTGTAAGCAGCTGCATTATATACATATCATGGCCTGAGACCTTCGCCAGACGGACCGTGACATCAACGTTGGGCGATCGTTTAGCACCACCATTTGGCTTGTCCACCTGGGCCTTGAATTGAGTAAACCACTGCTCTAATGAGACACGCCCAGAGCTCTCTTCAAGCGCACACCAAGGTTTCATTCCCTCTCGCGTATTCACGACTCCGAAGATGAGAGAATACTGCTTCCCGTTGAATTTGAGCTGCACAGCTCCTACCTTGGGGGTCAGAGCATCGGCAGTGGGAGGCTGCATCAGCCAGGTGTGTGCATCCCAGTGCTTCACTGGATAAGCCGTTTGGACTGAGATCGCGGCTGAAGAGATGTTCTGCGGCGGAACGAGCCAGAATCCAGGTGGGAGCTGTGGTGGCGAAGACTGTAGAACTCGAATAGTCCTCGGGGCCCAGTTTCGAAATACGGCACCTAGAAAGCTGATTGTTAGCATGGACTATTGGTACAAGTAAATAGATAATCTAGTTCCGACATACGTGATCTCACTTCTACAATCTGGGTCTGCTCTTTTGTTGGATCAAATCCTTCGACGGCGATGCTTCCATCTTTTTCGACTCGCGCAAATTGGAAGATTTGGGAGGTGTCGACTCTCATAAAGTCATTTCCTGAGGAACCCTTCCTCATCAAACGAATTCCAGCCAATACGCCTGGTACATGACCAATCTGGCAGTCCAAGACAGCAAAAAACACGTCGTTGGATCTAGAGCTGGTGTCATGACACATGAGGAGGTTGACGACGGAGCCCTGGCTTTCAATGGAGTTCTCCCGGTGCCCAGGTCGCGGGGTGTAGAATCTGGTAACTGATGCGGCTGATGCAAAAGACAGAGGAGAATAAGCCAAAAGGCCGTTCTTCTCTTCAGCATTGCGATAGCCAGCACTGTCATTTTCACTCCACGCGAACAGCGACTGATCATCTGTTCCCTTCATAATCTCCTTCTGTAGTCGCGCAAAGGCTTTTGACCCTTCTCCATAAAGTAGCGGCATGGAGATGTTGAATATTCCCATAACACTGTAGGCCATATCTTCCATCCGAGTTGTCTGGCGAGTGGCAACCCAGCTCATGCGTCGCGCAACGCTGATGCGTGACAAATCGCCGCCTCCAAGCGAATATGTGTCAATGCCCGTCAAACGAGAGATTTCGATAGCGTGATCATCTTTCGTGCCGAGAAACTTCCATGCCATTGAGTAAAAATGAACGACTTTTGGAGCAATGAGTTCTTGCAGCGTCCATCCTCTGGTATACCACCGAGGTAGAGGAGAAGATGAAGAGCCGGTTCTATAAGGCAAAGGACCCTGGCAATCTTCTAAGAAAGCATAGCAAAGATCTGATTCCTTATACCACTGGAACATGGAATTAATCGCCTCGGCCAACTCTGTGGAGCTAGTCTTATCAATACAGCAAGTGTCAATCCAGATATACTGGAAGCCATCTTTCGCTGCCCGCCTGCAGCTATCTTCAAGCTTCCTCCACCCGCGCTTTTTCATCGCTGCGGGGCGGTTTTTGCTCTCCATATCCTGAAAGATGACTTCACCTTCGCCCCATGTGTGGGAGAGGATAGCATAACGAGGAGTTGCGCGCTTGCCAATGAGGTCGCTGCCCTTTTTCAGGAGACTGTTGTAGCCACCATGGTTGGTGAATTGTTCGATCTGGAGAGTTTTGGTGTTGAGAAGCCGCATATTGAAGGTATTAAAGGAAAGGTTGATAATTAATACAACAAAAGATATTTAGGATATATTCAAACTAAAAGAAAATGATGGTATTTTGTCCGTTTGGTTGAGTTGCTGATGTGTGTCTGCCTAATATCACCATCTCCCTACCTGACGAGAAGCCCATCTTATATATTCCCTCCCACAACGCACACCTCCCAAATCCTCACCAAAATTCATTTCAATTACCCAAATATAGCCTCCTGCATCTAGCCGCCGTCAAACAGAATCCCGCAAACTCTCCCTCCTCCCCGGCTGCCCTACCCGGCCGTCAAGCATCATCACAACCAAACACCAAGCGCCTCCTCTGACAACCTGCCAAACGTTGAAACGGGAGGACCACAATCCCAAGCTCGAAATAGCTAGGACTTTTCATCTAGCTTCAACACTACAGCAAAACCGCGCGCTTCTATTCGAGAGGGTCAGAGCTTGGCTGCTGGGGATTTCAGACTAGGCTCCGCCGCTAGGATGAAGCTAACGACCAACAACAAAATATCCCCTTGCTGAAGACAAAATAAGCGAGGAGGCCCTGGGTCATTGAGTAATAAACGCAGGCATGGATTCTCTGTAAAGGTAGTGAGTTATAATACGTATAGCGAATATAGGCAGACATGGTAATATGGAAGACATAGGTGGATATAAGAGAAGGTATTTACTTATAAAGGGGTAGGAGACACGATACCCTACTCTGTCTCACGAAGCTCTCTCTCAAGGATATTTTTCAGTCCCATCGTGTCCATGTCACTCGGGACGAAAATGTTATCCCCTTAACCCCTGCAAAAGACGAGTCCAGCAACATAACAGCATCTAACAGCGTTTCAAATCCATGTAAATCATCACCGAAACATTTCCCGCTTCTTATTTTATACCCAACAACACATGCTCGGCGGCAAGAGAGAATGTTGGTCAGCATACAAGTGAATATTATTTCCATTTCAGTAACTGTATACAACTAACAATGTGACACTCATCGGTGCACTCGGTATCATGAAAAACGCAACAGCCCATCATCCAAATATAGACTCAAAAATGTCAAACGCAGCATCATTTGCCGCTGGTGCTACCTATCTCGTCATATCACTTTGACGAAGATAGTGTTTGTGTGACCAATAGTTGGTCAAGTGTAACTCTGGCATAACACCTCATCTCTATTTATGATTGAGCCTTTCGGCACGGCGGTAAAAGGGAGGTAGAGGCTCCAACTTTTGACGCAGTACCCAGGTCCTAAAGTGCCACATGGCATTCTTCATCTGGTAGCTCATGTGTTTGCGGGTGCTTACTCCAAACACTTGGTCGAGCTCTTCAAGAGTGAGTGCCTTGGTCTCAGGCACGAATAGGAGGATGAAGACCCAAAGGATAGCACACCAAGCTGCATACCATCCGAACGCTCCCTGTACAGTAAACGCCCTGGAGATGGATGGCCATGTGAAAGATAGAATGAAGTTGAAACACCAAGTGGTCGCAGTAGCCCATGACATGCCCACATCACGGACATGGACTGGGAATGCCTCTGCCGAGTATGTGAACGGCACTGGACCTTCGCCCGGGGAATAAAAGACCTCAAAGAGATACATGCCCGTTGTAACCATGCCGACTCTCTTCTTGGTACCATCATCTGGGATGAAGAATGACATTCCAGTCCACAGCAAGAAGAGGCACAGGAAGGGAAACGTAAAGAGCAAAAGGTTTCGACGACCCCATCTGTCAATGGTAAAAACTGCGGGGATGGCAAAGACGAAGTTGAGAATGCCGGTGCCCATGGATGCAAGTAAGGCTGAGTTGGTGGAGTAGCCGGACTCAATGAAGATGGTCGTACTGTAGTAAGCAATGATATTCACTATGCACAAAGTCAGTCTCGAATACCTTGATGAATCGAGTCAAGAGCAAAAGTTCTTACCTCCACAGAATTGCTGACTGTAATAGCAATATTGATTAGCTTGTGACTCTTGATATTATAATAATCATCTCTGCCACTTACCCAAACATAAGAATCCATGTGGCCCATGTTGCTCGACGGTTCCTTGGGACGGTAAAAAGCTCGACAAACTGGGTGAAGAGGTTTTTGCCTCTGTTCGCTTCGCGCTCGATCTCAACTCCAACGTAGGTATAGTATGTATCACGGGCAGCTTGGATGTTAGAGTATCGTAGGCGCTGGAATGATCTGAAAGCCTTCTTGACCTTTTTATGTTGGATATACCAACTGGCAGGTGGTTAGCTGGGCTGTGAATTCAACGGGATATGAATGTGGAATTGAAGAACATACCGAGGAGATTCGGGACAAAAGTAAACCTGCGCACAGACAATCAGGGGCAGGACGACGGTGCTGCCAAGCATAAGACGCCAGCCGAGAGAAGGCTTGATGCCTGTTGATGGACCAAACGCAACACCCATTATGTTGCCGAGCATGATACCAAAGGCAGTCCACATCTGCCACTCTGTACATGTAGGCTGATTAGTCTCAGGACATATATTTGATGGGGGAAAAGTGTGATGATTACTCACGCATGACCAAGGCACCTCGAATCGGCGCAGGACTGCATTCAGCAGCGTAAACGGGAACAGTTGATGACTTGGGACCGATGCCGAGACCAAGAACAAATCGAGCAAGGAACAGATTCACCCAAGAATTGGCAACGCCCTCCCAAATAGAGGCAACGGCAGCAATAAAACAAGAAATGAAGATTGTTCCTCTCCGTCCAAGAACTTTGTTCAAAGGCTCCGTCAGCCAGCAGCCAAGTATGGCGCAGCAGAGGTACGGAGCGCCGACGACTAGGCCAGTAATATTATCTTGCATTGAGGGGGAGAAGCGAGTGACTCCGGGGCCTGCAATGTCAAGATCTGCCAGATACAAAGCTTGGGCACCATTGTTGACTGTCTCGTCCATTCCCTGCACTGCGGCAGCCATGGAGCACATGCAACAAAGCCAGTAGAGCATGAATGGATGAGACCAGCGGTGAGTCAGCTCTCGTTCAATGATGTTTTTATCCTCTGGAGTGAGTTCCTCAAGCATATGGATGGATTCCGGGCTCTGGGCGGCCAGGGCACCCTTACGGAAGTCATCGTGGTAGTCCATGAGATCGTGCATTCGACAGAATTCGCCAACATCTTTCAGAAGCTCATCTTTGGTGCGTTGCTTCAGGGGATTCTCGAAGACGGCAGCGAGATTATCCATGTTGGCGAAGGAGCCACGCCGAGGCGCGTGCTCGACATTCTCAGTGCCATCCTGAGAGCTTTGGCTGTCGGCTTTCTCCATGATGTATATGGATGCTTGATTCCAGTATTCAATGATGGAGACGTATTAAGTGTCAAGTTGAAGCTGAGATTGGGGATGTGATACGCGGTACTTTGAAGCTACAAAGCAGAGGCACGTGTAACTGAGATACAATGGGCAAGAGAGATAGCTGCACCTGCACCACTATTCCTAGGCCGATGCTCAATGTGGATTGCTTCAGGTACTTGGATAGCTTCAAGTAGGACCTGGAGCTGTTATAAGCACGCCATGTAGCACAAGAGGAGATGATCAAGTCCAACGCCAGGATGAAGGACACTCCTCACTGTTATAACAACCTTCTCTCCCCGTATCATCCCCCGATATCATGCTGCATATGCACAATCCCCTCCATCCTTCCCCAAGTTGGGGGCGTCAGCCACCGGCCTAACCATCAAGACTGCATGGCTGCTCGAATGATTCTTCAAATTCTAAAGGCCGGTACCAGCAGCCTTGTCCGACATCAACGCCGATCACCTCGTGAGAAGGCTTCCCAGGATCGCAAACCTTGGTTTCCCATGGGTCCCCTTGGACACCCAACACGGTGTTGTGACGAGATTGCGTACTGTAGGGGGATATCATCACCATTTACAGACGTTCTTATGCTGGAAATGTCGCTGCCTGGCGAAAAAGCGGATCATGGTCTTATTGTTTCCTTTTTGCCTTTGTTTCCTGCTTCCGTCCACGAGGCATCTTGACCCACTGAGAAGCCGGGGAAACTGGAGAAGACTGGAGAACGCAACACATGGTCGTGGAGTCGTGGATCCTTGGTGGTGAGCCAAACGTGATAGGCATCCATATAAGTACATTAGGTATGACTTCATCTTCGCCCTCTGCTAAACGGCTGTTTTCATTCTCCACACCACACAACGCAACGGTGCAGAAACGGTACCATTCGGAGGAGACTCTGGCCGCAGTCCGTCAAGCAAATTCAAAGCTTTTTCTTGCAACGCCCTTTGGTCTTCTCCTCTTCGGAGTTACTCAAGGCGGCAGTTCATGGCGTCCAACCGGTGATGTAATTGCAAAGAAGCCCGCGGTGATTCCTGTAAAATGATTTGCGCAGGAAGCCATCCTTCTCAGCCTAGCGCTGCTCTGGCTCGATTCTGCCGATGTTTCTCTGCCGCCACTCCAATCACCGGCCAGGCGTTTAGCTATTTCCGGCCATAGGCGCGACGTCATTAGACTGCATGCAGCCAGGGATTGTGATGCCGATCGGCGTAGCTTTTCTAAAGGCGCAAGAATTATGACGATGAAAAAGATGGCAAAAGCGACGGCCGTCTAATTCTCCGCAAAGACCCCTCAAGCTCGTGAGCTGTGACTTTTTTGCCCACAACCCGATCAACGGGTCGGTGCCACTGTGGTTCTTCTGGAGACGGGTAGAGCCATACTCCAGTTTCCCCGGATTTTGGGTACGCCAATGCTTCCAAGTCTTGTCTTCCACATGGCAAGTTAACCTTGTGTCTGATCGTTGAAGTATCAGCAAGAGAATGGAGATGATCTGCTGCAATAGTGGTAACATCGTTTGTCCTCAAACCACATGCGACAGTCAACAGTGGGAACGTCAGACAAGTCTGCAGCCTGCCGCTGAAAATTAATTTAACCAGAGTTCGATGGTTTTACCATAGTATCGGTAATCGCTCTCTAGTTGCTATGATGCATAAAGCTTACAGAACTCCGACGATTGGAATGTGTCTCCAACAAAATGTGGCTTACCGGCGGCGATAAGGGTATCATATCAGCATCTAATTTTCGGGACGAAGGCTCTAATTTTCAGCTCCTTGCTATCTGGAATCATGAGGCATTCCAGGTACTGGTTGAGAATTAATCCTGTTTTATTCCAAGAATCAGGATACAATGACGAACTAATGTAGCATCATTCTTCTTGGCGTCTCCGGAAGATTTCTCCTCTCAAGCTCGTCAATCTGGCGTCTGTTTAACCATGTTCATGCCACGATTGTTAATGATCAGCAAGGCTGGCGTGGTGCGCAAGGCTGGCGCCACTCGGCAAACGTCAATCAACAATCGTGGGTTGCATCGTCATGCATGTGTCCAACAAGGGAATTTAGTGATACCACTGGGATTTTATTGCATCAACGTCATACGTATGGCAGCTTCTCCTTGATCGGCGATGGCAAAGGTTTGAACCTGATGATCCGGCGCACTTCTTTCAGTAGACTTATTTTTTGGCTCGGCCATTCTAGTCAGACGTTTTTGAGGAACGTATGTCCGATAGCCGAATGGACCATTATCTCTCTGTGTGTATCTCGAGTGTTCACTCATAGGTAGGTACTCACTAAAGTAACTGTACTGTCTCGCTCAGTATATCTTGTATGACGAGTATATGTCCAAAGCCCTTCACAATGTTCGGCTCACCAAATTTAGCACTTGCTATTGCAAATGTGAAACCTGTCGATTACTTGCAGCACGTACCATGAATCTACCTGAACTGGTGGTATTTATGTCGTTCTTATAACCCCTTACATCTCGTCGTCTCAGTGGGAACGGGTCCAGCCGGATCATCAGGTTAGTACATTGAAACCGTGCATGTGGATTGTAAAAGCACAGATCAACAGTCGATGTATTCTAAAGTGCGATTAAAAAATATGCTATCTGACTATAGAATTCGTTATTTTACCACTATCAGTCTTAGACCATGAACGCAATCTATAAGAAAGTAGGTACTGAGCGCTCCAAGTTGAGTGTTAGGTATCCAGCATCCTGTGTCTCGTATTAAGACCACGCTTTACTTACATACATGTAATAAGAAATAAAATGAGATTTACAACTTGCTAATTACATGCCCATTTCCTTACTTACAACTTGATCCTTAAACTCAACCACCATATCAAGATCTCTCCACTTCTCCCTCTCAATGTTCTTAAACAGTATATCAGCGACAACGCCCCGTCCAGGGAGTTCCTTAATCTCCTCCGTCTCAACCAAGCCGACGCTCTTCCCCAATCTTCTCATTGGGATATTATACTTCATGGTACCCGCCTCAATAATATCCACATCCACTTCATTACTCAACCGTAACAAAACCTGTAGTAGCACCTTTCCCAGTCCCTTCCCTTGGATTTCGGGGCTTAGTCTGATGGCAACGTTTGCGACACTCGGCTTTTCGCCGGGGGGCGTAATCTGATATATGGCTCCCCAGCCTACAAACTTGCCTTCCAAGGACATATATACGTCGAGAGCATGATGTCGGGTCCGGGAATCGGCATAGTTCCTCTGCATCCTTTCTCCAGGGATTGGGGCTGGAGCTTGAGGCTCAGCAAGAGGGGCTTCGGTGGTGTTCGGGGCCGATGGGATGACCACTCGCTCTGCAAAGCGTACAAATGCGTCTGTCTCGGCGGGTGTTAGGCGGACGAATTTGAGGTTTGGCTCTAGGCGGGAGGGAAGGGTAATGATCCAGTCCTTGGTGAAAAATCTGTCGTCTCTCTGGAAAGACGTCATGGTTTGTAATTTTATTGGTACTTCTTGGAGTAAAATGAAACAGGGAGAGTAAACTTGGGTTGACAAGCCATAGGCAATTGGTTGAGGGAGTTGAAGAATTGAGCATTATACATTGTTAGAGAGAAGCCAGCTGGTGAGGGATTATAGCAGGTAATTCTAGGTAGCAGCTATACAGAAGTGGTTAGATGTCGTCGTGGTCTTAGGCAGCTATCATTAAAACTGTATAGTACTCAGGTGCATTCAAAAAGTAGCCTGAAAATGTTTTTACAACAAATCTATTTTAATTGAAGAATGATGTACATGTAGAGAATAATTATAGGTGGTTGTTCAAGCTTGAGCTGTCAGCTATTTTCTGCAATCTTGGCGTGGCTGACCGGCACCTTGGGGTACAGTCAAGCAGCCACAAGATCAAGAAGTAAAGTCCGCTTAAAAAATTATTTATGAAATCATTGACACCCAATTCGCCTTCTATTGAAGAATATATGTATATCAGGTTATACGATTTTTTTTATAAATATTCCCTTATGGTTTTTGTCACGGACCAATCATTATTCCACCAGGTCAAAGCTTTCACTGCAAAGAGCCAACAATACACCATTGGGCGAGGATTCAAACTCGGCCAATTGACTAGTAAACTTCTCGGCGTAAATCCGAACGCTTTACTAACGGGCTTATTATACCGAAAAGGAAATTCGCGGTGAAAAAACAAGTACGAGTACTGTAGATGAGACGGCACACTGAGCAATGGAATTTGCCTCAGTACGAAGCATTGAATGGACTAAAGCGATCTAAAACCATGATTCCGAATCCAAGGTGGAGCAGCGGCAGGCTAAGACAAGAATATATGGAGTCGGCCGTATAATCCGGCTCAAATTACTCTGGCAAACCGGTATTTAACTCACCTTGTAGTATATTCTGTGAATATGGAGTAAAATCCTGAAAGGTCCAATGTCAGTTTAACAATTTGCAATTCCGTTGATGGCTCCAGGGTAGCCGAAGAATTTGAGCAAGGCGGTGGTATGTACAAAGTACTCGGTAGATTATTAGGGCGAGATTGCATGAACAGCCAGCCAATTGCTTTTGCGCGATACCTCAGGCAACCACCACATTCACCAATGCAACCACATTGAATTGGAACATAACCCTCGACAGACAAATAAAAAATGACAGGTCTGCAATTACTCGCCGGAATTCGCATGGACTGTTCGACCCTCGGTCAGAAACACGAGCACAGCTGCACAGACAGCCAATGACAGGCGCCAAAATCGCACAACTCGCCGCTGGCTTGGCCTGAATCGTACGCTTGCAGCAAACGCGCCTCACCAACATGGGCCGGGTTCAGGGTTCGCATTTGCCCACACCGGTTGTTATCTGCCTGCATCCATATCCATGCAGTTCGGTGGATTGTGGCCTGTTGCGAGGGAAAAAAAAAACCGTGCGTCGTGAGGGTTCAAAAGCAGCAATAATCGCGGGATGGGCGTCTGGGAGATGCGATGGAGAGATTTCAGGATCGAAGCAGAATGGGATTCGTTGCACAAGACGCAGAAATGGTTCGACATGTCTCGCTACCAGATGCACATCACTGTGGCACGTGGAGGCTTTTCATGCGGGGAGAGAGATCGTGAGATCGAACTCGCCTCCCTATTCTCCTTTGGTGGGTTCACGAAAAGGCGAAAAGGCGGCAGCAGACGAGACGGGCCTGCGTTGAAAGGGCCTAGTTTGGCGGAGAAGTGGCGGGGACGTTTGGGTGAGATTGGAGATGCAGCCCGCAGCCTCCTGGCCCTGATCTTGCTTGCTCTGGGTTGGCGCTCCAGCCTTTACGCTCATCGGATCTCTCTAACGCTACCTCCCTCCCGCCAACAAGGACATGCTGCTGGTCAACTCTAATTAGACTCCCGATGGGCTTGGCTGTCAAAGGCGATGCTGCTCTGCTCCCCCTGCCGACTCCCACCTCGTCCGACTTTGCTCTCGTTCGTCCTCGATCTCTTCCCACGCCGCTTGCGAGAAACACCAACGGAGCAAATACCGCGGCCGGCCAACTTGTATTATGGGGCCAGGCCCAGCCTTGCAGGGATTGCTCACCCACGGTGACGTAGGTGGGCAAGGATCCGTGTGGCTAACATCCACGCTGCTCCTATTGAGACAGCACTTTGTACGACAGAAACGCCCTCGTCCTGCTATCGTTATCCGCATTAACCGGCGCCATGTCGAGCTACGCAAGTAATCAGGAAAGGACGGCCTAAGCCATATGGGCCCGGACATCCACAATGTAACCAAAGTTTCACAAACTCCCCAGAGTGGCAGTTGGCACCAGAGGTTTGTGAGCGCGCGCTCGCTGCTGATTGAACGAGCTAAAACCCCTCAAGGGCCCCCCATCGTTGGCTCGTTCGCAAGGAGACAATACTGAGAATGGTGAAAAATAGATAAAACGCCGTCTTTCCAGTTAATTTCTATGTTATTTCTACTTTATTAATCACTCACCCCATTGTCTCCCGCTCACCCCTGGGAGCAGTGTCACTCATACCTACAATGGCCTCCGTCGATTCAACTACAGCGGCCTTGGAGCCACGCTCCAACGAGACGTCGAGCCCTGCTCAGAATGTGGACGACGATACCAAACATGGGCTTTCTGAGCCGTCGAGAGCTGTAGAGGTGGAACTTCCTGGAACTGTCATGCCGGCTTTGGGTGAAGGTGATATCCCTACGACGACTAAGTGGGAGATCTGGACTTGGTACGGCTACTACATTGGCGCCAACGGATTGTCGCTGTTCAACTTTGGCCCTACGGCTTTTCAGAATCTGCTTGACCAGGCTGCTCCAGAATCCGGCCTTCTCATGTTTGCTGGCCGCCTCCGTGATGTGAATAGTATCGTTCTGCTTGCCAACGGCATCTCTTTTGCCTTACAAGCTGCTCTGTTCCTCATCATTGGCGCATACGCCGATTTTGGAACAGGCCGTCGATGGATTCTGATTGTCTGGTCAATAATCGCCTACGGTATTGGGTTTGGCTGGCTAGGTGTCCATCATCCTGACCAGTGGAAGATTGGCACAGGCCTCTACATTGTCGGTTTGATTGCTTACCAGCTGACATTGACATATTGGACCGCCGCCTTCCCGTCCCTCGCTCGCAATACCACGCAGCTCAAGGACTCTCGATTGTCATACGAAGCCGGCGATATTACACTCGAGGAGCTGGACCGCCGCGATGAAATGGAGCGCAGCCGGCTCAGCAACGTCTCCTTTTACATCCAGTCAGTGGGTGAAGTGGTGATCCTGGCCATCATTGTGGGCATCATGTTTGGCCTCCATGTGGACGACAGCGCAGACAACAACAACTGGGGCCTCTCTGTGCTGATTGCTTTCGCTACCGCCGTCTGGCTGGTCGTCTCCATCCCGTGGTTCTTTGTGGAAAAGTCGCGCCCAGGCATGATGATCCCCCCTGGCTACAACATCGTCACGGTTGGATTTTGGCAGCTCTACGAGGCGATTACGCAGATCAAACAACTTAAGCAGAGTCTCATCTTCCTTGTCGGATACTTTTTGCTGGGCGACTCTCTCAACACGACGGTGACGGTCATCTCCACGCTGCAAAACTCCGTCGTCAGCTACAACACTCTGACCTTGACGTACCTGCTCATCGTCGGCATCGTCGCACAGGGCGTCGGCATTGGCGCCTTTTGGCTCATCCAGAAGAAATTCAACCTGAGTGCCAAGACCATGTTCAACGCCGTCATGGTGTCCATCATCCTCCTCGACGGCTGGGGCATGATTGGCAACTGGACCGACAAGTTCGGCTTCCACAACGAGTGGGAGGTCTGGGTCTACCAGGCCTTTTATGGACTGTTCGTGTGCCCGTGGTACAGCTATTCGCAGATTATGATCAGCTCCGTGACGCCCCGAGGCCACGAGTTCCTCTTCTTCTCCATCTTCAACATCATCGGCAAGTCGTCGAGCTTCATCGGCCCTCTTATCAGCAGCGCCATTATTGACGCTACGCCGAATGGCAGCAACAATAGCGCGCCGTTTTACTTTTTGTTTGCGTTGACGATTGTGAGCACGGTGGGTATTTGGTCGTTTCTTGATTTGGACAAGAGCGCCAGGGAGCAAGAGGCTTTCTTGGCGCAGGAAAAGGCGAGGATTATGGGTGACGATGTGACGAACAGCAAAACGACTGAACAGGACCAGGACCAGACAGGCGCATGATTTGGGCTTTTTTGTTTTGTTTTGTTTACTTTTCTTTTTTTGTTCTTTTTTTTTTTTTTCTTTCGTTGGGTATGAGACCCTCTTCTCGGTTGTCGGGATACTGGTTGCTGATGATGGTGCAACACTCTATCTAGACAATGATCTCGCTCTGCTGTCGAGCAGCAGATGCGCATGCCCCCGTCCCTTGATGTTGCCATGTTTTACGTAGCATGGAACTTGTGGTTTAGGCCACAGGTTTCGATGATTCTAGATGTCCGCGTAGATTTCGGTGATGTTGATATGTTATACCCAGCCATTCGTCGTGACTGATGCCATCTACCACAAATTGCCATGCTGTACTCTGTAGAAAATATATGTATTCATAACTGGCTAAGCTGATCAATATATTACAATTGGCATCATTCTCATATTTTCATATCTTGGCCGTCAATCTACAAAAGCACGACGAAGTAATGGGCACGTCCGCCAAAGCCATGGCCTTCTTCAACGGGCCTTCCACAGCCTTTGCCTCTTCTGTCCTGCCTAGCTTCATCAAGCATTCGTGATAGCCGTGCAGTGCCCAAACGTTATTCGGATGGCGATGAACCCGCGGCAAGGATTCGTCAATGCCCAAATCCGCACTATATATACTCAATGCTTCACTGACATGGCCTTGTTCAAGTAACAATGCGCCGTAAGCATGGCGTGCGGGCTGCATCCATCCCCAAGGCTCGTCAAAGGGGAGGCCGTCGTACCGGGAGATTGATTCGCGGAGGTGGGCAAAGGCGGCGGGGTAGTTGCCGGAGCGGTACTCGATTTCGCCGTCGAGCATGGCTTCGGCAACGCAGAGGATGTCGATGCATTTATTGTTGAAGAGAGTGCGTGTGGGCTTGATGCGGGGGACAGACTCGCTGAAGAGCTTGCGCTGCTCACGAGCTTCATTAACCTGTCCCAACGCTGCTAATGCCATGCCCCTTGCGTAAAAGGTGAGCGCCGTGGTAACGCAGTAGAGATCTTGGTCCTCGGGCAATTTCAGTGCGAGAATGTCTTTCCAGCGGCCGAAGCGAATGAGCACATGCACACGCATAGCAAGGAAAGCTTCCAGCCAGTCCGCCATGGGAGGCGTCTCAACACGGAGGAGCTCCTCCGAGAAGCTCGCCTCGAGGTGCTCGACGGTCTCGAGGGCAATCTTGGACTGTGCGGCGAACATGGCCGAGTACAGACGGAAATGGTAGTCATGGCTCCGATATAAGGTGTAAAAGTTCATGGGACCTTCTCTCTTGAGGAACTTTTCGTCGGCGCGGACGGCGTCGGAGTTTGCGACGACGGCTCTGGCGTAGTCTCCCACGAGGATGTCGAGGTGGCTCGGCATGTGGTTCAGGTGGCCTGAGTCGGGGACCAGGCCGCGAAGGTGATCGGCCGCGGGCATGGCGGCTTCTGGCGTGTTTGACATTTCCATGAGGTGGATGTATAGATGCAGTAGACCTGGGTGTCGGTTGCCGCCCTCGAGAGACATGCCGTGCTCGAGGACCTGCTTTACCTCGAGCGTGCGGGCGTCTGAAGCTGGTTTGCCCGTCTTGATGTCCCATAGAGCCCAGGGAGTGAGATTCATCATGGAATCGGCGTAGAGAGTAGCAACATCCAGGTCGTCTGGGAACTGGGCCGAGACGGAGCTCATGGCATCTGCGTATTCTCGATTCCATATGGGGCGGTCTGTCTTGTTTGGGGCCGCCGACCTTGGGTATCTATACCGAAGAGCTTCGATGAGCGCCCTCTCGACGGGAGTGGCAGATTCGGAACACGCCTTGGCCTTTTCAATCGCTCGATGCGTCCGGTCCGCCGTGTTCTGTATCTCCCTGCGGCCAAACAGATCCCAGGGCTTGTTGTAGTTGGGCCCCAAGGCATAGGCGAGGCCCCAGTAGGCCATGGCGCAGGCGGGATCGTGAGCAATGGCCCGCTCGAAGCATTTCGCCGCTTCCTCATGGTTGAAGCCGTAGCACCAGACGAGGCCGCGGTTGAACCAGGTCTGGGCGATTGGGTTGGAGGTGGAAACAGGGCGATGGAGGTCGCCGAGGTCGTAGTAGTCGGTGTCTAGACTCGGTCTGTCGCTGGCTGTCCGACAGGCCTCCTTTTCTGCTGTTGATTCTTCCATTTTCTTGCCCAGGTGCTTTATTTGTCTGAGAGGCCGCGGCTCAGATGTTGGGGGAGGCGAATCGTGAGCTGGCAATCAGCTGGCCGCCGTGGATCGGACGAGTATGTCATCGTCTAGAGCAGGTTGGAACCGGCTCAAGCCCGCTAGATGCATGTAATCTTGCTAGTGGTGGTGGAGATTTCGGAGCTCCAACCGCGGCGCGACCAGCCGAAACCTTAACAGCAAGGGAGAGAGCCGGATCGGGAGTCGGTAAAAAGAAGAGAGAGGCGGTGATGATTTGGACAGTGTGTGAGGATGATTATTAGGGCCAATGGTTTCTATGTTGATTCAGACTCAGTTAGTTTGCGAGATGCTCGAGCGTGATCGGCACAGATCTGGAATGTCCCCGCTATGTGAGGTAGGGAGGGGGGAATAAATTTCCGATGGTTGGTTGCATCGTCAAGATGAAGAACCACGTGCCCATGAGATTTTGGATTTTATACGAGTCGAGGAGTTAAATTATTAATTTTTTTGTTGGTATTTATTCACACATTGAGTGATGATGCCATGATTGTAATGGCCTTATAGCCGTTTTGGTGATGCAATACGAAAGCTTCAATGTCTCGAATGCCTGATACAACACTAACACCCCAAGAATAGGTGAATAAAACTCCCTTTTACTATTATCTAAGACAATTTAGGAGACTTTCCAAGTTTCTTTGAGCTCTTCCCCGATTCTATTCGAAGGATGCGGGCAAAGAAGACAAGTTGAATGTATGTATTGCATTCCTTGTTTGTCTCAGAATTTGGCGGTCAAAGTAAACACAATGTCTAAATCAGTCTGAGGAGTGAGCTTCAGGCTCATCGATTGGAGGACATGTCTTCTTCATCTTGGCGTTGTCCTATTCATGGCACTACTTTTTACAGAAACCATACGATATGGAAATGGTCTTTAGCTTGGCAAAATGGACCGCGTACTTCATTAACACTTCTAACCTCACGTCGAAACCGCATCATTCTTGCCCTTACCTTTGTGATAATGATGATTTACCTTTTCCTCAGCAGAACGGATGATTGCTATCACCAACATACGACTACTGTCCTTTACAAGAGCTCCAAAGAGACAAATGACTTGGACTGGTCGAAATATGCGTATACACAATATGTCACCAGCAGCGAATATCTCTGCATCTTGGTGATGCTGTTGGAGAGGCTACATCACCTCGGAAGCCGTGCAGACAGGGTGTTGATGTATCCTACAAAGATGCTCCCTGATCCCGAAACAAATGATGGTGGAGGATTTCACGATGCCGAACTGCTTATCAAGGCGCGAGACGAGTACGATGTAAAGCTCATGCCGGTTCAGATTCAGCATCGAGATACCGTTGATGGTATGTGCATTCGATTTTTGATTGTAGGAAACACAAAGAATGCTTCGTTTGCTAATATCGGCCAAGATACATGGGCCAACTCTGACCCCAAGCTCCTGGCTTTTTAACCTCACTCAGTACGAGCGGGTCATTGCCATCGACGCAGATGTCACAGTCTTGAAGCACATGGACGAGCTCTTTCACCTACCGCCATACCCAATCGCCATGCCTCGCGCTTACTGGCTCCTCGACGACGTGAAATCTTGGAGAACGCTTACTTCCCACATCATGGTCATCCAACCAAGCGCAGAGAGTTCGAGCGCATTCAGAAGAAGGTTCGGATCGCAGACGAGGACGAATATGACATGGAGCTGCTGAATAAGCTATACGCTGACACGGCCATGGTGATTCCTCACAGGCCATACGCGATGCTTTCTTCCGAGTCTCGCGAGACGGACCATCACTTGTATCTCGGCTCTGAGACTGAGGAATGGGATCCTGTAGTGGTGCTGGGTGAGGCAAAGACGGTCCATTTCTCGGATTTTCCAGTGCCAAAACCGTGGAAAGTGCATTTGAGTACGGATGATCAGGATAATATCATCAATCTAGAGCCTAAATGCGAAGTGAAGAAAAGGAATGCTGAGACTGGTGACGAAGAAGAGGATTGCTCGGGACGGGATGTGTGGAGGGAGCTATACGCTGATTTCAGAGAGCGCAAAGCGGTAAACTATGCATGTATGTGGTGAAAGAGTAACGAATAACTAATCGGAATGTTATAGAGAGTACGCGCAAAGATGCAGTGGGTAGACGATGAAGACGAGGGATATGGAGCGTCAAAAGAGGAAATGGGCGGCTTCATGAATTCAATGCCAGATACTGAACTAGATGATGATGCTAGGTATCTGTTAGCGTAATGCGTGATGTGACAGGAAGGGCTGGATGAATTAAATTGAATCATAGAATCACACAGCTATAGACTTTTCGATCAGCATAATAAACTACAATTATATTCTACACAATAACATGTTGAATCCCGTGTTTTTGTATGTAAACGCCGGCTATGTTCCCACGGGATAACGCGGAAGTGTCCGCTCCTTCACATGCAGAGTCGCGGCCCGCCCCCACCATTTCCGACCATCCGTTCCGCTCCAAGCCGCTTCCGAAGATCGCAGAGGTGCTTGATTGATTGCTAATTGCGCTTCAGCTGAGCTTTGTAAAGCCTTCGGAGAGCTTGTCACTGTCACCATCACTTGTCTCCCAGCTATTGCTAATACCCCTCGACAGTACTCTAATTCCTCTCTTCCTCATCTCTCTTTCTCCTCCATCAACCCCTCCCCCGCATCAACCTCCGTCACATCAAAATGTCCTCCTACGCCCACCTCCTCCCCCCCAGCTGGAAACCCCAAGTCACCGCCTGGCTCGCCGAAGACACGCCCTCCTTCGACTACGCAGGCTTCGTCGTCGGCGAACACCCGCGCACCGCCACCCTCTGGGGGAAATCCGCAGGCATCATCGCCGGGCGCCCCTTCTTCGACGAGGTCTTTCACCAATGCGGTTGTGAAGTCGAGTGGCACGCAGAAGAAGGCTCTTCCATCGACCTCTCAAAGTCCTCCGATGGCAAGATTAAAGTTGCGACCGTCACGGGCCCTGCGAGAGGGTTATTGCTCGGAGAGAGAGTTGCGTTGAATACACTTGCTAGATGTTCTGGCGTTGCGACGCAGAGCGAGAGAGTCGTGTCCAAGTTGCGCAAGGCTGGGTATAAAGGCGTCTTGGCCGGCACACGTAAAACTACGCCTGGATTCAGGCTGGTGGAAAAATACGGGATGCTCGTGGGCGGCGCGGACGGGCACCGCATGGACCTGAGCTCCATGGTGATGCTCAAGGACAACCACGTGTGGAGCCGCGGCAGCATCGCCGAGGCCGTGGCGGCGGCCAAGGCGGTCGCCGGGTTCAGCGTCAAGATCGAGGTCGAGGTACAAAGCGAGGAGGAAGCCGACGAGGCGATTGCCGCGGGAGCGGACGTGGTGATGCTGGACAACTTCACTGGCGACGGCGTCAAGGTTGCGGCGCGGAGCTTGAAGGAGCGGTGGGCTGGCAAGAAGCAGTTTTTGCTCGAGGTATCTGGAGGACTGCGGGAGGATAATGTCGAGCCATATGTGTGCCACGGTGAGTTTCTACACTTTGTATTCTCAAGGGGACGACTTTCGTGTACTGACGGGGGGTAATATGGACAGATGTGGACATTATCTCGACGAGCTCGATCCATCAGGGAGTTCCGCATGTCGACTTTTCCCTCAAGATCAACCACTAATCGCATGGAATAATGGATAATATTAGAGACGAGTGTATTTTACGTGTATGTATATGGGTGGATATGTTATATATAACTCTGCAAAAGCAAAACTGGGAGGTTATTCTGATGAGATACTCAATTGTGGTTGCTATTTCAACGCAACTAATAAGACACGAGGCTATACATAAAATACAAAAAAGTACAGGTATCTACAATGTCTCTAGCAAAAGAGACGACTTTATATGTTTTTTTTGTTCCTTAGTTCACCTCCTCCTTCTTGGACCCAAACAATCCGTTAAACGTCTTGCTTAGCCTCTTGCTCAGCTTCTCATCAACATTTGCTCCCGCCGCCTTGGCGTCGATGGTGGCCGCACTTCCCTGCTGGTGCGTCAGCGGGTTGTTTTGCACTCCGGACTTGTTCTTGTCGCTAGATGTGGTGCAGCATGATCCTCCCAAGAGAACGCTGGCGTCATTTTTGGTAGAGGGGACATCCATCGCAGGGTTGGCGGTGAAGAAGTCGGTAGGCTTGATGTGAATCTGGAAAGTCTCAACTGGCCTAGATGGAAAGTGATTGTTAGCATCATATTCGTGATGATTGAGAGGAGCATGATATTTGACTTACATGACGGGCCAGTCCTCAACACGGGGGTTGTGTGTCAAGCCAAACACGCTCCACACAACAGGGCTGCTCCTCTTGCCCTTGTCCGCCGCATCGCCATTCGTCGCCCCGTTGGCCTCTCGATCTGAGAACCAGTCTCCTCGCTTGACCATGTCGGCAACACCACCAATCTCCTTTGTGCTCTGGTTGGTAAACTCTCCTGCGGCCCACAGCTCGCCATCTCGGTAACCGGTAACCCAGGCATTGTGCTGAGCAAACTGCGCTCGCTGGGCGGCCAAGCCTTCAGGGTCGCACAGCAGCATCTGAGTCACTGGTGCCATGACCTTGTAGCCAAGGTTCTTTCCTGAGATGGGGTTCTTCTTGTTGGCGTTTTCCAGCTTAATCAGTCGGTTGAGGCGTGGCTCAGCATCGACCCAGGTAGCCTTTTCGACCTTTTCACGTTGAATCTTGTAAAAGTTGCCATAAGGGTTGGTCTTGGGGTCAATCTTTTGCCCGTGAGACTCCTCAACGATGACCTGTGAGTCGGCACCGTCGTATGAGTCAATGGCCGGGTCGATGCGCACGGCGAAGACGTGCTGGTGGTTTTGCGCCAAGACACCTGGCGTCATGACGTTGCCGTAGGCACTGACCTTGCCTTCGTCGATGCCAGTGACACTGACAATGCCGGTAGCGCGGGTTTCAAAGGTGATGGAGCCGGCAAGATCCAGCTTGTAGCACAGGACGTACTCGTAGTTGGCCAGAGTGCAGATGAACTGCACCACAAACTCGCGGTTGCGCGTCACAACGGCTCGGCCGGTGCGGTAGTTGGTGTGCTTCCACAGGATGCCATTGTCCTGTTCGTGCAGGCAGACCACAGCCTTTCCGGGAGATGGTGAGCCATCGGGCTCGGTGTTGACCACGTCGATATAGTGAATCGCGCCCAGACAGTCACATCCCAGCTCCAGGTTGTTCGCGGCTCGTCCCATGCCACCGTCACCAAAGTCAAATGCCTGTTTGCGGTGGAAGGGAGGTCGCGGGTCAGCGTAAGGGACCGTCATCTCACTGAAGCTGAGGCGGTACATGACAGAGCGGTTGTCGTAGTGAAGATCATGCAAGACTGCACCTTCACGGGGTGTGAATCCGAGGCGGAATCGCCACTTTTGCCATTCAATCAGACCATCGTCGTGAATAGTAAAGGAAGCGCCCTCGGGCTGTGTGATGTTGATAGGCTTCAAGTCCGTTCTCAGAGGATAGTCCAACAGCTCAGGGACGTACTCGCAGCCCTTGTGGTTTTCGAACAGCTTGACAGGCTCCTCACTTCGCGCCTTGGCCTCTAGTTCATCGCCAATGCCGCCCGTTGCGATTCTCTCGACCCTGACGAGCTTCTTGGTATGCCAATCCATTACGGGGATGATGGGAATTGGGTAGCCGTAGTGGTTGGAGTCGGGGTTCTTGTTGCGTGTGTCCTTTGCGTAGACCAGTCCCTGCATCTGTCGCGGAATGTCCTTCTCATCGGCATTGGGGGGTCCATAAGGCCATGGCTCGACGCAGACTTCAAAGCCTTCTGGGAGGGTGAATTCAGACATGGCCTGTTTGAACAGATCCGAGTTGACGCAGGCATCATTGAAATGGTCAAACTCGCCACTAGATCGTGTTAGAGCCGTTTGTCTCTTTTTCTGAATTATATTCCAAGGGGGGACTTACGGGGTAACATATGGCTGGTAAGGTACCGGAGCAGCTACTGTCTTGACTTCACCGGTATCTAAGTTGACAATGGCGTCGATGTACTCGGAGCGATCAGCCCGGATAACATCGTGCTCAACAATGGCCTCTCTAGGCGGCCTCTTGGTGTCCTCTGTCAGAGTGCCCGTGTGCTCGGCCTCGAGGAAAGGCTGCAGTTCTGCCTTTTTCGGCTCCTGGACGTGGATTGCTCTGAAGAAGATGGACGCGGAGGCGCCGTGAAGCTTAGCAACGGCATCCCGGGCTTTGATGTGCTCGGCCTCGGAGAGTGGAGCCAGCGGATGCGGCCTCGGTGCTGCGGTGACGGCCATTGTGATGTTTGTGTTGGTAGTTGAAGAGAAAGAGATGAAGCAGTGAAGCAAGAAGGTATTTGGAGAGATGATGAGTGGCTATCTGCGGGGACGGCCTAATGATCAAGCCAGCTTACTCTGACTCGCCGTATGATATCATAAGACAAAGGCAGGCAAGGAGGAATTGGCGTAGAGTTGGTGCTCAGCTTACGTCTTGGAATATCGAATGACACTCCAAGTGGTTGAGGCACTCTGAGTTTTACTTCAGGATTATCTCTTGGGATGTTTGTTGGAGGTCGAAAGAAGAAGAGGATGAGGATGATCGAATGTTTAAGTATCTGCTCCGAGGTTGTCGGCCAAGTAGCAACGCTCCAAGGGCCCCGCGGGCTACCGGGATTCAACATCAGAGTGGATCTGGTCCATGAATAACGAAAGTAGCCGTTGAAGCTGGCCAGATGCAATGATCGCCCCCCGAATGGCTACGAATCGAAGGTTTGATACCAGCACATGGGGAGCCAAAAGACACTTGACCAGTACAGCCATTGAAGATGGAGGTGGGGCAGCGGCTGCTCGAAATTGGGGTTCCAGCGCCTTGCCCCGCGTTTTCGCCGCCGCCCAGCCAATCAGGCGGCAGCTGTGGCGGTATCGCAGCGACGTTAGCTGCCGCTGATAACGCCCAGAGCCCGCCCAGAGCCCACTGTAGCCAAATCTAACGGGGATTCATTGATTTCTCGCCTTTCCGTCTCAGGGCATTTGGCCTCAATCTGGAGGCTTTCTCGACTTTACTTCTCCAAGATCCCGCGCCGGCACATGACCCGGACTATACCAATTCGGGGCGATATCCTGCTGAGCGTGCATGAGCCTCAGGGCAATAGCCGTTCATGGGTTCGCCGCTGTGGCTCGTTGGTTCCGCCATGTGAACGGGCTTCTGGTAATACATACTGTCGCTGGTGACTCTAGCATCTATGTCTCAGCTGCTATCCTGGCTCGACGTGAGCCTTATTGCCCTATTTTGGACATGATCCTTCTGGAACCGGAATCGGAGATGCGCGCGTGGGAATGAGGGGTTGTCGGCGGTCCGGAGCCGTGGAGATGGGGATTCCAGGAACTGGCCGGAGAGGATGAGTGCCCGATTTGGCAATTTTCATGGTCCCGGTCTTTTGACAGCTGTGTAATACGGGCAGAATAGGTGAAGCCATACCAATCTTGATATTGGAGAGTGATGCTACTCGTCATTTGACCGGAATTATGATGGTGTGAGATTTTTGCCAAGAAGTTTGGCATTCCGACGGCAGCAACTCGTGATAAACCATGCTGCTTGATTGAATAATTAATAGTAATACAATTATGTGTATGATGACCATGATTTGGCCAATGTGAGATGAATTCATACGGTGTGTAGTACTATTCACCCAAGATCGTGATGTGGGCTTGCAATCATCGCCACGTCCCCCAAGTCTACAGTCTGTACACTCCAGCCATTGGAAACCATTATCAATTCAACCATCAAAACATGGACCGCTATCATTTAAAGATGAAGCTAAAATCCACTTTCTCTATCTTGATATCATCCATAGTTCCAACTTTCTTATCTCCAAGTCCCGTCCCGTATGACAATCTGATGGCCTGATCCATTCTGGACAGATACGCCTATCTCTATCTGCTTCCGCCCCGCTACGGAGCTTCACACTTGGCTCCCCGCACCGCCGTTGCCGCCCTTTGCTTGATCGCGGAGCCGAGCGCGGGGGACGGCCAAAACTGGAAGCAAAAATACATGCGGCGCTGCCAGAGCGAGTTTGGAAGCAAAAATACATGCGGTGCCGCCAGAGCGAGGTTTGGAGGAACGAACGGCTAAGAATAGAGTGTAACTGCATCATGCTGAGACGTTTTTGTTTCGGATTGGAGAGTCGCTTGCACATCGTGAATTCTTGCCTCTCTCGGAAGTCGGCGGCTTGCTCGCACTTCTGTAACACCTTTGGATATCTGACAAGTCACCGGCTAGTTTGAACTCGCATACACTCTCTTTTTCTACCATCGTGTCTTTCTAGAGGAATATAGCTTCATTTCATCACAAGAATGTTCATGAAACAACCCGAGTTAACTAAAAATAGCTCTCTGACGAGGATCCTCTGGGCCGGATCGACAGCTCTGTAACAAATCTATGCGAAATCAAACATGTAGCAACTCTAAGCTTAAACACGGCTGGGCCTGAGCAGCGTGGCATCTACCGGGAAAGCCAGCCAGCCTGGCTCGATCTGCATGTGCCGCGATTCAAAAGTCATGCCACTCCGGGCCGCAGTTGGAAACTCATCTGTCGTAGCCTCGCACTTTTGGCGTTTCATGCGTGCTGCTACGGATCATTTCGGAGGCGAATGGCTTGTAGCACCAGCAACCTGTCACATCCAATCCAGTCTGCATATGCAGGATCAAACTTGACAAATTTGGTTTGATATGTGTGCTAGGCGAGGGGATAAGCAAGCGGAAAGGATGAACTGGAGAGAATGGATCGACTGGCGCTTGGTGTATGTACAATATCAAGTGCACGATGCGTCTTCTGATCGGCGCGTGTCTTGCGCATACTCATACGTCAAAGCCATGCATCCTCCACAATCTTCATTATCACTCCACAAATAGCTTCCTTGCCGCATTCCATATACTGTACCGCCCCGGTGTTGGCTGAGGTTTGCCACATGCACACCATTGTTGACGTACCATGTGGCTCAGCTCAGCCATCGACATCTCCAGGCAAGCGTACGAAAGAAGTCAGCCTCAGCCTTAACCCGGATACCGGCCGGTGGAGGCTGAGGCTTGCTTCTTTTTCTGGTGACTTGCCTCGAGGGTTTCAGTCATCAATTAGCCCTACAGCTCCGCCTTCCCTCGGCCCGTGCGGCAAAAGACGACTGGAGATCTAGATTGTGAGAAATACGAAGATTTTAGTGGATTTCTCGTACCAGGAACGAGGACAGGTATTGGGCTGTTGATGAAAATAGAAACTTCAACCGGCGGAACCTTGGACGGTGAGTACGAGATATGGAAGACGAATAGCAGCGTATGAGTCAAGCTGCAGCACTAGACTTCTTGGATTAGGCCCTTTTCTCTTCCCATTTTCCCGCCATGAGCGTGGATAGATGCATCTACACGATGATAGACGAGCCGAAATCGAATCATTTCTCACGTTTCCAAGGCCCAGCCCTACGTTACAGCCGGCCATCGCTAAGCAGATCGCCTACTCGGTGCTAAATTCTGACTTCTCGGGCAGCACGAGATGCCGTCCAGTAGCTGTTTGTTCACAGCACAAGGGGGGAGGGCTCCCGTGATGCCTACTTGTATACGAGAGAGACGACGGACATTAGCCGCATGCAAGATTACGAACGGCCCAATCTCGCCAAGAAAAAGCTTGTGTTGTATGCTACCGCTTCTTTGGAATTAATCGCTATCGAAAGGAACAGGGCCTAGAACTAGCTTCCCATCGAAATTCTCGTGCTATTGTTCACCATCAATCCTTGATTGTGCCAAATAGTGTAGCTAGCACGTAATCTAATTGCTTTACGAATTGAAGCTATTGGTGCTGGATGGATTCCCATGGGCGTCGCTTATCATGGCGTTGAAATTAGAGCCCGGAAATGATGGAGACCGGGACAGGGGCAGAGATCCATCCACCAGAAAAAGATATGAGCTGATAAGACGATGGAAGAGAGACGGTTTCAGATGCTGATTAAGGTTTCCCTTGGCATTGACGAGATAATCTGCAACTTTAAAAGGATATGTATGTTAGATTTGGGAGAGGTGGCCGTATTCTGCACCGCTTTGTGTCGTGGGGGAATGAAATGGATGACGGATTGATGGGAGTAGAAAATGCAAATTGCGAAACAAAGCCAAGAATTCACATGTTTAGCATGGTAGCAGTGGTGGTGGTGCCTGTCGATGGCATGCAACACCACTGAAAATGCCTAGTAAACCCCCGTAGCGCGAATTTTGCTGCTTTGTTGTAGGGGTCCAATGCCCGAAATGACGACATCTCCACAGTTTGGCCAGTTCAGCTGTCAGCAATCCATGGATCACAAGCTGCAGAGGCAAAAAAAAGGAAATGGACATTTCATGCGACTTGTGGACAAACACTCGTAATAATAGAGGGTAAGTGAGGCTTTTGATTACAATTGTAACCATGTGAGAAGATCAACAATGAGGGATAAGATCGATAAGAAAAGAAATAGATGAAACAGCAAATCCGGACGGATTCCAGGGCCGGCCGCAGAGCGTCGCAGAAGGCGCCAAGGCGTCGACGATCTGGCTGCAAACGAACCAACAGATCGCTGCGCTAGACACTTTTGGCGTTTCATGTGCGCCTTGTAGGAATTGAATTGATCCCCTTTTTTTGATTTTCCGAGCCAAAAGATCACGTCACCCGCCAGCTGTGCCTCTACGCGCCAAAACACGGTGCAAGTGTGCAGCTCATTGCCTTGGTAGGGAGGTGGTAATGTGTAATACTGTATGTATGTCCTCGCATGTATGTGCCTGTATGGAGGCTTATCACTTGCAAGGCATCAACTCTCACCTCATCCTGATTACTTGCAATCTTGTGCTCACCGTGTCCAAATGCCGTGATTTGTCGATACAAGTCGCAGGTTATTGCTGCTTCTGCCCAATAAAACTCAAGTATCTCGTACGGCTTGTCCGGTGCAAAGGGTGGGTTCGTTGCAGGTACCGGCTACCTGCTAGTCGCGATTTAGTGGCCAAAAGCCGTGCAGAAAACGGTCTGGTGCTAAAGCTGAACACCCCTATTTTTTTTTCCTGCAATTTTTAGCTCAAATCTCCCACGCCAAAAAGAAGGACGAAGAAAAAAAAACATTGGATGGAAGAGTGACATCAAATAGCAGATGAGGAAGCACCGCATGCATCCACCCTCCCTCTGTCAAACCCAAACTTTTCATAATCCCGTTTTGCTGAACTCCCCCTTCTTCGGGTTCCTCAGCTAGATCTTTTTTTTTTCCTTTTTATGATTCGAGGGCCTCTTTTACTTTCTCGTCAATCGTTTTAAACACTCTCGCCTGAACTTTGGCATCTTTTGCCCCCCTTTCGTCATCCCCTCCTTAGTTCCCTATTTCCTGCATTGGTGTCCGTATTCCGCATCTCGTATCCCGACGACGCCTAATCAAGCGAGACGAAAGACACGAAGAGAAGATAAAGAAAAAACAAGACGAGAACCCACTGCTAGCCACCCCTGCCAAGCGGAAGCAAGCGAGCTCTTTTCTTTTCTTTTCTTTAGAGTGGTGCTACTTTCTCTTGTACTTTTCCTGGTCAACTTTCTCGGCTGTCACATTGCGATTTGCAGCTATTCCATGGTCTAGCTGCAAGCTTAATCTCGATTTCACTTCTCCGATTCGTACCAGGTTCTACGGTATCGACGTCGACTTCACCTCTTTGGTCTACGAGACGGGTAAAAAGACACACAATAAAATAGAAGAGGAGAGAGAGACAAGTCAATCATGTTGAACCCTCGCCGCGCCTTCATTGCGGCGGCGTTCCTTTTGACCGTCTTCTTCCTCATCACACGATCGCACAACTCCGAGCAGAGCCCCTCCAGCTCGACCGAAAGCAGAGATGCCGAAGCAGAGGCACTGGCCGCGGCCAATGCGCAGCAGCGACTGCCGCCGCCTCCTCCGCAAAAGCCCATGATTGATATGTCGGGCATGTCAACGTACGAAAAGCTTGCCTACCAGTACGAGTACGACATCGAGTCCAAGTTCCCCGCCTACATCTGGCAGACTTGGAAGTACACGCCGGGCGAGGGCGAGTTCCAGTTCCGCGAGCAGGAGGCGTCGTGGTCAATTGAGCACCCGGGCTTCATCCACGAGGTCATCACCGACTCTGTCGCCGACACGCTGCTGCAGCTGCTGTACGGGAGCATCCCCGAGGTGCTGGAGGCGTACCACGCCCTCCCACTGCCCGTGCTCAAGGCCGACCTGTTCCGCTACCTGATCCTGTACGCGCGCGGCGGCATCTACTCGGACATTGACACGTATGCCATCAAGAGCGCACTGGAATGGATTCCCCCGCAGATCCCCAAGGAGACCGTGGGCCTGGTGATTGGCATTGAGGCCGACCCCGACCGACCCGACTGGGCTGACTGGTACAGCCGGCGTATCCAGTTCTGCCAGTGGACGATCCAGAGCAAGCCCGGACACCCGGTGCTGCGCGACATCATCAGCCGCATCACCAACTCGACGCTGGCGATGAAGAAGGAGGGCAAGCTGTCAGCATTCCAGGGCAACCGCGTGGTGGACCTGACTGGGCCGGCCGTGTGGACCGACACCATCATGGACTACTTCAACGATGAGCGCTACTTCGACATGGAGAACAGCAAGGGCAAGATTGACTACCGCAACTTTACGGGCATGGAGACGAGCAAGCGCGTGGGAGACGTGGTTGTGCTGCCCATTACGAGCTTCTCACCAGGCGTTGGCCAGATGGGCGCCAAGGACTATGATGATCCGATGGCATTTGTCAAGCACGACTTTGAGGGTAAGTTGCGATGAGTGATATAAAGACAAAACAAAACCATACGCAAGGCTAACTGTGTGCTTTTCTCAGGAACGTGGAAGCCCGAAAGCGAACGACATATCGGCGAGGTCCAGCAGGAGCTTGGCGAGGGAGAGGAGGCTCCGAAAGAGCAGTAAAGAAGAAAAGAAGAAAGAAGAAGAAGAGCCTTGACAACCTATAATTGCATGACCAAGTCGGGAGGGATATTTTTTTCTATTGTCATTATTTCTTGCACCTGTATATTCTTTCTCTTCTTCGCTCTGGACCGCGGTGGGCTGGGTTCCGCATCGTCACACCTTTATTTCGGGTAATATTTTTTATTTCCGCGTTGCTGCGCGCCGCGTATGGGCGTCACGGCTATATATCGGTAGCGTGGGGGATGGATTGGAGGAGGGAAACGTTTTTTTTACTACACATTGAGGCATCATCAGCATCGGGGGTTTTTAGACTCGTGTATTTTTTCGGCTTTTTGTTTTTTGGGGGAGGGGGAATTTTAGATGCCGGATGGAGTTTTTTGTTGGTTGGTATTTTACACATGTTGACGGGCGTCTCCATATTTTTTCTTCACGTTGCGAGCTTTTCTATGATATAGCCGTTGGCGCTACCAGCGGGAGGCTGTGTGTAGCGTAGAGCCGAGGTCAGTAAAATGGAATCCATCAGAGACAAGACAAGCATTTTCGGACGCCCGCTGAGGAGAAGTTGAGATGAGATGAGATGGGGCTGCATGGCATGATTCCGTTGGTGCCGCGTCATGTTTGTTGCCGACGGGTGCATACAAATTGTGCTGTGAATGTTTGCGTGCTGTCGCGGGCGTAACGCTGGGGGAGGTGATTTGGTGATTGATGCTTTGTGATAATGTAGCCGGACGACGCAAGGTTGCATGCGGCCTCGGTGTGGTGGCACAATGGACGGGACGGACTGAAGCGACAGAACAGACACTATGAGGGCATTAATCAATCAATCAATCAATCGCTCACAAAGGGAAGAAAAAAGAGACAAGACAATACCGGATTACAACGAAATTACAAAGCCATCTCTAATCAACTACATGCCGCATCTCAAACTCATCATCACATGAAGCTCGTCTACAAACTTACCAAGCACTCGGTCCAACTCCAACCAAACAATTCAAACAGCCGCTTCCTCTCCCAGTCCAATCCTCCCCCTGCAGCCCGACCCGGACCGCCCTGTCCCGCACCGGCCCTCCCAGCGAATCAAAAGCTCCGCAGTCACACAAACCGTGCCCCACGCAGCGCGAAGCTCACTCAAGCCAAGTAGGGCTGGCAGCTAAGCAATTCTCTTGTTTTTTCCTTTTGGGGACAGACAGACAAGAGCAGAGTAAGGTTGCCTGGCTTTTTTTTCTCCGCAAGGTTCGGGGGTGGCGAGTGGGGAAAGACAGAGACGGATACAGGAAAACGGCTTTGTGGCTTTGGGGGAAGGAGAAATAACAAAATAAGGCTACACGGTCCGAAGGGGGGGGTCCTTTTTTTTTTTTAGACGGAGTACTCTTAGTGTGTGGGGGAGACAGAGAAGAGGCCGAGCGAGCAAAGAAAGAGGAGAGCGAGTACAGGAAGACAGAAGAGGGGATGGGATGGTTGGCATAGCGAAAGCCGTTCCGTAGGTCGGGAGACGGCGGGCTGGACTTTTTTTCTGGGGAAATGGGGGCCGGACACCTTTTCTTTTCTGGTATATTTATAAAAGGTGAGGGTCGCGGTTGGTGTGTGTCTTGTCTTGTGTTGTTGGGTTCGTGTGACTTGTGATTTTTGGGGTTTTTCCTTGGAAAGTGTCTCTTGTGAAACTCTTTATCTTTTAATTTATTTTTACAAACGAACATTGGACCATTCATCCCTTGGGACCAAGTGAAACATAAAAAAACCTGAATGGCGACCTGAATCAAACCCGTGGGACGAATTCTTCTTTTTCTCTTTCCCTTTTCTTCTCTTTTTGATACCTTGGTGTTTTCTTTTTCGTTTTTGCTTCGTCATATAGCGAAATCCAGCGTGTGTCGTCACGAAGCTTTCTCCCCCTCCCTCACAGCCTCAGCCGATTCTACCTACCCACTACGAATCGAGGACACACAAAGCATAAACACCAAAATGTCCATGTACACGCGAGCATGCGCGGGCCGGACGAGAGCCGCGGTGCGAATGGCGGCTGCCGCGCGGAGGAGAGCGATGAGCACGGCGGCGGCGGCGGCGGCGAGGACGACGGTTGACGAGGGCTATGTGCCGCAGGAGTGGCAGCAGAGGATATTGGGGACGGAGAGGCTCAGCATACGGACGGGACCGATGGAGGTGAGTTTTACATGAGCCTAATGGGTGGTGATACTGAGATGTCGAGGGGGGAATATCAAACAATGGGTTTGCGGTGTTGTGAAGATGGTAATCTTACATCTACATCTCTCTTACACGCGCGCTTATATTCTCACCTCTCACTCTCACTCTCACTCCGCCCATCATCACTACCTATACATGAACAACAACAGCAAAGCAACATGAATACTAACATCATAACCTCTCCTAGCCCGCCCTCTTCACAGGCACCATCCCAGACCACTTCGCCTCCGTCGTCTCCCGCCACGGCGACCGTTCCGCCGTCATCGCCCGCTCGCCAACCCCCAACGCCCACGAATCTACCCTCACCTACCACGCCCTCGACCTCGTCTCCAACCGCCTCGCCTCGTCCCTCTCCTCCATCGGCGTCCGCAAGGGCGACCGCGTCGCCGTTAGCCTCGGCAACAGCGCAGAGTTCGCCGCCTTGACGTACGCCCTGTTCAAGCTCGGCGCCGTCCTCGTCCCGCTCAACCCTACCTTTAATGCCCAGCAGGTGACTGCAGCCCTGAGCCACCTCAACGCAGAGGTGCTCATCATCGGCGCTGTTACGGATCTCGCGTATCGTCCGGGAAAGGGGCGGAGCAATAAGCAGCTGCTGGAGACGATTGTGGGAGACTTGCAGCGGAGCAGGATCCAGAGCGAGGCTGTCCCTAGTTTGAAGCGTGTCGTTGTGCTGGATAACCGTGCCAGCCATCCTGATGTCGTCTTTCCGTTGGATGAATTCGCTGCGCTGAGTTCATATGAGACTCTGCTCGAGGGCTCTGATCGTGCCGTCAAGCCTGACGCGCCCCTGGATCCCGCAGACACCATCAACATCCAGTTCACTTCCGGAACAACGTCTGCCCCCAAAGCCGCACAGCTCTCGCACACGGCCATCCTCAACAACGGCGCCTTCATCGCAGACCGCATGGGCCTCGACCCGTCGGACCGCATCGTCGTGCCGCCGCCGCTGTTCCACTGCTTCGGCTCCGTGCTGGGCTACATGGCTACGGCGACCACCGGCGCCGCCATCCTGTTCCCGTCGCCGGCGTTCGACCCCGTGGCCACGGTGCGCATGGCCGCCGACACAGACGCCACCGGCTTATACGGCGTAAGCACCATGCTCGTCTCCATCTTCGAGGCCCTGGATGAAAGTAGCCTCAACCTCCCCGTGCCGCAGCACCTGCTCAAGGGCATCGTCGCCGGCAGTAGCGTGCCCGAGTCCCTCATGCGCACCATCTACAAGCGCCTCGGCCTGCAGGACCTGGTCATCTGCTACGGCATGACGGAAACCGCTCCCGTCAGCTGCATGACACGGCCTTCGGACCCCTTTGAGCAGCGTACCTCATCCGTCGGCACGCCCATGCCGCACACCACGGTCAAGATCGTCGACCCGCTGGACCACACCCGCGTTCTGCCCCTGGGTGAACGCGGCGAGCTGGCCGCCTCGGGATACCTCGTCATGAAGGGCTACTTCGGCGACCCTGAACGTACCGCCCAGGTCCGGCGCACCGAGTCCGACGGCCGCACGTGGATGTACTCTGGCGACGAGGCCGAGATGGACGCCGACGGCTTCGTCCAAATCACCGGCCGCATCAAGGACCTCATCATCCGCGGCGGCGAGAACATTCACCCCCTAGAAGTCGAAAACTGCCTCTTCCAGCTCCTCGGCGTGCAAGAAGTCTCCGTCGCCGGCGTCCCCGACGAGCGCCTAGGTGAAGCCGTCGCCGCCTTTGTCATTCCTCGCCACGGCTGGACAACCGCAGACGCACAGCGGGAGGGTGATGAGGCTGCACGGAGATTGTCCAAGGACCGCGTGCGCGAGTGGGTGCGGACGAACCTTTCGAGCCACCTGGTGCCAAAGTACGTCTTCTGGGTTGATGATTATCCCAAGACGGCGAGCGGCAAGATTCAGAAGTTTAAGCTGCAGGAGATGGCTAAGAAGATGTTGGCTGACGAGGCATGAGAGGATGAATGAAAGAAATGATAAAAAATTGACAAAAAAAAAAAAAAAGACAACTTACGAAGCATACTAATCATGTGAATATAGCATTTTATCCATGTATTTATTGATTAATTGATTTTTCCTTTGGCCTTTGGTTTTTCGGGTTTTGCATCAGCAATGGAGCTCAGGCTCAGGGGGGCGAGTAGGGCAGTCAGATTTTACATGTAGTCGGTCTATCATACTACCATTTTCTATTTGATGTTACCACTCAAAGTCTGAATATGAAAGAATATACATACAGACATATGACCATATTCTCGCCATCACAAACTCCCAACGTGACAACTCAAACATCATTCATCACAATGGCACCAAACAAAAAACAGCATGTATCCCGCAAAATATATCGTCATAATAACTAACCCACGCGAAATCAACTCTCTATCGAGTCTATAGAATCCACTTCGTCAAGTCAGTTGGTCGTAGCACATGGTATCAAAGGCTTTCTAGCATCGTCCCATCTGTCCGCCTGTCCGTCTCGCTCTTGCCTGAGCTCCCGGTTGGTCAACACAGCCCTGCCAGTTGAAAATATCCCATATCCCAAACAGGTTTTCATGTCATAGGTTGAAAATGAAAATAAAGACAGAAAAAGAAGAAGCACACCCCCTCTCACCTTGAAAAGGAACGGTCAAGGGGGGCACCTCGAAACTCCTCAACGCCGTCGTCCCAAGAAAATAATATCTCTCTGTCCTGCCCATCATCCCTCCTTTTTCCCTGGCCAGTTGTGTTCGTCTTTCATTCCACTTGTTTCTCGCAGCCAATACGGCCAAGAAGCTCCTTGCGGTCGCTGTGTCCCGGCAGGCTGACTCCGCTGGCGGAAGCCTGCTTCTTAAGCCCGTTGCGTCGCTCCCAGCTCTTGAGATCCAGCTCCTCCACTCCGACTTCCTGCTCCAGTGGGTGAACCTCTTCGTAGATGAGCTCCTCTTCATCCTCCTCTTCGTCAGCCTCGTCGTCGCTCCGGGTATCTTCCGCGCCACCTCCGCCAATCACCTTGACGGCAACGCGAACAATCATGGTGAACCAGAAAATCGTAATGCCCTGCAGCAGAAGGAGGGGCGTGAGGAAAGCCCACTTGACCGTCTCGTTGTAGCACACACGCCCTGTCGAGTTGAAGAAGGGCTCAATCAGATACGTGAAGCCGGCGGGGGCTTCCAATGGTCCAACCAGGGAGTCGTTCGGTCCAACGAAGCATCCATTGGGCATGATTTCGGGGGTGTGCGCGTAAATGGACCAGCAGACCATGATGTAGAAGACGTGGCGTGCCACAAACCATGACACCATGAAGAGGGCAAAGACGTAGTCGCACAGCGTAGTATAGCCGCAGTACTTGAGACACTTGGCAACCTAGAAAAATTGTTGGGGTCAGCCATCACATCAAGGATCCCAAAACCTACAACTGAGGGCAGTCAGAAGAAAAACAAGAGAGCCTTACAGGGAGGAACAGATCCACCACGTCCATGATGACCAAGATGAACATTCCAACGCGGGTGTGGTGGTAGCAGTAGCACGACGAAATCAGCGCCGTGGTGATGATGTGGTGGCTAAACATCTGCCAGTGGTCCTTTCGTCGATCCTCAATGTTGATGACAATGATCTGTTGCAGCCAAAACGCCCATTGAGCAATCATGTACCACTTCATGAGGCCACCCATCTCCCGGTTCGGCCAGTCGGTCCACAGCTCCCTCATGTTGAGCCAGGCGGGAGAGTTGTAGTACAAATACTAAATAATGGCCGGTCAGTGACATTGCGTCCTCTACTTGGGACATCCATGTGTTTCAGAACCACGTACCACGCCCGTTGGCCAAAAGACAAGATAGTACACCAGCAACCAGGCCTGCTCGGTGAATCGGGTCAGGTCCTTTTTCTTGTTGATTTCGAAGAGTCGGCCAAATGGCGCCAGGATGTAGTCCATGGTACCGGCTCGAAGGCCGGTGAAGAGGACGATGAAAAAGGCAATCAAACAGGCATCGTCAATTCCGGCAGCATATTTGCCAGTCTTTGCGTTGTAGTACGAGAGATGGAAGAACTTGGTCGTGTGTACTCTGGCTTTGGGAATGCAGGCGTGGGCCAGGAAAAGAAGAGCGAGCAGGTTGAGTGACAAGCCTAGTTGCAAAGATCAGCAAGGTTTCATGCTGTGGCTGCTTTAAAAAAGAAGCATATCTATGGCAGTATGCCAATGTTGCGACAGGTACCTATGTTTCTTCCGATGAGGGGAGGGGACGTAACAAAGGAGCAAAAAACAAGAACAAGGCAAAAAAACAACATACCAACCTGGTTCTCGACGAACCAGCGAGCGAGGGGCTTCCAGAGCCCTTCGTCCTTGCGCTTCAGGCGACGGACCAGCACGACATTGCTGCCAGAGGTTTGCATGTACCGCGCGCCGTTGGTGGCCGGTCTCGAGCTCTTGGAGGAGCCGGCGACAGTCTTTTCGTCCGCCACGAAGCCGTGCGAGTCGCCCATGGTGTCGAGAGCTGTTGAGCAAAGCAGCGGTCGTGAACGAGGCACTTGGACTCGGGTTTTGGAAAAAGGGATGAGACTTTGCGGAGGTGCGTCGAGAACTGTCTAACGGCCTGGTTAGCACAAGGCAAAGACGAGACAAGCAATAATAGTACGAGTGCTAGAAGGTAGTAGCAGCAGCCAAAGGGTGTGGTGGGGGTGGTGGGATGTCTCACTATGGCTGGTGATTGGACCACCTTTGCTTCGACCTTTTTTTTTTCAAGGTTCTTTTTTTCCCTCTTGCCCACGGCGTGCGGAGTGGCGCCCCCAAGCTGCAGATTAGCCTAGCTCCCCTAGAAAAGAAGAGCTGCCGAGGAGACGAGATGGAAAAAGGCCTCTGCCAAGCTTCTCGGACAAGGTGGAGAGTCAATTGCTTGCAGATGGAGAGCTGTTCCACTTCGGAGGTTGGAGGGGAAGAGGGATTGGGAGCGTTTAAAGGGCGTATTGAGCCTGGTACACGCAAACTGCGTGGGGACGGGCGGGACAAAGAAAAAATGGAAAAATGGACAAGGGAAAAAAAAACTGGAAGAGCAACAAGCAAGCGGGAAAGGACAGATAGGCGGTGGAGAGCCAGATTCGAGGGATCAGCAGCAAGATGGATGCACTGCTTCAGCATGCGACTCAGTTGGGTGCTAAGCCTCGTACGGGGGGCACAGGTACGGCACTGTACAGTGCAGTGCAGTGCAGTGGAGTTGAGTGTGATGGTACGGGCAGCCGGCCGCCGCGGGCATACGGCCGGGAGAAGAGCTGTGTGACTGCCAAGGTATCAGGTATTGACTGATACTATTAGTGGATGTGTCTTTCATTGATCAGTGTTTATTAATAGCTGGCATTACTCAGTTGCAAGTTGTGTGCTTAGAGGTATCCTTGGTATTACTCAACTGCTATGTTGGATCCTCTCACCTCACATAAGGCGACATATTAGCATGGACGAGTGCCGAACAGACAGCCAAGCGGCAGCAGCGGCTTGTCAAGTGTCCAAGGTGATCAATACTACCAGACGGTAAAGCCTGCGTCTTGCAAAATGTGAGCAGTCAACTAGGAAACTCGGCTGCCTCCCCCGCGCATATCAAACAGCACGAGATGGATCAATTGCTCTGAGCCCTGGCCCGAGCTTTTCAACTCTTGTCTCAAGCCCCGGCTCGAGTGACGTCCCACTCACTGGGTATTGATAGAACTCCATAACATGACACGGCACTTGAGAGGGGTTTACGAATAGGCACTCGCACCTCTCTTTTGTACATTGTGTCAACTTCATAAGTTCAATGGGCAATCTTCAATCTTCTCCTTCTTCTCATCACAACTTGCAAGCGGTGAGTGATTGAGGCACACACACATGTACGAGCACCTCTACAGTGTGCATTCGCCCGCATACAGACGTTGCTTGGGCTCAACTAACACACAACCCACAACGGCGCACTTGCGCTACAGTACCCGCTAGCGGCCTAGCAGTCTGCTAAGGTGTGCTGAGGCGCTCGCTTGGGCCCCTGGACCTCAACAATTTGATGCGATTTGATGCACGCTCAGGCGGGTGAAGCCATGGGCTGATTCGCTCCCGAGATTAACCTCACCTGCTGGGTGCCGGCCAATGGCGTCAGCCCGAATTGCTCCTCTTCTGAAACCTCCCCTCTTTTACCCAATTCGCCTTTTAACCTCACAGCAACAGCAGGGTAGCAACGCGGTAGTTCGTGACGGAATAATCTTGGGGGAGCATTGAGTCCCAATCCCTCTCAACTTGCTAACCGCAGGGAGCAGTGCTCCGCATCTCCCCGCCTGTGCGACTTTGCTTGTACTACCCAAGTGTCATTGCCACCCAGTCGTTTAAACAAGACTCCGAGGTATTACTGCAGTACGAACAGCAAAAAGGTGTGCGCCACGATGGACAGCAACACACGTGGGCCGAGCATAGGCTGTAGGATCTGGACTAAGGGCGACCCTTGCTTGTTCTTGGCCCATCCTACCCAGAGCATGCCAAAAGAGCAGCGCCGGTTTCGAGTTGGGATGGATTTAGCAGCACCTACCTGTCCAGGCAAGTTAAGCAATGGATGGAGGTGTCGTACTATCCAAAGTGAGGATAACGTCAGCTGTCATGGCGCTGCTGAACCTGAAGCTGGGTATGTACGTGTATTATGCAGCACTACTTCACTTCTCTTCTAGTCCAGTATATTCGTTCAATGACCAAAATATACTGAGCTACAAATGTTGAGTGTTCTCAAGTCATTGACAAGTAGAGTCCCATCCTGACGTTCCTCTTGACTTCCCCTCAGTAAGGTATTTAACCGATACAAGACCCTACCGCCTGGTAAAGGTTCCGCTAAGGTCTTGTGATCGTATTCATAGCAATAGTCTAGTATAAGCCTTTCTAACTAATAGTGCACCCAAAAATGCAAGCAAGGACATCTCAGTCGATAGTGTTGGACGAAGAATCTAATCTCAGATCGAGTGGGGGCGGGGATTCAAAGCGTGGCGTCATGAGGAAATTGGTGGACCCTCGACAGAGGCAGCAATCAAGCTTCAAGTTGTATAATTCTCATTGAGAAAAGATGAGGGGAGTTGATCTTACCTAGGTAATAGTAGCTATACACAGGGTGCTGGTATCAAGCAACAGCAGACGTAATAAAATGCATGAAGCAAAAAATCCCAACATGCATGTCGACGGTAATAGCAGTTGCTCATCAAAGAGACATTTTACGCTCACCAGCTGATCGATTTTTCTCAGTCAACCCCAGCCGCAAGCAGACAGGGATCACAGCCCAAGGCCAATCACGGGAGCGCTTGTCACAACACCCTCTACAGCCGTCCTGTTGCTCGCCAGTTCTGGGCCTGGCTGTCTCTGAATCAAGCCCAAGCTGGCCAAGACAGAAATGGTCTTTTGTGCCTGTTGAAAAGAATGAGATTCTTTTCCAGTCGTTGGAGAGCAAGCTCAAATTATCACCTTTTCTAGTATCCCCTAGCCACTAAAGTAAAATCACTGCAGAGCCTAACTCTAAAGCAGATATTACAAGTTCCTGTCGAACGACAGCCTCTTGCTCGGTGCCTCACCTATTCTCGTGCCTGATACAAGCGCTGGCTACTAGGTAGCTAAGAGGCGGGGAACAATCACGTTCAATATTTGCACAACCAGATGGATATTAATACAAAAGTCATCTAAAAGCTCCTTTGCTGCAAGTTTAGCGCTGCCGGACTGGTGCTGCTCCGTAAATGCTCCATAGTGTAGTCCCATCTTGCATGCTCGCGCCAAACAAGGCCCATCTGCCTCTATATTGCTTTGTGTTTCTTTGCTTTGTGTTGCTGCTTGTGTCTATACTTAACACGATTTTGATGGTGGCAATAAGTGGCTTTTGGAGAAAACACAGCTTCTAGAGCTCTACCAAGCTAGAGCTCTCTTTAAGGACCCTTTGACCCTGAAGCGGTTCCTGCACAGCCACACTCGCAATTCGCCATAATAGGCACCACCCGAGCTAGCCCCGCTCTCCAGCCACGCCGCCCCCTCCTGACCCAGTAATTTATCGTCTACATCATCCTTTCCGCCACAGCGATCGCCTTTGTCCCTTTGATCTTCACGCTTTTCTTCTACCTCAAGCCTGTCAGCAACTCAACCACCACAACAACGACCTTCTTAAACTTCTCATCCGCTTCAGCGCGATAGAGAAAGCAGAAAGAGAGAGACTGCGCGAATAAAAAATCATGGCGTCCACCGCAAAGTACCAGCCGGCTCCCCAGCAGGAACCCGACGACGACTACACCCAAGCTCCGCCCGCGTATGGCACCTCGGCTGCCTCGTCGTCGCGCAACGATCCCGGCCTGTTCGCAGAGCCGCGCAGCAGCGACGACAACATTCCTGATGACTTCAAGGTAAGTGCTGGATGAAACTTCCTTGTGCGCTCCTTTAGATACCAAAATCTGCCATCTGCACCTCTTTAAAGGTCTCCCTGCTGACGTCACTTTAAACCAGTTTGGCGGCTCTGTTGCCGAAGCCACGGTCGATATTCGCAACCAGTTCGTCCGCAAGGTCTACAGCATCCTCACCGTCCAGCTCATCGCCACGGCGGCCTTGAGCTCCATCAGCTTCTTCAGCAATGGATACAAGGCGTGGATCCAAAGCCATCCTGGTCTCGTCTGGGCATCTGTATGTCACTCCCATCTTTGTCCGCGAGAACTCTAGCTAACAAACATCTCCAGCTCTTCGGCGCCATGATCTTCATGGGTCTCACCTACTGGAAGCGCAAATCATACCCGACCAACCTCCTCTTCCTCTCCCTCTTCACCCTCACCGAAGCCTACTCCATCTCCGTCATCGTCTCCTTCTACCAGACCTCCATCGTCCTCAACGCCACCATCCTCACAGCGGGTATCTTCGTCTTCCTCACAGTCTTCGCCTGCCAGTCCAAGTACGACTTCACCTCATGGATGCCCTACCTCTTCGGCGCCCTGTGGGGCCTCGTCCTCTTCGGATTCATGGCCATGTTCCTTCCGTATAGCTCTACCGGCGAGCTCGTCTACGGAGGACTCGCTGCCCTCATCTTCAGCGGCTACATCCTCGTCGACACTCAGATGATTATGCGCCACCACCATGTCGAGGAGGAGATTGCCGCCGCAATCAGCCTGTACCTCGACATCATCAACCTTTTCCTTGCCATCCTGCGCATCCTCAACAGCCAGTCTAACAACTAATGTGGCCAAGAGGGATGAATCGCACCAGTGGATGCAATCAACTACTGTGGCACTATTCGTGATTCGTGCAAGACCTTTGAGATTGTTATCATGGGCTTTACCCTTTCATTTTCATTTTTCTTCTTTCTTCTGTCGCACTTTTGTAGGATAATGGGATAAAGCGGATGGGACGCGGATAGGGCAGTTTGCTTTGGTTTTTTCTTTGTTGTTTTTCTATTGTTCCTCTTCTCCCATAGTTTCCTTGTTTCTCAACGCTTGTGTCCTTGATGTTGAAACGCCAACGCACCAACACAAAGGAAGAAAATAAATTAGCTTGTGACAAAGCCGAATTCATGGCCCATCTGGCTCACATTCTCTCCCGTGTTAAAAATCGTAAAGGTTGTGAATGTATTTGATATCTGCATTAGAAGTCCACTACAGTAGCTAGAAAAAATAAAAAATAGGACAGTTTAAAAAAACAGGGAGACCATTTGACAACAGATGGCTACTGATGCGGCTATAAAACAGGATATTATTATGCTGAGTAGCCGCATGCTTTCCCACCTTTGCCGATCCGAGGCATCTCTCTTCGTTCGGGGTATACGTCGTTTTGGTCCAACGGCATTCCCACCCTCTCCATAGATTCCACCATGAAACTCTCCTTCGTCAGCCTCCATCGTTCCATCTCCGCACCAACCCATGCGTCACGTTCGCGAGTTGTCGTAGGTTGCAATAAAATAAGTAAAGAAAAAACAGGGAGAAAATCAAACTCGATTCTGTAACGGCCGGGGGAATGTTCTGATCTCTTTGCTCTTCAGTGTGTAGGAGAGGTAAAACCCAACGCCGGCAGCGATAAATAGACCAACGTCGCAATTTACTTTTATAATGCCGAAGAAAGCCCTAATACGTGATTTGAGATGATTTACTCCTCGCCACCGTTGATGCTGGTGTCCAGCGCGGGGGATGCCTGGGCCGTCTCGCGCTGCATGCGAGCCTCTATCTCGCGGAGCTGAGACTCGCGCGCCAGCAGCTCCTGTCGCTTCTCGTTGATCTCGCGCTGGACCTTGAGCTCGATCTCGCGGAGCTTCTCCTCCTCTCGTCGGAGCTGTTCCTCCTTGAGGCGGACGGACTGGGAAGCCAGGTCCTCGGGGTTCATGGAGGCATCAAGACTTTTCACACGTTAGTTCACTGTCATGACAAGCAGGATAAAGTGGTATACTTACCCAGAGGCACCGCCATCCACACTCTTAGACAGCTTCTCGGTACGGTAGTTCTCATACAAGAAATCGTGGGTGATTTCCTTCAAGTCAGCCAAGTGGCTGTGGAGGAGGGCTGATCGGATGGCCAAGAAGTCTGAGTGGCGAGGGTTCTCGACCTCGACAACACCCCACGGGTACTGGCGAGCGCGGACCTTGCGGCCACCAATCTCAACCACATCCTCCGAGCCAACAATGGCAAAGGGCATGAGTCCTCTGAGTTCTGCGTTCTCCTCGACGGTATCCTCGTCGTCTTCCTCAATGTCGTAGGGGAAGTTGTAGACGGGGATTCTGTAGTGCTCAATGTCCTCCATGACCAGCTTCTTTGACTCGGCAAGCTCCTGGGGGGTCAGGGTGTCGGCTCGGCCAATAACGGGGATGACGTTGACACGCGGTGCAAGGCGCTTCATCAGTTCGATATCGAGCTCTCGGAGGCTTGTGGAGACGCGTTAGTACCAAAGGAGTAGCTCGATGGGCAAGAGAAGGAGAAGGCTTACCCGTGGCCGGTAGGGGTGATGAAGTAAAGCATGGCGTGGACACGGTTGTCCCTGAAGCGAGGGTTACGCTTGATACGAGACTCCTCGGCCAAGATGTCGTCGTATTGTCTCTCGAGGTAGCCGACGATTTCTGAGAAGCTATACGCGGCAGTTTAGCATGCGACATGGCACAGACGAAGGAGCAGTCAATGCGGGGCTAACCTGGCCTCGTTGTCAATCTGGTCGCCAAATCCGGGGGTGTCGACAATGGTCAGCGAAATTCGGGTGCCTTCCTCGTCGAGTTCAAGCTCTAATTAGGTGGTGAGTGGTTGTCAACAGACGGATTGGGGTGTTTGCGGCTCGTCATCACGTACCAACGGTAAGGGGCTTGATCTTGACGCCCTCCTCAATGTGCGCGTTGGTAGCATCGTCGGCTTCCTTGTGCTCGAGGACAGACTTGCCGCAGAGAGTGTTGACAAAGGTGGTCCGGCCTGTAGCGGCAATTGTGAGTTTAAAGTTCGTATTTGGGTTGAAATTGCAGTGCAGTTGGAGAGGGCAGCAGCATACCAGTTCCGGAAGCACCACACACCATCAGGCAGAACTGAATGCCTTTCTTGACATTCTTCTTTCGGCGGATAACCTTCTGCACAGTCCAGAACAGTTAGTTTTGACTCGCGTTTCAAACATGACAGGGCGTGGCTAGGGGGCCAGAAAATCAAGAGGGAAACGGCATGTTTTGGGAGTCGTGCATCGTCGTTGTCGAATTGACACGTCCCAGAGAAGTGCGGGAAACGGAGGGGGCACGTACGGAGGACATCATGGAAGGCGACTGGTAGGTATGAGGATTAGCCCTAAAAACGGCGGGAGAGGGTGTGTGAGCAGCTGAAGCGAGGAGACAAAGAGACAGAGTTCGGTCAAGACGAAGCTCTTGATGGAGGAGAGAAGAATTGAGTCGCGGTGATAAGAGGCCAGGAGAAGTTTGGGTCGGGTGCTACAGTAAAGGAGAAGTAGGCGTCGTACTGGCAATTTGCTTCTTTCAGGGGCCACCAGCGCCAGCCTATGCCTAGAAGAGCCAGACCGCCCCTGCCCCGGCTGTAGCTCCCCCTAAGTGAACCTGGTGCTACTCTATGGAGCTAAGCTAAATCATGCAATCCCAAAACGCCTGGTACCTGCAACGGATCAATTGTTTGCTGCAGTGTCCGTGCGCACATCTCAATTGCAGAGGTACTGCACCTGGAGAATGATTTCCATCGGAAATTCGTCGGCAAACGCAAACACGGTGCTGCATGTACCTAAGGTTATTTTCGTTTGACCCTCCAGCCAGTGAAGCAGAGCAGCAGCAATACGAGCGTGGTGGCACCTCGTGTGAAGGTGACGGACGCTCCATATACTAAGCCCTCAACTGTGTCCTAGAATGTGACGAGGTCGATTTCTGGGGAAACAATACCTCAGGTTAATCCATACAATAAGAGGAGAAGCTACCCCTCATTTATATAAACTTGAACCCAAGATTCTGCCTTGCTACAAGTCCTACGAGTACGAGTACATGATGATTCCCCAAATCCCTGTCCACAGCCATTGTCCAATCTGACGTGCTGCACTTTGTTCTGACGACGTGTACTTTTCTTGAGCCTCGTATCACAACTGCAGCACTGTACCCAATCATGATTCCAAGTAGGGATATACAACCTTAGGTAGATGGTAATATTGAATGCCACTAGGCAGTTACATACTCAATGTTAACTCCAGTTCTTCAAATACCTACTCCCATCACGATCTTTTTTTTAGTCTTACTATATCATTCGTTATTCACTATTAAACACTGTAGAACGCGGGATGTTGCATTGCCAACTTGGAGGTTAGCTAACTTGGGTACTTCTACATAGCAAATCCCTCCAAGTAATCATGACATCCTGCTATCTAAATGCATATTCACCGAGCCTGCGCGCATGCTGACGGCAGATATCAGACGGCAGGTTATCAAGGTACATGAGATATAGAGTAGAGTAGAGACTCCAATGACTGCAAGGTGCAGCAGAGTGCATCTCGGCTTCAATTGCCCTGCCTCTGATTGATTCTCCTAGCAACGTTGATAGGGGCAACCGAGTTATAGCGCTGTCCCGCTACAAGGCAGCGGCCCCACGGCAAGCATGAGGCACCGGGTGCTGGGTCCCTCCGCATTAAAGCGCCACCTGTTTAAAGCAACCACGCCCTGTATCTTCCTATTCCATGTCCACTACAGTGAGCAGTGGCCAAACACCGTATTGACACATGTCAATCCAGTGCATGCAACATTAAACCTTTTGGAACAAATCATCCATCAAATCATAAACTATCGCCGTGCCGTTAAATGAAGCTCACCGGTTCAGGGTTCAAAACACCGCGTCCTCTGTTACATATTAATTCACCCCCTTGCTCTCTTTTGTTTGCTGGTGTCCAGAAACCCCATGATCACTGCGCCAAAACGGGATAGCTCTCGGGACCCAGTCGCAGTCCACAGATTACCGAGCATCGCCATCAACATCTAAACATCGATAGTCGCTCTCATCGCAAACACCTTTTATTCAAGGCCAGACTCTTGACGCCGCTTCTTTTCTTGGAGCTTTGGTGATACGGGAACCCATCTCGGCACCCCATTTAGTCTTCTTGGTTCCATCCCTGCTTTCCTGCTAGGCTCGGTGTGAAGCCGCCTCGCCGCCATGAATGTACGGCCACCTATAGAGTCGTCGTCTCCCACGGCGGTCCTGTCCGTGGCGTTCAACAAAGACTCGAGCTGTTTCTCCGTGGGCTTGGAATCAGGGATATGTGGTAGGTGTCCCTTGAGAGATTACTTGACGAAGCTCGTGGCAGCTGGCTAATAACGAGTGTGCTCATGATAGTCTTTCATACTAAGTCATGTCTGCTCAAGGCATCAAGAGGTCGGTTCTTCATTTTACAGCTCGATATATGCCAATAACGGACATGGTAGCTGACATCTGATGAGACTTTAATGGTGGCATCGGCCTTGTCCGAATGATGGGAACAACAAATTACCTCGCCCTAGCTGGCGGCGGGAAATCACCCAAGTTCGCCATCAACAAGGTACTCTCGTTTACCCTGGACCTTTGATGAGCAAGTTATTGATTCGTATACATCTAGGCTATTATATGGGACGACATGAAGGGCAAAGTTGCCTTAGAAATCTCAGCCCTCACTCCCATTCGCGGCATGCAGCTAAGTAGAGAACGCATCGTCGTGGTCCTCCAGAACAGCGTCCGCGTCTACTCGTTCGCCAAGCCTCCCGAGCTGCTGCATGTGTACGAGACAGCCGACAATTTGCTTGGACTGTGCTGTCTCTCAGACAAGAAGCTTGCGTTCCCGGGCCGCACAACAGGACAGATCCAGATCGTCGAGCTTGCCACTGGTAATGTCAGTATCATCCCGGCTCACTCATCTGCCCTCAAGGCCATCCAGTTAAGCACTGATGGAGAACTACTGGCAAGTGCCAGCGAAACGGGGACACTCATTCGTGTCTATGCGACTAGCAGCTGTGCCAGATTAGCAGAGCTCCGCAGAGGCATCGATCCGGCAACCATCTACTCCCTCGCATTTTCGCCGTCTGGATCACTGCTAGCCTGTACCTCTGACAAGTCCACGCTTCACATCTTCGACGTGCCTAACCCTAAGCGGCCGAGTGCTCATCGTAGTCCACAGCCTGGCGGCGCGGCTCAGGAGGCGGATGTTGGCAAATGGGGCATCCTCAGCAAAATCCCTCTTATGCCGCGAGTCTTTTCCGATGTCTATTCCTTTACTTCTGCGCCCTTTGAGGCTGGGAACGAGTCCATGATTGGCGGCATCTCATTTTCCGAGGGCACCGTTCTCGGTACGACAAGACCACCCAAAGGCGTCATTGGATGGATCAGCGAGGACAGCCTTGCAGTTATTGGCGCAGGCCAGGACGCAAGGTGGGAGAAATTTACACTAGTCGATGGCGAGGACGGAAAGCGTCACTGCGTTCGTGAGGGCTGGAAGCGATATCTGGGAAATTCGTCATGAGGGATAAGAGGGATAACAAAGGGACTATACAGGGAAGATGATTCAATTCAGACGCAGCGAGGGCTTTGGGCGTTTTTTGGGTGGTCAATGCTGTTTAAATGAAGATGGGGGAATAATTCTATTTGGGTATTCATAGCTTTTTGGACCTGGTACTAATTCTGACGACGCCGAGGAGATCGGCTTCTACTCTTGCGCTGCAACCTTCTCCTACCATCATCATCGTCATCTTCTTCTTTCCGCCTCCTGTGTCTCTCGCGGTCATCGTCTCTTCTATGGGACCTCCTATCGTCTTCGGGCTTCTTCTCCCGCCGTCTTTCCCGTTCCCGTTCCCGTGAGCCCTCTCGGGGCGAATCTCTGTGCCTCCTGTGGCGCTCTCTGGAATCATCTCGGTGTCGATATCGTCTTGACTCGCCATCTGACGGTCGCTTTTCTTTCTCCCCTGAGGCTTCATCTCTCCGTGATCTTTCGCGCCGACCATCATCTTCCTTATCTCGTCTTGACTTGTGATGTCTGTGGTGCCTATGACTATCCGGCTTCTCTTTCCTGTCCGCTCTTCGCCGAGCCTCCTCCACCTCTTTCTTCTTCTCGTCAATCAAGAATCCTTTCATGGGGTCATCGTCATCATGATCCCTCATTAAAAGAGCCAGCTCTCTCTCCTCGGGCAGCATTGGTCTCTGAATCTCTTCCGGAATGCTCTCGTCGTCGGACACGGCCTTGCCTTCCCTGCGCTGGATATCTTCCCAGCCAATTTTGAATTCATCTTGGTCTTCGTCGTCTCGAGCTTGGTATCGAGCGTGGTCAACCCGTAGTAATCTCCCGCCAATCTCGGCGCCGCCTAGATTATCTACTGCGAGGTCGGTGCTCCTTTGGTCTTCGTATTTCAGCCAGCCGAAGCCCTTGGATTTGCCCGTCTCCTTGTCGCGCACGAGTTTTAGGAAGACTGGTTCGCCAAATTGGGAGAATATCGTGATGATGTCTCCTTCGGAGAGTTCGTATGGGAGGCCGCCGAAGTAGACGAAGGCGGTGTCACGGTAGTCGACATGCCAGGACGCGTCTGGTGAACTGCGGGAGGTCAGCTCTGCGTTCTGTCGCCGGCTGAAGATTGTTAAAGTATGGAGTGTGACTTACATCCCGTTTTCGATTTCTTTTTTATTTAGCGCTTGGATGGCGCGTATCTGGTTCATGTTGCTCTGTTCAGATGGCGGATCTTGCTGCGAGGTAGAGTCTGTGCTGTTTTGTCGAGATGCGAACCTTGAAGATGATGCAAGGCTGAGCAGTAGCTTCAACTATTTGAACGAGGCTGCTGTATGCGCTCGTTTAGTGGGTAATTGGTCACTAAACTAGAGCTCAGTGCTCCCACAGCACCTGACGGTACATGTACTGATCCTAGTTCGTCTCCCCACCTAGCCGACGATTATCCATTGGTGACCCTTGTTCCAGTTGGGTTGATGAAGGAGATGCTTCTTCTGCCATAGCTATCGGGAAATATCTCGCCTCCAAGGCCTATGACTTCCCAATCCTAATCCTCAGACCAGAGATTGACGACAATAGCGGCGATCCCCCTACAGGCGCAGCGCCTTTTCCCGCCACGTCGCATCGTTGTTGGCATCTTTGACCAAGATGCTCCGCTATCCCTAGGACCTTCTATCATCCCACCTTAATACAGCTACGACTCGAAGCGCGCAACGTTTCCCCCCTATAATAACCCGGCGATCACATCAACGCGTGCGTTCCGGACGGTTACAACTTATTTTTAAGAGCATTTCTGGTTTTAGCGACGCTGCCACCTCGGAGGTGCGGAGACGGCGACCATGGCAAACAGGATATCACAATATACCATGACATCAAGGGACGGCGACAGTCAAAATGGCGAGCCCAAGAGGAACTTGTGGACTTCAATGCTAGAGTCAGTGGCCAGCGGCAAGAGATTACCGGAAAAGAACCTTTTGGTCTTGGGTATGGAGGCATCCTCGTGACTGGAACATTTACACCTTGTCGGCGGGATTCACTGACCGTTCCCCTTCAGGAGGCACTCCGGAATCGCAACGGGAGTTTCTGGACTCGCTGTCAGGATCTGAACCAAGGCGCAACTTTGACCGGCAAAAGATCCCCCCGATTGCAAACAACTACGCCCTGGGTTATACCTATTATGATGTTCTCGACGCGGATCAAGATGGTTAGCAACCCCTCAAAGCCTTGGAGCGGCGACATTGGTATTGGTGACTGATTGGTACAAATAGACACACTTGCTCGAGTTTCTCTCTATCTTCTTTCCCAGCCCTCGGGCGAGTTTTCTTCGCTCATCGCCCCCTTGCTTACGCCCGAGACGATACCAAACACTGCACTGGTAATACTGTTAGACTGGTCGCACCCGCACTTGTGGCTGCGTCAAATCTGGACATGGCTGCAGGTGTTCCAGGAAGTTTTAGAGCACCTGAGCAGAGATGTGCAAACCGAGATGGAAGAGGTCATGAACAATTGGAAAGAGAGGGGAAGGGGAGGCTCGTCGGTCAACCTGGATGGCACTCCATCCGCCACCGTCGCCAATGGTGATAGCAATGCCGGCTCACTACCGCTTGGGCCGGGCGAATGGACTGAGCCTCTCGGGCTGCCGTTGTGTGTTGTGTGTCAAAACGTAAGTTTGATGTTATAAATGTCCTTTGCGCTCTCACGATTTACTGACATATTCTAGTCGCAAAAAATCGACTTTCTAGAGAAAAGCAAAGGGTGGAAAGAGCCGGACTTTGACGGAGTGCTACAGAATTTGCGAACAGTTCTGCTGAGACGTAAGACCATTCCCCCCCTTGTTTAACGGGACCTTGCAGTAGCTAACTGTGGTTCAGACGGCGCTTCACTTATATACACATCACAAAGCACCGCATCTCAACTCCCTATTCTTATACACTCAACTCTCGGCATCACTTCTCTTTTGAAACGCCAGCCTCTGAAACACAACGTCATCGACCGAGATAAGATTGTCGTTCCCCCGAACTGGGATTCTTGGGGCAAGATTAGAGTTCTGGGTGGCTCGTTCGACACGGAAAAGGTGTCACAGTACTGGTCTGAGGACATCAAGATTCCCCTCGGGGCCCCTCCTCCAACCCTGGCCCTGCCCGACCCTGAAGACGACGACGACGACGGCTCAAACCAACTGCCTCAAGTTGAGAGCGCCATTGCACTCTACGAAGACTGGTGCAGAGATCCGAATAGTGGAGGACTCGCCCTCGTGGAGAACGCCATGAACGACGGCACGGAAGTGGCTGTTGAAAGTGAAGACACTCAGGACTTTCTTGAACGACAGCTCAAGATTCTGGAGGCGTACAAGTCAAAAGCACCGGAGAAGTCGACAGACAGTGCTGTTTCTAGCTCGACGAGAAGACTCGACTACGATGAAAAGACTGTCAATGAGCATATCGGTCCCGTGCAGTTCAATATGGGCGGCATTCAAGTTGACGCTGACGATATGCTGCAACGCCTTAAGGTATGATTCATCCCCTTTGAACAAGAAAGAAAAACACAGAAGAAGTTGTAGCTAACATCCTGCACAGGACCGCAATGCACACATCGCAGCTGACGTTCCCTCCGCCGAGCCAGAAGGCGCAGTCAGTAACATAGCCAAGGACTTTGACAATGAACAGCTACACGATTTCTTCTCGGGCCTGATGAACAAAACAGCCCGCTAATGAGGGACGCTGATGAGTGGTAGTGGTATCCTTGATGATGTGTTTGTTGTGGGGGTTTGATGTGTTTCGAACTGACTGGATGAGAATTATCGTCATTCTGATTAAGCAGGCGGCAGTTAGTTTTCTATGAGCGAGCATTTGGAGACGATTAGGGAAATGAAGTATGGCTTATGTTTGTTCTTTTTTTCATCCGGGGGGGAGGGGGGCTTGGAAAATTAATTGGTCAAGGGAGGATATAATCCGGGGAGGGTAACAACTCAGGGGTGTTTGGTTGGGGCGTGTGAGGAGGCATCCATCCGCTTGTAGAATAGATACCCTTGATGAAGATGAAAAAAAAGGACTTGAAATCACACTTGTCAGATCGACTTGTTTGTATGCAGCCAGAGGTGTACACACATGAGGTGCACATTCATGAGTGTCTGGTGACAAGGCCAAAAAAAAAAAAAAAAAGATAATCTCTATATATGACGATGGTTCCCTAAACCTCTCCTTTCCCTTTGAGCCAGAAAAGCACGACCATTCAAGCCAGCCCTTTCAAACCAAATCTCCAGGGGAAAAAAACAAAAGTGGAATAGGCCATAAAAATAAAAACTCCCCAACCCAATCCGAAATTCCGTTTCCCGAAACCACACACACTTTTAAACAATGGAACGAAAAGAAAAGGATTTTACGCCTTTTGCCTCGTTGTCTTGTACCTCACATCCACAGTCTTGAGTTCCAATCCCAATCCTAATCTCGCCACGACGACACCTCCCAGGAGGCCCGGGAACAGCCACGGGTGCTGCAGCATCTCCGCCTCGAAGGCATTGATGGTTTCTCGCGCGAAGCCGGTGAACTTCTCGTCTCCCAGAAGTTCACCGAGTCGGAACAAGTTGGAGACTGAAACGCCGTTGGTGGAAGGTAGGGAAGTGTCCATGCCGTCTTTGAGACGGAGGATGGTGTGAGGAGAAGACTGTGTGGTTGAGTAGAAGGCACCAGCGGTATCGTAGAAGAGGGCGGTTTGGGATTCTGGAGAATAAAAGTCAGTAAATGCAAATTAGGAATGATTGTGTTGGAAGAAAAGAAGAGAAACAACTTACTCTGCAGATGGTCGGCGAATTCGACATAGCTTTCGTCCCCTGTGGCATCAAAGAGATCCAAAACACCATGAATTAGGTACGCATAGTCGTCCGCAAAGCCCTCAGTGTCCCGTCCCTCGCTCCATATCCGGTACAGGGTTTTATTCTTCTCATCCCACAGCTTCTCCTTGATAAAGGATACGCAAGCCTTGGCCGCGCTCATATACTTTTTGCTCTTCTCAGGGTTCAGTACCCTAAGAGATGTTGCCGTCCGCGCCAAAGCCGATACTACCAATCCGTTCCATCCAGTGACCATTTTGTCATCCACATCTGGGTGTGGCCGCTCTTTCTCTCGCCTCTTCTTGAGAGCCTCCCTAGCGGTCTGAATGTTCTTCTTCACCGTTGCGACGGGAACATTGAACTGCTTGCTCAGCTCGTCGGGCGTTTTCCTGATCCTCAAGATGTTTTGGTTAATAAAGTCATCGTTCGGGTCGTGATCTTCGTCCACGTTTCCATCTTCCTGCACGTCCCAATAGGCCTCAACCATGGGACTGATATGGCTATCATCAGCGTTGACTACGGAAGCAAACTCGCGTCGCGTCCATAGATAGTAGGCTCCCTCTCTCTTATCACCGTCTCCTCGTTTCGCATAGGAGTCGGCAGCCTCGGATGAGGCAAAGCCGCCGTTCGGAAGAGCAATGGGTGGGGATGTTAGATACTCGGCAAGTTCAACAACGACATCGTAAAATTCACTGTCCTCCATCCCACCACTCTGTTTCCACGCCTCCAGGTACAGCTGGAGAAGTGATGCATTATCGACGACCATCTTTTCAAAGTTGGGGATGCTCCAATCGGGTGTCACGGAGCACCGGGCAAATCCAGTGGCCCCAATGTGGTCATGAAGCGCCCCATCACGGATCTTGCGCAGAGTATCCAGAGCCATGTCCAGCGCATGTTTACACTCGGCCTCTCCAACGACATCCTGCACCGGAGAGGGGAAGTTGACCAGGTTCAACAGAAAGGCCAGCTTGGGGGGCGTCAGGAATTTCGGAGCCAGCCCAAACCCCCCGTATACTGGATCAAAGGTTCCGGCGATGTGCGTATAAGCCTCTTCGAGTTGATCGAGGTCTAGCTCACTAGACACGGCCGTGCTGTCGCTCACTTTGGCAGCGGGCTGGTTGGGCACTGGAGCACCCCATCCAGCGGGAGCTATCGGCTGTGGAGCCGTAATGCTTCGTTTCCCAAGTGTGCCCTCGGCCGCAAATTCACGCAGTTGGCCAATGACCTCGGTTGCCTCTTTGCGGCATCTAGCCTGCTGATCCTTCCAGATGTTGCGCACTTTTTTCAGGATGACTAGGAAGTCTAGGGGCTCATCGCCATGGTCCTCCGTGGCCCTTCTTGCCACACTGGGGCCGGGCCAATACGTGCCTCCGAAGACGGGCTCCAGTTCTGGGGTGAGAAAGAGGTTAAGAGGCCAGCCTCCAGAGTTGCTCACAGCCTGGACGTAGTTCATGTAGATGGTGTCGATATCGGGGCGTACTTCGCGGTCAACGATGATGGGAACAAAGGAGTGGTTCAGGACGGCAGCGCAATCGGAATTCGAAAAGGACTCGAGGGCCATGAGGCGAGAGACTGGGACAGAGTCAGCGAAATCCAACGGGCTATGGAGACGAACTCACAGTGGCAGGCCCTGTATCCAATGTGCAGGAAAATGAGCTTGTTCTCTCTTCTCGCCCTCTCGACGGCCTCGTTGTCCAGCAGTTGCCAGGCCACGAGACTGTCTGCATAGGCCTTGATAAACGGCGACTTGCCGTCCTTTGCGCGGTTCTCGAGGGGCAGCAGCTGGGCTTCTATGCTGCTGCTGCTGCTGTCGCCTTTGTCCGATGGTGGCGAGGACTTCATGGCAACGGCAGACGCCGTCAACTCGGAGACGACCATGGCGAAGTTGAGATTCTTGTTGTTTGATGGATCCGTCAGCTCCCCCGCCAAACACTAGAAGTTGCTTATTTCGTCACCAGCCGAGGATTAAGAGCAGCGGCGTTGATATTCTAGGCCAGAGTATTAGTTAGTATTGACGTTGCGGCTCTTGACGCTTCACATGCATGAGAGAAGCAAAGCAGGTGGCCGTACCTTGGCAGATAAGGCGTTGCGTCTTATCGCGTGTTAATCGGAAAGGACTGGAGGAGTCGCAAATGTTCGGGAATCGGGAGACGACGGTGTTACCAAAAGGCTAGGTCAAGTGCAGTGCTGTGGGCAATGACGGAACAATAGGTGGCTGCTGTAGCTTAGGCTGGTCGCCAAAAGTTGAATAGAAAGACAGCTGGGCGAATAACCCCGCCGAGGGGCTGACAAGTTTGGACGGCTTGGATACCCTAGACCAAATCCGGGAGAAGTGATGCGACGGATGAAGTTGAGCGCGTATCCGTAGATCATAAGATGGGATGAAGCTGCACGGTTGATGCGGGTGGTTTCGAGATAAAGTTGGATTGTTGTCGATATGTGGAATTGTGGAAGCAGTAGATACTTCGTGAGGGTAATATGTTGAGAAAGGTGGCGTTGGCCCAAGTTGATGATTTCTCTAATAGTAAGTTCCTCTTAATGTCTTTCTCTTATTGAAGCCTTTATATCATAGCTGAGAGCTACGGCATCAGAGCTAAAAGTATATACTTTGACTGACTGGGATTGGATGGACTATTGGATTCTCTGTATATTGACGTTTCATTGGAGATGCCGTTTTCGGATGCGACTGCAGTAGTCCTACATGCTCTTGTCAAACGCCGTTGAACCTTGCGCCAGCTTAGCTTACCCCAGCTGAAGTTGGAACTTGAGTGGTCGTGAGGCTCTGCGCTGCCTGCTTTCTGTTGTTGGTGGGATATGTCTGTGACAGATTGTTTCGCATTTGTGGATGTGATAATGCGCACTTGAGGTTTCACAGCACCGTTGCTTGACTGCACAAGGCGTCTCGGCGTGACTCAAAGAAAGGCATTGAAGCCTGGGATTTAATATTTCGATGATTGTGAGTAACACCACCAGTTCGTTGCGCCATTACATCATCGGTGATGGCACAAGATAAGATTTGGAGGATCACCGCAGAGTATCTTTGACAGCACACCAGTTCTATGCTGGTGCATCGTTATGAACAGAATAGTATTGACAGTCATTCTAAGCAGAGAAATAAATACCGTATATCGATGTTAATACGAGTATCTGGTCGTATCGACATTAATGAAACCCAACACATTTGATGATCACAGCTCCAAGCCCAAACTTCTTATCAAAGGCATGTCGCAGTGGCTGCAGCGCCTCCACGCGACCGACCACAGCGAACTCGCCACTAGCACAACACAACGCCCCTGACGGCAATGGCCAGCAGGCACAGTCAGGCGTTCCTACAGCGCATGTGGGATTCTTGGAGGGGCAGCCTGGCGCTAATGCAGCCTTGACTCGGCACGCTGAGCCGCGTAACTTTTACGGCGTCTCGGAGCTTGTCTTCTGATTCTGAGCTCCATGTCCAGTCCATCCATGCCATGACCACGGTACAGCCACGCCAAGCTTCATCTTCGGCTTTCTTCCATTCTCTCCTTCTTCTTCCCATCTTCGATTCTTCCCTATCGTAGCTCAACCTGCATCCGCATTTACCTCGGCGATATCGATATGGCAGAGCCGCAGTACACAGTCTTCATCAGGGTCCCCATCCCTCGTCGGGGCTTCGTTGATCCACCTGCCGTACGTTGATGTGCCCATCCATGTCTCCCTCTATCATATTATAGCGCCATCTGCAGCAGTGACAACATCGACCTGCTAACATTGAACACCCGCCTAGGTCAGTTGGGACACCGCCAAAGACGATGCTTTGTGGAAGATTCTCTCCCAGCACGGTGAAATAGACTGTATGATGCGACCCTCTGCAGAAACTGATGGACGAAAGAACATGAATTGCTAACTGATGCGCAGGGAGCCTAGTGTATGCGACGCCAAATGCCCTGCCGATCCATTCCCCTGAGCTGTCGACTGACCATTTACATCTCCAGAGCCGACCGATTCGAAGTCCCCGTCGAGTTTCTAGTCCAGCAGGTGGCCTACCTGAACGAACGACACCAATCACACACACTCGCTCAAGTTCGAAAAGCTGCCGCTGCGGCCAAGGGCTCAGCGGCGCAGTCACCCATACCTGGAGCTGATCCAGCTGGTGCAGGACATCTGAGGACGCCGTCGGCCCTGTCTATCCGTCGCGATGTGTCCATGCTACGGAATGAGAGCGGCACCGCTGGGCCTGCCATGAATGCGCCGGCTCGTCCGGCCATGTCTCGCAACACCTCGGCGACGACGACAGTTATGAGGGATGGCGGCGGCGCTTCTCCTAGGATCGGCAACAGACCCAACCCCCGAGGCGCTGGGCAATCTGGGGGGATACGACTATCATCGCTGCCGACGCCATCGCCAGCGCCGACACCAAGATCCCCCAAGCTACCCGGGGCTGAGATCAACAGGATGGATTCACCTGGCCCGGCCGAGACGAGCTCGACAGCCTCCTCATCCGACGATGAATCGCTGCCGGTTCAGTCCCGCATCATCCGTCGACCACCGCGACCTCAACAACAAGATTCATCCCTTGGCTATCATGCGGATGATGATGATGAGTCGGAACCTGCGTTTCAACCGCGGAATGCGCCGTCTGCTGACGCATCAGCGCACGACCTGTCGTCTACATTGAAGTTGAGGAATCAAGAAGGCCGCAACCCACCGAGGCGGACTCCAAAGCCATTTGCAAAGGAACTCAACCACTCGCAGACCTCCGACTCGTCAGCGAGCTCCCCTGCCATGGTGTCGCGGCCAGGCAAGTCACGAGAGCGCAACAGCGCAGGCCCCTCGTCTCCTCGCCGCAACACAGAGACTCGGAGCTCTCAAGAAAATAGTGAGGGCACGCCTAGCATCAGCAGCAGCTTTAGCGACTTGGACGGTATAGTTCTCCAGGATGTTTAGATATTGTTGTACATTTCCCTTGCTGACATGCTCGTTGATATAGATGCATCAGTTACGCGCTCTGCTATGGAGGAAGTTCTGGCTAGTCGAATGGGGAGCACAAGTCGCTTTGGCTTTTCATTTCGACGTTGATTGGAGTTGGAACATTCTGATGTTATTTATACCTGCTGTTTGGCTTCTTCTAAATGCTTATTTTGCAATGACTTTTAATCTGGGCGGCGGTTCGGCGTTATATGGTTGAAAGATGGAAACTTGACGACCTTTTAATGACATATATTGACAGATACAGTTTGTTCGCTCGCAGCAATGCAGCGAACTCCTTTCAGACACTAGGAACTTTCTTAATTATCTACCGAGCTCTATATATTTTCCTACCTAAGTAGAGTAGCCAAGATACTTTTAATTCACCTTGTGCTGCTGTTGGATGTATCTACCCATGATTTCACCATAACGTATTATTACGCTGCCCTTTGAGGCATGTTTGTCCACAAGATAGCTTTTCAATTACTACTCGTATCTCTCCCTTCTCCAATAGACAGAGGCCGCCAATATTCAGTGCCAATGTTGCGGTCAGAGGTGCATCAGTAACCCCATTGCGAGCACATATCCTCGCTCTTACGGGCGGGTGCGCGCAGTTGGCATGCGGCTATTCGCATCGAGTATTTCAAGGGCCACTACAGGAGTCTGAATGCTTTCAGTGCGTTTGCAAGTTATATGGTGTTGGGGGAATTAAAACTCTCTATCAGCACGCCGCCTATCTCCTCCTCTTTCAAGCATTGCGGTGGCTCCCAACTTCCACATCTCTTCTTCCACATCTTCTACATCTCCATCAACGCTAAATAACTTTCTTCTCTACTCCACACCAAGTAGATAGAAGAACCGAAGTCTTCTCTTCGTCGTCATGTTTCGTCGTCTATGGTCGGGCCTCCCAAAGGATGCCTCTTTTCCGTCGGATCTCAAAGGACTTGGGTTTGTCTCGCCATGTTTTCTTCTTCCTATTCTTTGCTGTACAGAGCTTGCTTATTTCTAATTTGCTGCCTTGAAATAGATACTTTGTCAACGACCAAGATGAAATCAGATCCATCGAGGATCCCGATAATTACTTCAAATTCTTTATTGACAAAAACCCTCGGATTTGCGCTCGTCAGCGATTCGCATTCAATCGTGAGTACTGATCACACATTTGACAACAAGGCTCCCCATTCCATATATCTAACAGATAATTTACAGATGCCTTGGAATCCGTCATTCACGAACGTCTAGAGAAAGAAGGCCTACAGAAACTCTTCCTCCCTCTAGGAACATCTACCGCCGAGCCGCACATGCCCATCTTCATCACCCCAAATCTCGATACCAAATCTCGTATCGTCGTCATATTCGGCGAACCTATGCAGGAGCTCGGCCTCGTGGCCGGCCGTGTCGCCAATGGAGCTGGAGGCATCAACGAAGGCAGCATGGTCTCTGTGGTTCGTGCTCTATTATCGCAGTGTTCGTCTCCAGATGATACCTCTCCACCTGGTATCGTGCTGGCAAATATGGGACAGACGTACTTCTGGCCACAGGGAAAGCGTGCGATTACGGTCCTTGCGAGCTCGTTTTTGCCGCTGCCTAGTTTGTTGCATAAAGGTGTACGACATGTGCCGGCGCTGAATGATATTCCCGGCAATGAGGATCCAGTGACGCATGTCAAGTACATGTTTGGCGAGGTGCTTCGCTCCATGGCGAATGACAAGGCATTGTTGGATATTATAGCTATTGGAGAGAGCTGCGAAATCGTCGAAAAGTTCTTAGATGGCCAACAAGCTTGGGATACTTGGGGCAAGAGGCTCAATTCCATGACCATGTTGGGCCCGGTATGCGAAGCGGAAGATTTGACAAACGCATCGTTCAAAGACTTCATGGCAAAGGTTAGTCGCTGAATCACTTTCATCAATAATCATGAATCCGTTGTGCCGCTAACATGGCACCTTTAGCGAGCCCGTGGCTATCTCGTCTGTCCAGAGCCCCTTGGCACTCCTCTAGCTCCCCCTGAAGGTAATTCGGAGCTCAGCATTCCACCACTTGGCTTTCCATGCGTCTCTTCGTCCGAGCCAATGTACGCCGAAACTATCCTGATTCGAGCGCGACCTCATATTCTTTCGCACATTCAAGACGTAGCTATGGATTTAGGCTATGAGAATCCAGCCATCACGCCGATCGATTGTCCGCCGCCTGCAATGACTGAGCAGCACTGGGATGATTTGCCCGAGGAGCATAAGCCTGAGGTGTCCAAGGTCGACCCGGCAGAGTTCAAGGCGCAAGTGAAGCAGGCTAAGCGCTGGAGAAAGTTTCAGGAGACCGGGCAGGCACCGGATACAGATTCTGAGTCGGAGTCGGAGGTCTAATAGACGGATGTTTTTTTTTTTTGCTGGAAACATCGGCCTGGGAATTTGATGGGCCTGACATGGTTTCATAAGGTAGAAGGGAGGCTTTAGAACGGACGTCTTCATAGAGATCAAGGAAAAGAAACTCTGCCATTTTGATTAGGTTATACTAATACATAAGATTCTGCAGCGTCCTCCTATCGGACAATGCGTTTTAATACAACGGGGTAAATAACCAACCAATAACTATAGCCTATTTGATACACTTATACCTTGAAAAATGACACAATGCCGGGCTTTGGTGCCTGAACATCCTCCAACAACTCCCGTGTCCGCTTGACACGGTCTTGAATCACTACCTCCTCAGCTTCCCAGCGGCCCTCTGTCGCTTGTGACGGTCCACTCCAGAAAGAGAACATGGATGCCTGAGATCCTGTGGCCTTCTTTTCCTTCTCGTCTTTTGCCAATCTTGATACCATGATGGACCAGTTACCTAATCCAGTAGAAAGACAGTTTCTGCATGTTGATTTCGTCTCACGAGCGTCCTGGGGCAGCTTAGAATCTCGGAGTTGCTCCTCTGCCAAGTCCACTCCGTCTCTAGTCCACGCCAAGCCCTCGTCTCTCGATCCTGTAGCGTAGAGAATCTCTCCGATGTAAAGATTCAGGGCGGCTTCCTGACAGCGTTCTAGGGTGCTTCGCCAGGGGGGTTGTGTGCCGTCTGGGGGAGGTGGGGGATAGTCTGGCGGGGCGAAGAATTTGACTACTTGCTGAGTGAAGGATTCAACTTTGGGTTTAGAAGATGTTGTGCGAGGAGGTTCATCAGATAGAGAGCGGCGAGCTTTGAGGATGGAGAGGTAGATTGGTAGAGCGGTTGAGATGTCTCCCTTGCGAGCTATGTGGTTGGCCGTGGCTGTCAGGGCATCGAGGACGTTCATAGATGGTGGCCCGGCGCGCTCCTTGAGAGTCAGGGTCCTTGGATCGTAGGGCAGTTTCTTTGGATCCACGCCAGAGGTTGCTTCTGCGAGTGCTAGCTTGTAGAGAGATTCGGCACCTTCAGAATTACCCTTGAATTCCATGAAACTGGCGTATTCCAAACACGCTTCCATCTTCTGGCGCGAGGTCAGGCCTCTGGTCGCAAGGATCTTGGTGTACCAGTTGTCGGCGGACGGATATGCGGCCTCGCAGTCTTCCTCACGGGGGGCCGACGGGTTGCCTGGCGGGATTGGGGTCGGGTGAGGATTCGATGGTCCAATGACGAATTCGGGGGGCGTTACGATGTTACGTGTTATGTCTCTCTGCCAGCCGTCGACGTGCTCTGCGGCTTTGGCGGCCAACATGATGGCCTCGAAGTAGCCCCTTCGCCATTCCTCGGATTTCGCTGAAATATCACAGGCGATGAATTCTCCGGGCACTTCCAGCAGCGGATCAACCACGTCCGAGAGCTTGATTACGTCCTGTCCACCGGTCTTGACATCTTCCAACCGAATAACGACTCCTCGCGACAGCTCCAGCGCCCTCGCCCAGTTGATTTCGCCATTCTTTGGATCCTTGAAGCTATTTGCGTCCCGGAGAAACTTCCTCGTCAAGTAGTGCCACTCGTGCGGCGTCGGAAACTCTCGCTCCACAATCTCTTCGTTGACTGCAAAGAAGATGGTCAAGACGCATACGGCAGCTCCCCATAGCGTGAGGGTGTAGCGCACAACAAGCTTCGCCTCGTGTTTCCACCATCGCTGTCGTTCGGATGTGAAGCGCCGTACTGAATTGGGACTTGATCTGGGGATGGAGAGGAACGGTAGGTAGGGTCGTGAAGTGGTGAGGCGGGATTGGTTCGCAAAGCTCCGGAGGCATCGCGGGCGGGAGCCTGCGGGATGCAGGAGAATCCTCCGGGATATTAATCTTGGGGCCATGGCGGCGCTGGCCTGGGAGAGCCGGAGTCCCGGGCTGGGCGAATCAATTCACTGACGGAGAAATAATCTTGTGTCGTCGAGATCTATGCAATTTAGAGTTGCATCCAGATGTCATTCCTATCTTTTGCATCCCACCTTCGATAAGCCCGGCTAATGACTAAGCAGCCGTCAAGCCCACTAAAATTCCTGCACAATTCAATGGCACCATCGTGGTTGAGTACTCATGTAGCCAATCGCTTCATTGTTGGATAAAACTTATATGAAATTTCTGGTTTAAATGATGTGAGCAGCATGTCTTCATTCTTATCAGATACACTTTCCAATTCCCGGTTCCAGCTGCTCGCAACCGCGGCTGTGTCTGGTGCAACTGTAGCGGGATTGATACTAGGTTTTCAGGCATTGGAACGAGAGGAGCGGCTTTCAGAACTGAAGAACTCCATCCCATTGCTGTCAACCGACAGAGGAAGAGTGAATTGAATCCTCAGCCTTTTACAATTAACTTAAAGACTAACAGTCTCTTAGTTGAACAGCTTCGGTGCCTCATCAGAATCAGGCCTGGATCTTGAAGATGCTCGCAACATAGCGCTGGCTAAGCGTGCGCAAGCCGGCGATTTCGACGAAGAACTTATTCTGGAGCAGCTTGCACGCAACCAGGTCTTTCTTACACCAGAAGGCCTACAAAAGTTACGAGATTCGTTTGTTATAGTAGTTGGCTGTGGAGGCGTCGGTTCACATTGCACTGCTACCTTGGCTCGGTCAGGTGTCTCCAAGATTCGACTCATCGACTTTGACCAAGTTACGCTCAGCTCATTGAACCGACATGCTGTTGCAACTCTGGCAGATGTTGGCACTCCCAAGGTGCAATGCCTTTATAGAAGACTCATTGCCATCGCCCCCTGGATCAAGTTCGACCTCCGTCAGGAAAAGTTTGATGAATCTGTTGCCGAGGCTATGCTGGCGCCCTGGAAAGAAGATGGCCGTAAACCAGACTTCATTATCGACGCCATCGACAACATCGACACAAAGGTTGCACTGTTAAAGTACTGCTACGACAACAACCTGCCCGTCATCAGCTCCATGGGCGCAGGATGCAAAGGAGATCCCACCAAGATTGTCATCGGTGACATTGGAACGAGTAAAGACGACGGACTATCACGAGCGACGAGACGACGACTTAAGCTTCTCGGCATCACCAGCGGCATACCAGTTGTATACTCTACAGAGCAATCTGGAGAGGGAAAAGCTGAGCTGTTACCCCTACCCGAAGAGGAGTTCCAGAAAGGCTCAGTTGGCGACCTTGGTGTCATGGCCAACTTCCGAGTGCGAATTCTGCCTGTGCTGGGCACTATGCCAGCTATCTTTGGGTTGACAGCGGCCAACCATGTTATTCTGAAGATAACTGGATATCCCATCTCATACGTGCCTGGCAAAGCACGAGAACGAATGTATGAAGGTATTCTGACATATGTTCAAGGCTCGGAAGAGAAGCTCGCTCGAATGTTCGTTCCTGGCACTACAGGCCTGAAGACGCCTCTCACACTTGGCGACGTGGCATTCATGACAGAAGAATTGTATCGTGGTCGCAGCATTCTTAGCGGTATCCCTACAAAGCTGGTTCTCATTAGATGGAAGAAGCCTGAAACATGCAGTATGACGGTTATCGGAGAAGGCAAGGACGAACAAAAATGCTCCACGATTAGGCTGAGAGACTTGGCCTGTATGACGAAAGAAGAGGCCACGAGACATGAGAAGGAAATCTTCAAGGCAGACAAACCTCTGGAGGAATTGTATGATGAAGAGACCATCAAGCGTGTGGAGGAACGGATGAGAGAAGCAGAGCAGTATGAATGGTTCCGCAGGTAGAATGGGAATAACATCATTCTCACAATCTTCCCCTCCGTGCAGACACCGAGCCCCCGATATAGGGATTTGTAATCCTCTTGGTATAAAAGGTTCGAAATTCCCCCGATGTAAGGAACCTTCAAAACACAAGAACAGGCAGCCTATGTCAACGACACTCGGTAAAGGCAGCTGCATCACATGAGCTCATTGTGCTATTTCTGTCCTTGTTTGAGGCGGTGTAAAAGGCAGTAGTAATACATCAACTGGCCCTGGTTCAGGTGAATATTTTGCGGTAATGGCGGTAACCTTCCTAGATATCCTATTCGTTGCTCGCTCTCTGTAAGACTTACTGCAAGAATGTGTGCCAATTAGCAAAAGCTCTTCACCGGTCATCAGGCACAGCGTAGGACTTCTGTTGTGCGCCTTGGTATGGTACGAGTGCGTTTTACACCTGGTACGAAAGGGTTATGGGGCAGGGTCCCATGTCATGCATAAGTAACTATGCGTCCGGGGGTGCACTTCACTAACTGCGGAGGTGATGACATTCAGTCAAAGATGGGACGAACGTTCAGTATTGGCTAGAGAGTGTCACTTGATAACTTGTTGGCATTCTTCGTTGTAAAATTGTGATAGGTAGGCAAAAGAAGGCAATTCGGGCGGTGATGTAAGGGGTTGTCTGGGCGTTATGCAAGGATGTGAATAATTTACATGAAATCCAGCTTGCATAAGGGCAATGTATGTTCCGTTAGCAATCACACTATAAAGCCTTGTCTAATTGGCCGATTGTTCAAAGAGTAGCGCCTTGTATACAACAACACAGCGGTATACAGGTGATGGGATGGAAGGATCACAGCACTTTTGATTAATTTGGAGGCATCACATTTACAGAAATATATACCCGCTCCAATAATTAACGTTCCAAGGCAAGTCCTCCAAGCCGTCGACGTAGCGAGGGAGGCTGTTTTATGAGCTGAACCAGTTGTGGTTTCAGCCTTTCCATTGTTTTCCTTTTTAGCTTGCTCTTTTCTTTTTCTTGAATTTAGTTCCAGTACTGCTCCCACACCATCACTCCGCCTTACGAGGATAGCCAGCTTTTCATCCAGATAGAAGGAGGGGGCTTTCGTTTCTTTTTCCCCCATCCCCTTTCGCTTCTATGACGCTATGAGTCTCGCAAACACCTTCCTCCCTGCCTTTATCCCTTCACTTTGGTCGACTTTCCTGAGTCAAAAAGTTGCCTTACCGTAAGTTTGCCTGCAGAGGAATATGCATTATTTGTTGTTTTTGCCTCGAATTTTAATTACACGAGCGGCTGGATATCTTGGAATAGTGCTTTGACTTTTCTATTTTACTTCAGGTGACACTACCTTACCTATTACAAGCACGCCACATGCAAGTATTGGTTGCCTTGTTTTAAACGAAGCACAATAAATATCGAAAATAGATGGTGAAAATTTAACAATACTAGAATCCGGATCCATAGATGCTATTTAGATTTGTGGTGCGGGCTAATACTGCAAGCCACATGTGCTTGTAAAGTATAGATACCCTTGCCTGCAGCAGCGTAACAATGGCACCACTGTGATAGAGCAGGAGATCCTCAAGGCATCAGCATTATATCATGATACTCATATACAGCAATACTATGGCTGCCTTAACAACAGCAGATGCAATCACGATAATTGGAAGATGGTGGCAAAAGTGAGCTAAGAATCAGGGCGAACATCATGTTTTCGAGATAGAAATAACACCACTACGGAGTATTCTTATTTGTATCCAATAAGGTTGTCAGCCTTGCTGAAATGTTTGTCCACATTGCCAACTTCCAAGGCATCGCCTCATCTATCAAACTTACTAAAACTCCTTTAATGGGATCTTTTGTAAGATGCTGATCATTGATAGGGATCGGGAAAAACAAAAGAAAGAAAGCCGACGGTTATTACCGATAAATAATGAGGTTATAGCATTTCGATTGGTGAGGAAAGAATACGAGCGCGCTCCTAAAATACGACGTCAATTCACGGTAATCGTTGACTCCTAGCGAATCATCAGAGAGTGAGGCAAAATGAAAGCAAAACCTGTCTTGTTGCGATGATCCATTGGCCACATCCAATTAATTATCTAGCAATGATCTGCGCGGCAATCAGCCTTATCCACCTATCTTATCGCCTAATTTTTAACACCTAAGACTTAGGTGCGTAGAGGTGCCCAAATAGGTAATCAACACATTGGAAGACTTCTCAACCTACACATGTATAGAGCACACATGGTAATTTAGAGAAGAAGCGCTCATTGAAGCCAGTTCAAATTGATGGCGGTTATATAAGTGAAACTGGTAACTCGAAGATCAAGTACCTACCTAGTAGAAGAGTTGGGGGCTTTGAATGGTGCCTACCTAGGTACCTACTAGGTATGTCATACATGTACCTACCTCTATATCATGAACAGCAAATTGCCATCAACTCACAATAGAGTTGTATAGATTCGGTTGCTGTTTCTATACATTGCCAAATCAGTATTTCAAGGCAGTTTTTTTGGCCCCCACTTGCCTGGCAACATATCTGTACACTCATGACATATTTGGACGCCTACTGCAAGGGCAATCTCAAACACAAACACACACACACACCACAAAGTGCGCGTAGTAGGTATGTAAAACAACCAGAAATGGCAGACCCACCCGGATAGCGACCTATATATATTAAAAGGCTGCAAGGCGAGCAACAACAAAATACCCGACAGTTCACCGTCATCGTCACAAGATCAAAAAGTCGGGAAAAGAAATACATACGTGTCTTAGCGGATGGTGGGTACATGGCCCCTTACCGCTTGCCAGTCATCGTCCCCCTTTTGTTCTGCCGTGTTAGACACATGTTCGCAGTCTATACGCTGATAAAGAGCAGAATCACGATATCTCCATTTACCAAATCATTTGAAAATTTTGATCAAGCCATAGTCTCAAGAGCTATGACAACTCGCTGTATACAAACTGCTCGGTGAGCTAGGGATGGCTGAGCGGGTATGGCATGATGCCGAGCCGCTTTTGTTCTGCTTGGCCTCTTAGTATGGCTGCAATGCATGAGCTGAGTCCCAAAGGGTCCTTTGAACTTACAACTTCATTATAAATTGGAATTCAAGTTAAGGCATCTGACAATGCCCGATATTGAATTGTCGGTATTGCAGCCGTCATGCCGTTCTTGATTGGCTTATGCAGTCGTTAGCTCTCTTAACAAGCGCGCAGTTTGAATGCGGCCCAACTATTAGTCGGCGTCGCCACGTCAAGGGCCAAGATATAAGAAGGACGTCAGAGAACTCTTTACTGCCCAAGGCAAAATAAATCGGTTCAAAACGAAAGAGACGTTGGCAGTACCTTGTTTGGTTTATTCTCCGTTACCGAACTACTCACTGAAGATTCGAGCCCATCGGGTTTTGCGCATGAAACTCTCCGCTATTTCAGGTAAGGCCTTTGAGAAATTCTTCACCAAGAATTATCCGCTGCAGACTTTCTGCAATCCATTGGGTTTCAAAGCATCTGAGCCCGAGGTAGAAGAACTTTGACCCCATTTTCGGTTAATCTTTTTTTTGTGCGTGTTTCAAGGTTCAATGCCAGCGGCCGCCCCAGCCGTCTTCTTGCCGTCTTCGAGTCCCTCCATCACTGCAGGGTACATATATTTTGTTCGACTCTTTTTCACAAGCGATGAGCTCCATGGCTTGAAAAACAAGGCAATTTCGCCAACGCATATCACGAAAGAAAAAGGCAGCGTGTGTTTCCTCGCGATGATAGCAAATCACGTACCACAGTTGCTGTACTACAGCACAATGTAACATAACAACAGGACGCTGATCATCTGCAAAACACACGCGGCGCGAAGAGTGTCTCAACCACTGGCTAGCCGTGAAGCATCATCCCCGAAGGGAGCATCTCTATACCAACCACGTCAGAGTGAGGCCATCGTGATCTGTGTCTTGGAGGAGCGGCTGCCTATTGATGTCTCTACCTGGCAGGCGGCAAGGAGTTTCTGAATCAAGACATTGGTTAAGAGCCCTTGACGCCTGAATCAGATGCCTGAGATGTTACAGCCGAGTTTTCGTGTGCGGCAGTAGAGAGCTTTTGTGAGTGGATCTGTAAATCTTGAAGTTAGCCTAGAGATTCGTCTATCATCGTCTGAGTTAACGATACACACGCACGCTTCTGAAGAAAAGAGGCTCTATGGAGTATGCACCCATCAAAGTGAGGCTCTGCGTAGACGCGGATGAAGAGAATAAGGCGAGCAACATATAGTTAAACACCCCATTGTTGTTTAGGACGGATCTAGAGAATCCTCTTGTACCAGTCAAATTGAAGCCATTGGCAAGCCTTGTGGGTTCCGGCCTGGGTAAAAACGCCTTGAAGAATCCTAAATCAGGCCGTATGAGTTGTGGTAGATGGAGAAAAACGGAGACTACGGCTATGGCTGACATTTATTGAAAGGACTCATATTGTCAGCTGGATATAACTGATGTATATGATTGGTCTCATGATGAGCTGAGATTGCATCTTCTGGATGGCGTTCATCACTCGTCATTTCCATTACGGCTACAGAGTACATTTAGACGTAAGGAATAGACCGTGGTTCACTGTAGCTGAGAGATAGAAGTTTTGAGACATTGAATAGACCCCATGGTGGTGCAAGCAAGATGGCTCGCGGACAGTGTCATGGCACAACACAGCTAAAAGGTCTGCCAACCGTAATTAAACATGAATCCTGGTCTCATTTGAGCCCCATACGTAGATGGACTCTAATCGCTGCAACCTAAAAGGGCTATGGCAACCTCTTTGCGCCTCAACGGACCCAAGGTACATGTGCCTTTCCGCTGTACCTCAATTTTATTACCGGGCAGACACGGCGCGTTTCGGTGCCCGCCTAGGTGGTCCGCGCCGCCTCGGAATTAATGGCTGGCATCAATTGGATGCTCTCAGCAGCTTGGGTATTGCAGCTCTTTCTATATAAAGGTAGACGTTGATGCGCCCTCTTCTTCATTCTTGAAAACATCAAAGAATGGTCAAGACCTCGCCAAGCACTCTACACATCATGTTGGCACATTCATAAACTATTGCCCTAATGGTTCATCGACGCATGTTCCCGATCTTCCGTTCCGTCACTCGCTCGTCATCTTCAGTCTCCTCGCCTTTGACGATCTCTATACCCACAGTAGGTCCTTTATTTTATTTGTCCTTTTATATATTTTATATATATACCTACCTAGTGTATTTGAAGATGGGGGTCGAGGGTTGAGGCTCAACCCTTTCCGCGATGCGGCTCTTCAGTTAAGGCAACCGGGTGTGGTGCGCGCTCTACGGTCCCCCGCTACCTACCTACATACTAAGGATGCAACCCACCCGTCATCCTCCCGCACTACTGTACATGTACCTACATGCACTGAGGCCTGGGGCATGTTGCTAGCATAGCACCCTTGCTCGCTTGGCTGCTGCAAGCTTGTGGGGCACGCTATTTGGCCATGTTCTATTTTGCTCTTAAACATCAATTTCGTTTCATCATTCCGAAGCAGAAGAACTGCTTTCTCTCATTCACCGAAGCCCCAATCCACCACGCACCGCAGCCGCTAGAACGCAGAGAATGCCACAGAACACCGCAGAATTCCATGAACTAATCCTCTATGAGTAGAAGAAGCCTTGTCCCTCTGCGCTTGAGTGGTAGCTGGGATTCCCGCAGTCCGCCCGCTCCGCCCGCCTCCCAAGCATTTAGCCCCCAAATCTCTCACTCACAGAACGCTACCACCACGTACCTACATGTGTACCAGCGTTATTGAGTCCTATCTCCGCCATCGAAAGTATCATGTCTTCTGTCCAACCAGACATCTCCAAAATCTTTGTCAATTATCTACGCAATTCACGGCAGCTCAGCTGCCCCATCTGTCAGGTGGACGTTAAGCCGCCGACGCTCGATGGATTCAAACAGCATGTCCAAAACAGCGGGGAGAAGCACCCCACGGAGGAAAAGGCCATTCTGGACGCCTTCCAGCGGATGAAACTTACCTCATCCAAACCTCAGTGAGTGACCCCCGCCCGGACATGTGACTGCCTTGCCTTGTCTAACGTGTGCCAAAGACCCCAGCCTACATCTGCCACAGAACAAGATCAGCATAAGAGATCCAGGAAAAGATCTGCTTTAGATCAGTCAGAAGACCAGCAGAATCCAGAGCGTAGTCCTTTAAATGCCAAAGAGAGCTCGGATAATGAAGGTCGAAATAAGAAGGTTTGCTCTCCAAGTAGCTCCCCCCCGCCCTCTACCCCAACTAGGCGGGGGCGAGGCAGGCAGCAAGCCGACAATAACAAAGAGTTTGATCGCGGTACCAAAGGTGCAAGTACTCGCCAACTCTGGAGTCCAAGCAGCGGCGGTCTTCAAAGACCTTCTCAGCTCAAAACACAAACTCTGGGCCAACGATCTAGACCGTTGTCGCATACCAAGCCAAACCAGCATAAAATGGAGGAGCCCGATCCGGAACCTGGCCCAGAAGCAGATGTCGAGGCGGACGACTCGTATACCGAGGATCCTTCTGTATCTCAGCTGATCCGGCAGCCTGAAACTAGGCCGATATCCCAGGAACAGCTCGTCGCTGAAGTTAAAGGCATCTACGCCGGACTTGTCATGGTAGAAAGCAAGTGTATTGAGGTTGACAATGCTCAATCAGCCAATAAAGACTCGCCACAGCAGCTTAATAACGAGCAGTGGCAAGCACTAATTGCCCTGCACCGTACGCTGCTTCACGAGCATCATGACTTTTTCTTGGCGAGTCAACATCCGTCTGCTAGCCCGGCACTTCGACGGCTGGCCTCTAAGTACGCCATGCCAGCGAGAATGTGGAGACATGGCATACATTCATTCCTTGAACTCTTGAGACACAGACTGCCACTATCTCTAGAACACATGCTTACTTTCATCTACATTGCGTACAGCATGATGGCTCTTCTCTACGAAACTGTACCTGCATTTGAAGATACTTGGATCGAATGTCTCGGAGATTTGGGCAGATACCGTATGGCAATTGAAGACGACGATATTCGAGACCGAGAAACTTGGACTGCTGTTTCTCGATACTGGTACTCAAAGGCATCGGATAAGCTACCGACCACTGGTCGACTCTACCATCACCTAGCTATTCTGGCGCGTCCCAACGCGCTTCAGCAGACGTATTACTATACAAAGTCTCTCTGTGTCCCTATCCCGTTCCTAAGTGCCAGGGAGAGCGTTATGACTCTGTTTGATCCAGTTTTGAGTTCAAACCCGCCTCGGCTGGAATTAATTGATCTTGCTTTTGTGCGCATCCTGGCTATCTTCTTCTCTGGCAAAGAAAAGGGCCAGCTAGGGAACGCCGCTAAACAATTCTTGAGTCTCTTGGATGGACATATTGCTCGAATCACGAAAAGCTGGCTGGAAGCTGGGTAAGAATATCTGATTTTTGCATTCATCTAGTCGTGGCCCCTAACTTACTCATTTACAGATACTATATGGGCATTTCTATTACATGCTCTCTCCTTGGCTTCGGCGACGATTCCAATGTCCTAAAACATGCCATTGTCCCCAAGCGGTCTGATGACATGGACACTGCTGGAGAATCCATTGCTCCGGAGCCCATTCCAGCAGACACTTTTTACCAATCGCTCTCTTTGGCTGTACAAACACTCGAGATAGTAATTCAGCGGTGGGGAGACATGAATATACTGCCATTCCTCCACACACAAATGGTGTTTATACACCATTTGTCTAAATTTCCCGCTGCGATGAAATTCATCGAGCATAAGTACCCCTGGAAGCTGATAGCGACTATGCTTAACTACTTGAAGCAGTCCTGCAAGTTTGAACCTCGCATGGACAGTGCAGTATTCCCTGGAGCAGAAAATCAAGATCACTACCGACCACTCCCAGAAGATTATGCCATGCGTGGCCTGATCTACACTGAGGAGTACTTTCCCTTTAACTGGTTCTCTGGCGAAATCGTTGAAGAAGATGAAAAATACTTTGAGCAGGCATCCATGGTGGATGCTCGAAAGGAGAGAATCCTGTGGATTGGACGACAAATTTCTTCTGTTGGCCAGTGGCTCTTATGGGATGCAGAGAACTCAACGTTCACTGTGGCAGATGAGTATGATACTGACTTTACAGCCAAAACTCCCGAAGTGGGTGCCAGGGAGATTGTAAGTCTCGGACTTGGCGCACAAGGCGACGCTCTTCCTCAAATAGATTAAAACCACGCATTCAGCATCGATAGACTGCATTCAATGGGCGTTGGTGGCTATTTGATTTTGGATAGAGCGCGCCTAGAGCGCAGGTTTAGAATTAAAAAGGCTTCCGGACCCTAGTTTTACGTTTGTTTCTTAATTATCTCATGTACATCAAGTTTTTATCGTTTCCTATTTACATACTTCATTACAAACTAGGTAGATACATAGTGAATAAAAGATGATAAAAATTACCATCTACGATGCACGCTCGAGAAGTGGCCTTGCATGACTTGTAAAGAGCCTTGTTGCTACAAGCACACATTTTTTGTTCTTAGTTTGGGCTTGATACTCTACAGCATAGCAGAACATGACCCAATTCAATAGAAATCACAAAATTTCGATTCAATGACAAAGTCTACCTCATGTTTGAACACAATGAAACTGAACAACAAGAGTTGTCGTCTGATTAAGCTCAACTAGTTTGGCCCGAGCCAATCCAATCAGAAACTTCCATTTACGGCCAAGACTTTTCTATTTATTGATACAAACATGAACTATTTTCTCGTGATATACTAAATACTAACTAGGGTCTATGCGGCTCTGCGGCTCTGCGGCTCTGCGGCTCTGCGGCTCATCGGTCGAGGTATATCGGGATTGGTCCCGGTATTTTGGTTCCGACCAGTAAGACTGCTTCCCCTGGGCGTTCTGGCCTTGAAAAGCGGCCAGTGACTAAGTAGCGGTACCTGAGCTTAGGTAGTTTGGGAGGGAAAAGTTCGATGAACTACACGTGGCTCGGGAAGGCACGTGGTTAAGAGGGAAAGAGCAGGGTTCTGAGTGCCGATATGGGAATATCCTGGTGTACTATTTCGATGGGAGGGTCTAGGCCTAGGTCTGGGCCTTCGTTCTGTTACTTCTAGAAGTGCCCGTTTTTTCTAGAAGCGCCCGTTTCTTCTAGAAGTGTTTGTTGTTTCTAGAAAAGTCCGTTATTTCTAGAAGTGTCCGTTATTTCTAGAAGTGCTTGAACCTAGGACCTAGGTAGGTACTTGCAGCTGCAGGTGCCTAATTCGGTGGAAACCATTTGTGATGTATCAAGTAGACCTTCTATGACGACAGAAGTGTCGCCTTTTAGGCTGTGAGGAGGGAACTGTGTGTTGAAACCTCGATGCAGCGTGATAATGATAGATATGCGGAATGTAGGCATCCGTCGGCCAAATACTAGTTGTTTATATTGATTACACGCTTCATCTTCGTTGGTTAAAAAAAGACAGAGACCCGAATACGATGGAGTCAGGCCGATGCCATGCCTCCCCCGCTTTCTCTACAAGTATATCACGAGGCTGCCAGAAGGCTGCCACAACGTTACGAAAAGGCTACCAAAAGGCTGCAAATTGAGTAGTATTTTAGGCAAGAGGTGTTCACACACCCACTCCGATATTGGCCGTGAAGTCCGAGAATTGGGTGTGCATGCCGAGAATCGGTCGAGAGGAGGAAAGAGCTACATAGATGACCAGGTATGAATTGGTAAATCACCGATGGCGTGCTCTGTACTCGGATGCATTATGAGGTTTTTAATGGTGGGTGTTAGTTGCTGTGGTTGGTCGCCTCGCAGAAATGCATGTTCATTAGAGGGGTATGCATGCGAAGAGAACTTCTTTGAGTATGGGAAACTTTTTCCGTGTTTGGGGTGATACGTGGGGGGTTTCTGATGTAATAGTAGTCATATTATCACGGCTCCTCCGGTATATCGGAACAAATGATTCAGATGCCTTAATAGGGCATGTTGCTCGTGTGCATATGGAGCTCGGTGACAGGAAAGGGCTCAGACTGGGGTAACCTTGATGAGCACTGATAAAAGATTCCAAAAAGAATGAGCACATGTTCCAGTCTAAAGGAGGGATATGCAGAACAGAACAGGGCCGATTTGCAGTGTGTTACAGGGTCCGTGAGGACAGACGAACGATTGGTGGGTTGGCTCGCCCATTCCCATCTCACAAGGTCGATCTCTTGACGCCTTATCGTCTGCGCAAATGGCGATTAGCTCAGATGAGTATAGGTACCAACAGTAAGACTTCAGCCTTACTTAGAGTTTGTTATTATGCGTCCGTGCCGTTTATTACTGAACTTTACAGTACAAGACAGTGGAAGGCATAAGGTCTTCTACTGGAATGTCGACTAATGCATTCAACGCGTTGTTTTCTCCGGGTAACATCCTCTTACATGTTATTGGCCAGTTCCTGATCCCATGAGCTGCGCTAATGCGGTTGCCTTTTCTGCCTCTTTTTCCAGGTTTCTTCCAGCCCCATTTCTTGCCTACCTACTGTAGTTAGGGAGATATGTGCGAGACGGGGAATCGGCAAACCTTCCTCCACCCTGAAACATTCGTAATCCGCACCGACCTGTTACCGCCTTAAGCTCATCTGAACCTGCATGGTTATATGTAACTCGGTCCCCGAACGCCAGGGTTACACAAGTTCAGGGCAATAATTGACAACCGGAGCATGTCTCTCTGCGGGGCTCATGCACAGGCACCGGTGGGGCCGTTTAGCAAATCTTTATTTTTCGGAACAAGGCGTTCTTGATTTGCGTGCCGAGTTGAACGATATCCAACGAGGGGTTTTTGTCGTCGCTGACGATCTACGTGTCCAAAAGCCCCAATTGCTTCAGAAGCATATATAACCATCACTGGACCTTGATGCCAAAGTTCTTCTGGTGAGACACAATCCTCAACAGTCGTACGGAACGGGATGCCAGCAGCCGCAGGTATGGCGTGTAAGACGCTGCCCATGCCGTAGGACTTCCAAGAACCGGGGAGCAATGAAACCCGAAAAGCTTCTGCCTAACTCAACATTCAGCCCAAGGGTTCCTACTTCTCGCCTTTTCACCTCACCGGAATAGAAAAAGGCGGCCCTCTTTCTCCCGGCTAGGTACAGATAAAATTTTCAGCTCTGGCAACGGCGCCTAAGCACCTGAAGCTCTCCATACATGTAGGTAAGGCCCATCAAATAGGTACATGTACCTATTATTGCCTTACGAGTTCCCGAGTGGCTTAAGTCAGGTACCTATATGTAGCAAGCCACCTTGCGGCTGAAATTGAATCCTTAGGTTGGTGCTTCCGTTGTCACCGAAATTGCGAAACTATTGATTCCCGCCTCCTCGCAATTTTGGGTATCCTTAAAAGATGCCCGATTCCAGTTAGTTAATACGTTCGTGGAGTTCCTCAAGTCCGACGCGCTTTGACGTCACATACGGAGATGGGATCTAGAACATCAAGGCAACCGCACTAAGATAACCGAAGGCATTCTTCTAGGCATCTACATTTTTAGCCCAGTTTGAGTTTTTGAAACGTAACCTCCCAATGCGGCTCTCCATCCTCATCAACGGTATGCGAACGCCCGTGCTTGCTTATAACCTTCTCAAGGGGGCAAACCAAGTGGGATTTGCGAGTAATGAACGTTCAAGGGTTAGATTTTCTGTTGCCACTCGCCCCAGTATCTTTTCGGCGGATTTCCGCAGGAGCTTTTACCTGGTGCGATCCCCCTCCCACTTTCGGGCATATCCATATATATCCAAGACAACATATCAGCGGATAGCAGTCGCAATACGCCGTGGCTTAGCGCACCCAGGATCCGAGAGGGAGAAAAGCACTTGGAGGGTATCGCAGATGACCAGTAAAATCCCAAAGCCGCACCTTTCCGTTCAGCTGTTGGAGTCATAAGACCATTTTTACATGCGCGTCATTCCTGGTGGCTGAAGTTCAATTTATTCAGCAGAGCCTTTGGCTCACGGCACACAGTGACTAGTCATAAACATAAGGTAGAGGAGGTCAGAATAAACCAGCTGAAGTAGGCAAGCAGGGAGGCTCACTGTTTCGCATTGCCCTCTTTCGTCGAGAGGCAGCACACCTAGCCTAAGCTCTCCGCCGATCATCTGGGGTAATACTTAGAGTAACTGCACCCCTGAGCTCTATGGATGGCCACTTGTGTAACAGTCGCACCGTCAGATGGGCTAGCTTACTCAGTCCCGCATGTGATAGACACTTCGTGATCCGTTGTGGTAAGATGAGGCAACCAATGGGTACTTGCTTACAATATTACTTGCAAGTATCCGACATACTCATGGAATCCTTTTTCCCGACTTTCTGTCCCGAGTTATTCTCCATAATAGCTATGAATCGGCGGTCAGGCTTACCTGGTCAAAGGCAACAGTTGACTACGGCAAAAACCGCTGTTGAACGCATATAGTGTACGCACAAATGCTTAAAGGGCGTCAATTTATCTTGATTTGGCTAATGTAGTGGATACAATTGAATGGTTGCCTGCTGCATATGCCCTAAATCGCTGGAGAGAAAAAGGCAGCCATTCTATTTGGGACCATGCTTATACGGAGTAGCTGATACGAATATGTAGATACATAAATGTAATCATAATGATGCATAAGTAGCATGAGGCCACAGGCAGTAAGGCGGCAACGCGTAGGGCTGGGCAAGAGGGCGCAATTATAGAATAAGTTACCTATCACTTTGATACGTGGACGACGCTCGTAGACTTTGTACCGTTTACTAAGTATCCAGGTCAACTCTAATTGAGCGAACGGGCAAATAGAAGACGTATTATAGTTTAGATATTGCATGGTAAAGAAGTCTACTGTATCCTATTCTAAATTTGACATGATCAGGTCCCAAGGTTCATGAGTGAATTCCACATCAAATTATGACGGTGTGCATTCAGCTATTTTGGATCATATTTATCAACGGTGATAGTATGTGATATCAGATAATTAATGCAAGACTTGTGTTGTATACATGGCTTTTTATATCTACAATGGCATTTAATATGCTGTGATCATTTTAACCCGGGGGATCGATATATATATTAATACACGAGCCTTGCGGCCTGTATTGAAACATCATTACAAGAACAAATAAAAATCCTCCTGCGTAGCTTTCATGTAATATCACAGATAACCATCACAAACTTATTAGATGCTTACACTGGATCTTCTCCCTTACAAGTTACTTGTTGCTAAATTTAATTCTCTCTCTTGTAACTTACGCCTTACAGCTTGCTTTCCGTGTCAAGAAGAGTGCAGATCTCAGAACCCTTGAGATTTATTCCTGATTTCTATTCTTGATCTGATTTGTATTCGTGTACATATCTTTAACAATACGGCGTTGGTTAAAGTCAATTTATACACGACTATTTACGATGATCCCAATATTATCTTATTTAATTGCAAGCTTGGATATGTAAGTCATATTCATTTTACAAAGTTAAGACTGGGGAGCAGAGACGTAAGAAAAGGGTTATGCAAAAGGATGTGGGAATCTCGTGTCTACATGTAGACACTTGAATTGGATTGAAATAGAGGCAGATGAAGAAACGATAATTATTATATGAATACATATAGATAAAAGTGAAGAATATCTTAAGTGGCTATATAATCTTAAGGATTATCCTAGGACCTACTTTATACATAACGTACAGCAGCATCTTGCAAATTCATTCCACCTATAAATCTTCCTTGTCTACACATATTATTCATTTTGCCTTTTCACTCACTCAATTATTGTGATCATTCTTCATGATATACAGAGGCCACACCTTCATTCTCAATACTATTGCAATGCTATACGTACAAATAGGTACTGTCTACTTTCATTCTGCCCTAGGTAGGTAATGTTCAGCTATTATCTTTACCCCCCTAGCGAGTCAGCCTTTTCTTCATCTTCTCTGTTTAGCCAACCATTTCAAAACGTAATTTCCTGCAGCCGCCATTGGGGGAGTCCTCTCGTCCAATCATTTAGCACATCCTAATCTACTCTTTTGTCACCAACAGTCATTCAACACGTATTTAAATCACCGACCACTCCCAATACCAAATAACAATTTAGAATCCTCCCAACCAGCCTCATTCCTATCTCGTATAAATAATATGTACATGTACCCACGCATCCCGAAAAAAAAAGGCAACCATGGGGCAAGTCATCAAAATAGGACATTTTCTGCATTAGTGGATTATCGCTACCCGATGAGGCGCTTTGTGATGCTGGTTGGAGCTGAACTTGACTCGTCAGTTGTGACTATGCGGCTGTTCGGTGTCAACACTCACATCGCAACCTAATGCAACGACAACACAAGACAGACTCCCAGCCGAGACCTTGTGACATCGTCTATCATCATGACGTAGACATAGTTTGAAAGACAACATCTAGAAAACAGACTACGAATTGCTGTGCAGTGGTCTAGAACTTGCCATTGCTACGGTGGACGTTGCGAGCCTATCAAGGTGCATGTTGCATGCATTGATTAGGAGACGTAATTTTCCTGTTGTTAGGCTACTAATTCATGGCTTATCCACATGCAACTAAAACTTCAATTTGTTAGCCTCAGGTAAAACAAGCGGTAGGAGTCGATGCGGAGACGGCAGAGTTTGACACAAGACATGCAGATTGGAGTTTTTACCGGTAAAAGGGGGGCCTCGGAAGTTGACCTTTGGATTAGGCACCAAGACTCCAAGACATCAATAAATCACATGTCTAGAGACGGCTCACAACTCATAATCCTGGGTCATTCTGCAGGGGGGCGGCTACAGCAGTGCTTAGGCAGATTTGCAGTTGCAGTGTACATGTGATGACCGCTATCTCGAACTTGGCTTAAAGCAATGTGCAATTTCGGGAGATGTTTCCGATCTTGGTAATCGAAAAAGGGGGAGGAGCATTACCATAATCAGTTACACAGATCACAAACAAATAGATTTGGTTCTGAGGTTCAGATAACAGCAATGGGAGATCATGAGAGCCTCCGCTGCAGAGCGCTTGTTCACTACTGATGGGATGGGTATGTGGAAATAAGACAGGAAATTAGAATTGTTAGTTCTCAACAGAAGCTAGTAATACTTAGTTAAAAACGGTGCCTCCTTGTGGATTGGTTCACTTATGTCTAAGCTTTGCGTATTTGTCCAATAAGTTATAACTAGTGCCTATGAGATATAAGATACCGTTATCAGGTGATCTTCATTTTTCTGTCTCTCATGACTATTGACCTAGGAAGAGTTATCTAGATCTTTTGCTATCTGCTACTGTTTCCAAGTTCCTAGCTGAAGGAACGTGAGTTTCTTTTATCAACGCTCTTGTATAAAGTCTAACCATATGAGGGCGAATGACCAACAAAGGGCTCTGTAGAAAGCAAAAAGGGGTTTTCTTTCCTCTTTTTTGCTTCTTTTCTGTTTCCCCCAAAAATATTTCCGTCATCAATTAGCTTGAAATGCTGCAGAATAGTGCGCTAATAGCTCAGGGCAAACTTCATTAGATGATATGCTCGTCATATTATATGGGATGAAGTGAAGCAAGCAAGACACAAGAATTCCATCAGCTACTATTGAAGCTGGGTTGCGAGCATTGATAAACCAGGCGAATTATTCTCAAACCAATGTTTCTGGCACCAAAAACGCTGCACACTGTAAACACTCGCTGTACGTGTGTAGGTAATTTCCCCTCTGTGCCGTCCTATAGCAGTTTTTGCGTATTTAGGCTAGCGCAACAGTCTGCCGCATAATACAGTACAACGTGGATAGTGATTTATCCAATGAATTTGATGCTGCATGAAGCCCTATTTGGATAATGGGCGGTGCAGTGGCTATGCGCCAAACTGGATGAGGATGCGCATTTAAAAGCTTCACGGCCGGTTTTTCAACAACATCAAAGTAAAACAATTTCATCGTCATCTTTAGCTGTGTGTAGCACAAGATATGTAACACAAGATACTTATTGTATTGTACCCCCTTTTCCATGACTAAGATTATGACCCGAGAATTGAATCTACTTGATTCTTGCGTCAGCTACCTTCTCGAGCACAACTTCTAATGCCATTGAGGGGTTGCTTGTGACAAACACATGGCCAAACCCCAAGAATTCGCGACTTCCTCAACATAGCTTGCCATCAATATCAACCGGGCGATTTTTGATAAATATCCGATTTCAAGCAAAAAGAAGAAACGATTCAAATGACGGATCCCCTAGATGACGAGTTGGCGAGCACAAGTGGTTATCCAGAGGAGATGGATCTCGATGAGGAAGACATTGATTTGGATGATGTGGTGCCAGATCTGAATCCGCCGAATTCGGCTACTGGGGGGATGATCGACTATTTAGCTGGAATCGGTGGATTCAGTGGCCAACGAACACCCATAAATCCATTTGCCAACCTACAAACTGGTAAATCATACGATTCTATTCGTCATATGCGATGTCAGAAGCTCATTCAAACCTAGGTGAATCATCAAGTTATAGTAGCGAACCACTAACATGGCAAGGGGATTTGGGACAGACACCCCATCCACATATGACTTCGTCGCTCCCCGGGAGTGGCTCTCCAGACATGAAGTTGCCATCGCAAAATGCCGCCACCGCCTCAGCGGATCCTGCAAAGGTCAAAGTTGCTCCGAGCGTGAAAACCGATTCTGGATATGGGTCAGTAACTCATGAGACACCGAAGCTACCCCAAAAGCTCCAAACAAAAAAGGTGATTAGAGAGCCATTCGATATCGTGATAGAGGGAAGACTTATAGAAGCTCCCCCCTTTCAAGACCATGAGGATGCCACAAACTCTCAAACGTTATACACTGGAGATCAAGTTGTCATGGGCGCCAGCAAAGCCCGACGGTACATCTTGGAATTCGCAAATCACCTCTACAGCCACCTTCAGAAACCATTTGCCGACGACAAAATAAGTAGTGTGATAGAGTCGCTACGAGACTTACTTGAGGCATTCGCTCTCAAATTGGGTCAGACGTCCCAATTACAGATAAAACGCGACGCCATGTATTTTATATACACAGAGAGAGAGTAGGTTAAGCTTAACCGCTTTTCAAATAGCCACCATCATGAAGACTAACATATCACGTTTAGCCAAATCACCCAATTGATGAGAGCTTTGTTTAATGGAAGCCGGCCCACAGACGAGTCAAATATGGAATTTGGCAACCAAGTTGGCGAAACAGGTATTTTGCGGCACGAAGAACTTTCCGCTAGTACCCCATTGCTGATACTGATGGCAAATGTTCTTCAGAAGATATCGAGAGTTTTCTCAATGCCGTTACCAAAGATCCTGCTTTCAAATGGCTTGTTGGAAAGCTGCAGGGCTTGCTGACTTCCACATATATAAATTCAGACGCCATGAAAAACATCTCGGATCACTTAATACAGGGTCTACCCCCAATTCAGGGAATTAGCAGGCATCATCCGTCGAAACCTTTCAGAGTTACATTCGATGTCGAATGCGATATTCTTGGATTTATAAAAGACCAAGAATACTACGGGGCTGCCGCCGAGGTAGTACCAAACGTGATCACTCTAACTGGGTCCTCTGACGACGTACAAGCTACAACCTGCGAGCAGTATCTTCTTCAGACATGGCCGACGGTAGGGTGTAACCTGTTGTGGGCTATCCAAGGCGCGTTAAGGGAGTACAATGCTTCTAAATCGCCTCAAAGTTCGTATCAATGTGAGTCAATGTGTCTGCAGTAAATTTTAGCCGAGGCCTTACATGATTTGACAACCGTTTAGGCAAATTTGAAGATCGAACAAAGATCAAAGTCTCCATAGGCGAAAGATCTCTGAAAGTTGAAGCCATTGGCACAATTCATTGCATTGCGGAAATTGGAGAGCAGATCGGATGGTTCGCAACAGCTTTTAAGCCAACATTTCACGACTTAGAGATCTCGTTTTGCCATCCGGAACTTATCAGTTTTCAGGCCGAAGATAATCTACACCTACTGTCCGATGAATTTGAGAAGTCTTTCAGATGCAGAATACTCACTGTTTTAGACGACATCAAAGTCAATCGTTTGCCATATGCAGGGGGTCAATGCTGGCAACAAATGTTCAATAACCCCATTATTGTCACGGGCTATCCAATAAAGCCAAGAGAAAACATTGAATCCGGAGCTGGGTTGGAAATCCCTTTTGAAATGATGACGACTTTATCGGATGCTCGATATCTGACAACCTTCAATGGAAAGACTGTTTTGAAGGGATTCTCGACTGTGTTGTTACCGATGAGGCAGCAGGACGATCTTATCATCTGGCATTTACTTGTCGATATATCTGGTGCTCGCATATCATATCTGGACCCCCGTATACAGCAGGGGATATTGATTTCATCTGATAATATGCAGAATACCCGTCATATACTTGGATGGTGTTCAGAAGCTCTGAAAAACATAGGTATGACACACACTGAGCCAAATATTGAGGAATGGCACGTTCTGACATCTATGACGATATCAAGGATCTCCAGGCGCAAATTACGATATCAAGTATTCTGGCCTTTCTCAAGGGAAATCGAGCCTATCCTTGGAGAAGATCGAGGTCAGCGTTGGCGCTGGCGAGTATTTCAAGGTTGGCACAAGTTTTCGTAGAGGTCTAAGGGAAGGAGTGTTTGCTAGGCGTATGTCAGATGGGTACGACGACCGTGTTGACCATATTGCTAACCAGTATATTACGTTGTACGATGTGAAAGAGAAACGAGCTTGGCTTTCCGATGGCCTGCCTGTGCTTCTTCACCTCGTTCGCACGTCTCTGAGGAGAGATGAGAAAGATGATCCAGATGGCCTTGGTATAAATCTCGTCAAAAATCTCAATGAAGCGCCTCCCGCAGTTCAAGGCACCATGGCAGCGAAGGTGGTTTTATATGATGCCGACAACCGTTCAATCAGTCTGCGTTCACGCACAAAGGTCACGGAAGTAACAACCAACAGGATTGTTGATGGTAAAACCTTCACAGAGCATGTCAAGAAACAAGAAACAGTACATTACTGCCTCGAAAACAGGATAGAACAAATCTGCCATCAGCTTGAGCAGGTTATTGAGACAAACTTTTAGTCGAGACAAGATGGCATCTTGCGACGAGCGCCGAGAAACGTCCTCGGTGGATATGAATTTATGGGCGTCGCAGCTCGCAAGAATCTTGAACTTCTTACCACCAAGATGTCAATTTCAGAGCGTGGGAGTGGCTGGACGGATCTTTTATGCTCCATTTCAGCGGTTACTCTTTTCGGTAATGACTTTGGAGAGCTCATCAAGCCAAGATCAAAGATGAAGAAACATTGCAATGGTTGTGGACTTAACGTCAGTCTACCCTCGGGGGAAAATCTCTTAGCAGTTGGTGTTGATGTTCTGGAAGGGATTCTTTTTGAGAAAGGCAACAAAGATACGATCCCCTGGCGATTAGTAGACGATATCTATTGGCATTGTAACGAATCTGCCTTTGGACACTGCCAGTGCAATATCTCTGGTGGGAAGTCACGCCCTACATGTTTTGATGATCGGATCCAAGTACTCTCTTCCAACAATAAAAACCGTCGCCACCCGCCATTGAGTTCAATAAATACCCCGACAAACGGGGCGGTTGTATTCGGTCACGGTCGGAAAAAGGGGGTCACTCTTATGGTCCACAATATGGAGGAGGTTATGGTGGAGGATGAGAGTGATTCATCTCCAGAAGACATCATTCGATCGCAAACTTCGCTGGGAGTATCTGTCTCATCTGACACACAAAATGAGAATTCCGAGACAAATGAGAACCTGCTCCCTGACATAGTGAGCTCTGATACCCCTAATACTTCCACATCGTCCAGGATGGATGGATCGGGGTTAGCCAAAAATACTTCTCAGGTATCTGGCACCGAGGGCGCTGCCACTCCAGATGCCTCTAGGTCAACAGAAATGCCACTATCCAGCTTAATTCTCGTTGATCCAAACCAGAGCGCTTTCCCAGATGTTATGTCTACTTTACCAGAAAGTAGTGCCGCAACAGCACAGAATGCATCAGGCACGCCATTCATTCCTCATCGGAAGAGGCCTATTGAGAAACTAAAAGATAGATCCACAAAGGCATGGAAGAAACTGAGGCATGACACTTCAAGCTAGACAGGTGGCTGAGGAGCCTCGATCAAAAAGGTCCCAGCGTTTGGTCAAGGGTTTCCGTCATGTTTTCACTAGAATTGAGTCTCTCCCCTCTTGTACCCAATGCTGTCTGCTTGGATATATGTTACAAAATAGGGTCCAATCGATCCTGGTAGCGCAGTCACTTACAAACTGCATGACCTCCTAGACCTTTATTCTTTCCTAGACAAACAGTAAAATAGCTTCTATACCACATTAATTTTATCGAATATTTGAACATAAGGTACTTTAACAGCGCAGACTGTGTGTTGCACAAAAATAGTGTGTGTTAGTATGTGTGATTAATGTGAAAAGTGACGCTAGCCATACGCCCGAGTCTGTGGTTCCGGGTGTCTCTCGTTCAGATACAGGATTAGGGCATAAATCGCAAATGTATGCGGAATTTGCGTTGAAAGTTCGAGAAATTTCCCATGTGTAAGAGAGATGTATAAAGTGAATGGGAGGTGGATTCGCAGTTCAACGATGCACCCCACCACTTCTTAGAGCTCGACGTAATAATCTCGGGGACTGTTAAGATGCACCGTGGAGCTGTCAGATATTTAACGCTTCGGCAACTCTTTGGCCTATTATTTTGGCCAGATCTAAGTCGATCATAGAGACAAAGCCTCTGATATACAGTGGTTTCCAAAAGTCAAGCGTCATTCTGCGGGCAACTCGCGGCTGATGGGTGGTAAGACTTAAGTAGCAAGACTTAAGAGGAGATTTTTTTTCCTTGGAGTCTCACAGGAAGCACCAATACTCGGATGAGAAACTATTAAGATCCATAAATAAGACGCAAATTGTTTCGATTAACCCCGAGCTCCAGTTGTCTTTGCTGATTTACATGGGCTACGATATGTGCCAATCCCGTGTACCCCAACCCAGCGATTCATCATGAAGCAACCTTCGTCTAGAGTTTTGTTCGGTGGAACTCATGTCTCTAGACAATCTAGCAATCCAATATTTCACCCAGCACATAGACTGACTGTTGAACAAGTCTTGACAGAGCTTCAAGCGAGTTCTTCGGGCGGCCTCGGTGCCAGCAGGAGCGGTCTCAGTACCAGCTGGAGCGGTCTCAGTGCCGGCTGGGGCAGTCTCAGTGTCAGCTGGAGCATTTCATCCAGCCACCCAAATTTTTCTTTAAGCAGATCTTCAACGCGGCGACTTTAATAATACAAACTCATCCACATAAATTCTTCTCATCATACTTTGGCAAATTTGTGATAGGCTGACAGAGAAACGATACAGGTGTTGCTGATGGCACTGGCAGCCAGTTTCAGCAACCATGCATTGATTGAAGGCGGCATTCTCGGAGGCATCATCGTCAAATGTCTTCATCGGATTTATCCAGACTCTTCAGGTTGAAAGAACCACCAACTCACTCTGAGACTTGGGATCGCTAACATACAATGTGTTTCGGGACAGTAAAACCATTAGCATTCAGACACCGAACGTGGTTCCCGGTGATATCGCCGACTTGACAACCGGCGACTCTGAACACGTAGACATCAGGCTTATCCATGCCGTAAACTTGAAATCAGATGAGACATTCCTTATGGGCGAGTCGGATCCAATTCCCCAGAGCCGAAAGGCCACAGTTGACGATGACACCGGTCAGGGCGATCGCCTCAACGTAGTTTATAGCTCTACAACAGTCACCAAAGGTGGAGGCCGCGGAATTATCCTAGCAACTAGCATGTACACAGGAATCGGGCACATTGCTAGTGCGCTGCAAGGAGAATGTTTGGCAGACAAAGGTGCCAAATGGAAATCTCAGACCCCTCATTCTGAGTCTGCAGCCTAGGTGTAGTCAAATGCTACGATGGGCTGGTTGGGCAGATTCCTTGGTCTTACTGTTGGTACTCTGCTGCAAAGGAACTTGTGCAATTGTTCTTATAGCCCCTCACCTTTGCAATTGTCTGTGCAATTATTGTGCTTAGGGCCAACAAATTCGATACAAGTTTGACATACATGAAGATGTCATTCTATAGGCTGTCACAACGGCTGTGGCCACATTACCGCTTCGTTATTACTTGTCCTAACAGTTACCAAGACAACCGGCACCAAGAATATGCTTGAGATACATGTCATTTTTGGTAATCTATCCAGTTTGGAGGCTTTGGGTGGAGTGAGAAGTAAGTGCCATGCTATTACTCTCAACTGTTTGCTACAGACACTAATCATTGTTTGTAGACATCTGCTCTGACAAAACCGGGCAATCACTCAAGACCGAATGATTGCATGCAGAGCATGACTTCCGGAGCATGGTACCTATTCTGTCGAAACGACAAACGAGGTATATAACCCTATCGTCGGTCAAGTATCATTCAGTCCTACGCAACCCAGAGGTGTAAATAAAATTGGAAAGCAGTCATCAGGAGAAGAGATCAATCCTCTTGAAGGATTCTGCAAGACGTATCTTCTGCAAGATTACTTGAACATAGTCTCACTCGCCAACTTGGCCACCGTCGAAGAGGAAGAGTGATGCGGCGCAAGCAAACCAGCGGACAGCTCGTGCGCTCCGACTAAAATTGCTATCGAGATATTCGCATCTCGTTTTGGCTACGATTGTGTACAGCTATCAAAGGGATTGGGAGAGGAATGGAGCTATATTGGAGAGTTTCCGTTTGACTCTGGAGTCAAAAAGGTATTGGCTTTCTTCTTGGATACAACGACACAAGAAACACACATTTTCACAAACGTATAGTGTCTTGTAAAAGAAGTGCAGTTGTAGGCGATGTATATCTGATGTCATATAATAGGGAGCGGTAGAACGCGTAACAGAGATATGGGATCGTTTCGCTTCAGTGGACGGACTCTAGACAGCGTCATGGAAGCCACCATCTTGGACAATATGGGAGTTTAGCAAGTCAAGGCCTTCGTGTCCTCGCACTTGCTCACAAACCTTAAAGCCGATCAGTTTCGGCATCCAATTTCACGGAAAGAATCGCCCCTCCCCCCTCGTCAACGCTTCGAACGTGATCTTGTCTTTCACAGCCTCTTGAGAATCCGCGATCCTCCCCGTCCTAGGTCCAAAGACAGTCTTCTCATGTGCCAAGGTGCCGGTATCGTACTCTATATGCTTATAGGAGGCTACCCGTAGACGACTTATGCTATTGTTACAGACGTATGTATCCTTCCTTCGTCAGAGGAGATTCGCATGCTCCCTGCCGACTTGCTCATACAATTATGATGACGGCTCAAGAGTTTGGCGCCCTGAGCGATGACTGGATTGATGTTCTTCCTCAACTACCCCTTATACTTGCTAGCCAAATGATTGAGATCCTCCATAGACCTAGCCGCTGCGTTGCCATGATTGGCGATGGTGTCAATGATAGTTTAAGTCTTAAGCTTGCAGACATTAGCATCACCATGGGATCAGGCCTAGACGTCATCAAAGAATCATCCGACATTATCCTAACCAACGACAACTTCACCTCAATCCTCAACGCTATTGAAGAAGGCCGCCATATATTCGACATTACCCAGAAATTCGTCCTTCACGTACTAGCAACCAACATCGGCTTCGCCATCTCTCTTCTCACTGTCCTAGTTTTCAAGGACAACGCAAACGTCTCCGTGTTTCTATCAACTACCGTCGAAACCATCCGGATGCTTCCCGGCACTGGTGTCTTTAGCGAAACGGGTCTTGGATTTGAAACTGCCGTCCCAGACATTCTCAACCGCCCTCCCCGAGACTGAATGTTCACCCCTACCTTGCCACAGATCAACACGCCAACTGAAACCCCAGCTAACAGTCGTTTGCCACACAGCTCCGCTACGGCATCTTCACTCCCGAGTTTATGCTCGATATGTTCGGCTACGGGCCGGTTCCATGCTTGGCTCTTTCACCACCGTCATCTTCGGCTTTGGCGACGGCAGTTTGGGCCTCAGCTACAACAACGCCTATTCACCCTCGTGCCACGACGTCTTCCGTGCCCTCGCAACGGTCTACACCGCGATGATGTGGATCTTCCTGCTCTCCTCGCGGTCCTCTTTTCGATATGCACAAGGGCGTCGGCGCGTGGGGGGCTCATCTGTGGGGAAATAAGTTTCTATTCTTTGCCATTACAGTTGTCTTCTTCATGATATTTCCGGCGTTGTACATCCCGCGGCTGAACGCAATCGTCCTCATGCATACGGGGATTGACGGGCAGTGGGGGTTTGTGTTTGTCGCTGTCATTGCGTTTGTTGTCGGAGCCGAGGCTTAGAAGCGGATAAAGAGAATCTATCTCCGGAGGTCACAGGGACCAACCTCAACAAACGGAGACGCAGTTGTGTGTGTGTTGGTTCATAGGTTGTTTGTTTGGGGGGTTTTGCGAGAAAGTGCAACGTTGTATTAACCAGTAAATTTGTTCCTTTTGTCCTATGCAGTGGATAAGCTACATAATATGTAGAAGTTGTGAACTATCATTGGATGTATATATTAGGAATCCTCTTGGCACAAATGGCGAGATTCTGATCTCCGTTTTCGTCCGCTTTGCACGTTGTCCCAGTTAAGAAAGGCATTGGCCAGATCCTAGGAGCGGCCATCTTCCTACAGCCTTTCGTAAAAACCCCATTCATACTCCCCCAGAGCTGCATCTCGACCTAGATCTGACGGCAGGGGTCGGATCCTTTCTGCCGTTAAGGATTCGCGGTGACTCGTATTGTGCATCTGGTACCCTAGAGGAAGCAGATAAGAAAATAAGCTCTGATCTTAGCCCGTGGCATGATCATCAAGCAGAATGCCCGAACAAGCACAGTGGACCCGGGAGAGTTGTCTTTAAACACTATGGAGTAAACCCCCTTCGTTATACCTACTGCGACTCCGTACACTTGTCAGTATTAGGAGATGAATCACGCGTCCTGAAGTGTTGTCATGTCTCACTCCTAGGGGACGAAACATTTGCAAGTGAGCATGGTACAGGCAAGGTTCAGGGTCGGCGTTAAGACGGCATGAAGCATCGCATCTCATCCATGCCTCGCCCTCGCCAAAAAGGAACTTGGCCAAGCTTTCAACAGACTGCACTTGGCTGGGAGGATTGCCGCGGCATGAGAGTTGGTCGCAGGGTGATGTCGGAATGCAACAGTGACGGCGCCTCACGAAACACTCTTGATGTCCTCTCTGATTGAATACGCACCACAGCAGACAGACGAGATGACTTCGCTGGCACAGAGACCAGCTCATCGGCTACTCGGCCGCCCGCCAAGACATGCAATGGAGTCATGCACTCATCTTTGGCGTCGCTATCTCTTCAGGGTCGCATTGTCACATGGCGGGTATCTAGCCGCAGAGCTTCATGTGATGGGGTGCTAGATATGTACGAAGCATGTACGCATGCCTGTACATACATCCAGCTAATTGCATGAAATCAGCCGCCACTACTTTCTCACTGTTTGCCTTTTAAAAGGGAAAAAGGATAGAGCAGGAAGTATACTCACGGATCTCATATGTCGGGCTGCGAATTGATTCCAACCCCTCCTCTCAGTTTCACCTTTGGCGGTATATTCACCGCAACTCAATCATGCCCATCTCAACTGAGCATCGCTCCGCTTTCTGCATGTTGTGTCTGTTGGATTCGAGTCATGACCTCGACATGGATGCCGCATAGCTGTACCAGCTTGTTTCGATCCTAGTGGATTGAGCTGAAGTGAACATTCCACCTGGGCAGCATATACTACTTGTATATGCTTTGAATCCCTGCTCAATAGTCTCTAATAAACAGTTTGACAACAAAGGCATACTGACAAGAATCATTCCCCGACATTGCACAGTGCATGCCAAACAGGTACAGTGGCCGCAGCTTCCCGTCAAGGAAGAGAGATAGAATAAAACGGTTCGCCCTTTTTGAGGTTATCCGTTCATCAAAAGAAAGGCACGTCTTATACCCTTTTAGGCAGCCTGTGCCGACCGTTTTCTCCAGCCCTGGGCGGCCTGTTGTGCCTTGCAATGGGTGCTCTGGACAAGTAGTCTCCCCACTTGGTGGCAGATGAAGGGCTTTAGACTCGCCTCAGCTAGCTGGATCTGTCAAAGTACATGTCCAGACACACGGCCGCCACACGATACGGGCTATGGGTTCCTTTTTCTCAAGCAGAGCTAGGCCAACTTTCAGTGTGGCTCTGCCCACGAGACCGAGAGGGCGGAGCTTTGCTGATGCCTTCCTATTGATAGATGGAGAAAGCGCCCTGCTCCCGGATATGTATGATGAATGCCGCAGAGTGCTTGGCAGAGAGATCCTTTGGAACCCAAACCGTTGTATGTCGGTACTTGTGAGCGAAACCGGACGCTCTCGGCCGGGCCGTAGATGACGAGGAAGAAAAGGGAACATCTTGGCAGTCCATGATCTCCTTCAAGGACCAGGTGAGGCCCATAATTTTGAGCGGAGTTTTCTTTGGCAACTCTGAAGGAAGATGTATCCACATCTCAACAAGGTCGTGAGAACAAAGCACAGGGGTGAAAGGGTGTAGACTAAACGAATCACAAACGAATAGCAGGGGGTGTAAAGTACAAGGAGGGGGTCGGTGATGATCATGGAGAACAACCAGGACCAGGGTCTTCCAACTGTACTTTAACGGCGGGTCTGGCCTTTCCCTGAAAGAGGCCTTGTCCTAGACGAACGCGTGTCTTTGGCCATTCGGGTCCCGCCTCAGGGCTCCATGGCTCCCCAATTCTGGCCACTTGATTTCCTCCCAATAGCTTGGTTGTGATCGCCCGGGCATGGGTTTTTAGCGGAGAGCGCTGGGGCAAAAGTCCCCTCATTGCGGAATAGTCCCTTTTACCCGTCCCAAACAACCACAATGGCCCTCTCGTTCCTCCGGAGCATGTCCTTGCAGCACTAGGAAATGGCTGCCCCCTGCATGGCGGCAAGTTGAGAAGGATGAGCCGTAGCGTGCCAATTTCACAAGTAACAAGTACAGGCGCGTTCTGATGTCTCTGGTACGAAGATGAAGGCGATGAGGTTTTGATAGGATGTTGGCCGGGGGGTTGCTTGGGCCAGACTTGAGGCTTTGCGGGCAGGGATTTGACGACGACGGGGACCGGGGAAACTGTGCCGAACAGGGGTAAAGCAAGACAGGCCAGGGTTAGCCAGGGCGTAGCTTGACGTCGGTGTAGGGGTGCGGGTCTTTTCCCACATCTTCTTTACTGGCTTCATGTCTGAAGGGTCTTGCTCCGTAATATCTGTAGCTTTGACATGGGAGCCGTTGAAAGCAAACTCCCCTGTTCATTCATTGTCTGGCCGCGGAGTTGAGCAGAGCCAGGGGAGGCGTGTCGTCGTGGCAAGACTTTGAGCCATGATGATGATTCTCAAAAATCTGCTTTTCTCGTCGGAGCGAAGGCCGGAGAAGCATGACGAACGGATATATGTTTCGATTCCGGCCGAGCGTTTGAGCCTGCAATCAACCGATCAATCAATTGGTGCCAATACCATGCCGTTACTGTTCTCTATATGCCGAATCCCGAAGCCGGCATACTGTGCTGTACTCGTACAATTTAATGCGACACAACAAGCAGATGAATGCTTGGCCCCATGTCGGCCCGACGAACTGGAAAACGGTTCAGCAACCTGAGCGGCTGGCTTATGGCGGGTAGAGCACTGCACCGTACACCGCACAAGCAAGGCAATACGCAGGATACAACGGTAATAAAGCGCACCGCCGCTGTTGGGAGAGCATTGCATTGGCGAGAGGCGAGAGGCGAGATGCGAGATACGAAATACGTTGCCGCCTGGATTGTTAGAGATGACGGCATTTGATGTCGGATATCCCACTTACTAATCGCTGCAGTACCTATGTACATACGTCGATAAGCTACCTACCTAGTACTATATTCCGGCCTCAGGCATAGGTACGCTATCGATAGACGACCTGCACCTTTCACGTATTTCTCGTACAGTACAGAAACTTGCTGATGTGATGGCTTCATCCGTCGGTCATGGGCATAACATGACAGGAGCCAGTTCCGACGGCGACAGGGCACAGGCGCATCTTGCGTGCAGGATGCCACCGTTTTCCCGTCTCTCCGTTTCCATTCTCCATTTGCCGTTCCCGGCTGAGCGGTTCAGTCGCACCCCCTCTCGCATTGACAGAGCAGACGACGTGCTAAGGCAGATTTAGGTACATGCTCCGCAGGGCTATTCCATAGTGCGGTTCCAAGTACCGCCCCGACCGGCGAAGCGACTCGGGAGCCGCCGGCAACCACCGTTTGCTCCCATGAACTGCTGCTTAGCTCGGGCAAAGACTCGCGGCTGGGCTATTTTGTGCGAAGGGGGTGCTAGCGGCAGCAAACTAGCGTTACAGAGCGTCAGTTTTGATTGCTGTCTTGGTGGTTGAGATCGATCCTTGTTCCGCCCTGCTGATGTCTCGATTACTTATACGCCTGATCCATTGCAGCCGAGGATTCGTTTCCACAAGTTACAAGTTAATCAAAGAAGGCGTACGGAGTACGGAGTTCTATATGTCTCCTTTTGTGACCAAGGCGAACCAATGGGCTTTGCTTGGTATAATGCCGAAGGAATTCTGTCCACGTTGCTCACTCGAGGCAGTAAAGGAGGAGGCAGCAGAGGATGTACATCTGCCGTATTGCTTGGAAAGAACAAAGAGCAGAGCTCAACCGGCGGCCTGGAATGCATAGATGTCGGAATTCGTACCCGACGGAGTTGATGATCCTCGACCACAGAGTCCGGGGGGCAGACAAATTTCAAACTCCGGGTCTCTGGGCACTTCGCCGATTATCCACAATTTGCGGCTCATGTTTTTGAGTCAAAAGTCAAACCATGTAAGCGTTAGTCTCAAAGAAAAACTAGTCGAGCCCCAGAATCTGTGCTAACACCTCAAGATGAAGCCCGAGAACAAGAAATACTAATTGCAATTGGAAAAAAATGGAGAAGAATGCCACGAGGATTCACGCGCGGCCCGCCGAGCGAGCACCGTCAGCACCGGGGCAAATCACCGTTTCTCCATCTTTGGCTTGCTAACTCGTCCTCGCTTTGGGAAAGGGGGCGTGTGATAATTCCGCTGTCTTGCGCGCTTGACCTGGTGGAGCTCTGGTTTAGGGCTGCATGGGTAAACGGCTGGGAAGGGGATGAGTCAATAAAGATCTTCAGCTAAGAAAACGAGAAGAGAGCGAGAGGAGGACAAACGAGCGCCCGCAACGAAGAGACGATGCGATGTGTCAGACGCTTTTTTCCTTGTCCGCCCCTGCTAGCTGTCTGTTTTGCAGCTGGAATTACCACTTTGAGAGCGGCGATGATGATGGCGGTTCGTGATTCGACGCTTCGTATTTTCACACAAAAAAGCCATTACTGAGCAGGCCAGACACCCAGCCAGCATCGACGAAGCTGGAGAAGGCGCGCCCAAATACACCGCTGACAAAGGACACCGAAGACTGCGGTGTAATATCCGAATGATTCAGGTGAAATGCAATGCTATAAAGATGGACAGCATGGGGGGCTGTCATTTCAGGGCTGAAGTTGAGAGGGGGGGTTCGTTCGTTCCAAATTCCTGGGCATGAACGGAGATGGATAACCTGTGCGGGACTGATCACCAATCGCCCTGCGCCTAAATCCTGAGTTCTACTTTTTAACTCTATACGAATAGGTTGGATCCTTGTTTTTCTTCTTCCTCTTTTACCCCCGTTCCTTTCTCAGCTCGGATGGGAGGGGGGCGATCTTCCATGTCCAAGAAGGCACCACGATGACTGCACCGCATAAGGGATGACGCCGACATGCGACCGCCTCTGGATGAAGTGATTTGTCGACGGCATCCAGGCGGTTCAGCCGCACTCGATTGTCTCACTCGGTGGCTCTTATTGCCATCGGATCACGCTCCATATCGGGCCATCGGACTAGTACCAATATGCAGCGAAAATCCATCGAGAAAGGCGTCAAGCGTTCAGGGCCCTCAGGCACACACCCTTGGTGCCGAGCACGACTGCCGGGTGTCTTTTGAGAAGAGCTGAACAATACGCGAAATCAGCGCTGTCCTCGGAGGACGCAGAAACGTGCCGCCGTGAATCTAACGAGCCATCCTATCCTGGCTTGCCTGGGAGCACCGTATTAAATGCCAAATTCTGGACTTAGCTCGCCCCCTCCTCCATGGCGCTACCAGCCTGACGGTACGCCAGCATCCTCATCTAAACCTAAAACTGTCCCATCAATCTCGCTGGCACCACGTGCGAGACAGGCCCAAGCAGTCCGTCTCCGCGCCCCGCGACAACTCAGACGCCATTCGAGCTTCAAGGCGGTGTTCGAGTCAACGCCTCCTCGTGACTGGCGCGGCCCTGATTCATGGGACAATCACGACTTCTAGAAGTTCCGTCAGTTCCGGATGCGCGGCCTAGCTTTTGCGCCGGCGCGATCTCTAGTCGTTCGGTTCGGAGCAAGTTTGCTAAGCGGCGCAGCTGGTGATGCGCCTTTGGAGGAGAGCTAGATTTGCGCGGACGAGTAGGTTCGAGTACAAAGCAAATCAGTCCAGAAGACACACAACGTATTGTACCGTACTGGACGGGCCAGGACGTGTGGTGAAGCGAGACAAGCGACGGCAAGGGATAGAGAGTCTCGAAAAAGGCGGCAGATGCAACCAGGCGGCACGCTCCGGGCTAGACTGGGCGTCGTTGTGAAGCAGCGATTATTAATAGCCACCAGGAGGGTGACAGTTCGCATTTTCTAGCCGTCTTGATGAATGGATCCAACCGCAGGAAGCAGTTACCGGAATCAGCAACAGGAAAGGAAGAGCCGGCTCCGGAAGGGAGTCCCTTAACACCGGGCGTCCGTGATGCTAGTCGTGGTCGTATTACCAACTCCTACTACGAAGTACTAGCATGTGCCACCACGCAGCCGTGCCAACAGCATCTCGACTCGCAGGAGATCCGAAGTTGTGAGCCTCTCTATTCGCCCGATGTGGCCTGATTTTTTGGTGTCGCTTCCTTTCTTTTTGTGCTTGGTCCTTTTTTCATCCAATTAACCCAGATTATCCTGCCGCTCCCTGGATGTGATTCGCCCCTTGTGCGTGCGTACGGCTGAAGTGACGCTTGCCTAGTCCCGCATCGATAGCCTACTCTTTCGTCGCATTACAACCACATCTCGCCGTCCATCCATCCATCCCATTTCCATTAGCCCAAGCACTTGAGCAATCCCGAGACCTCCTTTGGCGCCAACGCATGCACTCTGTCGATCTAAGGCGTAGCGCCTATCCGTGTCGCACATCAAAACTGGAGTCGTCTCGACCCCCCTCCCTTGCGTGCCTTTGGCGGTTGGTTTTCGCATTTGCTTTCTTTTTTTGGGCTTTGGGCTTTGTCGGTGGAATATTGTGATATTGCTTGGCTCACAAATCGTAAAGCAAAACACCTCCTTACATTTCACAGACGGCCTGGAACTCGCAAAACTAACAAGCCGCACGAGCAGCGCCAAGTCGGACATAATACAACGCCGGCGCCCTTTTGCCTCCTCCCTTTCATCGGGGACTTTCCCAAGGTTGCCCGTCTGATAATGCACGGTAATATATCTGCAAGGCCAACAGCAGCAGCAATGCGGATATTTGTCCGCACCCCCGAAGACAAATAGAGTTGCATCACAGCGTTACGACACGTATTAAATCATCAACTTGCTGCTGCGAACAACTAACAGCAATTCGGTGATAACACCCCGTTTAGTTCCCTTCTCAAGCGGGCCTAGCCCATCTGTCAGCTTCAACGCCGCACCATCTAACCAACTAACGATTCGGCCTTCAAACATAACTTGTACAAGTAAGCTGATAGGCGTTGGATAGCAGGCACGCCGGCAAATGCAGCAGCCAAATCGAGAACCACCTTTCAAGCCGAAGGGCTGCGCAGATGTACATGCTCGCTCCTCCTTGTAGCGAGTTAGACTACTATATATTACGGAGTGGTAGTGGCGGTCGGAGTTCCGCCTCCTGGTCTCTCTCCCCCCGCACACGGGTTTTACGCCGGTTGGCTTTGGGGCTTGTCGTCAAAGTTGACGGATTCGAATTCGGCTGGCTTGCCTCCGCGGCTGTCTTTTGCGCTCTGGCGTCTTCTCCTTTGCTCGCTTGGACGCCTTTATTCTCCTCCGCCAGCTTTCTGCCTGCTGCCAGGCAACTTCGATGCCGCTAGTTGTTCGCACAAGACGCAGTAGTAGGTTGGGAAAAACGGGGTAATGCTCCGTAGCCCATGGCTAGTCGTGGGCAGGCAATATAAACAACCAGCTGATGGAGTGCTGCTAAGTTTCCTTAGTAATGCATTGGGTAAGATTGTGCTAAAAAGCCATCGTGTTATCGTTGGGGCTGCAAATCCCCCGTTGGACTGGACCTCCTTCAATGGTGGGATCTCGATGACCTCTCTCTCTTTCTCCTAGGCTAAAAAGGCTTCACGGCAAAAGCAAAGCCCAGAGAGTCGAGATCATCGCCCTCTCTGCCACCCCTCCCCCCTACATTACGCCCATTCACCAAAAACCACAACCCCCGTCTGGATATGCAGATCAGCAGTTTACGAACAATCGGGGAGCCTGAATCTCTGGATCCGCCTGCGGGCAAGGGGGAGAGACCCCGTCCAAGCAAGGCGTCACCCCATGCAAATCTCTCTGCTTGCTTTTCGCTTTCTCCCCTCCAAGCCGCGCCCGCGCGGTTATTTCCTCGTTCGGAATGGTCGGGATCCCGGTTTCCCTTCTCGCCTCTTCGCGAAAATCAGCAGCAAGTTTGTGCGTTACAGGTGTTGGGCCCTCTGCCTCTTTTTTGAACCACACCCAATAATCCTCCCCTATCGCGAAGGATTTCCTGACCCCTCTTTCACTGTAACTTTTGGATGCCTTTTCTTTTTTTTTGCTTTTTTAACTTCTTGTAGCTGCGTCTCCCAGTGCTGCACTGCTTCGCAAGCTTTCGTCTGTAGGATTCATTCGTAAATTAAAAGCCCCCTCCCAACGGCTCTAGCATAAGCCTTACGAATCACGAACTCGAGCAACAAAGAGAAATTAAACTTTTTAACTTTGGCCATTTAAAAACAGCAAACTACAGCAACACGTATCTCCCCAATTTGTCATCCCCCAAAACGCCGTCATTCAGCACCCCAGTCGCCGGAGCTGAACCCGTCTTTTGGGCGGCGCTCGGCGTTCGGCTCTTTCCATGGGACAAAAATAACAAGCCAATAGTCTCTCACCAATAGAACACCGGCCATGGAAAAAGCCGAGCTCTTCTTCTCCCTTTCTTCCTCTTCATTATCGTACAGTACAGTACAGTACAGTACAGTACAGTAGCATTGTTCGTTCATCATGCAGCATTTGTAGTAATAATCCCCATGAAGTTAGCAAGTGGCTTGTCTTGTTTTCCAAGTCTGAATTGCCGAAAGATGTCTCGGCAGACGAAAAAAAAGCGGCTGCTGCCAGGCTGGGCTATTGCAAGGCAAGGACATGCAGCTACGTATTACTAAAACAACGAACAAAAAAGAAACCAACATGCAAACTATTCCCTACTTGTAGATATTTTACAAATACATGTATTCTTCGTCTCTCCACCCCCAAAGGAGAAAGAAGAGCGTGAACAACAAAAAAGTGGTTGTCAATTCAGACGTTTTGCCGCCTTCGGAAGCCCGCGTTTCAAGTGCCGTCGCACGGTCCAACGGATTTCCGGCTGGGGTTTCTTTCTTCTCATCGTTTTTCGTTTTTTTCTATTATTCCCTTCTTATTCCGTGTCACTTATGACTGACTTCCTCTTTTGCTGCAGGACCCCCCCTTGACACGTCCTGCTCGCCGGGGGGCAGGCAGGTAGTTTTAAAAAAGAAAGGATAAGAAAATAAAAAGGGATCGACATGGGAAAAAACAATCTTGGTGGAACACAGCTTTCGGGGCCCCCTCGCGTAAAAAGCCGATGCATGTACTACCTTACCTTTCGTCAAGTCACAGGGCCCCCGGGGGATGGTAGTAGCTGGTGGTGCTTTGGCCGTCTCACCACAGGAAAAGGAAAAAAAGCGAAGGAAGATCTTCGCAGGTGGGGATCCCTTTTTTTTTTTCGGGGGATACTGTACAGTAGCCCAACCGTTGTGACCGTTTCGTCGACACACCAAAATTCCCGGCTTGTCTTTCCCGCGGGGAGATAATGTGAGACATGGCTGTGGGGGGTACAAGCCAGGAACAGAGGAAGCAAAAGCAACCTCACATCAACCAGGGGTAGAAGAACAAAGGAAAACCTCAAGTCATGTCTCTGAAGAAAAAGAATAGCATCGTTTTTTTGAAGTTGAAAGTGAATATGAATTTGTCTCCAGCGAGATTGATTGTGCATCTCTATGTACATGTGTAGCTATCTTCTTTTTTTGTTCAATAGTTCCGCCTCCCGATTTCCCTTGCCCGTTATAAAACGCCATACTGATGCACTGCTCTGCATATGTTTGCCTGAGCCTTTCCAATGTCCCATAGACATAATACAAACTGGTTCCATAGGACGCGTTGATGCCCTCCTAGGATAGCCAAAAAAAAATCCCTTATTTCATGACACGTCCGAATGTAACAAGACAAAAGTTGGATGGATACTTTCCTCCGACGCCATGCGTTCCCAAAAAGACAAAAGAAAATAAAAGAACAAGTCCTCCCAAAGACTGAAAGGCTTCGCCAGTGTGACCATTTTGGCATCTCATGTGCCTTCTAATTCCCTAGCTCCCTTGATAGTGTGGATGCTCTTGATCCAAATTTCCCACATAATAAAGTGTGTTGAAGAAGAAAAATGAAGAGGAAAAGGGTAGTCATCATGCGTTGATAATGATTAATCTCCGATACGCTCAGACGCTTAGGAAAGAAGAATAGGCCCCTTCCCTACGTCAAAGCCGTGGCAGCCTCGCTCGTGTCGCTTCATATTGCTTCGAACACTAAAAGCCTTGCCGCATCCAGTGTGAGGGCACTTGAAGGGCTTCTCGCCAGTGTGCGAGTGGCTGTGGATGCGTAGGCTGCTGGGCCGGCTGAACGCCTTATTACAAGTTTGGCAGATATATCGGTCTTGAGTGGGAGGGAATGGGATCCCGTTGGACGGGTTGAGATAGTGGTGGTGTTGCCAGACATAGCCACCAGAGGGTGTTACGCTGAGGGGGCTAGGCGGCGGTGGGAATGACTGGGGCAGCGCACGCTGATACTGAAGACCAGGTACCTGAGCAGGAGAAGGCGGTGGTAGGTTCTGCACGGGATAGTAGCTGCCGACAGGAGACTGGGCAGGTGCCATTGAAGGCTGCTGGGCAACCGAGGTTGAGATGGTAGGCCGAGAGGCGGCCATTCGATGACGGTGTGCATCATGGGCCTCTACGGGGGGAGTTGTCTCGTAATAGTGGCTGTGAGGAGCATGGGAGATGCTGCTAGGCTTGCTTGATGGAGAGCGTCGAATGTCAAAAGAGGCATCTGTGGACATGGGCGGTGTGGGTGGCAGTGTCCTGTGTCGTGAAGCCGGGCGGCTCTCAGTCTTGACATATGGTCTGGGAGAGCTGTGCTGAGATTTGTATGATGCCTCGCTCGCCAGTGAGCCTGCGTCGGCTAGGCCCAGCAGGTTAGAGATGGAGGGCAGTGAGCACTTTGGCTCGTCCATGGGGGGCGATGGAGGCGGCCGGTAATATCCAGAGTACTGTGTGCCATAGGGAGGAGATTGGAATGATGAGACCAACGCCATTGTATGTGTTGTTGGAAGAGGCGAGAGGGAAGAGTCAAAAGGTATGTGGGAGACTCGGGTGTGAATGTCGACAGTCGAGAGAAGAAGTGGTTCGTGAGTTTATCGACAGTGGGTTTGATGATATGTTGGTTGGATAGCAAGTAGAGATGCACCAAAGGGCCCGTCGTCAAATCGTCGATTCGAAAGAAACCAGACGGCTTGAGGCAAGATGGGGGCTGGAGATGGTATAAGTATGTAATTTGAGCCGCTACAAGAACCAAGAACGAGCGGTTTGGGTGTGGAGCGGCATATCAGATCTGTCTTCCGTCGACATTTAAGTATCCCACACGACAGGCTAGGAAGTGCCCCCGGCCTTTGGAACATCGCAGATATTAGGAGTGGGCCACCCCCCCTCCCCTGGTCAGATAGCCATCATTCCCAAGAAAAGTCTGGGACCAAAAATCAATAAGCTCGGTCCTCTAACCCTACCAGGGGAGGGCTTGAATAACGGGGTGGAAACGGGCGTCCAGGTTCACTAAGAAGGGGGTGTATGGAGGATGACATTGTGAAGCGCAGGCTTTCGGAATTGGAGGCTCCTGGCACTGTACCTGCTCCAAGGGCGGGAACAAGCTAGCTCAAGGGAGAGAGGAGGGGAGTGTAAGTAGCATCGCCGAAGGGGTGTGTGTCGTAACATGAGGCGTGTGCCAGGTGGGGGCCTATTTTGGTCGCTCTCCTTGACCGGGACCGCGGATAGAGATCGTAGGCGTGGGTGGTATTGCATAGTGGTGGCTGAACGGAGCTCCAGGGATTGTCATCAGGGATCATTGTGTGGTCCAGGTCGTGGGAGAGGGTGGGTCGGTGGCCTGGACATAACGGAGAGAAAACGTGAGCGACGTGAGCGACGAGCAACGAGCAACGAGCGCCGAAGATCCCTGGCCGCTAGACCACCGTCCACCTTGTTTGGGCAATTTCTTCTTTCTCAGCTTCTGTCCGTAACAGCCGCGCACCAAGCGGTACGCAGCCGCGGACATGTCCTTTCTTGTCTCTCGTCTCTCATTCTCTTGGTCTTGTTGCGGCTGCCGGGCTTGCAAAGGGGAACAAAGAAGCGTATCAATGCGAAACCCCGAGCGCCCACCACTTGGTTGCGAGATGCATCAACCATGGCGGCCGCAGCCAGCTAAGACTTGCCTCGCATACATCTAGTTTGTTAGCATGCATTTCCCTTTGCAGTAGGAGTACTAGCAAGGCGTCGTAACATTTTTATTCGCCCGCAGCTCAGAAACTGCAAAGGGGAGGTTGATTGAGGCGCTCCGAGAAACCGCCCCGCGTCGGAAAATCTCCCCCTTTGGAGCTACCTGGCACAACTTGAGACGATCTACGACTCGCGGACCGTGGATCAGAGCCCGTAGTTCAATAGAATCATCGAGCTGATGATTAATGCTCGGCGGCCGCGATCAAGGTGACACGCAAGAACCAAGAAAGACCTGACTAGTAATAACGGCGCTCCTTGGATTAATGCGGCCAAAATCGTCATTAGAGCGTCACGCCGACCGTCAATCTCGATCCATTACAATACGAAACTCTAGGAAAAAGACGGTCTGCATAGGGGAAGCGATGCTTCTCTGATACCGCAGATCTTCAGTCAATGGATGCTCGTGCCTTTGCTTTTGTAAGGAATCCTTGGAATCGAGGCTCTCGCCTTTTTTTTTTTTTTTTTTTTTTTTTTTTTTCATCATCTTCCTGCTCTTTTTCACACATACTCGATCCAGGCTCAAGATGCGAGGGGGATTTTCCCTTCGGTGAAGTCTGGCTGCTGCGGTGGCGGTCCGAGAATGACATCGGCAAACTTTCTTCGTGGAGCTCATGGCCGCGCCGGCGTTATCTGGAGCACAGCAGCATGGCTAGCTCCGTTCTAGGCCTTTCCCATGGAATTGGCCGCTAACAAACAGTCAATGCTAATGTCGTTGGCTTTCGAGCGGGCGAGCATCACCTCGTGGCGTGGCGTCCAGTCCGGAGTGCGCCTCGCTGCCATGGGACAGGCTAATTAATGATCGTCGTGCTAGTTGAGGCCCAGGGAGCAGCCAGTAGATTTTCATCGGGTTGCGTGATTCTCCCAGCTAGACATGGGAGATGCAGGCGCCACTGGTTGAGACCCTTGTTCTGTTAGCATGAGCACCAAGGTGTGTCATGATCTGCCAGTATCAAGGAGGGCTCATGGGGCCGGGGTTAATTTGTCTCTTGTTTCCAACGGGCTTGGGCTTCTCGCCGCGGGCCTGCACCCTTTTGTCGCGTGAATCCTTCTTCTTGCGCCTCCAATCCGCTATCAAAGGGCTGATGCTACAGTACATGCGTCGTCATAACTAGGTTGCTTCCCTTGCTCGTCGAGTCGGTCGGGGTGCAGTTCGACTGTTAATGCATGCCAGCACCGGAAGACTGCAAAACGGCAAAAAGCCACAGCTTTCAGTTAAACTTACCTTTACTTCGTTTGTGCAACAACTAAACTCCGTACTCAGTCCGGTATACGAGTCTGCGATGCTGGTGTATCGGTGTATCGAGTGTGTGCTTATACTTGCACGGAGCAGCAACAGCTTGTCAGCTCCTCAATCACCAACTAGCCATCTTCTTTCAGCGCGGGCCTCAAGCTCTCTCTGCGCTCACTGTTCCGCATGGGGTAGTAGATGGCGATAGCCCCCCCGCTAGAAGAAGAAAGAAAACCATGCAGCTTCCTCAAGCAGGGCTTCTGAAATTCCGTCGATCGTATTTCCCAAGTGTCGCACCCTTGACCAGGGGGTGAGTTCTCACAGTCATCACTTATTACGGGTCATTCCAAATTGCTAAGACACGCTGCGTGGAGCACATTTGGGCCACTGAAATGATCTGTCAAGATATTCTGGAAGGTTTTTTAAGAACCTGCCCCTCAAGCACAGAGTAGCGTAGTCGTATCTGTGTACTTTGTCAAAGCCGCTCATCAAAACTTTGGCCAAGAGGAAGGAGAAAAGGAGGATGCTGTAGAACGTACACACAGGGCTTATCCAAGCTGCTTCCGTCAGCTCGTACAAGGCATTTCCTTCACGCAACCAAAGGTTTGAGCCAACGACCAACAGCACGTACGTGCCAGCTTGATTCTGCTGTGATCACCACGGTTAAATGCAGTCCTGCGTCATGGATCTTAAACAGGCTCGCAGCCCATGCTTAACCAGCCTGCAGCCCTTGGAGAGGTCATTTACTCTGTAAATTAGCAGAGCCGCCGCCCATTCGTCGATTTCTAATCGCTTGTGGTATTTGGCCGAGAAGGTTGAAAGCTCTTGTAGCCGCCGTCGTACCTGACGCACTCCGTATTGTGCTCCGTTCTCCGCACCAACTCCGCAAATCTGGCACACTCCGTTGAAGAGTTGCAGAGGTTGCTCTAGGAGCTATTAGTCTACCGGCAATGTTGTGAAACAATGGCTGGAGAAAGCGCCCAGGTTCATGCTGCGCCCAAGATAGAACAACACCCGGTATTCTATGGGAATACCTATCGTGTATACTGAAAGACCGGGGAGTTGAAGCCTGGAGATATGGCTTGCTCCCCGGCTGATTTGCCTCGGCCCGCAAGCACCGCGGAAGCACACAGTCTGGACCACAAGGAACTGATCACCATCAAGTTTAGGCTTGAGGCATCGCTCCACTCCATCTGCCAATGATTGTTATCGCAATTTAGCAAGGCTGCACCGAGTGATCGTCGTCGATGATACGGTAGAACGCCGAAAGCATGTATGAAAGACGGTCACGAAGCAACGGCGTAAGAGGGAGGAGGATATGAGCCGTTCCAGAAGATCTGCCTCCATGACGAATGAATAGGCCCCTGATGAGCTAGTGCCGGGGTAGACTTCCAGAATAGTTTAGGGGGCAGTGGTTGGTTGCGTTGATCAGCAACGTGCAGGAAGATCCTCCCGCCCGCCAGAAATCACCCTTGGACGCTATAGCTGTTGCACGGCTTTGAAGCACGGTTAACGTCTAAACTCCATATCATCCAACCACGACGGACGGCAGCAAGGGAAAGCGACGTAGCATCACCAACAGCTTCATCATCTGCAATAGGAAACCTCATAAACCATGTGCCGCGGCTCACTTGTCCAATTCAGTCATAACCGGCCGAACCTTTTGCAGCGGTGGACCGCTCCGCCAATCCGACGGGAAAGCGCCGATACTAGCTCAACGAGCCTATGAGTGCACTGTCCAACGCTTCGCCCATGTAGAAACCTAGAGCCAGTGGTCAAGGCGTTGCGTTATGGGCGGACATGCCGCATGATGGAACCAGGTGGTAGCACATGTATTATTGAAGTAGTACTGTAGTACTGTATCAATTATGCCCGCTAATGACCTAGATATTAGCCCGGCTTCGAAGGATGGAGATAGCAGGCAACCCACAAAGAGCAGAACACGTAGCCACAGAGATTACTACATGTGCTGGGTTAACCCTGAAGCCCGTGAGCATGCCATCACGGAGTGGTCAACCGGAGCGGCCCGCATGCGGCCTGACCAAGCGTCTGACAAGCCAGAGACAGAGAGCGGTATGCAGTCAGTGATGCGGAGCCGGCTTGAGGTTTCGGGGAGTTAATGAAGATCTGATGCGAGCTTCGTCCACTCTCGTCAACTCTTGTTGGAGCCAATGAGCGGGACGATCGTTTTCTGCGGGCTAAGCAAACGCCACTATTTCCAGAAATACAGCATCAACCCGATACTATAATAGTCGTAGAAGCTTGCGGCGGAGAGAGTTGAGCGATTTGTAGAAACGACATCGTTTTGGTTATGGCGGATTGGATATCGGATGTTGAGAGAAGAACACGCAAGGTAGGACTCCTTGTGAAGGAAGTTACAGTGGTTGAAGGTCGCTAAGCAAGGCGCTAAACGGCGCACAAAAGTTAGAGTAAGTACTTTGGAGTTACATGTGATGATGCAGCAAGTCAGTGCTTAGCACGGTCGCGACTATGTACTGGAACCCTACCCCATAGGAACTACGTCTTGTAAGGTGAATGAACTACAACGTGCATCGGCGTTTACAATTGGGTACATGCATTATGATCTTCAATTCATTGATCTTCGTTTCCAAGAGAGGAATGACGTATAGAAAAGTGACGATTTTAACAGGGCACAAAAGTTTATACTAAGAGGGCAGAAAGACACAAAAGAGTGTTATATACATGGTACCATCAACACCAAGGATTGAGGAATAGAGATGGAAGCATTTGCACTTTGTTGTCAACCAATCGGTCTTTCCGGCCGGGCAACGATAGAGAGCACGTAAGCTGGCTACCCGGCGACTTTATTCGGTTCAACCGCATAATCATAATGAATCATACGTCATTATAACCTGCCTGTATCGGGGGCGTGTGCGTCGTGAACAGCGTCTGGTCCTTGATACATGTAAGCCTGCCAAACACCGAGCTTGGGCCACCAGGACCCCTAGAATTCATGGATACCAACTCGGAATACCACGCTGTGCTGGGGATTTGAAGTTCAAGGAAGCCTTGTATAATATTCGGTGCCAGGTTGGTACCTAGTCAATGCAATGTTACTTGGACGGTTGAAGATATCAGTAGAGCACGTCCGAGCAATCGTGGTTTTGCACGCACGCCTGCTTGATATCTCCGAAGACCTGAGTCTGGTGCATGATTTCCTTTCTGTGTGGCGCAACACAACTGCTAGGATCTACCTCTGATCTTAAACAGCTTCTTTTCTTGGTTAGCACCAGATAGCTTCTATAAGATGACTGCTATTACAAGTATGTGCAGGTATTGCGGTCCATCGGATAATCCCGTTTGTCTGTCAGCCTTATGGCATCCTCAAATGGGTCGAGCAGCGATACTATTTCCCTTTCAGCAACACGGTTGTCTAAATTCCGTTTTTTTCTTTGGCCGGGACAATCATCTTTCCGGAACGCTTACCGTAAATCCATAAACGCGTTTATAAACGGTCTCCGCGGATATTTTCTTCATCCGTGCGCTCCAATCTCACCCTCAGTAGCTTGTACTTTTCCCAAAATAAACTTATGTTGCTTACTTGGTTCAGTATCACCTTATTTTATGCATCTCACCGACCTCGCATTACAGTGTAAGCCTCGTTAGCTGTCTACACAAAGCTCTTCAGTGGCTACATTATAATGACTAATATTGCAAATTCTATCAAGTGAAGCTTGATAGCCTGTTATTTTCCATATTTTATCATTACAGGTCCCCTTGGCTATCGAAACTTACGATACTCAGTCCAGCAGTTTAATCCTAGGCGGTAAGTCTGACAGGACAGTGTTTAAATTTGGACACTGGATGTAGACACTGGCTTTGTGATGCTGACCGACTTTATATATAGAATACTTGGGCTATGAATTTGTCTCGAGCAGTCACGAGCCAAATATCCGTTGGAATATTAACGTAATGCCAACAGTTCTCGGTCAAATTGAATGGCAGTCCTGGTTCCGGACTTCGGAGTTTCTCTAAAATAAGTAGTATTACATGGCATGACATCATGGAGAAAAGGAAATCCCGCAAAATCTCCAAGGCCATCAATATTTTACAAATATCAGACAACGCATCCAAACTTCGCAGATGAGATAAGCCCAGCCCTGACCCTGTCCCCCGGTTTCAATACCAGTTGAGCGATTGCCAGCATCAATAGCGTGTGGGGGTAGAAAAGCTTGTGTGTGTGTGTGGGCTTACCGGCTTGCATTCAGACATCGAATCATGACTTGGCAGAGACCAGGCGCGGCTGTTCGTGATTGAGAGAGGGACATATCAGTCAGGGATTTACCCATGTTTTGAAAACGTACGAGTAAGAACTCCGAATATCAAGCTCTTTCTTCGCTTACCTATAGCTAGGGTTGTCCTACCTACCGGTCAAAAAGACTACCAGGTACATGCAGACAGAAAATGTGTGATATACGCGAAGGTGATGGAAGCCCCTTGAATGAAGAGCATTATCAGGTTACGGCATCCATTACCGAGTACATGTGCACAGTCACACAAGGTTTATTTGGAATCTTCAACCTCATTTACGTGTAATACTTGATATCACTTCTATCTCTAACAAGGACTCACCACGAGGAGGTTTGCGTTACTTCCATTGTTTGTTCGTACGTTCCTTCGTCCACTTGCTTGCTGTGTAGGCTATGTATGTATTCAGTGACCCAAATATGACAAAGCAGCTGGCGTCTGTCTAAAACCCTACATCTGACATGTACCTAATATCAGCGTGTCATACTGTGTCCCAACCTCGTGTTCTTCATTTCCCCTACCCAAGGACAGCTTAGCCGGCTGTTTCGGGAGCCCTCCGTTTGCGACTAAGATCCTCCCCGCCGTCTCGACGATCTCCCAGGATACTCCCTGCTCTACCCACGCGACAAGTGGAGAGTTTCACAGGCGTCCGGTGGCACGGACGGGGGCGCACAGCCTTTGCGCCGCTTGCACTGGGCCAAGATTTTCAGCCAATCCATTGGGTCGCGGATGTAAGCCTTTGCGTTTGTGGCTGTTTAGTTTTTTGTTCCCATTGTTTAATTCGGGTTAATTTCTACATAGCAGACCGACGGAGGGGGACGCCGGTGTTTTCTACAAATGAGCTACGCCGCTAGTCTTCTCCGTTGTTGCAAAAGTCTAGATCCCTTCCCATGTGGCCAGTTCCAAGAATCGGGTGCGCTATTACGCCCCCGATGACACTAGCTCTGCGAGTGTTCCGTAACGAACGCTCACAATGAACTATATCTAACGTCATTTTAACGGAGATTGTGCTCCAAGTACGCATTCAGCTCGGCTTGAGCACACGGCTATCATTAGACAGGACAGAGCCACGTTTTGCCTGTACTGTACGTGTTGTTTATCCATCAATCAATTACAAACTAAATAAAGCGAGTGAGAAGATCCCGACGGCTTGCTTACTCCGTACATATACAGTGCAAAGAACGATGTTACCTTGAAGTTACATTGAGGACCACATCAAGTAAGGATGGACAATGGCGGGAGCAGTCTTTCAATTATAGCCTGGCACGGTGTGCTTCACATCAAGCCTTCTGCAGCATCACGACTCGAGGTGCAGACTGGGCTCTTTTGCATGAAAGAACGTTTCTATTGAAAGATAATCAGCATCAAGTGTCAAACTTACCTTCCTTGCTCAAGCAATCCTTCCGGGTAAATAGAAGTCTTACAAGCTCTAGTCCCTAAAAGACAAGTGCATAGCGTAATCCGTTTACCCTTGTTGGAGCAAACCACCAATAGCAAAGATCAGACAGGAACAACTCCTCAAGCCTCTTTCCAGCTCCCTCCTACCAACCGTCGGCAACATCGGTTGGCAATCGGCATATCCACATAGGGACTTTCGTTTCCCTCAGTAATTTTAGGCGCATGGGCAGATCATGGGTCTACGTACAGTAGTTTATGCAGCTGATCGAGTTTGTTGCCAAGAACGCCATCCAGCGCCTGAAAACATGAATCTTACTCCCCTGGATAGGATAGGACCTAGAAGCGGCTCCGAAACTCGCCCTATCATTAGCCACGATTACTGATGGTGAATGGATTTTACTTTGCTATTGTCACTAGTGCAGGAGTGCCACGTAAACCTATTCTAACTCGCGAAACGAACAAGCATAAACAACATTAACAGGTCTCATTGGAGGGAAAATACCAAGTTACCGCCTCTCCTGAGGGATACAAGGTTCATGTAGCTTCATGTTGCGGTGTCGTAGTCGATCATTTGCAAACAACAACGTAATACACGAAAACCCAAACCCTTGCTCTCTCGGCTGAGAGAGTCGGGACACGATTCAGAATCTCATATACCAGTTACGACCTTTTGAAGACTAGGACAAGCCATCACCCCTAGTTACCACCAGCAATCACAATCACGGGGTAGGATCGATCAGGAGAGCTAAGATGGCAATCCAGTAGTGTTGCAACCGGCATGACCCTATTCAGTGGGTAGGGGTATGACACCCTCCCGTAGAATTCGTCAAGCTCGAGGATGTCATCGTCGCCCGCAAGGCAACATGGTTAAATGAGGGGTAGCACCGAGAACCAAGCAAGGCTGGCAATAATATTCCGAGGAAAAGGCTCCAATGCGACATATACTAAGTACGTACAGACGGATATGCGGTGGGATGAATTGTTGCCCATCAAATTGTATCCCAGGTGCATATCCGAGGTGATGAGAATGGCAACCCAAGTCTCGGCACTCACTATCAGCATTGTTATTGACGGAGTTTAGCAAATTCCGGATGCTTGCAAAGAAAATAAAAGCTTTTGAATGTGGACTTGTTGATAGAGCACCTCGTATGCACATGTACTGGAGGCTGATTCCAAATATTATAATCAGTCACGCTATCGTATGCGCATCCTTCTGGCTCGGTATTATTGCTTGTTAAGTTAATCCTTGCAACTTGCCAAGCAGATGACCGCCTGCTAACTAACTAATAGTACAATAGTACTTGAATGTCAGCCACTCTTTCATCAAACCGGTCTCATTACTCTAAGCGGTCTTTGATGGGGAAGGGTTCCTAGACGCAGCCGCAAAAGTCTGCAACTAAATGTCCATTGCGTGGAGTAAAATATACCACACCACTGCTTGCAGCAAGTCTTGTTACATCCATCTCAAACACATCGACACTTTCAAAGACCACGCTGTAATGGCCGAAGAAGAACTGGCGTCGGTAGTGAGAGACCGAGAAGCATCAAATCCCAGTTCTTACAAGCACTGTCCGCCGAACTGGTACAAGTTTGCGCGGCTAGTCATGTCCCAGTACGGATATCTTGTCATCCCAATGTGGAAAAAGGTACGCATGGGGTCAAAGAAGAATCCAACATTTCGAGATGGCTTCTCAAGATAAACCCGCAATGGGAATGCAGTGGAGCACAACCAGGGCCATGTCTTAGTGATGATGATGGTCCAAGGCGCAAATTGGCATCGCCAACGATATGGTGAGCGCGTATCTAAGCTGGGGAAAGCCTATCCGTGCCGGGTATTGCTGGTTAAATCCTTCAAATTGTTCTGGTGGTCGCCTGCGGTTGCCTGACAAGGCATTTCTCGGATCATCAAGGCAAAACAAGGCAAGGCGCCCGAAGCAGGGATCAACGTCTATTACGGCAGCGCTTGATAGCCTTGATGTAAATCACTGGACCCATCCCATTCCCACGGTCTCGGCTGCACCCCGAGTTCACAGTCGCGAGGGGGGGCGATATAGGGCCGTTTAGCGAATCCTGACAACTGGGTTCTTGGGACACGCTCGTCAGCCCGAATGCCGCGCTTGGGCGAATCCGTACGACCTAATAACAATAATTAATCCCGAACCCGGTACCGTTGGGGTTCTGGGCCAGCTCTTGCAGGGCTTGCCCCTTTTCTGGGATAGCCGTCAGCAGACATATCGCCGATGTCAGCGGCCATGTCCACTCCATGTCAGCAGGCACGCCTGCACCTGTACTGCATGTTGGCAGTGCCTCGTTCTGAGACATGATATCGCCCTTGAAATTTCAGGTAAGAGTTGCCATCACAAAAGTGATACGATGAGGCGTCGGAATCAAGTTCGGGGCGACAATATGTAGGATCAAATGCCGGACAACTCCCCGTCCGGAAAGGATTGCCGCGCTTTGCCTAACCACGTTTTTGTACTCGTATTTTCACATGACAAGCAATGCTGAAATGCCAAAATGCACATGTTCAAGGGGTGAGGGGGGAGCACCCATACCAACCGTTCATACGGCACATGTAGACCGACGGAAAAGTAGCACCCGTGCTCATTACTTCGGGCACTCCCCGGGGACTGTTTTCTGACAGATCGACTTGATTTCAGTTGTCATATGGAGCTGCGCCGCGCTTGTTTTCGGATTCAATCCCAACTGGTTATTCCTGTATGGCGTATCTGGAGCGATCCATTATTTCTCCCTCGCGCGGCTATCATCTCGCGTTAAGTTTCTTACAACGAGATTTGCTCGGCGACCATTTTTGACAAGTTGACAAGTCACCGTTCGTTGAATTGGGGGCGACTAAGAACCCTAAAGTTTAATGAAATTACTCATTGACAGGTGATAGCGCCCAGGGGCATAGCCTGTTCGCATTGACTAGTGTATATCGTGTTCAAGTCGTGGTTGATTTGCATTGATTCGTCAGATTCTAGAGCGGGTGTGACGGCATTTGGGGTGAGTCCCAGGCGCTGCCGCGGCTATGACTTCTTCTCACCGTCTCGCATACTAATGCTGTCCCTCTGTACAGAGTAGATACTTGGGAACATTAATGAATGCGTTTCCATACACAGCAATATAATTACCACATTACTATAGCGTACACGTTACTACATATTGTGTACAAATGTTAGTAGATAGACGTTGGCTCGTTGAGGAGCGTTGAGACACGTGGAGGCCGGATGATGCGGGAAGTGAGATGCTTGGAACTTTTGGTTGACCCCGAGCCAACAGCGTTTCAATTCAGTGATGGGTCCAAGATACCAAACTTAACATAGCAAGGAGTTCACAAGGGATTACCAACCTACCAACCTAAGTAGCAGAGTGCAAGTGAAGTAAGGGGAGTGTCGGCGTACTCTCGCCCTCAATGGCAGTGTCAAGGGGTGAGAAGCCGGGGTGATATCTCATATTGATATCTCATATCAGTTCTCAAAATCTTTGCGAAGTCCATTTCCGTTGTAATAAAAGACAACTGCCGGTGATGTCACTCGTGATCGTGATTCATCATCGGGCGTGCAACAACCAACAGTGATAACGAAATGATTATAAACCAAAATGCAATGCAATGACTACTCCAATCTAAAATAGCAAGTAGCTAAAGGCAATACGAGACTTCATAAGCTATGGCGTAAAGATCATGTGAACTTATTTTATTCTTTGAAGCGGAACCACTGAGGCAGATTTGTCTGATGAAGCGAGTGAAGCGAGGTTGAGGGGGGAGGCAAGCCCGCCCACTACACGGCGGCTTCTGCTGGACAGTTTGAAATATGAATGTCAACATTACGGGAATATTTGGAGAAACTTGATAAGAATGTCTTTAGAAAGATTCCTGACTGGTTTGGAAATGGATGAAGTGTAGCGGAGTGTTATAGGAGCACTCGATACTAATATCATGATAAGATGATAATCCATCGTGTAAAATCAACAACTTGCACCAGAGCTTACCACTTAGTTTCCATTGCAAATTTACAAAAGAAACATCATCCCAAGAATCACTATATTGCTTTCATTGGATTTTTTTATGTTATTCTACATGATTGAAGACACGATGATGGCCAGATGAATGTATTTTAGGGTAGCATAATTACATGTACATGCATCTACCCACAAGCGTATACCAGAAGTGGTAAACGAGTCAAAGTTTCACGATATAGACACGGATGCCCTCACCTCTTATGTCTAACATGTCTGAAATTTTCAACCCCAATATTTTTTTCCCTCTTGGGCAAAGCAATTTAAGTCGTCCGACTGCTCTATCTACTGCCCATATACACAAACTGCACAGCTTGTATCATGACTAAGCTAATGCAGAGTTGACGTGCAATGGATCGTTCAGCGGTTCAAGCTAGCACACTAAGCGAGCAAATACAGTGAATTGGAAGGCTTCCAGCAGCTGTGATCAGAGCCTCGGAGAATCGGGACTCTGCTCCGGCGCTGCTTTCCCGCTGCCGCTAGCGCACCAGCTGAGCCTTGGCTGCCGATCTCGGCCTAGCGGTCACTTGTCATCAAGATGGTGATATTTGGATATCCCAAACCACAGCGCCAGGAATGGCCATCCTCGTCCCATTCTGCTGCAATGCGTCTTTGCTCGCCAGCAAATTGGTGGCCCCATCCACTCGACTCAACACGGCGTCTGCAGCGTCACCGTCATCATGGGCTCAGTCCAACCACCCACGAAGCCATGCCACAACTGCCGTCGGCAGCGGCTCCGTTGTGACCGCTCGTATCCACACTGCAACAAGTGCGCCGCCTCGGGCAAAGAGTGTCTCGGATACGGCAAGCTGTTTCGCTGGACCGGAGCCATAGCCAGTCGCGGAAAGCTCGCCGGCCGGACCTCGAGCGCGCCCGTGAATGCGGACGCGGGCGACGGCGAAGATGCTGACGCCGGCACAGGCACAGACGGGGACGGCGACGAGACGACATCGGTCGGCGCTGTGTCACCCGTTTCATCGGTTGTGCGCTCTCGCAGGAGCTCACCAAATGCCGGAGCTCTGAATGGGTACTTTGCGAGACGATCGTCGACGGGCGCAGAAGCCATGCAGGTCGTTTCCGTTTCCCAACCTGCGTCTCCCACCGCCAAGCTGAGCAGCCCTTGGGTGTTGGTCGATCCTCTGTTTCAAGGCCTAGACCAGGCTCACCGGTTCTATCTCAACTACTGTGTGTCCAAGTCCGAATGCTTCCACTTAATATCCCTTGTGCTAATATCGTATCGTACCTCTCACCAGTCACGACCCGTGTGTGCAAAGATCTGGTCTCCAATGACGGGCCAGAGTGCAATCCTTTCCGCAGTCTCATCCCGCTGACTCGTGCTCACCCACTGCTGCAGCACATCATTGTTGCAGCTTCAGCCGCTCACATGTCCAACTTGATTAGAATGGGCCTACCTTACCCCGATGGCGGGTTTATACCCGCCAACCGGGACGCAGCATCAACTAGGGCGCTGAACGATGCATTGGTGTCTAAACACACAGCGCTGAAGCTAATGTCTACCGCGATTCAAAATCTCGATACCATTAATGGTGACGTCGTGCTCGCAGCATCGCTCTTTTTCATCAACGTGGAGTTGATTGAATCTGGCAAGCATGGATGGAGGGCACACCTTGAGGGAGCTGCAAAGATCATGTCCTTCTTGCAGCTTACCAAGGCCTGGGATAGCTCGTTACGGGACTACCTTCTCTCAGATTGCTTCATGTAAGCTATTGTACCTTTTGCATTTGTACCTGGATCGCTTTCTTTTTTTTTTCTTGATACTGATTGCTTTGCTCAGCTACTTCATCCTGGCATCAGCATTTATGCCGGCACGATATGCAGCGTCGCTGAACTTTGAGTCTTCACAGATTCCATTTGTGCTTGGCAAGACAGTGGCGAATAGTTACCTGTGCTGCCCGCCAGAGCTGATGGAAATTCTACACGAGGCCTCCCAGCTTTCAAATAGTGTGATTGGGGACGAATCTAACGAAGCCACTACCATGGCTGCTCTGGAGCTCATCGATCGTGCTCAAGCTTACGACATTTATGCATGGGCTCGCGACACTGCTAGAGCTCTTGATCTACCAAACGATGTCATGCAAAGTCGCATGCACGCAGGGGCTAGTCATCGCCTAGCTGCCTGCATATATATCTTACAGGCTATTCCATCTGCCGGGGAGAGGCTCGGTCCGGAGTTTGCCGCCTTCCTGACAGACGACCTACTGGCGCACTTGAACATGATGCCTGTAGAAGACCCCAATTTCAAGGCAACTACGTGGCCAACGTTTATCATAGGTGCGGAGACGAGGGATCCAGTACGGCAAAAATTCATCATGGAAAGACTACGCATAATGACTACGGTATGTCCGTGGGGCTTCATCCATACTGCCATGGAAACGCTTCAGGTTATCTGGAATCTGGCTGCTGAAGAACGAGGATCCAAGAGTTGGGTACAAACGCTGAAAGATCCAGAAATGAATTTCTTAATCGTCTGATGTGTCAACCCACTACCGACTTGCTTGGAGCAGAGTATGGCTGTTAGGGCATCACGAGATGATTGGAGGACTCTTGTTCAACACGAGTTTGGCTATACTATAACTACATGCCATTTTAAGGGCTTTTTATGGCCAAAGTCTCCTCTCTGCCTCAAATCAAGCCATGCTATAATGCTGAAACTAAAGCGACAAGGTCGGCGGCACCCCCACCTGGAGGCTTTCAGCTGCCACCGGATGACTCATCGCCAGGAGGCAGATTCAACATCCAGCTAAATATGTCTGGTATTCCAGAACGAGCGTGCGGGAATCTTCTCAATTTCGTGGAAGACATCTCTGCCCGAATAAACGTGTTACTGTGATGGAACCGCCGTGGCCGGATCTGCTACTACCTTGCTCCCCGTCTTGGCGGTGCCTTGACCGCTTCAGTCTTCTCGATGAAGAAGGTGAGGATGGACAGGTGGCATACTGGACACTGCTCCAACATATACTCCAGCAGCCCGTCAACACCCCTGCCCAGCTTATAGATGTTCTCGATACGATTGCCAATACGAGCCGTGGCTCTTCTGGGGCAGCTGGCGATTTCGGAACACTCAGAGAAGCTGTGGAGCATCATCATAGTGACACATTCTTCTCAAGGCTGTGGCCCACTATTGTGCAGCTCTCGCTCAAGCTACCGGATCACTTCCCGGCAGGTACCATCCCAGTACTACGACCAGGGGACAAGCTGAATCTTACGAGAGACATGGTTGCATGCCTTGTGGCTCACCAGTTCCTCTGTACCTTCCGGGTCCCTCCCTGGCGTGAAGGATATCACGACTTTAGTATTTGGTATGGCTCTGAACAACGTCATCCGCAGGCAGTGAGGATGTACCTCACAGCGCTCTTCCAATATTTTGAAGAGTTTAGTGCGGATCTCGGGACCCAAAATCCAGGAAAATCCATTGATGATAGAGTGGAATTCTCTTCACATGCCTTCGATGACACGAGCGACTTTGTGACGGGGAAACGAGATCAAATTCGGCTCAGGAATTTGACCGTTCTTCTTGTCCAGGAGTTTAGCACAGAGCAGCAGGAACTTGCTCATCAAGGCAACGATGGTGCAGTGGTTGTCTCCGCTAACAAGGACATCGGTTTCGGGTCGTCAGCGACTCAGGAGGAGATCTTTATGGGCAATTGTCCAGAAGCCTGTCCTGCAGTGCTCTTCACTCCAACATTACAGGATGATCAGACTCTGACTGTATGTGGAGCTCGCCCTATGCTGAGAATATTGGGTCAGCGCCGCGAAGTCTCCTGGGAGAAACTCGGGCCAGGAGAAAGACAAGGAGGCAGAATGCTGCTCATGGACGCACTAGAATTCGATGAGGCGGATGAGTTGGGGACATTGCCTGATTTCAAGCAGGAGAACATTTTGCGTGAGATACGAAAGGCGTATACGGCGTTTTCGTCCTGGACGGGCGGTGATGCTTCGACTGTGTGGACGGGATTATGGGGCTGCGGCGCGTTTAATGGCGATCCTGCTGCCAAGGTGATTATCATGTGGATAGCGGCTTCGTTGGCAGGCAAGGAATTGCGGTTACTCTGTGATGCTTCCCAGGGCGATTTTGCGGACAAATGCGGACGATTTGTTAAGAAGGTTGCCTCGACTTGGACGGTGCGGGAGCTCGAGGATTGTTTGAAGGCTATTCCTCAGGGTACTAGGCGTTTAGAAACGATGGATTGGCTGCTTGACAATGTACCTGATTTTTGATAGAGATACCAAACTTGATATTACATTTTATACATGATATGATTGTATTTTTGCCTTGCTAATAGTGTCGTGAAGAATGCACAAGAGCAAAGCACCATAAAAAAATAGAGATTTGTAATGCCGTGTGATGTTAAAAGGAATATTGAGGTCCATAGAGTGAACCGGATATAGAGGCGGAAGACTCCCAAGTACCTAGGTCAAGCAGGTCGACGCCATCAAGTAAATAATTACAACTGCACATACAAAATCCATGCAGCACTCATTGCTTGATTTGAAGTGTAATATTGTAGGGCGACTTCTGTTACAGTAAGACGGGGATAGCCTTCTACTAATTGAGCAGATGCTGAGCCATGATTATATGCCCAACTTTTTTGGCGTACCTGTCTTGTCATCATATGAGAGGGTAAAGTATCGAATGCAGCTCGACTACCAATGCCTCACATCAAAATGTCCCCAATAAGCTGAAACGAATTTAAGCCTGCTTGGCATATATAAAAAAAAAAACCGAAGAGGAGCGCCGAGGTGCTTTACTAATACTACGAGGCTTGAAATATTTTGATGTGGAAACATCTACTCAAGAGCACTAACGTACGGCCATCTCGAAAACGCAGCGGCTTTTACCAACAAAAAGCGCTGAACACACTCCGAAACGCATCGAAACCGCCTCGGCAAAAGGCATTAGTATTTCGCAAAGCGCTCTTGGCAGCATAAACGAGAGTCACGGGGGGTGTGTACTTGGTTGAACAGGCAATTAATTGGGCGGATGCTGAAATATGCCTCAGCGTGAAACAAGGGGAGAGACAGTCTCTCGACGGCATTGTAGTTTGGAACCCGTCGCCATAGCACAAACGGATAATAATGCCTTCAATAGGCGGGATTAAGATCCCAGTAACGCAGAATATATGTATCATAGTCACATGCAGTAACGCCACCGTTGCACAACAGCGTCGCGAGGGATCGATCGATAGACTTGAAGCAGTCATTTGACTGGCTGATGCTTGAGACGGAACGAGTATCAGCATGAACACCATTGGCTGGATGCTTAAGTGCCCCCCTAAGAGGGTGTAATAAAACAGAGAGATGCAATTCTCTAAATTTTGCGGCCGAAGAAGTTCCACGAAAAGAGGGTGTGAGACCTTGTTCTGGAATGGCACCAGAGAACAGGCGGGGCCATCGTTAAGAAGATTCGCAAGTACGAAGGATCGATAAAAAGAAGCGAGTCGGTTTAGTGGCACATTGATGTGTAGCTCTCTCAAACCATCAGTTCTGAGTGGTCGTGAGGGGAGATCTTTTACTTTGCCGGGCCTATGGAAACGGTTCGTACTAGAACCGACTGAGAGCTGTCATGAGGCTTACCCGTGGTTACATGGGGTTACCGAAGCATCAAGCTTCTGCACGCTGCTGCAAGCCGCGCAGCCGGTGCGGAGGGTGATTTGCATAAGGGCAGCTGCAGAAGATCCCGCGTGCACATCGGATGCAATGCGGGCCCGATATGGCTGCGAGGCTTGACGCAGTGCGACTTGGTGCACGGAGAGTAATGGCTCATTTCGAGATATTAAAACCCAGCACTTGCTAGGGAATCTGTCATGGCCGTTTGATATCATGTATATATGTAGGCGTATTCGTACGGCAAAGAACGGGCGCAGTCTCTTTCACCCGAGGGACGGGAGACTGGTTCCATAGAATGGTAGGCGGGGATACGCAACCACGACAAGTTCACCAATGGCCAAAGGAGCACGCACGCTTATCTAGGCATGTCAGATGTGACGATCGCGCACAAACCAAGATCGCATATGAGAGGGGAATCAGCAAGGCAGAGGGTAGCCTCGGACAAATGGGGAGCAGAGCAGAAATGCATCTCTTGACGGGCTCTTGCATGTGTCTGCGCATATCCGTCGCGTCCAAGATTCTCCGGGATGGGTCAATCAGAGTGGCAGCCCGCGAGGCAATGTCAGGAACCGGGCTTTGACTTTGTGGTGTAAGAAGTACTGAGGCACGATATCGCAGCACCATGCCTTATATGGGGCCAGTTCGTGTTACGGAGCGGGTAAATCCGCGGCGGGCGCGACCTTTCGGCGATGGAGAGAGAAAAGGGACGTTGAGAGCGTTCGACGATGCCAGAGAGGGAGGTGAGGGGCGGTTTGGCGTCTGTGGCTGTGGATAGATTGGACGGGATGGTGGTTGGGTAAGTAGAGTCGCGTCGGACGAAAAAGGCTCCTCCGTCTGTGTGTGTCTGGCCTACCTTGGATAGAAGACATGAAGTAGATTGGCGATGATTGTGAAAGGTGAAAGGTGAAAGGTGAATGTGAATGTGAATGTGAATGTGAGGATGAGGATGAGGATGAGGGCCACGACGGACAAGAAGAAGAAGATGTTGATGCTGATGCCGGTGACGTTGGTGAGTATAAAGAAGGAAAATGTTAATAGTCTGGGACAAGGGTCGTTTGGGAATATCTCGAGGTACCTGCAAGAGTACCACGGCAGGACGCTCTTTCCCAGCCAAGGGGAGGAGGGGCTTCAACCCCCTCGTGATCGCCTCTCTTTTTTTCCTTTTTCCTCCTCTCCCTCCTCCTCTCCTCCTTGACTCGCTATCCGTAATTAATTCACGTTCCTTTTTCTTCTAGTCACCGTTAGGTGCTGACCGTCACACACCATCTTTTGGCCGTTTGGCTTCGTTCCGGCTCCCTTGTCTCAATGGCAGCTTCCTATCCGGTCGACGCTGATCCGTATAACATCGCTTGTTCCGGCCAGTTCCGCTATTCTCCCTTCTGAGCTTCTGAGAGAGGGTGGTGGGCGTTTGCAGCGGTTGTTATTGATCAAGAGCAGTTTTGTATACTGCGGACTTTCTGATCTGATACCGCATTATTGACGGCCGTTACCTCAGCATCATCTCTCCAGCCGTCCGTTGCTCTAGCAAAGAGCTTCCTCCCGGCTAGCAGCAAAGCAAGCGTCTTGCAATCCGACTGCCTGGACGGGCCGGCAAACGCGATGCCGCGACTTATGTATTCAGCCCTCGGATTCTTGCCCAGCTAGCTCGCCCCTCCTTGCTCAGCTTGTTATCGGCGAACAAGAAAAACGAATGGCCAGACTAAATTCCATCTCGATGGGCGGAGCACAAATCAGCCCCCAAGACTTATTACCCGGCGTGCAGCGGTTACCCCTGCAGTGAATGCATGCTGGTAGCCGTCAAAGATCAAACGGCCTCGAGCTAGATATTCGATGATGGTTCCAGAGCCATGTGATTGGTAGCCATTCACAGCCCTTTGAACTTTGAATTCTAGTGCATAAACATGCGAAAAATAGCTCCCGGCAGAGCAGACCAGGCCTTGCAAACAAGCGCGGAAGAGGCTCAAATTTGCGGCTGGCCTCCTTCACAGGCTACTCCGGAATGGTTTGTCGGTCAGTTGCTTCGCAGGCTGGCTTGAGCTTTTGTTAGTGGAACGTGGGGTCATCGCAGGTACCTCATACTCGCCTGGACACTAATATCTGGCCGCCCGCACCGCTGGAATCGGGCAGCTTTCAAACAGGCCATGGCCCTGTCCCATCGCTGGTGCCGGGCCATTCACAACCTTGGGCGCCTGTTTGAGCTTGAATGCCTTCTTTGCTTCTTCTTCCACCGACAGATGAATCGGCATCTTGTTCATCGTTGCTATCCATCGTCGCTGTTCACTGTGTTGCTTGGCTTCTGCGGCTTAAAAAGGTGACAACGTCTAACCAGCCGCCGGCCAGAAGCAACGACCGCCTTCCCCCCCACGATACCGATTCTCCAATCACAAGCTCCTGACTGTACAAAGATCCTGGGATAAGGCCTGCGCCAAAACCTGGCCACACCGGGGTTCGGTTTCAAACCACTTGCGCGCCGCCAGCTCTCAATCCAACCTGCGGTGTCATGCACATCACTGCCGTCATCACCCCGAGACCATGACCCTCTGTGCATTGACTTTGCCGGACCAGACGCCATCGTCACTCGAATATTCATGCACAGTACAGTCCTCGTTTTCCATCGCAAACCTAAACCTCGTCGTCCCGTGGTATAATCGATCCGACGTCCTCTATCGTTTTCACCTACCGCTATTACCATCGCCGTACCCTCCACCATCCTCGACTTCGACACCATAGCCATCCGTCTTGCTACTTTGCTGACCTCGCCACGGCCACGAGTGGCTCTCTCTGTCCCAGAGGCGCCGTAGCGCCTCGCACGACAGCCAGCCATGGCCACTTCCAATGCCGTGCCGGATACACAACTGGGACTCAGCGCCGAAGAGATCCAGCTGCTTCGGCAAGGCCAGGCGGCTTTGGGAGGCGGCGGAGGTTCGGCAAGCTCTAGGGCAGCCAGCAGAGCCAGTAGCCAAGGCCTCTTGATGCTGGATAGCTCATCGCTATCAGCTCTGGGGCGATATTTTGATCGATTGATGGCCGGCATCGAGCAGAACATCCGCCATCTCAGTGAACAAGCCCAAATGTTTACACAAGTTCAATACGACCGAGCCGGCAACATCATTGATGGCGCCGATGCCGAAATTGCACGATATATGGACATCTTGCGGCAGCTTGATGAACTCGAGGTCGATTTCGACAGGATAGCCCATATCAAGGAGATTGTCAAAGGATACAGATCAAGGGTCGAAACGTTGGAGAGAGATTTGGAGAGTAGCGGTGGCTCGTCAAGTCGACACAAGCATTCGCCTACACATCACCACAAGCACAAGCACAGTTCGTCTCGCCATAAATGATGCAAGACGCCAATGCCACCACGTTTCCTTTATTTCTTTCTTTTTTTTCACCCTCCTCTCCGTCTTTCCTTTTTTTCGTCTTCGCCCGGCCAGAGCGACCTGCAGCCAGCAGTCTTACGGGCCAATTTTGTGGATAATATTTACACGCTGTACGAGGGAGACTTGGAAGCTTGCCATAGGAGGCGAGTCCATCGACACAAAAAGATATCTTGCAGGATTACCAATGGAAAGGAAATATGACATTGCAAAAGGAAAGAAAAAAAAAGTTTGTCTTCTTCAGGCGCCCTAGCAGGCACGGTTTAGGGAGGAGTTGTATCATTCTCGAGGCTGCGGGATTACGGCAACGGAAGTTCCTTAAAGATGGATGAGGCCTCGCGGCTAGGCAAGAAGGGAAAAAGCCTCACGGCTCGTCGATTTAGTTCATCAGTTTGGGTCATTGTTGGTTATGGCGTTGAATTGTGTGCATTTGATTCATTTCAATGTTTTTACCTTTTCCATTTTCACGTTTTCTTGTCTTTTTTACCCAATTGTCGGCTACATTGTAGCCTATGCTGCCACAGACGCAGCCTGTCTTCTTCTTTTCCTACCATGTTTTCTTCTCTTCTATGGGATACGGGGGAGCTGGGGATACCAAGTCAATGTTTGTTGAAAACGAATTTGTTCACCAGGGAGTGGAGAAGAAACATGATTTGTTATATTTCATGCGATACCGGGGATACGGCGTACGCGGTCACGTTGCGATTTGCTTTTTATACCCTTGAGAAGGATGCGGAAAGATTGTGTTTTCCCGTCAGGCGTCGACAGAAGGAGAGGCACCGGCCTGCCTTGGTCAGGCAGCGAGCAGCCTGGACGGACGGTGTTTTGGATTGCGCAAGCGAGCGCTTGGCTACGTCGATGCAATGCAATCATCCCCTCCCGTGGAGAGGCGAGGCGAGGCGAGGCGGTATGCATCAAGACGCAGCAGCGCACTGTTTAGTCAACTATTAGTATTATTTAAGACGTAATGTGAGCTGGCGCATCTACAAAGGCGCCAGCCATAATCAGCTTCCTCTTCTCTTGGTCTTGCCCCCTCCCTTCTGCCGTCTGTCAATTTCGGTGTAGACCGGGTTGCTGGTTGGTTGTGGAGAGTCCCGTCACCGCATCAATGGCTGCATAATCACTTTGAGCCGATCCAATGGATTAAAAAAGATGATTTCATTCACCCCGTCTGGGCACCTGGCTAAGAGCGAGTGGAGAGATATTCGGAGTCGTCTTGATTGGACGCAAATGGGCATATCAGAGCGTTTTGGTTCGTGGGTTGTGCCTCAGCATGTCTTTGGAGGGGGGAGAGGAGGTTCAAGATGTCATCTTGTTTCATTTGTGATGCAGTGACTGAAGCGGTTTTATCATTTATCGTATGCTTTTTATATGGTTTGCGTTGCTAATCTAACGGTGCTCTAGATTCATGACGTGAGACGCATGCTCTCTATCTCCTCTGCTGCGAGTTTCGACGTTGCATAAGTGGACCGAGGCCAACCTATTGCAAAAGGGATATCTATCGTCCAGTCGTCTTTCACCTCCGCGCATTATCACACATGGTCCTCCGATACAGACGCAATGACGGCAAGAAGAAATCAGTCCATTCAATACATCAGTACAAGTCCCGTCTCATCCGTAGGAGAAGGAGCAGTACGCCTTTCCTCAAGCGCCCAATCAGATACACCAAGCTCAAATCATAAAACACGTAGATATACGACATCACGAGCAGCACTCCGTAGTTCTGAAATATCGTTATTGGTCTTGTGGTTGGTTATATGTAATCATCTCATCTCCATCTCTCCCAAAAACGCCTAAACCAAAGGCCAAAGCCAAAACAGCGAAAGACCCAAGACCAAGACCAACCAAAAAAAAGATGACCAGCCTACCCAGGCCAGCTAAATGAAAAAATCCTCATCCCACACGCCACATTTCTTCATAACAGTGAAACAATAAAAGAACACAAAACACAAAATACATGACAAGAAGGGAAGAAAAAAGAAGGAGGGGTGAAAAAAAAGAGAGAAAGAGAAAAGAACTCCATCCCTTCGGGGGTGTGGTCTGCTGAATGACTTCCGCATCTATTGCTTCCTCCCCAAATTCCCGCTGTAAGAAAAAGACCGATTTCAAGTTGAAGAGCTCTGCTGAACGCCTCGATTTGACTGGCCTTTCACGCTTACCTCTCCCTCATTGATCGAATGCCAAAAAGAACATACCCGTCAATATAAACAAAAAAAGAGAAAGGGGGGAAACAAGATGATGATTAAACGAATTTAACACACGAGCAACGCAAACTCGTGCTGAATGCTAGTTCTTAGCATGTTATTGTTTCATGCAAAGAGAAAAAAAAAGTTCTTAGCATGTTGAATGTTCCATGCAAAGAGAAAAAAACAAAGTCAAAAAATGGGGTTCGCCCCAAAGTGTTGCTGCCCAGCCATGTTCTGACAAGGAAAGCAAAATCAAACAGCTAGAATCAAATGGTGTAAAAAGAGGTAAAATGTATGGTATCCATATGTATGTGGTTTCTTCGCGGTATGATGTCGGTGATCAATCGATGTTATGCAACTTTTGATGCCATGCATGAATGAGATGAAGTTGCACAGCAGCAAGCCCTCGAAAAGCAAAAAAAGGGGGGGCCGCTGTTGCAAAGCATATTCTTAAAAAAAAAGGAGCCAAAACACTCCCAGTTTGCCCGATTCCCAAAGGAAAGCAAGCTTCTTTTTTTCTGTTTTGTCTTTTTACTTTCTTCTTGTTTCCTCGTCTTCCCCTCCAACTTTCACTGCCACAAGGCCTCCTAAACCCTCGCAATGCGGCGCCGGTCCAGGAACGGACTCGGCATCTCATCCACATCCGGGTTCCACACGGCCACCGGCTCGGCGTATCCGGAGTTGACCACGCGCTCCCGGTATGTCGAGGTTCTGGATCTCTTAGGACTCACATTCTCGCCCACCGGCGCGCTCGAGACGCTCATGGGCCGGCCTCCTGCGCGTGCCTGCTGCAATTCGACGAGCGTCCGGCCCTTAAGGTTGCTCTTAGTCGCCTTGCTGAGCGTATCGGATGCGTCCTTCCTAGAGGACAACTTGCGGGAATGGCCCAACAACGAGGATGACGAGGATGACGATATCGGCGAGGGAGTGTTAGTCTCGCTGACCGTATTTTGCAGCCCCAGGTTGGCAACGGAGGGAATCTTAGTCAACCGGCTGGCTGGAGAGCGCGTACGGCTGCTCGTCTGCGCCGGTGGCACAGCAGCCTGCTTGGACACGAAGCCGCTCGAGCTGGCGCCGCTGGTCCTAATGCGGGCGGCAACACTTGATGTCTTCTGTGAGCTCAAACTGAGGATCGGCCGGTTCTTGCTGGTAAAGGGATTCCTAGAGGACCGGTGTCGCGTCGGAGAGGGCGGCGTGATGTCTTCGTCGTCCGAATCCAGGCTGGCGCCCTCTCTCTCCCACTTCTCGGGATTGGATGTCGTCGTCGCATTCGCAATAAAGATATTACCTTGATGCGTTCGCGCCTTCGTGTTTCCGTGGCGGCGTGGGGATAGTGATAGCGTTGCGATGGCCATGGCGCCGGGTGAAGTCATCTCAATGTCCATAGGGGTGCTCACTTGGCCGGCGAACGTCTGCGCTCTGGTATATGGCGTCCGTGCCGTCCGCTTGATTTCCTTGCTGATGTCGGGGCTCTCATTTGAGTAAGAGAGCTCGGTGATATCGGTGGTGGAAGGGAACTCGTCGCCGCTTCCATCAGCAGAGGACGTGTGCGCGTGTTCCGATTTTGCAGGGGGAGAATCGGCCTGGACTGGAACCTGAACTTGAACTTGTCTTGTCGGCGGCGACGGAGTCCTCTTACGGCGGCTCTGCAGCTCTCTCTCCACGTGCTTCCTGACTTCTTCATCAAACTGCTTCTTGAGCTTCTCCACCTCGATACTAATGTGGCGGTCGATTTCTAGCCGGGCCTTGACTTCCCACTCTCTTCGGATAGACGCATCAAGCTCCTCTCGTATCAGGTGCTTGTCCTTGTCCAGGTTCACTAGTCTCAAGTTCAGCTCCGTCTCTTTTTCGCGAAGAATCTCCTCGCGCGCCTTGAGCGCCTTGTTCAGGTCAACCACCTCTTTCTCCTTCCGCATGAGCCGCACAACCGGCAAGTTAAGCAGCTGCGCAGTATCCGGTCTCCTATCCGGGTTGACTTTGAGGCAGTCCTTGATGACTTGGTTGAGTTCGGGGGAGTACATGTCCGGCAGGGGGTTGATTTTGCCGTCTTTGATCTTCTGGACCAGCTGGTAGTGCGACTTTGCGTTGAAGGGCGGCTCGCGAGCGCAGAGCTCGTAGATGATGCACCCCAGCGACCAAATATCGGACTTGAGTGTGTATTTTTCGGCGGCGCAAATCTCGGGCGACATGTAGAACGGAGTACCGACGTAGGTGGAAGCGAAATCTTGCGACTTGATCATCTTGGACAAGCCAAAGTCGCCCAGCTTGACGGAATTGTCCTCACCGAGGAAGACTGTAGGCAGAGAGTTGGGTCAGCGTATTTTGGCCAACACATAACATGAGGCAATTCTCCCAGCGAGGATGCGCAATGTATGAAGTTCTTACTATTTTCAGGTTTCAAGTCTCGGTGTAGAATCGTTATAGCTCCGGCTGGTGTCTTGGGAGCCATTCCGGCCGCTGCGCCCAAGACATTGCCGCCGACCTCCGGAGGGTCGATGCCGTAATGACAGCGATACAGGGCCAGAACCAGCTGGCTAAAGATGCTCCAGACGAAGCTCTCCTGGGCTCTCTGGCCCTTCAACTGCAGGTCCTTGATGACGCGGCCCAGGTCGCCGTTGCCGCAGTATTCCATGTATAGATGCAGGTCCTGGCTCGCCTTGAGGTGCTCGCGGTGGTAGTATGCGACGATGTGCGGGTGTCGGAGATGGGACAGGATCTGGAACTCGGCGTGGAGCTGCTCGCGCTCCTTTTGCGACATGCGAAGGTACGAGATTTCCTTGCGGCACATGATGAAGCCGTCGGCCTTGCGGCGGACTTTGCGGATGATGCCAAAGGAGCCATGGCCTGGAGAGGGGGGAGAAAGGCAGCCGCCAATGTTTTAGCTGGCAACGAACTCAAAAAAACAAAGACATGCCGCTTCTGTTTTAAACTCACCAATCTTCTCCAGCGTCTCGTACTTGTCCTCGTACGACATGTTGAGGGGCTTTCACGGCGGTACCAACGATGCTTGTCTGCTTCCGAGCCCCATAAAGGAACCTGTTCCGACTTTGCAGCCAGGGAAGAGAAAGAGGACGAAGGAGGAGGGGGGAGAGGGAGGGGCGTCAGACAAGGTTAAGAAGATATATAAAAGACGACCAAAAAAAATAAAATGTATATCCTGTGTCTCTCTTCGGGGGCTTGTCAGAGTTCGTACCAAAGCCAAAAAAGAAATTTACTAGGACGAAAAACTTGTTCTGGTGATGCTGCTTCGGAGGAGGAGAAAAAAAGTGTGAATGTCGGAAAGGTAATACAATGGACAGAGAGAGCAACGGCTCAGCACCTAAATGGGGCGGGCCCTGATGGTCTTTGTTAGCAAGAAAAAACCGGCTCCAAGCCCAAAGCAGTGCGTGCGTTTCCACCTTTGTGCTGCTGCTGGTTGCTGGCTGCGGCAGAAGGACGACCAGTTGCTGCGATGCGGCCAAAAGGGACCCTTGCTCCGCCAATTCGCAGGCCGCTAAGCAGCTAAAACGGGGATGTTGGTGCAGGATGGATGTAAACAAAGTTGTGCGGCTGCCATGGCAACGGGCCGAAAAGGGAAGTGCCGGGGTGTATCCGCTTATCGATAGGGACTTGGGGGAGCAACCCGGAGTGCCGTTGGCCGTCAAAAAACGTTGTGGCTTGGCGTGTGACGTGTGATGCAAAGGTCAATGTGACTTTTGGTGGCGTCTTTTCTTTTCTTTTTCTTTGCCATTTGGTGCATCTGACGTTTGATTGTCATTTCTGCCGTTTGCTGTGGCGGTCAAGCGCAAGAAAGCTGCAGACATCGGCCTTGGGTTTAGGGTAACTAAGAAGACACTAATGTAGAACAACACACTTATTACTGTCCACGACACTGTACAAGATGCACTTAGTAAGACGGAGCTTTTGCAAAAACAGATAATCCGGAGCAGTCAAGGCAAAAAGACACATCTATGACATTGATGACATCCATTGCCCGAATGACGCTGTACAAAAAGCCCGGAGTAATAGCACGGGCGGGCCCGCGATGGCAAGTTCCGGTGACATGCTCAAAACCCGATAAGCGGCAAAGTTATCTCCGTAAGACGGCCTTTACATAATCCATCCATCCATCTTTTTTCTTCATTCTCATTCTCTGTATACCCTCATATAGCGAAATCATTTCTAAGTTTTATTTTCCCTTTCTGTCTTCTTCTTATCTTGGAGTTGTGGAATACTACATCATACAATGGTGCTGGGAAAGCATGAGCTCGAGGGCAAGCTGGGCGAGGAGAGCCTCCTGATCAAGAGCGGCGTGCTGCGGGATGAGAACCCGCTCGACACGAGTGCAGAGTTTCATGATTTCCTGCTGGCGTGCCGCCGGGGCGATTTGCGCAAGTGCCAGGAGCTCATTGGCATGGGCGTCAACATCAACGGCAAGGACAAGTTTGATTACACGCCCTTGATCATTGTGAGTGCTTTGCGTGAGGTGGCAATATGGGCAATCAATGGCGGGGTTAGGAGTTGACGAGAATTGCATGTAGGCCAGTTTGTGTGGACATTATGAGCTGGTTCAGCTGTTGCTAGAATCCGGTATGTCATCTCCTTAGTACTTACATCTTGTCTTGTACCGGATTCATAAAGTTGGACGTTATACAAAAGAGCATCCTGTTAAACCAAATCCTTACACTCATGTATAGGCGCCCTCGCCGAGAGAAACACATTCCAGGGAGAGCGCTGCATATACAACGCCCTCAACGACAGAATCCGCAACCTGCTGCTGCAGTATGACTTTTCCAAGAGCTCAGATCCCTACGTCTACTGGTCATCACACATTTCTACCCTGTTGGGCCGTCCGGCTCCGAACACGACGGACATCTCGCTGGATGCCGAGACCAAGTCTTTCAACCTGCACAAGTTCCTGCTCGCATCCAGGACGCCCTACTTTCGCAGGAAACTCGAGGCAGCTCCAGAAACAGCATCATGGAAAGTATCGTCGACTATTCCCGTAGAGGCATTCCAGATTGCCGTTCGGTATATCTACCTGGGAGAAGTACCGAGGGATCTTGCTCCTTCAGGTAGCACAGCAACCGAGGAGGAGGTTGCCAAGGGCCTGGACAAGATAAGCAAGCTGCTCGAGATTGAACAGCTATGGGAGGCCATCCTGGTGGGAAACGACCGTCGATTGGCACGGCAGCGGTATCAAGACGAGGTCGAGAGAGCGTTAAACCAGCTGGGCAACTTTTTCCAAGAGAGCGTCTTGGCGCACAAGATGGTCGTCGACACAGACCGCGTCGACGAAGTCCGGTGGAAGCACGACAACTCCATCTTCGCAGACATTCTCCTGCGAGCAGACGAAGCCGTCAGCGAAGAATCTGATGGCCCTGCCGACCCAACCTCCGGATACACCACCGCCGCCGGCATCCCCATCGGGCCCTCCTCTTCCTCCTCCCAGGCCAACGGCGCGAAGAAGGCGAGGAAATCCGTCCTGTATCCCGCCCACAAGGCCATGCTCATCCGCAGCGAGTACTTTGACAAGATGTTCTCGGGCGACTTTGTCGAGTCGCAAAAGTCGGAACATTTGCATGTTATTACCGTCGACTGCACGCCCGCCGTGCTCGAGCTCATCCTATCTTTCCTCTACACCGAAAACGCCCCGTGTCCGCTCGAGCACGCGCTCGACCTGCTCTACGCCGCCGACATGCTCTTCCTCGACAGTCTCAAGAACAAGGCCGCCATCGCCATCAGCACTCTCGGCAGCGGCACTGCAAACGCCCTCATCGACCGCACACACAACATCACCACCGAAGGAAACGCAACAACAACAGAGGAATCAGTAGAAGTCGTCGAAGTAGAGCCCATCAACATCTACGACGTCATCCACGCAGCGTGGGATCTGCGCGTCCAGCGCCTCGAAGAGTTCGCCGCGCGGTACCTCGCCCAGCGCCTGGAGGACTACATCGACGAGCCCGACTTCCACGAGCTCATCCGCGAGAGCGCAGACCGCATCACCAAGCGTGAGGAAACAGATACCATCGAGCTGCTCGACGACATAAGGTATTACCTCTCCGAGCGCTTCCGGCTGCGCTTCGAAGACGCCGGGCTGGAGGAGATGATGGACGAGGACGGCGAGATTAGTGCCCAGATGGTGGCTGCGCTGGCGAACGGCTCGGCGGACGTCGTTGATGACACTGTTGCTGCTGCTGCCGCCGTTGCTGAGTTTGACTTGAAGGAGAGTGAGGCTAATGGAGTGAAGAAGAGTGAAAATGGCGAGGTTGAAGGAGGAAACGAAGCGGTGCGGACGTTGGACGGGGAGACGGCCGAGGATGAGTTTGCTTCGGATGCCATCAATTACCAGATTTTGCTGCAAAAGATTGATGCCATGTTGGAAAGATTGAAACTGGATGCATGAGTGGACATGATATATATGGATATATTGGTTCAGTTTAAACATTGTTATATACAAAATACAATACACACGTATACAGGCAGCATAAGAAAATACTCATCCATGGATAGGTAGCATTTTAAAATACATTTATACAAACGCGCTAGCTAACTCCTATCTGCTTCTAATTGTACAATACTAGATAGAATCTGCACACAACAAACGATTCAAGTCAACTGCAAAGCATCAGAAACAAAACAAAACACCAAATATTAGATACACATAAAAATCTGGCTGCAACGCTTAAAGGTACTTGACAAGCTTGATCCTCGCCCGCAGTGCCTCCGGCAACTCCTCCAGCTTAACAAGTCCTAGCTGCACAACATCTCCCCAGAAAAACATGGCCCGGTCCTGGGCATAGCTCAAGTAGTCGAATTCGTCCGCGCCAGGTTCCTCCTCAACAGGGGTCCCATCCAGACCCGGTACCTTGGCTTGCACAATACCCCATGCAATCCACTGGGCGCTGTTCGCCGGCTGCCAGAGCCGAGCTTCCTCGATGAGCTCTCGCACCTGCTGCTCGGCCTGTTCCTCGCGCGCCTTTTCGACCGCGCCCCAGTCACCACCAGGGTAGCGAGCATCCAGCATAAAGTCGACAATGGAGCTGCTGGACGTCGTCGGTAGAAGCGATGGCGTAGCTGCGGCGCTGGGAGTATCAAGCGGGGTCAGTCGGGGCGTCGAGCTGGCCTGCGGGAACTGCGGGCGATGGTCCACGTATGCCCTGATGAAGCGCTTCTGCTCCTCGAGGCTTGGGTAACGGTCGGCGTGGCAGGCAAAGGGAATCACTGGATCGTGGTAGTTGTACATCCATTCCGTGAAATGGTTGGCAAACTCGAGTCCGGCGGTGTTGGGAGCTGCGTATTCAAAGTCAATGACGACAAGTTGTTTGTGCTTGTTTGCGGGCTGCAGAAGCGGCGACTTTTCGTCATCAGGACGAATCCTAAGAATGTTGCCGTATTGAGTCTAAAAAAGGGTCAGCTTCCAATAAGAAATTAAAGGGTGTAAAGGAGGTGCTCACATCGTTGTGCGCAAACACAAGCCTGTCCTTGATGGCCCGGTGACCCTTGTAGCAGTGGTTCAGATGGGCCCTGTACTTGATCACCACCTCTTTAAACTGCTCCCAGGGAACACCACACACATAACCGTTGAGTTTCCAGGCATGGGCAATTGAGTTTCTCCTCTCGGCCTCTGGTGTCTTCTCCAGCTCCTTGTCCAAGAAACTAGTGATGCGGCCGACGTTATCCAGCCACTGATCCCAGTTCTTCCACACACCAGGCCCATTCTCACGCTCGTGCAACAGCACTTCAACGCCATCGTGCAGTTCTCTCATACGCTTCGCAATCTGTCTCGAGGTTTCAGGCTCTCGCAGGTTCAGCGGAGTGAGCGTGATGGCATTGAAGAACTGCTCGAAACGTCCATTCTTGAAGGTTCCTAGAAGTCGCGGGCCAATCTTCTTGCGCGCGAGTCGCTGCAGCACCTGGAGCTCATTCTCTCGGTCGATAAGATGCTCCACTTGCGGTCCATACACGCGAAGCAGCACCTTTGTCGGTGGCTTCCTGCCGTCGGCCTGGGGCAGATCAGCCGGGGGAGTGACGACATATACGGCGTTGGTCAATGCGCCGCTCAATCGCTCAACAGCCATGGATTCGCCGCTACCAAGGGGGATACGGCGCCATCCTTTAAGCCTCAGAGTATGGGCTATGCGTAGAATCTCGTTCTTGAAAACAGTCCATGCTTCCTTCTCCTTTTCGGCCTTGGTGGCCTGAGCTGAGACATCATCCGTGCTGGTGCTGGCTCCGCCAGTGTAGCTCATTGTCTTGGAATTGTCCAGCCAAGCATCACAGCTAGGTACGATGGCGTCACCATCAACATAATCGGTATCCGAAGAAGCAGTACGATGAAGAGCCGAGCGCGAACCTGGTCGTCGGTGCTTGGGGCCAACTCGCGGGCTGTACTTTGGAAGCGTGGTAAGGCCCATGGAAGCCATGGAACTCTCCAGAATATGCTGCAAGCCATCGAATGAGATGTCGCTGGATTGCGAGCTTGTGGAATTCGATCTTTCGCGTGTAGGGGGGATAGGAGCCGTAGAAGCTGCACCGGCCTCGGCTTGCGCCTGGTCGGACGGGGGAGACTTGGACTTGCGCCGACGAGGC